>NC_143130.1:175221096-175832346 GCF_059928025.1 Delphinapterus leucas
AGAACACACCCTAACACAATACACAAAAATAAACTCAAAATGGTTTAAAGACCTAAATGTAAGGCCAGACACAATAAAATTCTTAGAGGAAAACATAGGCAGAACACTCTATGACATAAATCACAGCAAGAGCCTTTGTGACCCACCTTCTAGAGAAATGGCAAAGGAGACCATAAACAAGATGAAAAGACAACCCTCAGAATCAGAGAAAATATTTGCAAACGAAGCAACTGACCAAGGTTTACTCTACAAAATATACAAGCAGCTTATGCAGCTCAATATCACAAAAACAAACAACCCAATCCAAAATGGGCAGAAGACCTAAATAGACATTTCTCTAAAGGTTTACAGATTGCCATCAAACACATTAAAGGATGTTCAACATTACTAATCATTAGAGAAATGCAAATCAAAACTACAATCAGGTATCACCTCACACCATTCAGAATGGCCATCATCAAAAAATCTACAAACAATAAATTCTGGAGAGGGTGTGGAGAACAGGAAACCCTCTTGCACTGTTGGTGGGAATGTAAATTGATACAGCCATTATGGAGAACAGTATGGAGGTTCCTTAAAAAACTAAAAATAGAGCTACCATATGACCCAAAAATCCCACTACTGGGCATATACCCTGAAAGAACCTAATTCAAAAAGAGTCATGTACCATAATGTTCACTGCAGCACTATTTACAATAGCCAGGACATTGAAGCAAACTAAGTTTCTATTGACAGATGAATGGATAAAGAATATGTGAGATATATATATATATATATATATATATATATATATATATATATACACAATGGAATATTACTCAGCTATAAAAAGAAATGAAACTGAGTTTTCTGTAGTGAGGTGGATGGACCTAGAGTCTGTCATACAGAGTGAAGTTAAGTCAGAAAGAGAAAAACAAATATAATATGTTAACACCTATATATGAAATTTTTTTAAAAAATGGTTGTGATGCACCTAGGGGCAAGACATGAATAAAGACGCAGATGAAGAGAATGGACTTGAGGACACGGGGTGGGCTTTAGGGGAAGCTGGGACGAAATGAGAGAGTAGCATTGACATATATATACTACCAAATGTAAAATAGATAGCCAGTGGGAAGCAGGCATATTGCACAGGGAGATCAGCTCAGTGCTTTGTGACCACCTAGAGGGGTGGGATAGGGAGGGTGGGAGGGAGATGCAAGAGGTAGGGGATGTGCGCATATATGTATACATATAGTGGATTCACTTTGTTATACAGCAGAAACTAACAACATTGTAAAGCAATTATGCTCCAATAAAGATGTTAAAAAAAATTGAATAAGAAAGTCATAATTAAAGGGAGCTAAGGAACAGAAGTGAGCTGCAATTATTAAAAATTTAAAAATTGGTATAAATATGGTTAAAATTCTAGGAGAAGCTACATATTATTAAAAAGTAATGATTTATTTTTTTTATTTTTATTTTATTTTTTAGTTTCCATATCTATGTGTTAGCATACGGTATTTGTTTTGATCTTTCTGGCTTACTTCACTCTGTATGACAGACTCTAGTTCCAGCCGCCTCATTACAAATAACTCAATTTCATTTCTTTTTATGGCTGAGTGGGAAGGAGGCTCAATAGGGAGGGGATATGGGGACATATGTATTCATATGAATGATTCACTTTGTTGTACAACAAAACTTACACAGTATCATGAAGAAATTATACTCCAATAAAGGTCTTTTAAAAAAAAGTAATGATTTAAAACTAATACAAATACTAATCATTCAAAGTCTATAACCTTAGAGAGTGTTACCAAGAAGTGGATGCAATCAATGACTGGAGACAAATTTTAAGCATATTCGGAGCACAGTTCATACAGTGTAGCAAGGTTAGAAAGAGGAATGACAACACACTTCCTTATTTTGCAGAGTGCTGTTGTATGTATGGTGTCATTCGAACATGATGTCATTTGGGTTTCACATGACCCTGGGAGAGTTGAGAGAATTAATAAGGTCAGCAAGCACATATTTCTCATCTATACCTCTGGAAAAAACAAGGCTGAGGGAGCTTTAACGGATCACCTCATATTTAGCAAGTAGCAAGATCTTGTCTCCAAGTTCAGAGGGCAATTCCAGACTAAAGTGAGGTGTTTCTGTTGGGTTTGTCCAACTCTCAAATCCAGTTTATTGCTAACTAAAAGGTCAGAGAAGCCACTGCCACTCAATATTTGTTGATTAATTAACATTTTTTTCAGTCATTTCAACTGATTATTGATTGAGCTTCATGTTCTCTTTCATATTCTCCGGGGTACATAGAAATGGTGTGAAACATGACCTTTGTCTTCTAGATTTAAAATCTACTTAGAGAGCACACTAACATACATGGGACAACGTGAAAACTTCAGGGGAGGGCTAAGTTTCTGAGCCAGAAAATTACAAAATAGTACTAACACAATGCTTCTAATTTTTCAAATCTATATATTTTTAGTTACACTGAGGAGAAAAACATGGAATACTGGGGAGTTCTTTATCTTCTCTGTAATTTTCTGTATTTTCCAAGTTTTCTACAGGGAATAGAAAATACTTTGGACATCAAGAAAAGGCATCTTGTTTTGTTGAGTTTAAATTAGATATTTTACAGAAGAACAGAACTTGGAAATGTGGAAATGTTGCCTTCTAAAAGGTTGTAATTCCAGACCTGCATTATCAGATATGTGGCTGTTGACACCTGAAATTCAGCTAGTCCAGATTTCCAGGTGGTGTGAGTATAAATTACACTCCATATTTTGAAGACAGTACAAAAAAAAGATGTCTCAATAATTTTTACATTGATTACATGTCAAAATGATAATATTTTGGATATATTGAGTTAAGCAAAATACTTTATTGGGTCAAATAAAATAAAATTAATTTAAAAAAGAAAGAACATGCGTAAAGTATTAAACTTCCTGATTTCAACACATTCCATGAAAGTTCAATAATAAAGATGATGTGATATTGCTATCAGAATCTGTATATAAATGATTTAAATGGGATTGAGTCCAAAAATAGACCCACACTTAGAAGATTATATTTTGCCAAAGATGCTAAGATTATTCAATGAGGAATTGATTGTTTTTCAACAATATGAATAACTAGATTATCTGTACAAAAAAATTAACATTGACACATCTTACACCATACAAAAAATTAACTAGATTATAGACTGAAATGTGAGAGCTGCAACTGTTAAGTATCTTGAAGAAAGCCTAGGAGAAAATCTTTGTAACAATGGTTTAGACAATGATTTCTTAAATAGAAGAGCACAAGCCATGCAAGAAAAAATTAAGAATGTCTTAATCAAAATTAATAACCCTTGCTCTTTGGAAGACACTGTAAAAAAAACATAAAAAGCTATGCCACACACCAGGAGAAAATATTTGCAAATAATATAGCTGACAAGGAACTTAATGCAGATTACATAAAGAAGTCTTATCCCTCAACAACAAGAAAACAAACAAATCATGAAAAAACATTTGAAGAGATACTTCACCAAAGGATATGTATGAATAAACAGTAAGCACATAAAAAGATTTTTATTGTAAAAAAAAGTTATTGTAAAAAGTGAAAATAATTGCAGAATGATTTATTTATAATATTTAATAAAAACATGTAAAGAATGCCACAAGTAAAATTATATTTATGGAGTCATATCAATATATAAATGTAAACAAATATACTTATGTATGCAAATAAATGCATACATGTATATAATAATAAAATATCTGTGGTATTTAAATTAACATATGTTAGCAAAAAACTTGTATGGAGATAATAGATACCAATATTCAAAATGGGGATTTTTGAGGAGGAAAGATGCAGAACATTAGGCTAGTAGAGTGGTATAATATATCTATATTTAATCTATTTCTCTAATATTTAATTGCTTAAAGTCTCTTAGAATTTGATAGACTATAGGGCGTACCCATAGGATCTGTATGCTAATATACAAATCCATAATCTCTTGGCTGAAACCTTTGGGGCAGATGACTTCATAATTCAAAACTTCTTAGATTTTAGAAGAGTAATCTGTATATGACTTAGCCACAGCAGGATCTGAGGCAGTAGCCTGAAATTAAACACATGAATATTTCTGCTGCAAAAGATGAATATTCACACAAAGAGGGCTGTGATCAGGATTATAAATAGCCTCACTTCCCTTCAGGTCAGGATCTGCTATCAAATAAGTCGGCCACAGACTTAGTAAGGAATGTGGTTTTCAGAACTTTCTGGATTTTGGTACTGCTGTTAAGAGTTTGGTCGGAAAAGATACTTGATACAATTTCAATTTTCTTAAATTTACCAAGGCTTGATTTGTGACCCAAGACATGATCTATCCTGGGGAATGTTCCATGAGCACTTGAGAAAAATGTGTATTCTGTTGTTTTGGGATGGAATGTCCTATAAATATCAATTAAGTCCATCTTGTTTAATGTATCATTTGAAGCTTGTGTTTCTTTATTTATTTTCATTTTGGATGATCTGTCCATTGGTGAAAGTGGGGTGTTAAAGTCCCCTACTATGACATAAATCACAGCAAGATCCTTTTAGATACACCTCCTAGGGAAATGGAAATAAAAACAAAAATAAACAAACGGGACCTAATGAAACTACAAAGCTTTGCACAGCAAAGGAAACCATAAACAAGACCAAAAGACAACCCTCAGAATGGGAGAAAATATTTGCAAATGAAGCAACTGACAAAGGATTAATCTCCAAAATTTATAAGCAGCTCATGCAGCTCAATAACAAAAAAACAAACAACCCAATCCAAAAATGGGCAGAAGACCTAAATAGACATTTCTCCAAAGAAGATATACAGATTGTCAACAAACACATGAAAGAATGCTCAACATCATTAATCATTAGAGAAATGCAAATCAAAACTACAATGAGATATCATCTCACACTGGTCAGAATGGCCATAATCAAAAAATCTAGAAACAATAAATGTTGGAGAGGGTGTGGAGAAAAGGGAACACTCTTGCACTGCTGGTGGGAATGTGAATTGGTACAGCCACTATGGAGAACAGTACGGATGTTCCTTAAAAAACTACAAATAGAACTACCATATGACCCAGCAATCCCACTACTGGGCATATACCCTGAGAAAACCATAATTCAAAAAGAGTCATGTACTAAAATGTTCATTGCAGCTCTATTTACAATAGCCAGGAGATGGAAACAACCTAAGTGTCCATCATTGGATGAATGGATAAAGAAGATGTGGCACATATATACAATGGAATATTACTCAGCCATAAAAAGAAACGAAATTGAGTTATTTGTAGTGAGGTGGATGGACATAGAGTCTGTCATACAGAGTGAAGTAAGTCAGAAAGAGAAAGACAAATACCATATGCTAACACATATATATGGAATATAAGAAAAAAATGTCATGAAGAATCTAGGGGTAAGACGGGAATAAAGACACAGACCTACTAGAGAATGGACTTGAGGATATGGGGAGGGGGAAAGGTAAGCTGTGACAAAGTGAGAGAGTGGCATGGACATATATACACTACCAAATGTAAAATAGATAGCTAGTGGGAAGCAGCCGCATAGCACAGGGAGATCAGCTCGGTGCTTTGTGACCACCTGGATGTGTGGGATAGGGAGGGTGGGAGGGAGGGAGATGCAAGAGGGAAGAGATATGGGAATATGTGTATATGTATAACTGATTCACTTTGTTATAAAGCAGGAACCAACACACCATTGTAAAGCAATTATACTCCAATAAAGATGTAAAAAAAAAAAAAAGAGTTTGTAGATCTCCAGTAGTTTGTCGTAGGCCTCATACATTATAAACAATTATAAGGAATGGGAGATTTGATGCTCAAAACTGGGCCCTCTTCATTTTCCTACACAATTAGCTTAGGCCTAAAAATAAACAATTATTATCTGCTGAACTGAGTTTTGTAACCAACTTCGCTGTTCTCCCTAAAGAGCTGCAGGGAACCCTCATCTGACATCACTGATTGTGTTTTCTTTGGGTTCAGGTTCAAGGTCAAGTTCAAGTGTGCTCTCTGTGGCCCTCCCCCCATTCATTCTCACCCCACAGTGTTAGGATTCTGGCAGGGTTTTCTCATTTCATGACCCACACTTCTGAGTTCTTATCCTTACATCTGCAAATGGTCAGAACTAAATTTAAATTTAGCTTGCTCTACTTCCTTCCAATATGCTTGGCAAAATACCGGCTGCCTGTTTAACTCTTTAACTTACAAGTGACTTTAATCTGATGCCTGATCTGGCAGATTTCCCTGTAACCTGCATGTGCTGCTCTGCCTATAGCCTCTGTTGTCATCAACAGACTCTGGTTGCTGTGGTGATAAAGGGAACGTTGGAAGTCCCTTTCACAGTAAGAGTAACTTTCTGCTTGAGCCACATTAGCCATTAGACACTGTGATGATACTTCCTGTGTAACATCATCAAAAGTCCCCAAACAGCAGCAGTAGCACAGGACACAATTGAATCACTTCCTATTCATTCTATGTGGGTCAGCTGTTTCTAGATCTGGGCATTTCATAGGCCTGTAAAATTTCATGAAAAGTTTTTGAGGGCTGACAATTTTTGTATTTTGCCAAGTTAGGCATTAACAACACACAACAAGGCACCTCCTATCACCATAATTTCCAAGTAGGGAATATATTTGGCTCTTTGGAATATATATTACTTTGGCTTCGTTTTTCTCCTTTTATCAAGGACCAATGAAAATTGGTCACAGACAAAGGGTCTTGGTGACTGAACTGCGTTTATGGACCATTAGGCAAATGCCCAGTTAAAGGATAAATGTGTGTCAATCCATAGATTCAGAGTTTTACTCTGAAACGGCCACTAGATATTCCCCTGCTAGAAGGCAATTTGTTGACAAGTTAGAAAATATATAGCAAAAGACAAACATTTATAGAACACTCAACACCTTTTCCCTCTGAGGTGAAAAGAAGAAACAGCGTTCGCACCAATGATCCAAGTTTTTAAGTAACTCTGATTTCATTCCTGTGAGCCTCCTTTTAGTCTCTTGTAATCACCTTTTTGTAACAGGAAATAATCAGAGATACAAGAAAAGATTTATGTATAAAGCTGTTCTTTGCAATGTTCTTCACACACACAAAGAGCCAGCTTCCTCATTGCCAAAACTGGGTAAATGGATACATAAAGTAATGGGACATTTTATTGCAAGAAAGTATGCATCCATTAAAAATCATACTATCGGGGCTTCCCTGATGGCACAGTGGTTAAGAATCCGCCTGCCAATGCAGGGGACATGGGTTCAAGCCCTAGTCTAGGAAGATCCCACACGCTGTGGAGAAATGAAGCCCGTGTGCCACAACTACTGAGCCCACGTGCCACAACTACTGAAGCCCACGTGCCTAGAGACCGTGCTCTGCAACAAGAGAAGCCACTGCAATGAGAAGCCCACGCACTGCAACCAACAGTAGTCCCCACTCGCCGCAACTAGAGAAAGCCCGCGTGCAGCAACAAAGACCAAACACAGCCAAAATAAATAAACAAACAAACAAAAAATCATACTATCAAGGAGTATTTACTCATATAAGAAAGTGGTTATGATTGACATAAAGTGAGAAAAGCAAGACACAAAGCTATATATATCACTGAGGTCAATGTGGTGAGGTTTATTCATATATACACTCAGGTAACAGTGCTTTCTTCTAAAATACAATTATCATCTGTACACATTTTTTTCCAATTTTTCAAAAATTAACATGTATTACTTTTAAAGACAGAAAAGATACATTTGTATTTATTTTTTATCAAAGAATACAATGATTGGAAGCCACCTCAGCTGCCTCTTGGTGTGTCTCTATCTGCTACACCTGTCCATTCATGCATATAGTCTCACTATTTCACTAAATAATATTGTGGCAAATCTCACAGTCACTGATAAATGACAAATCAGCTAAAACCTGATTGATTTAAAGCCACGTCTTCAAAATCTGAAAGAATTCAGATCATTATTCACATTGTTTCTCTCTATAAGGGTTTGCTAAGGAAATTAACAGTAAGAATTCATAGGGAGACATATTTCAAATATTTTGGTCAGGTCCTGGCAGGCAACTCTGAAGCCAAAAGTAATATTTTAAATGCATATGGTTCTCCTCTATCCATTAAAATGGGTCCCCCATGTAGGCCTCCAGGGATGGCACTTTCCTAGCCAGTTCAAGAAGAAATATAACAGAGTAATTAATCCATGAACTGAGGGGTCAAGTTGCTTGGATCTGAGTCTTGGTTCCATGTCTTACTGGCTATTCATCTTTCACAAAGTTTCTGCAACTCCCTATGTCTCTGTTTTTCACTTGTAAAATGAAGGTAATAAGAAAAGCTTTCTGTCCAAGTTTTTGTGAGGCCATTCATTCATTTATTCCTAATCCAGAATAAAAGGGTCCTGGACAATTTGCCAGTCACTAGAGGTAGCACAGCGAATGTGACAGGTGAATTTCCTGCCCTCATGGAACTTAACATTTCATTTGGAGAGAAACACAGTTAACCAGCAAGCAATAAACAGTCTGGTTTGAAGTGCTGTGAAAAGTCATAAAGAAAAATAAAGCAGGATAAGGGAATAGAGAATTGCAGGGTTGCATGCATATTTTAGATAAGGGGGTTTATGAAAGCATTTCCAGGTGAGACTGAGAGCCAGAGAAAAGAATCAGAAGAGAAAGAGGGAGTTTAGTGAGTTTATGAAAAAGGAAGGAAGCCATTGTCCAGGTGCAGATCTATTGCAGTAATGCAGGTGAACCACTGTGACAATTTCCCTACAGATGTGCAGACAGGGTCTAGGAAGTCATTGACTTAGATGCAGTTGGAGAGAAAAGCATTGACAGGATTTGATGATGGGTGGGGCACTCGGCTATGAGGAAAAATAGGCAAGAAAGATAACAACCAGGTTTGGGGCTGAGCAATAGGATCAATGGTGACATCATTGCTGAGCAGAGAAGATGAGTTGGAGTAGGTCTGAGAGGGAAATTGAGTCCAGATTTGACCTTGTTAAGTTTGAGAGATCCCTTAGGCAGCTGGGCGGTATGTTGAGCAGGCAGTTAGACAAACACACCCATCCAGGTGTGGAGGGCATTTAAGGTCATGTGATTAGAGGAGATGACCTAGGATGTCTGTGCAGGGAAGATGAGGGCTGAGGGACATGTGAACCCATGGAGATCAGGATACAAAGAAGCAGTCAAAACATGGGACTGAGAAGGAACAGCCACAAAGGGGGCTTGGAAACCGCAGAGTACGGTGTCCCAGAAGCCAAGAAACTGAAATAATGGGTGAAATAATGTATATTACAGAAGATACTCTGTATATATGAGAGTGCTCTTGGGCAAGTCACAACCTTTCTGAGCCTCAGTTGTCTCAAATGAGAAATGGGGATAAAGCTCCATCATAGGGAGGTTCATATAGGTAGTGGTTTCATAGGGAGAAGTCACAGAGATAAAGGATGCAAAACATTTGGCACACTGCCTGAACATATTATGTGTTCCTTACTCATTAGGTTATGGTAATATAATAATAATCAGCAAGAAAATTTTTAATTGAATGAAAAACACAGCTTTCATGGCTTGCCAGCTACCTGTCTCAGAAGGCTCTTCTGGAGATACCCATCTCCCTCCCTCCCTCCTTCCCCCCTTTTTTCCCCCCAATTTGTATTGCATGTTTCCTTCCTTCCTTCTTCTCTCCCTCTCTTCCCTCCCTCTTTCTTTCCCTCCCTCCCTTCCCTCCCTCCTTCCCTTCCTTCCTTCCTTCCTCCTTCCTTCCTTCCTTCTTCTTTCTTTCCTTCCTTTTTATTGGCCTCGAGTACACATAACATAACTAAATTAATTATAATTTCTGTTCAGGACACACTTTCATTTATTTAGTTCAGTGTACAGATATTTTTAATAACATGCAACATAAATCCAACTTTCAAAGTGAAAGCTAGGTCCTTGACTACGTCTAACCCTATGTCCCCACCCCCATTCCAATCCCTGCCTGCTCTCACCCATGGTGATCAATGTCCTCAGCCCTCAGCTTATCATTGACTTGCTTTCTTTGTTTCATAGATTTATAGCATCTACGAGGATTCCTAAAAAGTACTTCTAATTTATTGGTTTTAAACTTTATAAAAAGAGTGTCATACTACTCAATGTATTTTGGACTTCTTCCATGTAATGTCATATTGCTAATACTCAGCCTTTAGTTGTGGATCATTGTAGTTAATTATTTCTGACTGCTGTCTAGTATTCCCTTTTTTGAATATACCATACTTTGTCCTTTGACTCTCCCACTGATAGGCAATGTTGTTGTTCTTAAATTTCTCTGTGAGCAATGAGGTTATGACCTGCTTACATATGTCTTCCACTGTGTATGTGTAAGAATATCTTTCAAGACTATGCTTAGAAACAGAATTATTAGGGCTATTGGTTTTGTGAAGACTGAAAGTTAAGAAGTAATGCCAAATTGATCTTTAAAGCATTTGCATCCATTTTCCTTCTCAACAGTGGTGTGTAGAAGATCCTATGGATTCTTTAATGTCCATCACTTGGAATTTTTAGAATTTAAAACTTTTTCCAATTGAAACTATATAATATATGGTTTTGTGGTCTTCGTTTAAATTTCCATATCCCCAAGCATGTTGCATATTGTTTTATGTGTTTATTGGCTTTATTGTTCACAGGTATTTTGTCCATTTTTCAAAACGATTTTTTAATTTTTATATAAATTCTTTGTTAAGTGTATGTATTGAAAATATCTCCTCCTAGTTTATAACTTGTCTTTTTACTTTCTTTAAAGGGTGTTTTCATTAATTTTAATAAGGTGAAATTTTGTATCCTTTATTTCATAGTCAATACTTTGTCTCAATTTTCTAAATCTAAAGCATATTCCCATCTATTTTCTACAGAGCTTTTAGTGTTTTGTCTTATATTTGAGACCTTAACCCATCTAGAACAAATTTTTATACATGATGTGAGGTAGCGGTCCAATTTTCTATTTTTGCATATAGATAACCATTTTTCCAATTGATTTTTTAAGTCCATTCTCCCCTCTGTCATCTCACATGCTACTCTGATGTTTACACAGATTCCTGCACATGTAAGATGGATTTCCCCCTTATACCCCTTTGGTCAATATGTCTTTCTATTTCCACACTTCTGTGATGTCTATAGTTTCATAACAGATGCTAATTTCTGGTGTCACCTCTTCCTACTTTTCTCCTTCAGAAGAGTCCTGGCTAAACTTGCAGGTTTAACCTTTACTCTCTAGTATATTTTAGAAATCACTTTTAAAGTTTCATTAACTGTAACCATTAACTGGAAAGATCTATTTAGGTAAAATTGATATCTTTATAATATCATTTTCCTATCTATGAAGATAGTATATCTCTCTCTTTATATAGATGTTCTTTACCATCATTAAAATTTGCCTAGGTTTTCTTACAGTTTTCTCACTTTTTCCTTCTGTACCTCCTCCAAAGTGTTCTTGGGGAAGAGATTCAGCAGTTGTTTCCTCAGAATTATGCTCATAAGCAAACCCACAAGTCTTTCCATCTCCCACTCTGCCTTTTTGCCTCTAATAATGATGTTTGTCATTGTCAGCACACAGCATGCAATTTCACACCTTAGTTTATGTTGTTTTTCTCTGCTTTTAATGCCCTGTGTTCTCCTCTCATCTTGGTGAACACCTACTCATTTGTTAACATTTAACTCATGCATCACCTTTTCCATGAGAGATTGTCTGAGCCTGGGTGAGCTTCCCACAATTCCTTGTGCTTAAGTCTTACACAAGCCTTTCAAATTTCAATTGACCTGCTCTATGTGTTTGTCTTACCCATTATGCTATGAGCATGGGGACAGTATTTTATTTGTCTTTGGTTTTCCAATGCCTAACATAGAGTCCTTCATATACAAAATATTTCTTAAATGTTTGTTCAATTAAGCTCCAAAGTCATCTTAATAATATAGAGGTCATTGGGCTGGGGCCTGGGATAAGTCAACATCATTAAGTAAAAATTATTCCAAAAAAACAGTCAAGGAACCTGAATCTTAGTTCTTCTTCATCCCTAAAACAATTTGAGACCATTGATAGACATTTCTCTCTGAGCATCAGTCTTTTCGTTACAACTCGGGTGTAATTCCTGGCCTCCATAGCTAGTTGGAAGCTCTTTGAAATGTAGAAATGTTGAGCGTTTTGAAAATACAAGGATGAACGCTACCCCAGGCTTTGATTTTACTAATCCTACCACAACCCTCAGACTTTCAAAGAAGAATCAGGATGTATTTCGTAGCATGAATGCTCTTGCAAGGACATAAGTAAATTTTCATATGCATGGCACAGTGAATCTCTCTCTCTCTCAATATATATAAAACCTTAATAGTCAGGTAGCCTTTGCTGAAGAATCATTAAAAAATGATAAGACACAAAGGCTGTCCTTTTTTATTTCAAGAATGTAACAACTACTTAAACAGTAAATTAAAGATTCATTGTATTCTATTATTTAACAACATTTATAAGGAACTCTATATTGCTTCAATGAAACAACTTTTAAACTATACATTAAAGATTCAATTCTATTTTATTATGTCCTTAATCCCATTTGAGGGGTTAAATTTCCTATCACTAAGTATCATTTAACATTTTAATGAAACACTTGATTATTTTGACAGAACTGGCTCTAACTACAATGATCACATTTTCCAAAGAAGGAGATAGTCCTTAACCTGGGGCAGTAGATTCAAAACTCAGCTCTGGGAAATCCTTCAGTCCCAAGGTGGTGACTTGAGGTCACCATAAAGAGTGAGGGGGGGCTAGGCAGGAGGGGACAAAAAAGTGTTTGTGCTCTTTTTAATAGTTAAAAAGTATTTGAGTATACATAGAAGTAAAGGTATTAAGTTCACAAATGCCCATGTGCCTAACACCCCAGTGTAGCAAATGAATGGATACACCACCACAGCTGCTTCAGATTTGACTAACACATCAGACATAAATTTGAGATCGCCTTTGTAAATTTCTCATTCCTCTCTCTTTTACCCTAGAGGTCATTGGCATCGTGAAGTTGTTGTGTATCCTTCCTATCCATACTTTTAACACTTATACTGCATATCTTTTTATTTATGAATAACAAACGGTATTGTTTGATGTATATTTAAAATTTACATGAATGGTGTCATACTGCATATATCCTTCTGTAATATTCTGTTATCACTCAAAATTGCTTTAAGATTTGTCCATGTTGATATGCACGGATCTGGTTTAATCGTTTTAACAGCTGTGCATCTGTAATTGTCAAGGGTCTTGTTTGCAAACAACAGAAAGCGACTCTCATTAAATTAAGCAGAAACGGATTTAATGAGAAGGATTTTGGGGGATTGATAGAAGAAATAGAGAGTCTCAAGAAACTTCAAGAAAAGGGCAGTTTGGGGGGCAGGTCAGGCAGCTGAAATCACAGTCGCCATCTTATCAAAGGAAGTGGGGTCAGTTACCCTGCTGGCGCCTCTGGACTGTGCATGACACCAGCATGTCCATCACTACCAGTGCCATTGAATTATGCATGTCACTCAGTCATAGCGCGGTTGCTGGTACTGCTGAATCGTGCAAATCTCCCCTGCCCATGCATTGCTGCTAACACTGCTGCACTGCACATGCCACCTTGCTGGCACTCGTCACTAGACAGTGGCTCCCAGTATGGTCACTGTCACCGTTGCTGATGCATGCTGCTGCTAACTCCTTCTTCAATGTAGTATTCTCTTTATTCTATTATTTCTCAGGCACTGTTTTATACCCTGAGAACAGAGCACTAATACCACTGAGTATTTGTCCTCACAGGGCTTATACTCTTGAGCAGAAGACAGATAATAAGCAAATTATATTTATATCTGCATCTGCATTTATATCTACATGACTGGTGACACTTACTCAGGACTCAAAGTCCTCAGCAGAACTTTGGGGGAACGTGTGATTGTTCAAACTCAGATCTGATCAATGCTATACCTGTCAAGAAGACAGAAGAAGGAATTTCTACTTCTTGTTTGCAGCCAGGAGTAACAAACTTTGTTTCTACTAAAAGAGGGCATGGGGTCTGGAAATTGCCATCTTTTAAATTTTAGCCACTCCATCAGGAGTGAAATGATATCCAGTGTTGTTAGTGAGAAACTTGTTCACTACCCACTGGAGTTTCCTCCTCTATGACCTGCTATTTATTTCTCTGCCTGCTTTTCCCCTTCTTTGTTCTCTCTTTTTATTATATTGTAGCGGAGAATCCATATTCTGATTTCAGTGTACTAATCCTGGATAGGTGAGGGTGTTGCAATTATATTCTCCCAAACTTTGAATTGTCTTTCAACAGTGTTTATGCTATGTTTTTAACCAGCTTTATTGAGTTACAATTTACATAAAATAAAACTCAGCAGTTTTAGTGCACAATTTGAAAAGTTTTGACAAATATATATAGTTACAATCATGGAATAGAATATTTCCATCACCCCAAAAAGTTCCTTCATACCTATTTGAAGTCAATCCCCTGTTTTAATTGTAGTTTTAATTTAGTTTTCCTTAAAGACAAATGAATTTGAGTGATTTTCAATGTATTTATTTGCTATTCCTATATTTTCTTTAGTAAAATATTTGCTCAACTCATATCCACAATTTTAAAAATCAGGTTGTTTTTCTTTCATTATTCAAGTACCATTTATTATTGAGCTGTAAGAGTTCTTTATATATTCTGAATATGAGCCCTTTGCCAGATAAATGTTTTGCAAATATTTCCTCCCAGTTCATGGCTTGCCTTTTCATTTTCCTGTCTTATCAAAGAAAAGGTTTTAATTTGTGTAAAGCTGCACTTTATTTTAATTTTTAAGATTTATGTTTCTTGTGTCCTAAGAAATTTTTGCCTAGCTCAAGGTCACAATTATTTTTTCTACCTTTTTATCTAGAACAGTTTTAGTGGCTGTTATATTTAGGTGTATGATTCCTTCCTAATTAATTGTTTGCATAGTGTGAGGTAAGGGTTGAGCTTCACTGTTTTCCATCTGGATGTCCAATTATTCAAGTACATTTTGTTGAAAAGACTATTCTTTCCCTTTTGAATTACTTTCCAGCTTTGTTGAAATTCAACTGACCGTATATTGAAGATGTATTTGTTCACTTTCCATTCTTTTCCATTTATCTATTATATCTGACTTTGCACCAATAACACAATGGCTTGATTACAGTAGCTTTACAGTAAGCTTCAATTCAAGTACTGTAATTCCCCCCAAAACTGTTTTAAGTACTTAACATTTCCATATAGATTTTAGAATCTACTTGCCAATGTAAAAAATAAAATCCTGCTGTGATTTTATTTGGGACTTTTCTGACGCTTGAATTTTAAAATATTAAATTGAGTGATACTGAATCTTCCAATCCATAACATGTTTATCTTTTCATTTATTTGGATTTCTTTAACTCAGTTGAGCAGTATTTTGTAGGTTTAGCGTACAGATCTTGCAAATATTCTGTTAAATTTTAACCTGTGTGTGTCATATTTTTGATGTTCTGGTAAATGGCATGGTTTATTTAAATTTCATTTTTTAATTGTCCGTTGCCAGCATGAGAAATAAATTTGCTTTTTTTTCTGCGGTACTCGGGCCTCTCACTGTTGTGGCCTCTCCTGTTGCGGAGCACAGGCTCCAGACACGCAGGCTCAGTGGCCATGGCTCACGGGCCTAACCGCTCCGCGGCATGTGGGATCTTCCCGGACCAGGGCACGAACCCGTGTCCCCTGCATCGGCAGGTGGACTCTCAACCACTGCGCCACCAGGGAAGCCCTAAATTTGATTTTTGTATTCTGATATTGTATCTTGTGACTTTGTTAAATTAACTTATGAGGTATAAAATTTCCTTTATATTTTTCTTTGAATTTTCTACTTAGGCAATCACATTTCTGTGAATAAAGATAGTTTTACTTCTTCCTTTCAAATTTGGATGCCTCTTATGTCTTTTTTCATGTCTGATTGCACAAGCTGGGACCTCCAGTGTAATATAACATACAAGTGGTAAGCATGGACATCTGCACCTTGTTTCTGATCTTTAGAGGAAAGCATTCAGTCTCTTGCCTTTAAGTATGATGTTGGCTCTAGGTTTTTCCCAGATTTCCTTTATCAAGTTGAGGAAGCTCCCTGCATTCCTAGTTTGCAGAGTTTGTTTCGTTTTGTTGTTTTGTCATGAATAGGTGCTACATTTAGGAAATATACTTCTACATCTACTGCAGTGATCTTTCTTTTTTTAGTCTATTATTATAGTGAATTACACTGATGGATTTTAGAGTGGTTAGCTGAAATTACAGTACTAGAATAAAGTCCTTTTGTTATGATGAATTATGACTTTGTGTGTGTTGTTGGATTTGACAAAAAAAACTTATGAATTTTTACCTCTATGTTCTTGAGAGATATTGCTCTATAGCTTTTTTTCAGTGTGATAAAGATGTCTAGTTTGAGAATAATAGTGCATGACTCATAAAACAAGTTGAGAAGTAGTCCCTCCTCTCACATAGTCTGCAAGAGTTCCTATAGAATTAGTTAGAGGTCTTCTTTAAATATCTGATAGAATTCATCAGTGAAATATATATTGACCAGGAGTTGTTGTTGTTTTATTTTTATTTTGTTTAGGGTTTGTCTGTGTGTGGAAAATTTTTTAACTACAAATTAGATTTATATAATAGATACTGAAATTTTCAAGTTATCATCTTGAGTTAGTTTGGTGCTTTGTGTCTTTCAATGACTTTGCCCATTTTACCTAAATTGCTGATTTTCTTTTGCCATAAAGTAGTTCATAATATTTCATTATTGCCCTTTTAATATTTTTATCATTGTTTGGGATGTCACCTCTTTCATTCCTATTAAGGGTAATTTGTGTCTTCTCTCTGTTTTATCTTGATCAGCTTGTCTGGAGATTAACCAATTTAATTAATCTTTCCAGAGAACTAGATTTTGGCTTCATTGATTTCTTTCTATTGTTTTTCTGTGTTCTATGTCACTGATTTCTTTTATTTTTTATTGTTCTGGATTTACTTTGCTCTTTTTTCTGTTTTAAGTTTCTTTTGTAGAAGATTAGATCATTTATTTGAGATATTCATTGTTACTACAAGCATTTACTCCTAAACATTTCTCTCTAAGAACTACTTTAGCAGTATCCCACACATTTTTATATATTGTGCTTTTATTTTCATTTCATTTACAGTATTTTCTAGTTTTATTGCAATTTTTTATTTGAAGAGTTATTTAGAAATAGTTTAATTTTCCAGTATTTTAGGATTTTCTAGGTAAATTATATTATTAATTTCTGGTTTAATTTTGGTATGGTTAGATAACCATATTATTTTATTGTATTATTTAAATCCTTTTAAATTTATTGAGACCTTCTTATGGTCAGTATTGATAATAGACACTCTTCTTAGTTTTTCTAATTTGCTTATCAAAAGTTTATGATAAAGGTGTACTGAATTTTATCAAAATTTCTGCATCACTTGAGATGATTATATGTACATTTTTTCTCCTATAATTTGTTGATATGGTGATCCATATTAATAGACTTTATGATTTTAAGCAAATTTTTCATTTCTGAGGTAAATCCAGTATGTAGCATTTTAAAACACAACTGACTTCGCTTGCTAATATTTTACTTATGATTTTTTGCCTACATCTCAGTAAGAGTCATCTATAACTTTTCTCTTCTTGCCCTATCCTCCAGTTTTGTAACCAAGCTAGTACTTGCATTATATAATAAGTTGGGTAGCTAGCTTTGTTTTTCTTTTTTCAGAAGTTATTTATAAAAGACATAGCTCATTTTTTCCCTGAGTTTGATAAAATTTATTCATAAAATAATCTACATCCACTATCTTTCTAGAAAAGACACATTAATATAATCTATATGTCAGAAAGTTTATTTTGTAATAGTAATTGGTTTATTCAGATATTTTATTTCTTTTACTTCAATTCTCATAATCCATGTTATTTCAATAATTATCCATTTCATATAAATCTTCACATTTACTAACAAAGCTATTCATAAAATCTCCACTATATCTGTTATTAAACTTCTTTGTTTCTAATATCTTTATTTGTTACTTTTATCTTTTTTCCTGCAATTAATCTTACCAGAGATTTTTGTTTCAATAATCTTTTAAAGAGCTAGCTTTGATTTTGTTGATTCTTTCTATTTTTTTCTAATATCTGCTCTTATATTTTATTATCTCTTTGTTTCTAATTTCTTTGGGTTTACTCTACTGCTCTTTATCTAATTTATTGAGTTAAGCAGTCACTTCATCAATTATTTAAATTTAATATTTCTTCATATATACCTTTAAAGTTACAAATTCCCATCTAATTCTTCAATTTTACCTGACAGATCTTTATGGATAATGATTTTGTTATTATTTAGTTTTAAATATTTTTTTACTTACATTATGCCTGATTATTTGTTCCAACAACTATTGAGTTGCCCTTTTTTCTTTCTTAGTGTCTAAACATATGGTGGGCTTGAGAGAGATTATTTCATTAATCTCTGCTTTTTCTGAAATGTATTTAGAGATAATGGTCTATTTTATATAATTTTTGGTATTGGTTGAAATTTCCATTACAGACATTACTTGGTCAATGTTTGGGAACAACACATGTATATTCTTCAAAACTGTATTCTCTGTATTTTTAAAGATTTTATATATAGCTTAAGCTTTTCAGTATGTTGTTCATATTTCTTACATCTTTATTAAATTTTTAATCTTCCCTTTATAAAGTTTCAAAAGAGGGTTATTAAAATACCTCTAATGGGGGCTTCCCTGGTGGCGCAGTGGTTGAGAGTCCACCTGCCAATGCAGGGGACACAGGTTCATGCCCCAGTCCTGGAAGATCCCACATGCTGTGGAGCGCCTGGGCCCGTGAGCCACGGCCACTGAACCTGCGCATCTGGAGCCTGTGCTCTGCAATGGGAGAGGCCACAACAGTGAGAGGCCCGCGTACCACACACACAAAAAAAAATACCTCTAATGACGGATTTGCCAATTTCTCCCTACAACTCTGTTAATTTCAGTTTTATACAGATTATGGTTCTGTTGTTAGTTGCATTAAGTTTCATGATTATTATATAGACTGATAAAGTATTCATTTTATTATAAGTTACAACTCCCAAATCTCTAGTGTCAATTTTGACTTGAAATTTATCTTTCTGATATTCATTTAGAATATCTTTATTTTTATTTAACATTTGCCTGATATATCTTTTGGCATTCTTTCACTTTCAAACATCCTACATCATTTTCTCTTTAGATGCGTCTCTTACAAACAGCACATAGCTAGATATTGTTTTGGGAGACACCACCATTCATGTTTACCATTTCCCAGTTCATAAGCTAAATAAAGTTCTTGGCATACAACAGGCACTAAATCATGCATATTTAATGAAAGACTTACCAATAGCTACACCCACACATATAAGTAGAGGCAAATTTGACTCTACAGCTCAGACTTCCCACATTTAATTCACGGGGCTTTTCCTTTATGCTATGTATGTTTGTATGTAGAAGGAAGAAATACTTCAATGTGGAGAATATATATATATATATATATGTGTGTGTGTGTGTGTGTATATATATATATATATATATATATATATATATAAAATGGAGAGGCCACTTGACAGAGTAGAAAGAGCTAATCAGGCAGCAGGGAGCTCAAGCCCTCCAGACTTTGCCAGTTATTCGCTGTGTGAACTCAGGTAAGGCATTGCCCTCTCTAGTCCTCACTCAATCTGCCATGCTGCTGGATCAACAAAAACATATATATCTCTTTCATATAATTATCACTAAATCCATTTTAAAGTTGAAGAAATTCACAGATATGTACACAAGGAGATACCACGTGAAGATAGAGGCAGAAATTAGGGTGATATTTCTATAAGCCAAGGAACACCAAAGAGTGTCAACAGACCCCAAGCTAGGAGATAGGCATGGGATATATTCTCCCTTGCAACCCTCAGAAGGAAACGAACCAACTCTGCTTAAACCTTGATCTTGGACTTCTAGCTTCCAGTACTCTGAGACAATAAATTCTTGCTGTTTAAGACACTCAGATTATGGTACTTTGTTACTGCAGCCCTAAGAAACAAATACAGCATCTTTATATTGCAAGTGGAAAGCTTCTTGCTGAATATCCATGTCTGTCTTCTGTAAATACATACATACATATCTATGTACTATCTTACAGACATACCATGGAGAAGGGCTGCCTTATATGTGTCATTAGGTAAGAAAAGCTCACCATCTCCTTGGAAGATCATGCAGGTAGTGGACTAAAAATGGGTAAGACCCTGGGCTAGGTCAGAAAACTTGAGTTTGAACACTCATTTAGGCAAAACCCCTTCTTGCTAGGTTTTGGTGTCATTTACACAATGAGAAGGTTACCACTCTAATCAAGCCTTACTTGACTGAACTTCACATTTTCAAAATATTTTGCCAACAAATCTGCATTGATGATGACATAATTAATTTGATTGCCCAATGTTTATTAATCAAAGACATATATAGCAGGATATGCAATAAAATCACTTCTCCCAAATTCCTATGATGTCACTGGCAGCCAATCAGAGCTGAAAGGGACATTCTTGTGGATTAGCTCTAAAGCTCCTGCACAGCTGGGCCAGATGAGTGAGGTCCTGGCAGGGTGGCCCTGTGTGGCTGGGGGCCAACATCTGCCCCAAACACCCCGTGTGGCCTTGTGAGTCGAGCCTGGTTGTAGGGAAGCTCTCCCATCTGGCCCAAGTGTCAGGCGTTCCCTGGAAAGGGGCATCTGAGAATGGAATCCTTTTCTCTCACTGCTCCAGTCTGGATGTTCTTTCCCATGGAGGGCCTGGGAGAGGGGAAAACTGGACCAGGACAGGGCAGGTCCAGAAAAAACAGCCATTGTCTTGGCCACATGTTAGCATGAAATTCACATTCCCACTGTTGCCACCGCGAGGAGAAGAGAAGCAAAGTGGGGCTGGACCGGTGCCGATTTGCTGTCACCTTCATCACCTTTGCACAAGCAGTGGACCCGAGGATCAGGCCATCCCCAGCAGTCACTGTTATTATGTCCCCAGCTCCTCAGGGGGTGTTTGAAACATGTGCTTAGTGTTCCGTACTTCAGCAAACACGCTCTGAGCATCCTCAGTTGTTCATCTGTGCAGCCAGCAAAGATATACTGAAGGCCTACTGTGTGCCAGGAAGCAAACCAGGTGCCAGAAACATCAAGATGAACGAGTCGACAGTCTAACGGGGACAAGAAACAACCACACGTGTTAGGATAGGAACATGCTGAAAGAGAGAGGGTGCCCTTTGGGATGCAGCATACCTCTTTCAACTTCTGGCTAGTCGGCGGGGCTGTTTAAGGGAAGCACCACCAAGGCAGGCATCTTGGCTTGCGTGGGATCCTGAGGAGGAGAACAAGTTCTCTGGTGGAGGCAAGGGGTGGTAAGGTGGTTCCAGGCTGGGAAGAACTGGAGCAAAGGAGTGGAGGCCTGAGGAAATGCAGCAAACCCAAAGAGGGCAGAGTTCTGTGGCTGTCCAGAGAGTCAGAGCAGGCTGGAGAAATGTATTCTTCCCTTCAACAAGTTTAGAGGAGGACAGTAAAGCAACATACTTGAGAAACCCCATTTCTAAAAGTTAAAATAAAAAGTTATAGCTATTGGGCTTCCCCGGTGGCGCAGTGGTTGAGAGTCTGCCTGCCGATGCAGGGGACACGGGTTCGTGCCCTGGTGTGGGAAGATCCCACATGCAGCGGAGCGGCTGGGTCCGTGAGCCATGGCCGCTGGGCCTGCGCGTCCGGAGCCTGTGCTCCGCAACGGGAGAGGCCACAATGGTGAGAGGCCCGCGTACTGCAAAACAAACAACGACAACAACAAAAAGTTATAGTTATTTTCCCTGGGCCACATGAGCAATGGTATAGTGAGTCTGAGGGCGGAGAGATTGTTCCTTGCTTGGGTGCGGGGGCAGGGAGTAGGTCTGGATTTCTGAGTGGCAGAAGATTCTGGAAGCAGAGGGTGGGATCCGCAAAGCAGAAGAAAGAGAGAAGCCTGGGCAGAAGCGCGAGGTCTGGAGGAAGTTGAGCCTGCCTGAGCAATGTGAAGCAGGTCTGTCAGGTAAGCAGTGGGAAGATTGGGGCCTGGAATGTCACTGGAAAGAGATGGCAGGAATCCATGGAGGAAGGACAGTGTGCTCTCACTCAGCCTCCAAAGAGCATCATGGGCATAGGTCCCCAGCATAGGAGGAGTGACCACTGTGGAGACCAGCAGATCTGGCTTTGAATATGGCTCCATCACTCACTAGCTAAAGGTCACTGTGAAAGTGGATGCCTCTGAGCCTGAGTTTCCTCAGCTGCAAAATGGCCTGTGGGGCAGGGGGAGGGTGACAAGGCCTTCGGAGCTCTTGGCAGCAGAGCTCCTACTGTGGAGGAAGCCTGAGCTCCACCCTTCAGAGGAGATGGCTCTAGAACAGCGGCTTCTGACCTTGCTCTGAGCAGGAGGGACGACCCCTCCTGGGGCCAGACAGCTGCCTTCCATCAAACCTGCCTCTGCTGACAGCGTCATGGACAGGACAAAAAGACCAAGCTGTGACTCTAGGTAAAGGATGCTGTCCCTGTTAGGTAGAAGAAACTGTGACTGTTCATCTAGTTCTGTAGAAAATAAAGCAAAACAAATTAAGAAAAAACAAAAAACAATAATAAACTAAAAAAAAATGAAAACCACGAAACTTCCATCATCATTTTTGTCAGTTTTCCTTGGGGCTGCTAGCATTCAATCTTTGGGATATTTCTAGAAATATTGAAAAAGCATGTTTTGCTCAACCAGAGTTTTAGGCCTTGGTTCTTCTTTCCCCCTTAATTCTGAAGTCACAAGTTTCCCTGGGTCCCAAAATGCCTCTCACCTGCCCTCAATTTCTCCCTGGATCTATGTTTATCTCCTCTATTTCCTTTGCTTTACACCTATATGGAAATAGAGACCGGAAAGTATGCAGCCAGATTCACCCCCAGATATGGAAGGGAAATGGAATATTTTTAATCCAACACATATTGGCTTTGGGTTGTAAGATCCAAATTTCCCAAGCAGGTGCACCCTGCTCATGGAGCTCCTGTAGGATGAATCTCCATCAGATGACAAGACTGAGATTTCTCCATCATCTTCCTGGGACCCCCAGGCAATTGTAGGTCACAATGAACCCAAGGAGGAAAAAATGAGAGAATGACCCTTTGTTGAAATCTCCCCAGTTTGCCTATTGGTTCCATGGCTGGCCATTCTCTTTCAGCCCATGACCTCATTCAGTAGCACAGGTGGGGGATCTGTTGTTGGTCCCATTTGACAGATGAGAAAAGTGAGGCTGTGTGTAGGTGAGAGGAGACTGAAAAAAGGATTTTCGGTCCAAGCAGACCCAGATTTATCCAGGCTGGCCCGGGGCTCACTTGCCTTAGAACATCAGGCACTGTTCACCATGCAGGGAAACTGCCCTCCCTCCCAGGGGGCAAGAAGGCTTGGCAGGGAGGTGGCCGACTGCTCAGTTGGTTGAGGAGATAATGATGCTTGGGATCTGTTTATCAACCATCTTTGAATGGCAGTCCCAGAATTCCTAATTAACTAACATCCGTGGTCCGGTAGCTCTTCTAAGAGCCCAATTGTGTCAAATCACTAACATTCTCCATGCGTCTATCTCTCCCCAAAACCTGTGCTCAGTGTCTGATAAATAGAAGTTTCAAGAGACAATAATGAATGAATGGTTGGGGAGGAAGGGGCAGGCTTTGTGGAAGACCCCAAATCCCCAGAGCTCCCAAGAATTAAAGTTGATTTTCTGCCAAAAGGAGGCCTCTGTGGACAACATGCCATGAGGAAAGGGCCAGGGATGCTCAGCTGTTCTGAATTTACCCAGGAACGCAGGGGCCGCAGTCCTGGGCCACCTGGCGCCCAGCTGTTCGCAGCACCAGAGCCCCTGGACCCTGTCCTGGTGGGGCCCCCAGAGACCAGCTAACAGCCCTTCATTGTTCAGCCTTTGCTGGGTCTGCCCAGCTCCTTAGTGACAGACACAGGACAGAGACCCATGTCATCCTGGAGGGGCCTGTCTCTCAAGTTGTATTCCCTGACCCATGCTCCAGCCAGAGCTGACACTATTGTATCATCCTTTTGGACAGTTCACCGTTCTGCTCATACTGTCCCTTCCACCCAAACCCTCTTCCTTCTTTTCTCCTCTGGGAGAATCCCAAGTCAATGATCCAGGTTCAGCCCAGGCTCCCTGGCTTGGAGAAGACTTCCTTGATTCCCTCCTTCTTGGTGCTGAGTTAGGTGCCTTCCTCCACGCAGCCAGCCTGGATTCATTACCTCTCACGCAGCACTTTCTGGCTGCACTGAAGTTCTCAGTGTCTGTGTCTGAGCTACACACTAGACCCTGAGCTTCTCAAAGGCCCCATCGGGCTCCTGTCTATTTCTGTCACCCCAGAACCCAAGGCAGAGCCTAGCAGAAAAGAATCGGTGCCCAGGTCATTCCTGGTGAATAAAAGAATGGGGGAATGAACAATGAGTGAGTGAGTCTTTTCTTTTTTAATAAGATGTTTTAACTCTCTAAGGGCAGGGATACTAATTTGGTTGTAAATAAATGATCTCATGGGGCTTGACTCTTGAAATCAAGCGAGTTGTAAAGAGGTATACGGGGGACTCTCCTGACATGCTTAAGGCAGACTTCAGAATGGCCCAGATGGCTCAGGGGTCAGCGAGCCCAGCCTGAGTGACAGCACACCCTGTCCGATGGACGTGTATCTCTGAGCACTCAGGAGGCCCAGCGAGGGGTCCCTGTCCATGACCCGGGCCTGAGAAGGAGGTTAAAATTTATTCCTCCCACTAGGGCTCAAAAACCACACCTCTTCTTCCACAGCAACAAAGGTTAGCTGCTGTGTCTGTTTCTGCTGAAACACAAAAGGATACTCAACGTGGTTGAGAGGCTCCAGGCCTAGCTGGACTGGAATGTTTTCCTCCCTCGGATGAGAAGATCATGGCGTGTGCTTAGGTCCAGACACAGAGAAGTTCAGACACATGTGTGGGGTGCTTTCTAAGGGTTGGTGTTTTACAATAATGCTATGGGGTGAGTGACTCAGACCACCTGGGCCTCAGTTTCTTCAGCTAGGAAACACATTGACAGCATCTCCTCTGCAGGGGACAAGAGGTGCATCATGCAGGGAAAGGGTTTGATGCCATGTCTCAAGTCTCCCTGGACTCATATCCTCTGCCTTTTTCCAGGCTGGACTTGGGGAGACCAGTGAGGGACAAGGGGCCGTTTTCTCCCAGACACACCTCCTTAAACGAGCTATTAGCTCCTACCTGCCTGGGCTCTTAGCGGCATTAAAGGTGTGGGTTTTTTTCCTTGAAGGTTCACATGCAAGATAATAAAACATCAGTCTCAACCAACCTATTGCCTTTCTAAAGACCAAGCAGTAAGTATTTGAATTCAATCCATCTTCCTGGTGTGAAAATCACTGTACCTCCTAAAACTCAAATAAGGTTAAGTTTATCAACTTCCTATCTGTTTCCATATAGATATTCCTAATATAGAGTTCGATAAATGTCCTAATGCTCCAAATATATTTCAAGCCAAAAGGAGCCTTCTGGACATCACAAAAATACTTTGGAGGCCGAGAGAAATAATCATGTTTGGGGTTGGACTTTTCTCCGTGTGCAAATCTTAATGGCAAATCCCACCTGCCGTGATCTGCTCTTCCCAGATGCTGGCTTGTACTGGGCCAAGCAGTGCGAGTTCTTGACTGTTGCCCACATGGGGGAGGCACAAACCCAAAGGCTCAAGAGTAATATAAAGAAGTGAGCCTCAAAGATGTAAGTGACAAAGAGTGGGGGGCAGCTGGTGAGTCATTCGTTGGTTCACCTGGCATTTCTGAGGGCCCTCTGGGTGCAGGCACTGTTCTAGGTGTGGGGCTCTTTGGTGGGCGAGATGAAAAGAGTCAGTGCTTTCACAGAGAGCTAGAGTGTGTGAGGGGCCCAGGGAATCAGCAAACCCAGATCAATCGTCGTATAACAAAGACAGGCAGTTATACGACCACTAAAGCAGTTTTAGGGCATAGAGAGGTTCGGGAGCTTCTGCTTTAGATAAGCCCAGCTTGGCAGGCCTCTCTGAGGAGCTCACATGGGGGACCACGGAGATAAGTGACATTGTGAGCCCCAGGCAGTGCAGCTGGGCACTCTAGGCAAGGCAGCTGCAAGAGCAAAGGCCCAGAGGCAGGACTGTGCTGGGCGTACCTGAAGAGCCAGGGGATGGGGACCACAGCAGACAGCACTAGGGACAGGGCATGGTGTGAAAGGTATGGGTTTTTATCAGAGAGGAAGCAGGGGGACTGGAACATCAAGACCTGGGAAACCACCGAGGTGATGACTTTGGCTTCTCCAAGGTGGGAGGGTTAGAGGCAAGTCATGACCAGATGTAACTTAGATTTTTAAAGTTTGCTCACTTGGGGATGAAAAGGCTTGGAAACCAGGCAGAACCAAGCCAGAAAGCCCAGCTACATCATTATTTAACTGAAGGGAGAGCTTCATAGGCTATTGTGAGGATTGAATACCCAACGTATCACTCAGCTCAACTGCCAGGAGCGCAGAGAACCTACCTACCAACGCTGGTTTCCTTCCCAGTGTGTTTTCCCAAACCCACAGCTCCCAGCACTTATGCAGCTAAAAGTGTTGCGGGAAAACAGCCCTTCCTTCTGAGGTGACAGGCCTATCCTGTGTAGCTCTTTAAACCCCGATATTTAACATTCGGTACATACTCCCTTTGGGTTCCACACACAGCCATGATAGGGACCATTTAAGTTCCTGTTCCCATCCACGCCTCTCAGTCCAGAAACACAGAGACATCCTGAGAGTTTAATTTTCCTGGATGCAGCTGGCATGGACCACGCCTTTACTCAAAATAATACTAATAATACTAATACTAATACTATAATTACCTGAATACCCACTGAGTCTCTCCCAATGCAATTTTCATAATACTAAGATAATGCAAAGTGTCTCCTTTTGCTGCTGCTTCACAGAATGAAAGTTTTGGACAAAACACTGAAATCCTGGAACAGGGTTCAGCCGGCTCGGCTTCTGATGCTGAGAAAACTCACCCTTCTCACTGCATCAGACCCTGTTTCAGAAATTACCTTTGTGCTATACAATAGGCCCTCCTTGGTTATCTATTTTCTACATAGTAGGGTGTAAGACCAGCCAAATTCAGCCGAGGCACCGGGCTCAGGCCCCACAAAAGCTCAGGCTGCCCTGTTGAGGGGTCTTATCAGCAGTCCATCCTCCTCCTGCTGTGAACCCCGTGCATCACAGGCCTATGATTCGTCAAAGCAGCAGATGAGCCAGGAGCCTGGGCTCCAGAGCCTTCCAAAGAGCACCACCACAGCTACTGTGCACTGACTGCCCACCCCGTGTCAGGTGCTGTCTGTGAATCTGGTCCAAATCCAGAGATATTCCTGCAAGGATTCTCATCCCCAGAGGTAAACGGAGGCTCCAGGTAGATACAGAACTTGCCCAGAATCTCAACTAGAACGTGTGTAAGCCAAGACCTGGGGCACTCCCAACTTACATCATGCCACCTGTCACAAGGAGCACTTGCGTGGAATCTCAGGCTTGGTTCAGGTTCCTGCAGAAGCAGAACTTGACACAACGATTAGCAAACAGGGAGTTTATTTGGGACTGCGGGAAGCACAGGTAGGGGAGGTGGACATGAGACAGTGAAGGGAAGACAGCCACAAAGGGGTATGCTACCCAGGCGGCAAGACCACCTCAGAGAGCAATGGGGCTTTCTCCCACCCAAGACTCCAGGAGACAATGTACAACATGCCTGGAATCCACCCACACACAAACCAGGGGCTAGGGAGCTGGGGTGTTGATCCACCCTCTTGCCATCCATTGCTGGTTGAGGGTTGTTTCCAAGGGCATTAACTACCAAGCATCTTTGACTTCCCACACCTATGGGCTTCCTACCAGGAAGAGAAACCCTCAGGCAGACATTAACCACAAATGGTCAAAGGAAGGCAAGGAGATGGCATTTTCTGAGCATCTCCTACATGCGAGGCACAGGGCATCTATCTCCGGACCTCATATAGAGAGAGGCAACGCCTAATTATGATAAGGAGTGTGGGTAACTGGAGTCAACATTTATAAGCTATATGATCTTGAACAAATCTAATGTTTGCAGCAAGATGGGAAGGGTCATCATGCCCACGACGCAGAATGAAACTCGGATTGAAAGGGATTATGTGTATCAAGCAGTCAGCGTGGTGTCTAGAGCACAGTGAGTTCTCAGATAGGGGGAACTTATGTGAAGACCATAGTATCCTTAGGTCATTCAATCCTCACACCGACCTGTGATGACAGTGAGTCTCACAGGGGTGAAACAAAGTGCCCAATGTCCTCCAAACATCAGAGAGCAGAACAGTACTTGATCCAAGGCTAGGAGACACCAACTCACAGAGGAGAGTGTGGTACCCGTGAGGACCGTGTCATGATGAAGATCAGGGTGCCAGCTCCTGTCTCCCTTTGTGTGTCTTCTCCCCGCTCCAAGGAGCTCACAGCTCAGAGTAAGGGTGAGCTCCGCACCTTCTGTCTTCGCAGCGTGGATCCGGAACGCAGTGAAATTTGCAGCTGCCTTCCTCTCCAGAGGTATAATATATCCATTCCCCTAAGTGCTTGACATAGACACATTGGAGATTTGAAGGCATTCTTGAAAGCTCAGTATGTCTGTGATTAATGTTTTATTGGATGGTGGGCAACACAAATGCTACCCAGGCTCAAAAGAAATCATTTAAATAGGGAACATGGTCCTTTGCATAAAACCTCCATTTAAAAGGTTTAAAATTATTTTTTCTTTATTTTTTAAAAGTGACTTCTGAAGAAAGCCTCAACCTGAGGAGAAGGATTAAAAGTAACACTGATGGCTTCAGGGTGAATTTTTTTTTCCTTCGGTAATTTAACTGTCCGGATAGAGATAATGATGTCCACCTGTCAAGGCGAGAAGGCAGGAGACACTGCAGAGAAAGATAGCAGGGACCTTCACAGAGCCTGTGCGGCTCCGAGAGCTTCGTTAAGGGGCTGGGAGGGAACGAGCAATTGCCCTCTCTCTGTCCTTATGCTGCCCTCTTTCTCCAAGCCCGGGAAAGGATCTGAAGGCTCCTATGATCCCCAGGAAGCTGATGAGGGCGCAGGGCTCCCAGTTCTGCATGACTCATGAATCATCCTCTGTGTCTGGTGCTGTGCAAAGCCCCTCACCTAAATGAAACCAGGAAGCTTCCCGGGACCCATGAGGATGGCTCCCAACATCCCTGCTTTACAGATGAGGAAACTGAGGCCCCAAGAACTCAGAGTCACTCGACCAAGATGTGGCAGAGACTTGGTCAGTCTGAGCTCCCAGCCACTGTGTCACACTGCCCCACACTCCCAGTCACCCATGATCCTCAGCATGGTGCTGCCAGAGTTTAAGTTTGCAGCTCATTTCAGAGTAAAGGGATCCAGAGCCAGAGAGGGGCAAGGACTTGTCCAAGGTCACACAGCCTGACCTTAAACCAGAGTGGTCTGACTCCAGGCTACTTCCCAGCTAGTGGGAATGTGGAGGGCTTTAGCTGGTTGGTTTTCTTTCATGGCTCATTTTAGTTAGTAAATCAGGTTTTTTAATAGTTTTTGTTATAATTACCTTCATATGTTTTGTGCTACTGTATCAATAAAGAGTAAAATATACTTGACATTTGTGTTAACTTTGTGTTTTTTCTTAAAAAAAATGGAGCTGCTAAGTCACCTTGAAAGAAGTTGGTATTATAGTTATTACCACATAGCAGGTATAAACAAACGTGTAGGTGTATCTAATACACATAAGTATCACTACATACATGTTTCATGTATGTAAATATATTACATACATATCAATTCACACACCACTCACCTCTTTGTATTGCTTAGAATTACTGACAGTCGTTGAGTATGTTGATCTCTGATGCTACTCTTCTTGAACATATTGTTGCCCCATAATAAACAGGTTACATCTTATTGCAAAGCAAGACTTGAATGACGTAAAGTTTTGCCCTTGTGACTTACAATGTGGAACTCATCCTTGGAACCACTACTCATGCTCTTTGTCCACAGGATATTCATACTATAGTCTATCTTTCCTGATAAGCCATCACATGTACCTCTCATCAAATCTCAAGGTCATAGAGGGCTGCCTGGCTTTCTCATGGAAAAGCCATCAAGGCCCCCAAAGTGAATGTTACCTACACCCTAGGCACAAGTTTAACATTCAACCAACCAAACCCGAGTGCAGAAATCTGTCCAGCCATTTTGGTTTGATATTGTGACAAAGAGAAAAAAATGTTAAATGCATTATATGGTTTTATGTACACCTCAATTTATTCTGCAAAGTATCAAAGGTGGTGTAAGGAAGATGTAGATCTGGATGCCTAATATATCATCTCCATTCCAGAGGGCTTCATGTTCCATTCAGTTTGAAACTAGACATAATCAGGTCATTATGTACATAATAAAATGTGATCTGTAATTTCTTTAAAGAATAGCTGATAAGTTATCTGTGATCATTTTCGTTTTGGTGTTAAGTTCATATAGCAAGCATTACTTTACTATGAACCCCACATGTTAATAATCTGTCTTAAAATATGAGTCAGGGTCTGGTGAAAGCTTAGCTCTGGTGTGGTGGGCGTGAGCTCATGCTGACCTCAGCCTTGCTTCTTAATGTGGAAGAGGCTGAGAACATGATACCTGGGTGGAGGGTCACTGTTCTGAACAGCAAGTTCATTGCCTACCATTCTTACTAATTCAATGAAATTTCCTTTGAAACTCACTGGTATCAAAATGACACTCTACCATGTAATAAGTAAGTTCAATTATATTCCCTAGTTGCATTTCAGGTCTAACCCTTCAAGAGGTTATGCCCCTTTCTTTATATTAAACTCGTATTTCTAAATAAATTTGAAACACTTAGGCAGAGTCGCAGCGCGGTCTTCTTTTTATTTTCCACGTGTATGGGGAGAATGGCTCATTTGAAGGGCTGGCCCTCATCTTTCTCAAAGCAGAATCGATGTTTGGTGGGTCTTAAATCCAGTAGCTTTATTCCTTCCGTCTAAATCCTTTAATTCATAGAAGTTTCAAACATGAAGATCTTTACATCAAACTCTTGTTTTTAAGATGGTCTATCTGAAGATCAGAGAAGGAAAATGAATTAACCAAAGTCACATAGCAAGTTCATGGCAGAGCTGAGGCTAGATCCAAGCAATCTGAGAGTAGGATGACCATTCACTCCACCACACTACTTCACCCTAACTCAGAAATATTCACATTTTATGAAGAGGGTTGTGCCCCAGGTACTGTCTGTCTGTCTGCCCATCTTTGGCCATGGGTCCATATTGCCCAGTGTGACCATTCACACTCTCACCCTCCAAACTTCACCCATCAAGAATTTCCCCACCTCACCATTGCAAACACTTCTTGGATGTGCCATCACAAACCAATTTTCACTATGTCCATGTCTAGAAGGGCTGCCAAATCAGACCCCATCTTGGAGGAGAGGTTGTACTTTGTATCAGCGCATTTTCAGAGGGATGAGATGAATCTGGGTATTGCTCAGGAAAGGGGGTTAAAATAATCACAAAATAAAAAATAGGTACACTGAGCATTGTTGCCAAATATCTAAAGAAAAGTTTGTGATATACACGAGGAATTAAAATTTTATCCACAGCATGAAACTAGGGCCATTCAAGTGTTTGGTCCCTTTGTATACTAATCAAAGACCCTTCTGTCCATTACAGTTGACCAAAAACAAAAAATGAAATAAAATAAAATAAGGAAGATGTATTATCTCATGAGGAAAGAGTTTCCCAATCTAAGAATTACAAGGAAAAGCATCACAGCGGTCAAAGCAGTTCTGGGTTCATGTCTTAGCTCTGACTTACAAGCTGTGAGACTTTGTAGATACACAAAATGATGAGCATGACAATGATGGTCAAGAGGATGAAGACAGTGATGAAAAAGCAGTGATAAGGAAGACACGAAGGTGATAGCAGCATAAATAAAAGCTGCTTCTGGGAAAAATGTTAAGAGATCCTTGCATTGGGTGGAAAGTGGGAACCAGGTGACATCTAAGGTTTCCTACTTCTCTATGATTCTGTGCCTTTTTAGTAAAATGAAAAGAACAGAGCTTTAGAGTCAGATCAACAACAGGACAGATTCACTAGGTATGAACCTATGAGTTTGGTCAAATTATTTATGTTCTTTGGGCTTTTTTTTTTAACCCTGGAAAATGGTGATAAAATATCTACCATGCAGAGTGGTGGACAGAATAATACATTTTAATTTTATAACGTACCTGTTGCAGGCGTATGAGACTCACCCAATAAATATCAATTTTTGACGAAGGATGAAAAGAAATGGTGGGTATTGGCCTAAAGTACTGATGGTTCAAAAGCCAATATGACTGGACTGATGTTTATCAAGGACACTTTGAGAACCATGTTCAGTAACTATGCCTTGGATCTTTAGAAAACCAAGTAATAGGGAATGTCTCTTTGTTATCCTTGTAAGATGCCAGGTGGACTTAGGTCTGGAAATCTCCCCCCCAACCCAAATAAGCCTGGACTTCAACCTGCCTTTGAGCCTTTTCAAACTTTTTCTGATTTTGTCCAAAGTTGAATTCCAACCAGGCTGCTCACTCATTCATTTGTTCAACACACCCTTATTAATTACATACCATACACTAAGATCTGTTAAGCATGGAGGATGGATAAGTGAATATGACCAAGCCCTGACCATGCTCTGGTGATGGGATGGAGGATAGAGACATGCGTGCAAGCTATCACAACGTGGCACGTTAAGCGCTGAAGTAAAGATGTACACAGAATGCAAGGATGGTGTGGTGCAAAGTCTGCTGAATTCTGCCTGGGGCAGCAAGTGGAGGTGAGGATTCTTCCTGGAGAGGATATGTCAATTTAGGAGAACTGGGTGAAGGGAGTAAGCAGCACAGCCCAAGATTAACTTTTGTAAGTACTGAGGGTTCTTTGTACATTCAATAAATATTTATTGAAGACCTTCTAAGGGGCATGTCTTGAGGGAAGCCCCGATGCAGGGAGAGCAAGACAGACACAGAGTCTGCTCTGCACTATTTCTGAGGGAGGAAGCAGGAACTTTAAGCGTAGTTAGGAAAGTAAGTGGATGGATGGATGACACAGGAGGGAGGAAGACAAGGCATTTTTCTTTAATAATGTCAAATAGAAGGAAATCAAGACAAGAAAGCAGGGTGATGTGATGGAGAGAGATCAGAGGGGAGGGCGTCATCAGAGAGGTCTTTGCCTGTGCTTGTCCTGGAAAAGCTGTGGGCCATGACCGATGCAAAGCCCCAGGCAGCTTCTGCCGACACATACCAAATGCTCATTGAAAATAGTTCTTATCCCGGACACAGATATGTAGGAGTCTGGAATGGGTCCCTCTGATCACTGACTCCAGAAATCCAATGAGGTGGCCTGTGGGGGTGAGTGAGGGAAAGGAACTGGAAGCCTGGGCACTCATGAGTAACGATGCTGTGCTGAGAGCTGTGCCCACATCCCTGAGCCCCCTTTTGCTCTCCTAGCCCCATGAGGGTGCACTGGTAGTGTCCCCACGACATGGCGTGCTTCATGGCGTCCTGATTTGCATTCTATTCCCTCCTTCCCTTTGAATTCCCTGCATCCAGCACACAGCCTGCCACAGAGAAATGAGTAATGATAATTGAATGAATGGAGGCACAGATGAAAGAGTGTAATTATGAGAACGGCAGTATTCCTGTTTTTCAGATAAGGAAACTGAAGCTCAGAGAGGTTATGTGATTTGCACAAGATCACAGAGCAAGAAGTTGGGAAGATGGTGTCAACCCACAATTTATCCATCCATCCGTCCATTCATTCACTCATCCAATCATATTTGTAACAGACTTTGTTAAGAGCTTTGACTGTGCATCCATCGGCCACTCTCTTCTGCCAGCTGGTGCTGTAAATACAGACAAGGCAGGTCACTGTCTTTAAGTTGCTCATCAAATGGAGAAATGATTGGGTTGTCAAATTCCAGAGTCCAAATTTCAAATATGTCTTCGACATGAGAGGAATTTGTGGAAGTTACAAGAATAAAAGTGTTATTATAACGTAAAAAAGATCATTTTAACAGTACTGTGTCTGGGGATGCTTGTTCTGGCTGGGTGACTTCCTTCTCTCTGGAATATTCAAGGTAAGGCTGAACACTCCTCGGTCAGACCCAGGAGAGTGGTTACCCAAGCTCAGGTTGCGTGTTATACTGGGTGGGCCATCAAGGGTGGGTCCCTGCCTCCTGCAGGACCCAAGGACACAGGGGCAGATCTGCAGAGTTGTGCCCTGCCTGGCTCCAGGCACTGAGTCCTGGAGCAGCTGGCCGGCATCCAGCTTTTGGAGCAGACAGGCTCCTGCATCTGCAGCTCTGCCTAGAGGCACCCATTCCCTGAAAGAGCAGTCAGTGCACCATCTGGGACCGGCAGAAGATTTCCATCCACACTGCCACTCTCTCCTGTTTTGTTCTCTTGAGTGGGAAGAGTTACAGGAACCAGTGGCGATTTAGTGAGACTCTAAGTGGAGCTTCTCAGAGGTAATGAGGTCAGCTTCTATGGAGGTCATGCTAGAGGAAAGAGCGAAAGTTAGAAAAGCCGTGGGACAAAGACGTCTCCAATATCTCTGGTCCCACAGCAGTAAGAATGCACAGGTGGCAGCCAATGTCTCTGGTGCAGGATGCCTGCTTCTTGTCACTCTGCAAGTTGACCCCTTAGGTGTGGATGGGACTAACTGGGGTCACGACTAGCATTCAGGGAGGACAGGCTTTCATGGGCCAGTGCTTCATACATACAGAGCGTCCAGCAAGCTTCTGCACACACTGGCAGGTTGTTCCCCATTTCACAGAAGGAACCATAGGCTCAAAGAGGTGGGATAACATATCCATGGTCATGTAGGTAGTGAAGGCCAAAGTCACAGGCCTTTCACTGCCTCACTCTCTCGTCTTCTTGGTGTGTTTATAGAAGTCAAATAAAAGAGGCAACTTCAACTGACAGATTAGAAAAACCACTGGCCTGTCTTCTTCCACACAAGGTGGTCTAATCCACTTGGGCAATCTTCACTGGGTTAGATTTGACATGCCTACATGTATGTTTCTCCCAACAGACTTAGCTCATTTGTGGTAAAGAAAATAGTTAACCCATGGTTATATCCCAGAGCCTATAGCAGGGACCTGGCACATAGCTGAGTCTTGAGTGTAGGCAACACAATGTATGAGATGGTGATTGCCTGAATCATTAGCAGGGTCTCTAGCTTCTAAGCCATTTCCCCTTGCCTAGGCCAGTCCTAGCATGGTGTGCGGGGCCCACACCATGTCCAAGGTCACTAAGCTATTAAGCAAAGATAATATTCAAACTCTGTTATTCCATTTCACCTTGCCACCAATACCACATCATACTACAGACAGACTGATGTGGTAGCCAAAGCCATCCAATGGGCACTGATCATGTACTTCCTATAAGCTACCGGGCAGTAGGTCAGACTGGAGAGAAGATTCCCTTACAGACAAGTAGGGGACCAATACCTTAGCATGGAAACAGTAAGTTGTCAGTTTCCACCAAGATGCTGTATCAAGGTGAATGCTGGCTGCAAAATGCCAGAGGTATCATGACGTGAAGATGTGACCCTGTGTGGGATTGGAGAAGGGGATCATGTTGACAAGGCCCTGAGATAGGCTATACCCCCGTCATAAGCCTGCATGACCCTTTGAGGTCCCTGCGATAACTCTGTGCTAGAAGACTGTGCATTTGCAAGGCCCAGAGCATGGGAGGAGCTAATGGCTGAAGAGCTGTTTCTAGAAGCCCCCAAGAGCCACACAAGGACCCGAGAGTCCTCATCTGGGTCCTGGGCATGGGAGGGCTTGGTTTAGAAACAGGAGGAATACACTCAGAAACACTTAGCGGGGGGCAGAGTGGGTGTCTATTGCAGAGGGACACACAGATGGTCCACTGCTGGGAGACGCTGGGAAAAGCTTCCAGAGAATGGTACTCTGGAGCTGGATGTTTGAAATGCAGAGATGGGGGATGGGCCTGGAGGCCAGGGTCACCGAAGGGACAAAGGCAAGGAGATTTGTTCTGGGGGAACAAGCGTTGTCCCAGAAAACCTTGCTGGAGCGCCTCTCATGTGTGAGAATTTGTGTGAAGCTCAGGGAGGACATATGGAGGGGTGAAGAGTCAACTTGTCCAGTCCTCCCCAACCTCCCAGTTCACTGGGCCAAGCCAGCAGTCTCCTTTCACAAGGCAGATCAAGACATAAGGCTAAAAAGACAGATCGGAATTGGAGGTGAAGAGAAGTGGGAGAGATGAGGTCCCGACAGCTGGATTTAAGCTCTACATCAGGGCGTCATTCAGAGCTAGTTAATGCTTCTGCGGAAGAATCAGAAGTCCCCTGATTTAAAACAAACGCGAAGAAACAAAAAGCACACAATAACTTAGCAAATTTATTCGGGGGGAGGGGTGTCAGGTATGGACGTTCAAAATGCCATTTGTTGCCTTCCTGGGATGGCCCCAGACTTTTACAATTCCTCATCTTCCCTTGGAGAGGGCAGAGGAAGCCCCCGGGGACCCCAGGGCCCTTAGCAGAACCCACCAAAAAATGTTGTCTTTGCATTCGGAGGATGGGTTCTTCTGGAGAAGATTACTTGATGAGCTGTCATTAACATCCACAGGGAATTAAGGGAGCTTGGGGAAAGAACAACATATACATAGGGTATTATGGGGAGGGATTATCAGGTTTCAGTCAAACGCTGTGTCCTCACCTGTTATTGATTTTCTTCTCTGAAGATGGAGATATAAACTGAGGGAGGGGAACAGACTCTGAACTGCCCTTTCCTCTCAAGGCTGGGAGGACCGGAGCCACATGGGGGCGGCCAGATGACAGCAGAGGGTGCGGAGATGGAGGGAGGATTTGCTCATCTTCTGATGAAGCACCAAATGCCTTTGGATCTGTGCCTCTCCTTCCTCGCTATTTTTGGGCCATCGTAGCATACAAATCTGAATCTCCCATCTTGAAACCTCTCTCTCTGAACTCTGGGTTGACAGCTTATCCTCTTCTCTTCCGGAAACTGCCCTGTTCCTCACACCTGAAGCTCCAAACAGGAAGCTCTCACCTCCAGCACTCTCACCTCCAGTCCCCTGTGGTTTGGGTACCCTCCACCACAGTTGCTCAAGACAGAAAGTGGGGCCCCACTCCCTCTCCTGAATTCCTAGCATCCTGAAGATTTTATCTCCTCAGGTTTTCTTGATTCATTTCCTACATCACTACAATTTCTATTCACCCTCAAAGTCATCCTGCACCTAGAGGACACAGTCCTAGTTCCTTAGCAAAACTTAGAATGTCCTTCTCGATTTGACTGGACCTCTCTCTACGTCCACGTGTCTTTCAATTCCAACAACACCAAAGAGCTTGCGTCTCCCAGCTTAGACTGTGCACCAGGTGACTTCACACTTTCCACTTCCTTGATCTGTTCATGACTTTCCTGACTCATATGAGGCTTCAGCTCCTCCAGGAAGTCTTTGCTGATTCCCCCCAGGCTGGGTTGGGTACAATTTCCATCATGAGTAACCATGTATTCGTGGTTACGCCCTGACCCAGTACGCTACAGTTTGTCACTACTCAACACTGTCACGAGTGATGCTGTGTGTCTGTGTCACCCGCTGGACCGTGGGCTCCTTGGGCTAAACCTCTCTCTACCCCAGAACCCACTTCAGTTCACGCAACTGCCTGTGCTCACAAAGTATGTGTCCAAAGAATGCATAATGAATTTCCTTTCCCTGGAGAACAGAGTTGCACTCGTTGCTCAAGAATTTCTCCCTAAGATCAGCTTGGTGCTTTGTGACCCCATAGAGGGGTGGGATAGGGAGGGTGAGAGGGAGACGCAAAAGGGAGGGAATATGGGGATATATGTATACATAGAGCTGATTCACTTTGTTATACAGCAGAAGCTAGCACAACATTGTAAAGAAATTATACTCCAATAAAGATGTTAAAAAAAAAAAGAATTTCTCCCTAAAGAGTCTCAGAACTGGAGGGAAACTCTTCCCACCCCCACTTCACAGATGTGGAAACTGAGGCCCTGGGAGGGAAAAGCTCTTTGCCACTCCTGGACTGGCCTGGGTGCCCGACACTGGTCCTGGACTCCTCTGCTGGCAGCAAACCGTCTCTCTCACCCTCCTCTCTGCTGATGCTGACCCCTGGGCCAACCAGAAGCAGCACTCAGGACCCCCCACCTTACTCTGAATCAGCTTCAGTTACACTAAGAATTGGAGTCAGATAGAGGCAGAAATAGGGTTGAAACTGTTGTCAGAGACTATATCCCAGCTTCCTGAGAACCCCCGCTGTCAGTGACTTCTAGAGGCCAAGCCAGTAATCAGAGTCTGCCCAAACTCTGACATCCCATTCAGCATGTTCTTGTGAAATTCCAATTCTGTGATGTGTGTAGACCTATCCTTGACTCACCTGCTAGACTAAAGGATCCTGTAGGGCAGCCCTGGGGGTCTCATTCATATACCTATCAGCCCCCAATACCTCAAGTCAAAAGCCAGGCAAACAGTAGGTGTTCAGGAAAGAGTGGTTGAAAGAATTTAGTTCTCCTGACTCTCAGAGTGGGGCATCGCCATCGTCTCAGGCAGGTTAGAACCCAAGCCAGCAGGAAGCACCAACAAGGATGTGGTGCTTATGCACCTGGCCCTGGGCTATGCTTTTACATCATTGCCTCATTTCATCCTCAGCCCCATCACAGGAAACAGTCACTGCTATGGTTCCCATTTTAGAGATGGGGAGACTGAGGTTGTGTAACCTGCTTATGCATTTAAGCCCTGGTTCACTTGACCCCTTAGGCTTAAGTCTCTCAATTTGTGATAAAAAACAAAACAAAACAAAACAAAACTGGATGACAAGAAGGAGAAACACCTGCAGCCAATTTCAGGATCAGTCAAAGTGTTGAGTGAGCCGGAAGCCAGGGTGGTGACCCAAGATCCGTTTGGATCACATCTAATTAAGACACGTTCTTTTTCTTTTATTCTTTTTCTTTTGTCATGGCTGCACTATTGGCTTGTGCTGTCTAAAGAGAAAATAGTTAATTGGTTTATTTAGCCAACTATAGATGTAGTCAGTATTATTCTTCATTGTGTGAATTAAATTAAATAGTTTATTTACCCCCATGCATTTCATTCAGTTCATTTAATTTAATTTCATAGTTATAACATGGGGAAAAAACTAACTAGATTTTCCCCTTTGGGATGGAAATGGGCAAATATTTTAGTTCTGAATTAACAGGCAGCAAAGCTGATATTTATAATAAATCATCCATTGTTAGTCATCCTGATAATTATTCTGTGAATGGTCTAAAACAGACATGGGCATGTAATAGACATATTGTTGGCTTTTACTGCAGTTTAGTTCTTTGTGTTAATGAACAATCTAAATTGGAAACTGAGAGATGCCTCCAGAGCAAATTGGTTTGTTTCACAGGCAGGAATTGAATACCTACTATGTGCCCACCCCGCTGAAACAGCTTCATATGTGTTCTCCATCACACCAGCTCCTGCTGTAAACATGTCTGCATCTTCCGTCTCCCACAGGAAGATGTCCAAGCCCCTTAGCAAGACTTGCAGGAGCCCCATGACCTGGCCCCACTCGCTTCCCACCCTCAACTCCAGGTCCTTGCTCTCTGTACCCCACTTTCCCCCCAGATTTGCTAAAGGCATTATCAATGCTAAACTCTTTGCACTCGTGCTAACATGCTGAGCTGCACTGGGACGGTGGGTCTTTGTTTCCTCTGTCCTCTCCCTGGTGAGCTCTGACTAGTCCTTCAAACTTTGGCTTAGTGTCTACCCTGCTCGAAGCACTGTGCCCTATAACATCAGCAGCACAGTTGATACCACCCTCCTTTATCCTTTAAGCAAATGAGCATCACATCCTAATGCAAGTGGTCCCATCACCCACCGTAAGGGTGTGGCCTTTGCCATCCTGGATAAAGGAGGAACCCCGTCTCCACCTCCTCCTTTCTCATCTGAAACCCTCACATCCCTAAAATAGGCTGATAATAATGCCTTCCTTGTACAGTTGTTTGTTTTCAGGACTAAATGAGGTTACAGTGTGTAAAGGATTAAATGACAATGTACGTAAAAGTAAGCCTCTAATAAACATTAATCATCCCTATCTGTTTATATATCACACGTTCTACTAGACTGTGAGTTGGTGGTGAACCAAGACTTTGTTATTCACAGTTCCCTGTGACTAGCACAGTGCTTTGAACAGAACTGTTTTTCTTTGATAAATGAATATTTCATAATTGATGAAGATTGTTAGAGAATTTCAGGTGACAATTAAGATTCATCCAGGCAATGAAAAAGGAGAGAAGAAAGGGGCCCAGAGCTCTGTAATTTGAGGGGCACCAAAAATTGCAGACAAAAGCTCCCTGCTCTTCCATAGGGTCTGGAACCTCCCATGGAGGATGGAGCTGGATATTAGGAAAAGGGTTGATTTCAGGAGCAAGCAGAGAGCCTGCAGCCCAAAACTTACATCAGTTGGGAAGCTTTGAGCAGGTATAAGTTCCCCCTGAAAAAAACACAGCCCTTTCATCTTTCTTCCCCTAATAATGAATAAACTCCTGAGCAGTCCTTTGGGGACAATAGAGCAGAATTGTTAGGAAGAGTGTAGGAGACACTTTCTTTGAATGAGAGGAACAGATTAAGAAAGAAAAGAAGCTCAGAGCTGACAGATTCACGTTTGGCTCTCATCTTGGTCCATTATGAGGTGTGTCATTCACCACTTCCTGGGGTTGAAGGTCCCTCACCTGTGAAAAGGGGGGACAGCAGGAGTGTGGCAGGGGTGAGCTGAAATCAGGGAGTGCCCGGGAGAAAGTCAAGAAGAAGTGGAAGTGGTCACAGGCGACATCACTCTTGCCCACGCCCGGCACAGCAGCCCTGCAATACCCGCTTTCCACGCACTTAGGGCTGCGTATCAATTAGTCCCAGGCCTTAAATCTGAATGCAATTAATTCTATAACGTGCTGCTCTTCCTGCTGCATTCCAGTGAAATCACATCATGAGATCAGGGTACGATGAAGGATTTCTGACAAAGGGAAGGCAGTTCTGAGTCAACCCTCCATATGGCCTTCATGTAAGGGTCTGGTCCAGGATGCCTGAGCCAAGTGAGGACCTTGGATGTTCTGCCACATGCTCTGCACATGGAGGTCCTGAGTGATGGCTCCTCATTCCAGGCGAGTGCGACCAGAGCTAGAGAAAGAATGAGAGATAGGCAGGAAAGGGCAATCAGGGCCTGGGAGTGGTTTCTTCCTCGAAGCCTCATCCAGCTGCTTTTCCCTACATCCTCTCTGCAAAGATGCTGGGAAATAGGAGTTTTTATATCATTTTTATTGTGGTAAAATAGACATAACATAAAACTTACCATCTTAATAATTTTTAAATATACAATTCGGCGACATTAAGTACTTTCACGTTGTTGTACAGCCATCACCACCATCCATCCCCAGAAATCTATCACCATCCCAAACGAAACACATCCTCTCCATTCAAGAATAACCTCCTCGTGTCCTCCCACTACCAGCCCCTGGAAACCACTATTCTATTCTCTGTCTCTATGAATTTGCCTATTCTTGATGGCTCGTGTAAGTGGAATCATATATATTTGTCGTTTTACACCTGGCTTATTTTACTCAGTACAATGTCCTTAAAGATCCTTCATGCTTTATCATATATCAGAATTTCATCCATTTTTAAGGCTGAATAATATTTCATTCTATAGATAGAATGTGACTTCATTTTGTTTACCCATTCCTCTGTCGATGGACATTTGGGTTGTCTCCACGTTTGGCTATTGTGAATAACGCTCCTATGAACACTGTTGTACAAGTATCTGTTCAAGCACTTTCCTTCAATTCTTTCGAGTGCATACCCAGACGTGAAATTGCTGCATTTTATGGTAATTCTACATTTAACTTGCTGAGTAACTGCCGTTCTGTCTTCTGCAGTGGCTGTGTCATTTACATTCCCACCAGCAATGCTCAAGGATTCCAATTTCCCCACATTCTCAGCAACTCCTTTTGCTTTCTTTTTGGGGGGAGGGTATCATTTCTAGATTAGGGGTATTGCTCCTTTCAATAATGTAGGGATTCTGCTAATAAGGAAGGCATGGGGAACGGACCTTGGGAGGAAGGAAAGTTGTTTTTTGTTTTGTTTTTTTTTTGTCCTGGTACCTAATAATGTAACTACCGAGTTACAGACTAAAATTTGATTGAACTACCAGAAAAACACAGGTAAACCCCCAACCTAAATGAGCTTCTCTGACACACCTAAAGCAAAAAATGATAAAACAGATGTAACACAAGTAAAAGATATAGTGGAGTTGAAATTCACTATTGAAATGTTGATGTACCACACACATGTAAGTACATAGGTGTAGTATAACTTATAGATATACTGATAGAGGTAGAAAATGTGTATACCCAACAGACAGAAAACGTATATCTTTTAAATTTGGTACATATGGAAAATTATAAAAATTGATCATGTTCTAAGTCTAATCCTCCTCTCTCCTCCCAAAATATGTATCATGCAAATCATGGTCACAGTACAATTAGAAATCAACAGCAAAAAAGATAACCAAGAAGAAGGACAATGCACTTTGGAGTCAGGAAATAACGGTGTCTGCAGGCCCTGGACCAGGATGAGGTGGAGCTGGGACTCCAAAGGCAGGCTTCACCCACCACGCACAGCATCCCTCTCCACCCAAGCTCCATTGCTTGACCACCTCTGGGTTTATACTTTGGGTTAGTTCTTGTGTTCACAAATGGCCAAGGAAGACTTACGTCTAAAAATTCCAGCTGGGTGAATCTTTATCATGAGGATTAGAAAGTAGAATTTCAAGGATCTTTGCTTGTCTCTGTGGATCGCGGTTCAGGACCCATGTTCTCTGTGAGCTGAGCTCAGATCACAGCCTCCCAGCTAAACGCCCAAGTACAGCCTGTGCTCAGAGGTCAGAGCATGCCTCACGCCTGCCTTTCTTCTGGTACCCTTGCTCTCTCCCAATTTTCTTTCTTTCTTTCTAGAGAATGAAGATTCTATGACCTCGCAGCCCAGTGGCAACTTTGAGCAGGTGGCCAAATCCTGACCACCGGACTGTTTCTGTAAGGCCTGCAAATCCCAAATGGTTTTTACATTTTTAAGAGTACCACTAGTTCATAACCTATAAATTAGTCATTTTATCATCAAATAGCATCTTCTTTGTCCTTTTTTTGCCAGGTATTAATATTGACATACCAACTTTCTTTAAGTGAGGGTTTTGCCTGGATGTCTCTTTCCATCTATTTTCTTTTTTTTTTTTAATTGAAGTATAGTTGATTTGCAATATACAGCACAGTGATTCAGTTATATATAGATTCTTTTCCAGGTTCTTTTCCCTTATAGGTAATTATAAAACACTGACTAGAGTCCCCTGTGCTCTACAGTAGGACCTTGGTACTTATCTATTTTACATATAGTAGTGTGTACATGTTAATTCCAAACTCTTAATTTATCCCTTCCCCCCCCCCACCTCCTCTTTCTCCTTTGGTGACTGTAAGTTTGTTTTCTATGTCTGTGGGTTTGTTTCTGTTTTGTAAGTAAGTTCACTTGTATTTTTTTTTTTTTTTTTTTTTTAGCCATTCATTTTCAATCTTTGGAACTATTTGTTTAGCAAGATCTCTTGCAAACAGCATTTTGTCATATTTTGGTGGGTCTGTTTTAGGTGAGTTTAACTTCTTTTATGTTGGAGTTACTCAAATTTGGTGCTTATTTCTACCTTCTCTATACTTTCTACTATGTTTTTTGTTTTCTTATTTTTCCCCTTTCTCTCTTTCCACTTGATGATTGAGGTTTCTTTAATACTTTTTTTTTTTTACTCCAACTAATGTAGGAATTGTACATTCTCTTTATTTTTTAATGTCTCTCAAAAATTGTCAATATATGTATTATTTTTTTTCTGAAAAACACAAATATCATCTGTACCACCATGTCCTAAGCAAGACAATCTGCATAGATTGTTTGCTTTTTCCCCAAAACTCCCTATCTGATTACTTTGTCGTCTGAAATTTAGTTCCAGCTTGTTTTACACATTTAAATTTTTTTCAGTGATGATTATAATACTATTATTATTAGTTAACAGTCTTTATTTAGAGGTCTCAACTTTTCTAGCTTGTTCTCTCTTTGAACTGTTATGGTGTTGGAGGTTTCCTTTGTTAAGCACATGTTGTAAGGGACATTTTATTTTCAAAAAAAAGTATTTTTGTACATGGAAGTTAGCATTACTTTTTCTATCCTAACTCCCTGTTACTATTTAAAAGTCTCTTTTCCTCCATAGCCGTCTTTCCTTCTCTTGTGGCTGCTTTGCAGCCTTTATTTTTTTCAGGATGTGAAAAGTACTTTAAGTTTCTTTTCAGATTTCTTTGTGATCTTTTCTTTTCATCACATGAATATCCTTCCACTCCTTGCAGTTTTGTGTGTCTCCCATGGGCTTCAGCTTCCTTCAGTGTTTTGTGATTCTTGGTTATGTGGTCATCATCGCCCTAGGGGATTTCTATTTTTTGCATCCTGGGATTCTCAGGGTGCATTGTCATGGCTTCCAATCATGGCATATGTCTGAGTTTGGACCCCATGCTCTATGTTGCACTTATCTCAGGACAGACTTTACCCTTTGGTGGCTTTGGGCCCTGCCACGGGCAGAAGATACTGCTCAAGTCTCCAGACTAGAGAAGGCTTTAAACCAGACCCCTGGGTAGACAGACAGCAGTGCAGACTCTAGAAATGGGGGTCAGGTAGCAGATTTCCAGCCCTCACTTCAGATTCACAGATTTAAGAGCAGTCTTCAGCCACACCCAGATCCCAGATGTAGCCCCAGCCCTTCCTAGGACTCAAAGCCATGACCAACCTCATACTTGGAACTGGACTCTTCCCAGCACTCCCTTGGGCCTCAGGGATTCAGACCCTCCTATTCATAGCAAGAGCCCTCTTTTCAGGAACTATTTCCACGTCTGGTCTCTAGAGACTCCCCTTTCTTATTTTAGGTCACTGTTATGTGTTTAGTACACCTTGCCAATATTTTCCCCATCTTCCCCATGTGTGCACAGAAGTGGGGTAAAATGACAGCATTTATTCTGTGTACCGTCTTGAGCTAAAATTCTCATTGCTATGTGAGTATAATGGAGTAATCATAACCATCTCTCAGGATTATTTTTGAAGCGAAGAAAGGTAAAAGCTTTGGAAACCATGAAGTGCCTAAAATATAACAGTCCTTATTCTTTTTTTTACATCTTAGCAAAACCCCACAGATTCAGTGTCAATGAGAGAAAGTCAGATTAACTGGGGGTAGCACTGATTTCTGTGGATATCAGTGCAATGATAGAACGGTTCTAGGGCGAAATAACTTTGGAAAAAGCAGCAAGTTATAGCACCCACTCAGAGGTTCCAAATATATATCTGTGTATAACAGGCTTTGAAAAAACCCTACTGAAAGGACACTAATGTAGATTCGTTTAATCATTGATCACGAAAACCTTTTTAATATAGTGACGAAGATATACATGAATGATTGAATCAGGGCACACAGTAAGGAATCCTGATTTTGTGAAAAGACCAAATTATCTAAGAGTCCTAAATGAGGCTTTACTAATATTAGGCACAGAATTAGCAAGAAATTTTAGACAGTACCAAGACATCATAGGAAGTAATATATTGAAAAAACTGCAATCTGAAATAGGTTTACCTTAATTAGTAATGTATCAAATACAAGAATTTGCTTCATACCTCAGAATGTCCTGGAAGACCAATAAACTGAAGGCCCACTATGAGGATGCTTAATGAGACTGGGGCCCTTTAAGTAGAATGGGCTCATATCATAGATATGAGTTTGAATATTAATTTCAACCTCCCTTAGCCTCATTGTTATCTTCTGTGAAATGGGAATGATATCAACCACAGCAGCATGTTATAAACATCCAACACACAGGGACCACTGGATAAATACACATTCTCTTCTGCTGTAGCCACAGCACACACCCCCACGGTGAAGAGGACATTGAATGAAAACCATATGCATCAGCTTGCAGAGTTGTGACTACTGGTGGTGAAAGAAATTCTCTTATTTTCTAGACCCATATTATGTCTTAAATATTAGACAGCTGACAGATTATGGAATTTTAGACCTTACATATTAAATATTAGACAACTAATAGACTGTGGGATTTTAGGGCTGGAATGGGTCTGATAGTTCATTTATTTAGATCCTCTCAATGCTTAGAAAAAGAGTCTGAGGTTCAGAGACAACCCATGACCTGTCCAAGGTTAGTGACAGGTGGCAATTAGTACCTTGTTTCCCTGGCTGTCTGCCCAGTGATCTTCTAGGACTCTACAATGCCTCTCTATCAGTGAGACAAAAGTTTAACCAAGTCCAGGCAAAAAACCTAGGGCTTTAAAGAGGGGAAAATTTCCAAACTTCTTATTTTTCTTGAGCAGATCTTACAACACAAAAGGCAACACAAAAGGGGTGAATCACATTCTACTTTCATTTAAGGCACATTCCTCCTGATTTCTACAAATAAATGAGAGTTCTGCATATTTCCGATGGCCGGCAGAGAGGGTGAATTTTTGCTCCATATCAAACACAGCTGCTACTTTCCTAGCATCTTGTCTGGAAGGCTGAGCCAGGAGTTGTCCGTGCTGGTCCCCAGGAGCTATGTGCGCTTGGGTTGTGTTTCTGTCACCTGGAAGGCAACCGTCAAAGCCAGCCATGTGTGCCTGTGAGATGCCTCTGTGTATTTTTAGAAAGTTTTTAAGAGGGAGACAGCCAAAATATTTTTACTGCACAGCAGGCACTGTGTCATGCTGGAGTGTTGGAAAGAAAAAGAAGAAAAAAGAAAGAAAGGGAGGAGAATATTTAAAACTGGCGCACAGATTGAAATGGTTAATGGCTTCGCGGGCCTGGAGCACAATCCCTCTGAGCTGGGAACACTCTGTCACAATTTCCTTTCCTCCAAATGTCCCCACACAGATTCCAGTAACCATACAACGTAGGCACAGCCCACCACGTGTGAACCTTGACGATCAGGTAGGACTCAAAGGCAAGAGGACACAGGGAAGAGCACGTCAGCCAAGGCAGGGTGAGAGCAAAGCTCCGTGGGGTGGACGTTATGTGGAGAATCACAAGGAATGAGGCAGAAAAGGAAAAGGGGGACATCCTTCAAAGCAGGCTCTGTGGGGTATGGACACTGCCCATGGACAGAAGAGTTATAAAATAATCTCACACTTGCAATTGTGCTTTGCAGCTCAGAGGGCATTTACACACCGCACCGTCATTGGGCCCCCATGGGTTGGCACTATGACTAACTCCATTGCACAGATGAGGAAACTGAGGCTCGGGAGAGATTAGGATTTGAATCCAGATTTTCTAATACCGCCTCCAGGGTGCCTTCCTTACAGGCAGTGTGTTTTAAAGATTTTTGAGCAGGGTAGTGACCCAATGTTTTGAGTTAGGTGGGGGAGGGGCCCTTGGAGCTAGAGGAAGATGGAAATGTTACAAAGTGAAGAATGGTCCAGAGCAAGCATCAGCAAGAGGTATCCGTAAAAGGCCAGACTGTAAATAGTTTAGGCTTTGTGGTCTTCGTTGCATCTCCCTCTTTGTTTTTATTGTTTGTTTGTTTGGTTGGCTTTTACAACCCTTTAAAAACTGTAAAAATCTTCTTAGCTTCAGGGTCATTAAAATAGACCCAGGGCTGGATTTGGTCACTAACTGTGGTTTGCTAACTCCTGGTCTAGAGTCTCGATAAAGAGGACAATTTGGAAGGCTGCCAAAATTACCCCAGGTGAGGGATGGTGAGGAGTGGGTCGGGATGGAGAACACAGAGACCCAGCCCTACAAAGAGCCAGCGTAATGCAGAGCTCGGGGAAGGATGGACAGCAGGAGAGGGGGCAGCTCCAGGACCTGGCTCCCTCCTCTGTGCCCGCAGCAGGCAGACTTACCAAGGCCAGTCTCTCATGGAGCACTCTCCCTCCACACCTTTGCTAACCAGGGCATGGAAGAAAGAGCTGAAGGCTCAAGGCCATCAGTGGGAGCTAGAGTAGAATCACTTCTAGTAGGACGGGGGCATCAAAAAGAGCCTGTGGCCAGTTTGGGGCACATAGAGGACTCAGCCAGGCCATGCAAGAAGGGCAAAGCCAACATTTACATTCCACCACCGTGGTGACAGGAGACATCAGTGATGCTCCAAGCACCGCCTCAGTATGAGACGTAACAAATAGCATAGCCTGACACTTACATGGCCAGCTGCTGGCTAAGCATTTTACCTGCACCACCTTGCTCAATTGGCCATTCCATCCCCGCAAGGTACTACTAACTCTAATCGCTCCTACACCTGGCGACTAAGGTGGCAATGGCTTAGAAAGCTCAACCATGGTGGTCATGAGTGACAGTCTGGTGCCAGACTCCACTGTCCCAAGGATGTTTCCAGCAGTGGGATCCAGGACAACAGGTTTACTTCATTCTGTCTCAGTTTCTTCACCTGTGAAATAAAGATTGTGATCATAACGTGAAGGGGAGTGAAGGGACCACCGAACCCTTAGACTAAGGCCCAGCAGGTGCATTGTGTTTTTGGTGGCGTCATGGGGGTTGTTCCCACATCACACAGCTAGTAAGTAGCAAGGTCAAAATCTGAATCCAGAAAGATCACTAACTGATCATAGGAAAAGACCCTGACCATTCTAAGTCTCTGAATTTCCTCCTATGGAAAATGAGGCTGTGAGCCCTGCCAATCTTAGAAAAAGGATGAAATAAGATAAAAGTTAGAGTCCTTTATCAAAGCAAGGATTGTTACTGCTTGGTTCAATGATGACAATAATACAATTTAAAATCTGCGAGCCGGGGTGACCTTGTCGTCAGAGCAGTGCTGGCCCTTTTGGACACCGAAGTTTGACGTACACTGGGCAGAGAGGGCAAGGGAAGAGCAGTGCCCATCCTTGGGGGACCTCCCTGTGTCCAGTCCTTTCACGAATTTCAATCCCCCTCCAGGTGAGCATTCTGCCTATTTATTTCTTTTTTTTACAGAGGAGAAATGTGAATTCCAGAGAAGGTAAAGAAAGGTATGCAGGGTCATGTAATCACCAAATGAGGTCTGATTTGACAATCCCTGCTCTTTGTGTGACACCAAGATTTAAGTAGCTCTTCAAAAGAATAGTGGAAAAGAAGTCACAGATGAAAATATCCTTGAAGGAAGTCAGATCTCATAGATAAATACTGGCCTTCTCCATTCACCTCTTCCCTCCCTATAACTTTGGATAACGGGGTTTTTATTGTCAGCAAGGCTTATGCATGTGTCAGGAGAGTGCTGGAGGAGAGTAATCTATGTGGCAGACCCCCCGGGATAGGAAATAGAAAGTCTGCTCGTGCTGACAGTTCTAGAAAATTCTCCCCTTTTTGTGAAATATGTGCTTGTCAAGTGTTCATGAGGCAGCTGGAAATCTGAGCCATGCAGTAAGAGCTGAGAACCTGAGGAGGAAGAGGCTTCTGAGGATATTTTGAGAGTTTGTGCCCCAGTCATGAACTCCCCATCCAGAAGCCCTACCTCTCTGCCCAGCTAGGCCAGGAGCAGGGAGTCCTCTCCTGTTCTGTGGGCCAAGCACTCATGGCAACAGTACTCCAACTTTGCTGTGCTTAAGAATCATCAGTGGATCTTGTTCAAAATATTCATTTCCAGACTCTAGTTCCTAAGAATTCCGATTAAGTGCTGTGCTTAAGAATCATCAGTGGATCTTGTTCAAAATATTCATTTCCAGACTCTAGTTCCTAAGAATTCCGATTAAGTCTGAGGACACCCAGGAATGTGCACTTTTACATGTTTATTCCAGACCATGCACAAAGAAATATTCACCCTGGGATCCATTGTATCCTGGAATTAACTGAACAATTACAAGCCACCAAGAGCTTATAAAGAAGACCCTGGACGGCTCAGGAGTGTAAACCAAGGGTAGGCATTTAAGGATACATCCCCCAAGAAGGTCCTGTTTCAGTGGAGACCTGAGAACAAGTGAATTGGAAATATTGGTAGGTCAGAGGAAACGGCTGGAAGAAAGATTGAGGGTACAGGGAGATCACAGCATGGCAGAGAAACTCAAAGAATTTTGACAAGTCTAGTAGGGAACAGGAGGAAGAGAGAAGCTGGAAACATGTTAGGGATAGAGGTCGGAGTTGGTGGGCAGAGCCTTGTAAGCCGTGTAAAGATGTTGGGTTTTAGCTAAGATCCATGGGGAGCCATCAAAGAGTTTTAAGCTGGAGAATCACATGACTAGCCTTGTGTATTTAAAGCTACTCTCACTGCTCTGTGGGAGATGGCTGGGGGAAATGCAGGGCTCCAGTGAAGGGCTGTCTGCCGCACCACCCGGGTGACAGATGAGAGCGCTTCTAAATAGGATGGAGGCCATAGAAAGAAAGGAAGAAGCAGACATGAAAAGTAGTGAAATTTTCAGAAAGTGAAATCCATAGGACATGCTGGAGGCTTACATGCAGGGGTGGAAGGCGTCCAGGTGAATTCTCACATATTGGACCAGGGCCACCAGTACATTGTTGGTGACACTTACCAGGATCAAGGGTGCCTGAGACCCACCAGATGTGAGCTCCACAAGCTCAGGACTTTGTCAGACTCTTGCTGCTGCCTCCTCAGCAGCCTCCACGTGGCCCAGTGCATGATAGAGGCTGCAATGAAGTGTTGAACCAGTGAGGGAAGATAGGGGGGCGTGTCTGGGAAATGTTGAGTCTGAGACCCCTTAGTGGAAATGTCAGGTGGATGGTCTATCTAGATATGGATACTGGATATCCAGAAGGGAGGGCTGGAGGGAAGCATCATTTGGAACATCAGTGTATGTAGATAGTAACTGAAAGCAGGAAGCATTTAAGGTGATTAGGGAGTCTAGAATGATAGAAAGGCAGGGAGGGAGGAAAGCCAAAGAGAAGAGGGGAGAGAAGGGAGGGGAAGGAGGAGAGGAGGGTGGGGGGATTATTCATTTTGGAGCATCATCTACATTGTACCTTGAATTAACACCTCTGAAAAGACTAAGGGTAACTTATAGAAGACGTACATTGTGTCACACTTCTTATACATATTAACCATGAAAATAAAACTATATTAGATGATTTCCATAAGCAAGGCATTGCACTAAGTATTTCACATATATTATCTCATTTAATCCTAATAGCAGACCTATAAGGTAGGTATTACTATCCTCAGTTTTCACATAAGGATGCAAAAATGCTAGAGCCTTTAAGAGATTTGTCCAAACTCTCCAGCCATTGAGATTCAAACCCACTTCACCACATACCTCCTTCTGCAAAGTTCTGTGAGCAAAGTAAAAAGGCAAATTCCCAGTAAAGGCAGATTGGAGAGAGAAAAATTCAACTATGTAAAGTCAGAAGTGTTCATTACTTTGTGGCGAATAAATGGGGCCTCTGAGCTCTGTCCTTCCCTGAGTGTTGGTCAGAATACAGCCCAACCAGGACCCCATACACGTGACCTCTGCTGAGAGCTAGAAAATGCAGCGTTGGGTACCTGACAGCTCTCTTGGCCTGATTTATGGGTGTGTTTGTCGTGCTTACATCATAAATCTCCACCCCCAGGACATTTCAGTTCTGGTATTTATTGACCAAAGACAACTTGTGTTAAAAAATGTTTTGAGATTTTGCCAGATAATCGCTATGAAATATTTGAGAAAACATGCTGTCCTCAGGTCAATGAAATTCTGCAGGTAGCTGATTTTGCTACTGGGGCAAATACCTTCTCTGTCTACTATTTTATTGCCTTTTTGTAAAATTTGTTTTAATCAAAGAGGCAGATTCTTCATATGTGTCACTTTATCACCTCACCAGTTCATCAAGGGAAAACTGAGGGGAATTATCAAAAGAGATTTCCCTCAGGGCCTGGGAGAGTTTTGTTTCTTTTGAACAAGAACTTTTGGCCAAGTGTGTCTCAGAAGCATTCAGGTGGCAAAACACCTGGAGAAAAACCGTGAAATGTAGATCCTTCCATGGAAAAAACCAAAGATAGAAATGTGAGCTAAATCTGACATTGATGCCAGATTCTAGTATAAACAAGCTGAAGACTTGAGAGAAGAATTCTGGAGAAAAAGTAAAGAAAACTCCCAATAATCAGCTTTGCTTAGTGTAAGCGTGTGTGTGCTCTTTCAATGAATTTGGAAAATACCCTAAATGATCAATATTATTGACCACCTTATCCAGTTTAAAAAGAAATAGTGTCCTAGTTGGAACACAGTCAACGATTGTTTTCAATCAGGAGTGCAAAATTCTAAGTCTGCAAGGCTCAGAGGTGTCAAGGAGGAGTGACTGGTGTAAGAAAACACAGAGACATTAAGCATCACCCGAGGATCTTGGAGAGCAGGTGTCTCTCTTAAAGGAGACATCCACTTCTGGTGTCCAGGAGGCTGTGGGTACATTGTGATGTGAACCCAAAGTTTGTCAGAGCTTCTGTTCTCTCAGTAGAATCTGAAAAGTGTGATTTTATCATGGAGGATCCAAGCTTTAAATGTGAATTGCTAATTTTGTTCTTGAAACAGTGTGTGGGCCAAATGGAACACATCTGCAAGCCAGACGTGACAAGGGCCACCGGCTGTGGCCGATGTTAAGACTATTACTGCGAACTCAGAGTCATGGGACAGTTGAACAATTGCTGTTCCTTGTAGTAAGATATTGGCCCTTGACTTTCTATAATTATGCAGATTGGGTGTTTGTTGTTGGGCTCAGAAAACTGAGTGTTTCGAAAAGCAAAGGTAGGGAGGGTTGCTGAGTCTCTGCCCCTGGCCAAGGCCTTTACTGGTCTTTTCTCCTGATGCCATTTGTCCTTGGACCCTTCTGTGAATGACGCCCCTGCTTTTTGCCCCACTTGGGTACTGAGCTTGCTATTTCCTCTACTGGTGGGAATAATGACAGTAGAGGTTAATGACCTGTCACGTGGGAGTTGTCAGTTCTCCATCCCATCGTCCCATGCAGTCTTCACTTGGAGGTAGACGCCATCCTCACTCACTCCACAGAGAGAGGCTGAGCGGGTGAAATGCATGTCCAAGGCCACTCGCCTGGTAAGTGCCGGATCCAGGATTCAAGCCAAGTTCCCTGTCTCCACACCCACCTGCGCTGCTTGTAACCAGCTCCCACCACACCTACTTGGGCTCCATATTTCTTCTGCAGCCCACCTGGGCTTCTGTGCATTCTGGTCTCCAATCTCAAGGCCTGTCCTTCTTCTTAGCCTTGAGTTTTCTGCCCCAGCATTGGTGACTTGCATCAGCCCTGCTATCCATGGGCATGAGGGTCCCCTACTCCTACGTGATATATCCCCACTTGGGAATCAGAGGGCACACACTTCAAATTGCCTTCCAGACTTAAGCAGACTGAGGCTGACTCTCTCAGGGGTTGTACAAAGTTTCAAAACAACTATCCTGATCAATGCACCATCCATCCAGCAGCAGAAGCTACACCCTAGGAGTCAGATTTGGACAACCTTTACCCCCACCCCAATCTAATCAATCAGCAAGCCCTGTGGATGGATGCCTCAACATCGCAGATATCTGTCAGCTTCTCTCCATGAACACTCCTGCCTCGGCAGCCTGAGCTTACATCGCTCTCACCTGAAACACCAGAGCTTTCCACCTGGATTCTGCTCATGGGATCTTGACCACTCTCTATGGGTCTTCGGATAAAAACCACAGCCTCCTACTCTCTGCGTGAGCTGATCCCTGCCTGCCTCTCCTCATCCTTGTAGATTTCAGGTCGAAGTCCTCTTTCTCCACCTGTCACAAGTCAGGCCCTCTTTCTTTGTATCTTACTAAAGTTCCCATTATCTATCTCCATTTAAATTAAATAACTAAATTCATAACTAGGGTAATGTCTGCCTCCCTGAAAAGAATGTAAGTATCATGGGAAAAAGGATAGAGTCATTACTCTTGGATTCATGGTGCCTACATGGTGTCTGCTGAGTGGTAACCACTTCATAGATCTTCATAGAGATAAAGAGAGGAAAGGAAAAGAGTGAGGAAGGAGATGTTCCTTCTTCGGGACACAAGTGAGAAGTAAAGTCCTTTCGTGGCCAAATGAATTGCTTTGGCTGGTAATTCACTGACTCACCCACGATCCATCTTGTCCTTTTCCTTGAAAGGATAACAGTCTCACCATATCCTTCTGCCCCATGTCCAGGATCATCTTCCCTCCAGCCAAGCTCTAGTGGCCTTTTCAGATTTAGAATCTTAATCTTTGGAAGAGTAGACTATTTCCTTCACTTGAGGATTTTTAAAAATTTCACTTGCTAGCATCCTCAAATCCACTTCCTCTGAAGATGGGGATGACATCCTTTGGGCACAACACATCTACTCTGCCCAGAGCATATTCATCAGGGGTGTCAGAAAGGACCACCTGGCAGCTATGCAGTACCCACCCCCACAATAGATGCATGTTTCTCATTGCCGCCACTTTTTAAAATGAATAAGTGAATCTAGATCGCTTGCATAGATTCTGGTCTCACAGAAATATGGGATCAAAGGCTTCTCAACCTTTATCCCAGATCGCATTCCTGGGAACTCAAAATCGCAATGATGTAAAAGCAATTTGCTTGAGGATTACAAAGGGGGGTGCCAAAACATGCCCGTGTGCATGTGGCTCATCGAGTAAATAGCACCATCCTCTTCCATTCTGTAGATGCTATAGCTCTGATAAGTTTGTGCAGCAGGAGAGTTGGGAAAGAGACTAGCATAAATGCAAAGGGGTGGGAGCCCAGGGAGAGAGACGGAACTGTTCATCACCCAGAAAGTTTGCACGTATGGGATCTGCCATTACCAGGAGATGTGTGTAATTATCCAGCAGCTTGGGAGAGGTCTCTGACTGAAACCCGCAAATAAAACTCTCCAGTTCCTGGTGAAGCCGGCCTGATCCCTTTCCAGAGGAAACAATGACTCTGAGTAACCTTTTAACGCATCTCCTTTTCTCTCCCTGATACACTGGATAATTATTTATTTTGTCATCTAATCAGTTAATTAGGCTGGCATTGTGTTTTAAGTCGAACATCCTGTTGTTTAGGTACTAGGAAATGGCTTTTTGTTTGTTTGGGGTTTTTTGCAGGGTAATGGGGACTTATTAACTGAGTGGCTGGCTCTGGGTGAAGTTGCTCAGGGACACAGTGCAGACTTTCTGGGAGTAAATTGATGCATTAGCAGCGGAAGGTTGTGTTCAAAACAAGAGCACCTGGGTGCGGGCAGAGTCTTGGTGGATGGTTTCCGTTGTCATTTCACTTCCTCATGTTTATGTGGCAATTTACAGTTTGCAAATCCCATTCACTTAAAATAGCTCATTTAGCCCTAAGGAAATCACCTTTGGAATGCATTTTATTGCTCCTAATTTACAAATGGGGCAACCGAGGGTCTGACAGGCCGTGGCTGGCTCCCACCCTCTCTGCCCTGCTCTAGAAGCCGTCTGTTCCGTAGGGTGATAAAGAGGAAATTAAAGGGGGTGGGCTCGGGAGGGGAAGATCCTAGGTGTGAATCCAAGTTCCTCCACTTTTTAAATTTTATCCAACATTCGACAAACCTTAGCCAACGTCTCTCTAGTCGGGCACAGTGCAAGGTGCTAGAGATACAAATGTGAATAACACAGGCCCCCTCGCTACCCTGGACTAGCTTACATGACTGACATCCCTCTATCAGACAGGCAGGTTGCTGTTGACCCTGAAGGACTGTGATCACATTGAGAGATGGCAAATATAAAGCACGAAGCCCAGATTGTGGCACCTCACAGGTGCTTTAGGACGGGAGCTATTCTTAATTTGACTCCAGGCCCATCTGTCACTTTATTGAGTCACAGGCTTAAGCTCCACTTCTGGAGGAACTGTCCTTTAGCAGCGCCCCCTTGCAGCCTTTCCATCCAATTCTTGCTCTGACTCACTACACCTTGCTCTCCGTGGCCCCCTCCCCTCCCTTCCCACGGGCTAAAGTGACTCTCAGGTTCTCACCTCCCGAACTATCTCCCTCCCTCAGCTGGTAACTGGGTCTCATGAGGCAGGCCCCGTGCTGAGTGGTTTACACTCCTGGCCTTCATACGATTCCATCTTATTTCCCTACAATTCCATAAAGCGTGTGTTTGAGTTTGCTAGGGCTGCCGCAGCAAAAGACCCCAAACTGGGTGACTTCGGCAACAGCAATGTATTGTCTCACAAGTCTGGAGGCTGGAAGTTCAATATCAATGTGTCTTCAAGGTTGGTTCCTTCTAAAGGCTCTGAGGGAGAATCCCTTCCATGCCTCCTTCCCAGCTTCTAGTGGTTGGCTGGCAATCTTGGACGTTCCTTGGGTTGTAGGAGAAACACCCTGACCTCTGTTTCCATCTCATTTATGTGATGCATTCCCTGTGTGCCCGTCTGTGTCCAAATCTCTCCTTTTTACAAGGACGCCAGTCATTTTGGATTAGGGGCCACCCTGCTTCCGTATGACTTCACCTTAACTCATTACATCTGCAATAACCCTATTCTCAAATAAGATGAACTTCTGAGGTACTGGAGGTTAGGATTTCAAAATTCAACATGAACTTTGAGGGGGGACACAACTCAACCATGACAGTGGGTCTTAATTTTTCCATTTCTCGGTTAAAGATGTGAACCTCAGAGAAGCAGTATGTACAGGTCTCAGAGCTAGTTTTCGACACAACCATTCCAAAGCACGTCTCCCAAACAGCTCTAAGGATCCATCTTCTTTTTAGCAAGTGACCTCTCTAGAAACAAGAGATGCAAGGCAGGCCTCAGTCTGGAGGTGAAGAGACCAGCAGATTTTCCTGTGGCTGCTGTTTGCCACCCCCCTTGCAGGTTGCCCCTGCACAAGCCTGAGGCTGTTTGGGGAAAGCATCCTCTGAACAGCAAAGAGGCCAGGACCACCTCACTGACTCCTGTTTTTATTAGAACTCAGACATGCAGGGACGAGCTGGCCCCTGGAATCCAGGCCTCCTGGCCAGCAGGTGCTCATCCAGTACCCGGGCCCTCTGAGCTCTCAGCACACCTCACATTCACTCTTCCTCCAACGTGCTCCTCGCTGGCAAGACCCTGGGCCACTGCTCGGGTTGTTCCTCTGCCCACTGACGGCTCATCTGCCTACCAGTGCCACCTAAATGCCCCCTTTTCTCCCTGGAGTTGCCGCCCGCTGCTCCACAGGCAGAATCGATGCTTCCTTCAGCTTTCTTTTTGCTAAAATGTTACTTTGTTCACTCTCTCCATGTATCACCTTGACATCATTTTGACTCATCTTCTGGCTTCCACCTTAGATGATGCCCTGTTTGCAGAAACTTGACAACTTTGAATTAGAGTTTTAAGTCCCTGCCAGGAAGTTCATCTCTGTATTTCCAGCACCAGGCAGGGGAGGCCTTGGGAATAGAAGGTGCTGAAGAAATGTTACTGGAGAATTGTTCCCTCCGTTTCAGGGCACTGGTCCTCAAGAGGGATATTGAAAAAAAGAAATGGGTCTGATTTAAATCCGTGGTCTACATCTGATCAAAATCTGAATCAGCATTATCATAATCATAAAAGAGAGAATTCAAACTTAAGTCAGTGGAAGGACAGTTGAAGGAACCAGCAGAGTTCACCCTAAGGAAGAGGTGATTCAAAGGACCCAAGATCACTGGTTTCCAATCAGAAGGGCTGTGTTGGAACAAACAGAGAGGATGTGACCTTGTGTTCTCGGGGTGACCACAGGGCTCACACACAGAACCTACAGGGAATCAGGTTTTATTTCAAGTTGAGGGAGAATTCCCTCATGGGAACTGACAAAAATAAACTAAACTAATAAAATAAAATAAAATTGCATAAGTAATAAAATAAAACATGAAGGCTGTGCCACTCCAGCCCCAGTCCAGAATGAGTTCTCCAAGTCTAGGACAGTGGCTCTCAACCAGGGGTAATTTTGGCCCCCTTGGAACGTTTGGCAATGTCTGGGAACATTTGGGCTTGTCACACTGGGGGGAGGTTTTGCTCCTGGCATCTAACAGGGAGGAGCAGGGATGCTGAAAAACATCCCACCACGAAGAATCATTTGGCCCCCAATTTCCATAGTACAGAAGTTGAGAAACCCTGCCCTAGAGGTGTTTAAACCCAGGTCAGATGACATAGCAGGATCATGGCATGAGGCTATAGAGTTCATCATGCACAAAAATCATCAGATAAGCTGATTAAAAGTATTTACTCTTGGGTCCCAGCTCTTAGAGATGTTATTCTAGTGCGTCTAGGGTGAGCTTGGGACTGGGTTTCATGTGAACAAACACCCCTGGTAAACCTAAGTAGGAATTTGGAGCCCACCCTCTGAGGAACATCACACCAGATGATCTTTGAGGTACACCCCCATCATCTCCTGACTCCAGGAGAGAGGCAGCAGAAAGATAAAAAGTCTTTACTTCCTCACCCACCTTTAGAAAATACTAGTGGAGCGAGGGGCCCAATTAATTAGTATTTTTAAAAGAACTTGGAGATCTGTTTTTTTTTAAATAAGGAAATGAACGTAAGTGCAAAGCATCATGACTACTCATTATTTAATTTAACGATTTGTGAAGATTCTGTTGCCATGGTGACTAAGCACTATTTATAAAAATTAAGAACATAAATTATAAATAATAATATTATTACATGCAGAAGGGACTCGAACCTCTCAATCAGAGAGCAATAATTTCCAGATGGGAAAAAAGAAACCAAACATAGTTTGCATCACATATGGGGAAGAGTGCTGGCGAATTTACATTTGCACAGTGTTCTAGAGGGAAAAAACAGGTCAGGATGACGATTTTATGTCATTTTCATGACAGCCTGAGTCTTTGTATTCCATGGGGTGCTTTTGATTCAGGAGACCGAGGGTGGGGCTGGCAATGGTGTCAGGGCGTAGAAGCAGGGGTTGGGATGTCAGCTCTGAGAAAGTAGAGCCACTCCCCCATCCCACACAACTCCCACCCACCTGGTGGTACATGCCAGCATCCCCGTGGTTTCTAGACTCAGGGAGGGTCAAGCCAGGATGCCTCCACTCAGTGATGTCAGGCAAGGTGGCTCTCAGTCCCATTAGACTCATTTGGATTTGATCAACATGTTTGAGCATCTTGCTGAAAGGCTGTTGAAACCAGGGAGACAGGGCAGCCAGGGAGACTGAGCTAGCGGTCAGGGGACAAAATTGCTGCAGCCAGACCCTACTGGCACCCTATTAAGTGTGGGGTCCCGAGTTGGGAGAGATTTCAATCTCCTTGTTCCACCAAGGAGACACAGGAGGGGAATTGAGTCCAGGTGCTCAGCCAAGGCCCCCACACAACAAGCTGGTAGCAGAGCCAATGTCAGAACCCAGATAGCCTACCTCCTAATCCAAGTGTCTTCTCCCAGGTCACCGTCCTCTTCTCGAATCCTCCCAGGGTCCTGGGCCAAGAAACTACGGCCATGGATGACTAATTGACACTCCTGTCACCATCCTGGTGTTGTCCTGATAATAACCTACAAATTCTGGCTAGAATCAGACTGGATTACCCTAAGAGGTTAGTTCAGGGGGCAGAGGGGAAGGGACAATATGATGTCGGATCTGGTTAAATCACTAGTTTCCCAGTAGAGTTGACTATGGATTTGATTATTAGTTGTGTTTATACTAGGGATTTCCGCTTAAATGCTGTTCTCCTTACCTATTGCCCGTCCAAGCCCTGTCCATCCCACGAGGACTAAAATAAGTGACTACTGACTCCAAGAATCCTTCTCTGGCCCCCCACCCACCCCTCATATTTTGCAGCAACGTGTTGAAAAGCAGAGAGCAGGCAGGCAAATGCCGACACGACACCCATTGGAGGGAACAATGCCCTCAGCTTGGTCCCAGACTAGCCTTGGCTCAGGGGGGTCTGCATCTGGGCAGGGAAGTGACAGTCAGACTCTGCCAGCTGTCAGCAGGAACCCCGAAAGGGTGGACCCCAATATAATCCTCTCCTCCATGGAATTTCTTCAAATTTTTAAGGTGCTTTTAAGGATGCAGGGTTAACCAAGATAAATTCTAGGCACTGATAGCAAATGGAATGTTTACAGAATATAATAAAGTGCACCAAAGCAAGTGTATATTAAAGAGGAGAATGCTTAAGCACTTGAACTTTTACACTCCATAACTTCACCCCACAAAAATGATTATCTGATTTTTTAAAAATAGCTAAGTTTGTTACCAGTGAAATTGTGGTATATCCTGGCCAATAAAAACCTAACAAACATGTTTTTGCATATGGGAAGGGTGGTTCCATTAAAATTTGATTCAAGAGGAGAAGGAGAAGAAGCCTCTAGAATCGGAGGAATGGGATTTTCTCTAAAAGTCATGTAGTCAGCAGTTGCAATGGATGTGCTACCTCTCCTGCGGGGAGCGCCAAAGACCAGGGGCAGCTGAGCATAGCATTTGCGCGGAGTTGCATTCACCCTGCTGCCTTCCTTCCTGCCCCTCTTGTTGTAAAGGTCAGAAAGAGTACTGCTTTGGATCCAGATAATCTCCTCGAGGCTTCAATGGTTATCCTCTCTCATTGCTCATGAATGTACTCTTTTTCCTGAAGAGGAGAAAAATGTGGTTCGTCCACACAACTTTATAAATTGGAGGCACGTGGCATCCAGAGAGGTCAGAATTACATAGAGATTCACGAGTCTGATTGTGTTCCTCACGACCTACAATCTGGACCTGATAGCGCTCCTCCATCCAGGGCCCCCAAAGTGGGACAGCCTTCAGCACAGTGACCTTCCACATCTGTCACCACCTCCTGCTTTGCAATCTGCCTCCCGACCTGCTGGATTTATCTCTTCACCTCTCATCTAAGCAGTGGCCTGATGGGGTTCTCTGCTGCTTCCTGAGACTTATTGAGGAATGTGACCCTCCCTGAATGCACAGATTGTGGGCTCCCAGGGGTTACATTCACCTACACTCACCCCTGAAAATGCATCATCGCTGTGTGCCCTCCAGACCACAGCCTAAGCCAGGTGTCGTTCTGATGACTGTACCTGCAATCCAAGCAGGTCTGACCCGAGATATAACAACCGGACCACTTGTTCCAGGTCTGCTTAAACCTGTGTGGAGAACATGACTGCCTAAGGGTCTCCACGTCAGCATGAGACCTGGACAGTCCGTGTCTGTACCCTGGGAAACTCCAACGAAATAGTCCTCTGTTCTCATATACCTGAGTGATTGACACTCTGTGATCAGAAACATTTTACAATGTTGATTATTTCTTCCAAATGAGAGAAGGTGGAAGTAAAAAAAACAAAAAAAGCATCTATACTTGGCTAGTTCTAGGATTAACTGTATGGCAGGTATGGACATCTTGCTTGGAGGACGGCCCGGGATCCCCACACCCACGAGGGAACCTGACAACACAGAGTGTGAGGACAGGAGGGCCAGACCTTGCTGATTTTCCTCACAGGTTTGGTCCGAGTCCATCCCTCCACAGGGTTTGTTGATTGACACCGAAGCTGCCACAGCCTGTACGCTTGTTTCTTAGGATCTGGCTTGGGTGGACAGTGTGAGATTTGTTTTTATTTTTCTTCCAGGGGAAGAGGGTAGGAGGGGGGTGGGAAGAGGAGGGCACATTCATTGGCTTGCTTGAGTCCCATAAATAATAATTCATCAAAGGTTAGGAAATGATTCGTTTTCCATGGAGACACTGGAGGCTCTTTGCCCCACATCTGTATAAACATTTATTTAGGCAGATAGTCTATGAATTATACAGTGCTTTTGTAAAATGGGGTGGTGGGGAAAAGAAGGCTAGCCTCCTGAAGAGCTTTCCTTGATCCCTTCAGAACTAGAATGAGGAGTTCCAGTCAAAGAGGCAAGTATCCCCACCCCTGCCCTGCCTCGCCAACCACTCTTGGTCACCCTCTGCCTGCACAGTGGCGGTAAAGGGCTCTGGATCCACAAAGTAGAGAAATGAAGTGGGCTATTTGAAGATGGAAGAAACCTACAGGCCGTTCCCAGTAGAATGAGTGTGTGATACATGCCCAACACGTTTTTCATCATCTCCAACATGCACAGGCTACCTGAAGCCCTCCGAGAACACCCTGAAGGTCCTAGGATCCAGTTAGAGAGAGCTCCTATAGCCCAACTTTATAGATGTGGAAATCCAACAGAGCCAGAAAGGGTCCGGTCAGGTAATAAGTCTGTGACCCTGTCAGATGAGCCTCAAGCCTTTTTGACTCCTGACCCTGCACCACATAGAAAACAAGAGGATCAAGGCAGAGGCATAGCCAGTGAGGCGTGGAGGTACGTCCAAGATGGCATCTCCCAGAGATCTCTGTCTGAGAATCTGAACACGCAGGTGTTTGGTGGTTGTTATGAGACCAGAGACACCTGAGCATCCTTGCTGCTTAATGCACACTTGCAGGGCCCACCTGTGTAATATCAGGTGAGTTAACAAAAATATTCTGATTTCTACCCTGCATCAGGAGTTAAAGACACAAAGATGAACAAAACAGAGTCTGGTGAAGAAAACAGAAGGAAAAAAAAAAGCAACTAAGTGTCATGTGGTTTGTAATAAAAAGAGAGACACATTGAATAGAGGACATGATAGAGTAATGACGGGTGATTTCTGTGGGAGATGCCATAGAAAGTTTCAATCAGGAAATAAGATTTGACCTGGATCTTGAAACACAATGAAAAGGTCACCATATTTATTAGGGTTCAAAATGAATTTAAATAAGGAGAGAAAAAGAAGGCAGGTTGGGAGTGAGAGGGGAAGGAGGGAAGGAGAAGGATCCAGTTGGGAAAATAGAAACTACACCGGGTGCTTCAACTAGAGGGAGTCCAATCCTGGGGATTGGTTATATGGCCCTTGGAACAGCTGGGGATTAAATATGAGAAAATCGAGAGAATCCAGGGATTCATCACAGCTGGAAGCCACCACCATCACCACCAAGAAAGGAGGTGGTGCTATCACAATCCAGAAGCTGGAGTGCAGTTGGGTCAGGGAAACTCGGAACTAAGGTGGATCAATTCCTAACAAGGGCACAGGGAGGCAGCTTGGGCTGCTCTCCCCACTGTCAGATGAAAACTGAAACTCAGAGCCCTTAGCCGTTTCCCCAAGATCATGTAGCTTGTAAGACCTGAATGGATCTCTCTTTCCCCAGAGACTTTGCCCTTAACCATACTTAATAAATGCCTCTCGTATTGAGCCTTCACTAAATACTTGCTCATTATCCAATTTTCAAAGTGCTTTCATGTAGTTCCTATTTTTCAAATCAGATTTCTTTCTCAACCAAACTTTCCAGTGTCTTGGTGCTAATCCTAGATGCTATCCACTGGCAACTCCTTGCTTTCAGGAAGCATGGCAAAATTTTATTCTTCTTGTAAAAACAATTATTATTTGTGAAACTTTATCAGATAATTGAGTAATTAAGTTTTTGTCTTAAGTAATAGTTTTTGTCTTATTATGAGAATTACATTTCTGGCACCAAAATCAGAGGTCTTACGAAATCCCAGCATCAGTGATCTTTGGGAAGCATTTAAGGATGGTGACCCCAGACTGCAAATATGGGACCTCATGTTAATCTAAGACACTTTCTATTGACAAGAGTTAAGCTGTTGCCAGCACCCCAAATCCAGATTGTTCCAAACCGCTTTGGCAGAATAGGTGCCTCTCTTACAGGCAATTTTTGCTTCAAGGTTTCATCTTGGTCATTACTGTTGCTGCAGCTGATTTAAATATTTTAATGAATGATGTTATTGTGTCTGTGCCTGGGGGTCTTTTCAGCAAAGGTCACAATTTGAAGGAGAAAAAAAATACAGAAAAATAGCTCTAAATAAGTCAGTGACGATGGATGACTCACTTCGGATGTGTAGCGAAACTCAAGCTTGAGGTTTCGGTGCTAATGAAGGATGCCCCCCTGTCTAGCAGAGGAAGGGTTTCAGAGACATAGAGGTGTGTTATTGGAGGAACTAGGGCCATCTTCCAAGAGCATCGTCACCAGATTTTACCATCAACCAAAACTAAGGGACTGGATGGAGGTGACTTCTGAAGAGCTTGTACAATGGAGTAGCATTATGGACAGTCATTATAAGCATCTGGGGTTGGGGGGTGTGGGGAGCAGGGTGGAGGGGAAAGTGAATCATTTAAATATTGTGGAGAATTCTGTCTCTTATTCCACTCAAAGAGAATTTTTGCCCCAATGTGAGCATGACCAGGAAGTGTGACTTCTATATTCTTACACTAAGTAGATCCCAGTTCCAACACGTGTGAGTGTCTCACCGTGGAGGGTGTGATTCTAGCCTTTCAAGATGGGCATTTCAACATGGATCTGAAACTTGGGTCTAGTCCTGCCTCTGATGTGCTACTGAAGAAACAGTAGCGTGTTCCACCACGAAGGGAAAACTGCAGGTGGGTGGGGGTTGATTGAGAGATGGTCCATCTGCCTCCAACACGGCAGCCTCCAATGGATCTCAGGAGCCTTGGGCCTTGTACAATCTTCACCGTCCGTGCTGACTTTGGACCCTTATGGTCACAACGCCCATTCATCCATTTAACTATGCACTTAACTGCTTTTATTGAGCACTTGCTCTGCTCCAGGCAGTGATCTGCAGATGCCCAAGATACAGTGATGAGCAGCCAGTGGTGAGGGAGACGGACAAGAAGCAAGACCACAAATCGGGAAATAGCGTGACTTCAGGTAGTGGTCATAGTTCTAGGAAACAATGAAACACGATAAGTAGTTGGGGTGGGAGTTGTCATTTGGGATATCGGGGGCCCAGAGTCAGCAAGCACTTCTCTGAGGAGGTGACAACTGAGCAGGTAACAGTGATGTGAAGGGGAGTGTTGGGGACAGATCCAGAGAAAGAATTCCAGAGAAAGAAGCCTCAAGTGAAGAGCATGTTTGAGTAATAGCTCATACCGCTATTCACTAATCTGTGTGATTCCTCCCAAAAAACAATGGGGTGGCAGGTGAGATGTGATTAACCCCATTTTAGAGATCAAGAGCCTGGGTTGTGAAGTTTCTGCTCAGGGTGTGGCCAAGCCCAGCAGAGCAGACAGATGCAGATGTGACCAGGGAAGGCATTTCCAGGCAGATCCCAGGAACAGAGCTGACAAAAGTACAATCCAGTAGAAGCTAGGCCAGAGAACCAGAATCTGTGGTCAGACAAGGGTCAGGCCATGGTCATGAACACAATTATCAAGATAGGCCCAAGGTAGAAGCCCAATTGCCAGGAATCAGTCAGTGCTAGGGAGTCTCTTTGTGGATGATCTTGGGTCAAGAGTTAGTAAAAGCACCAAGATAGGGTGTAAAGTCTTTCTCAAGAGGCTTCTAGGAGCCTGGCTTCCTGAGAAGGAAGCCTATTTCTAAATCTATGTTCAACAGGTGATGATGTTTAGATATACATGGAATTAATTTGTTAAAATAATGCTTAAAAAATAATACTCAGGGATCATTTAAAAGGCTGCGGGGGTGCGGGGGGAACGTAAATACATGGAGGCTCTTGGATGAAATGGTTGCCATAGTTGTCTGGCGCTGAGTGTTGGGTCACTGACAGCCAAAGCCAGGGTTATATTATGCAATTGTCACAGAGAGAGAAAAGGGACCTTTCCTGGGAGATAATTTTCCAGCTCCGAATTTATTTTTTGGGTCCTCACGTAAGAGACGCCTTTCTGAACAGAATTTTTATGGACAATACCTAGGTCAGCTTCTACTGGGAAGGTATGCTATATCTTGTGTATGTTTGTCAACTATCACTCCAGAAAATTCCAGGGCATGGGTAGGGTGCTGGCTAGTTTTTGGGCCCCACCTGTGTGAGAATCCTGCCTATTTGTCAGCTTTCGATTCTCCCCTAAACAATTCCCAGAGCATAGCCAGACAGGGTGGCAGCTTCCATTGCCGTGAAGCCCTTGGGCTTGCTGTGGCCAGTGTAGACATGGAGAATCCAGGAGCCAACAAAAGAGGCATCACCCACCGCCCACACCTTTGGACTTGCCACAGAGATTTCCTGCCTTGGGGATCTGGTCTTAAACAATGCAAACAGTGAGAGTCCATCATAATTAAAGTTTTCAAGATTTCTGCTTCAGTTATTTTGCTCAAAAAAACATAATCTCTCGGAGGTTAAAATGATGAAACTTGTATTTACAAAGTCTAAATGGCCTCAATCCCTGGGCCTTGGCGGGGCAGATTGGGAGGGGGAGGAAGGCCAGGGGAAGGACAGGAAATGCTTTCTGCTTTGAGGAGGTTCTGGCAGGCAGCCTTCTACAGCTAACGGAGCTTTGCAAGATTTACTGTACCACCATCCACCCAGCCATTGTGCCCCCATATTCCCTTCTGGGCTAATCCAGAACGTGATCCAATGAAAAGGTTTAGAAATCTCACCTCCATTTTCAGACATCTTAGCTGCTGTAAGGAACTCTATTCTCCTCAAGACCTCCCACTAGAAATATGTATGTTTGCCTGCAAACATTCATCTCACATCAAGGTAAGAAGATCAGCATCTCCAGTCCATTGAGGTCAACATGTTGTTACCAGAACTAATAGGTATTATGTTCAAGAAAATCGCATGCATAAAAATCCATAATGGTTAGAAGGAGGGGATGCTCAGACAAATTCAATTCATTTTAATAAACATCAATTGAGTACCTTCTATGTAGGACCCTTCATACCTATGTAGTACATCTGTGTTGTTACCTCCATGCTGGGCAGCGGGCTAAGTTCTAGCAACAATAACGACAGTAACTTCTGTGAAACTACAGGTTAATAAGCCTTTTACAACCATTGCCTCATTGATGTATACCACAAGCCTGTGAGACTCTAACTGTTAAAATAATTTGACAGAGGACAGCAAGGCTCAGAGACATCAAATAACTTTCTCAGGGTCACACCATTATTTAAGCAGCAGAATTGGGCTTGAAACCAAGTTTTCAGACTTTCAATTGAGTGTCCCATTCTCCTCACGGGGCTGCCAGTGTGGATACAGGGCCATCAGAAAATTGGAAGATTAATACTTTGTTTAAATATGATGGAAATATTTCTTATTGATTCACACCAGTCTGTATTGGTCTCATATAGCTCATTTTCCATCAAAGCTGTAGCTCTTAAAATTGGCAACCAAAATTATCAATATACGTTGCCATAATCACATACACACACATGCACACACACTTACCTGTGCTAAACACTTTATACCAATCATTTATTTCACCTGTACACAATCCTATGGGGTAAATACTCTCATCATCCTTATTTGCAAAGGCTTAAAGAAATGAAGTAACTTGTCCAGTCACATAATTGGTGAGAGTCCCATAACCAACCTTGGTTGTTCTGTCTCCAGAGTTCAAACCATGACACTATTTATATCTATATTTATTTTCTATGGCTGCCAAAACAAAACATCTCAAACTGAGTGACTTTACACAAGAGAAATTTATTCTCACAATGCTGAAGGCCAGAGGTCCCAAATCAAGGTGTCAGCAGGGCCATGCTTCTTCTGCAGGCTCTAGGGAAGTATCCGTCCTTGATTCTTCCAGCATTTGGTGGCTCCAGGCATCCTCTGGTGTGTGGGAACCGAAACTTCAATCTCTGCCTCTGGCTTCCACGACCATGTTCCCTCTGTGCTGGTCTGTGTCCTCACGTCTTCTTCTCATAAGGACACCCATTCATTTTATTGGATTAGAACCCATCCTAAGTCAGCATGACCTCCTCTTAGCTTGATTACATCCTCCAAGACTGTAATTACAAATAATGTCACATTCACAGATACCAGGGGTTCAGGCTCTGATAAACCTTTGGGGGCGGCGGCACAATTCAACCCATATGCTACTCATTGTCTTCCTCGTCACCCTTCTTCCAAGTCACCTCTGTCTCATTTCATAGAAGGGTCATCTTTCAGCTGGGAATTATAAAGTGCTCAAAGATGACAGAAGGCAAAATTGACCCCTAGGGAAAGAATCGCAGAGTGCAATCTGAATCATTCCCCCTTCCTACGATCCACCCATCCTCGCAAATTGTTTTCCAGAACATAATGAGTTTCACCTTCCAAATCAGGATGTATTGCTGAGAAATGGAACTGAGCATGACTAAATATTTGTTAAACCTGACTCCTGAAGCTTCCGTCTTAAAAAGTATCAACAAAATATTTGTTACTGTAATGAAAAAAGAAAAATCTTCCATTTACTCAGCACACATGACTCCAATGGTCCTAAAAATGATTAAGTACTGCATCCAGTGTCTTGTGTGATTAATAGAGTTGTTGTCCATTCTAAATGTTGTTGTTTTTCTTGTCTGAGATTATGCTAAAGTCATCGCATGGAAGGCCAGTATCCTGATGTATCAATAAATGTGGAGAAAAGCTTTCACTTCATGCCCTTCATGGCTATTTAAGTGTCTTGCACTGATAAGTTAGTGGGAAATCTCAAAGTGTGCACAGCCCAAATGATGTGAATATTCAGAAATGAGTCTGAGCATTGAGTTACTCAAAATCTACACTGCCCAGGCAGAAGCCTGCATTTTCAAAATAAATTACTTGTAAAATGCAATGTCTCGATGAAATAGTCAAGTTTAAACCCATTTTGTATTCCCAATTTTAAATACAGACACAAACTTAGGCTGTAGCTTCTCCGGCTGTATCTGAAAGTGAGCAGGTGCATTGAATCAATCAGCTGGAGCTGGAAGAGAGAAAAATAATCCCCCCGTCCAAAGGCAACTGAAAAAATCTGTAAATAAAAAACAGAGCTACAGAAAATCTCAGTTATAAAGGAAAGTTTGTACATGTGCATTTAAAGACAACTTATTTTCTCCCCCAGCTTGGAGATTTAAGGGTCCTGTTTTAATAGGCAAATATGTATGAACTTGACTTTCACCAAAAACTTGTCTACAGTTGCAGATGTTTTTAACCAGAGTTACACTTGGGAGCAGAATATTGTTTGCACAGCAATGAAAGAGGAATTTAAAAATCTTGTTGAATCAGGATTAGCTGTGTGCAGGAAGAGGAAGAACAGAAAGCCGATTTCCATGAACCCTTTGCCTCCTCCTCCAGGAAGCCACTCATCTCCATGTGCCTTGGGACATGTGCAAATCTAAGGAAGAAGGGGGAAAACCCACACAGCAGAGGACCCCTAGCGTGGGGGTCCCTCTGATCTTAGGATTCACCTGTTGAGTTATTTGGCAACTGGGGAAATGATAATTGGGAGCATCTTGTTTGAGATCTTGGGGTACCAGAGCTCCACAAGCCACGTTCAGGTCCTTTCCTTTCTGGAAGTTTCCCATCCCTTCACATCAGAATGACTCAGCTCCTCAGGAATCTCACTCTGTTCAGCACATATAACTCTTTGTACTTAAGGCTGTGCCCTCTGATTTTCCCAGGCCAACTCTGCCACTTTTAGCAGAATGAAACTTGGATCATCAATAGCACCAGAGCCCACCTCTGCTAAGACAAAACAATATGCAAAAATAAACAACGATTTAAAGTTGTTATAAATAGACTCACCTTTCATACAGCAAAGATAAGTTATGAGACCCTTGGCTTCATATTGTCCCCTGATCAATACTAACAATCAATAACCATCAATAGCAGTCAATACTAACAACAATGGCAGCCCTGCACCTTAGGTATGATTTGCCCTACTATTTTGTTTATAATTTTTGCAGTTTTCCCCTCTTTTTTTCTCTTCCTCATTTCCTGTTGACTTCCTTCTCACCCTCTTGCTTTAACTCATTGGTCTCGTAATTTCCAGCTCAAGTCTAGAAGCACCAGTTGTGTTCATGACATTCTGAGCCAGGAGGCAGTTTAGAGAGAAGGAGTCAGGCCAGAGGAGGCATCTCAAGCTAGGGAAGCCCAGGTGGGGAGGAACGGGGAAGACCAAGCACCTGGTGACACCCCCTTCCTCCATTTCCCCTATGGCTCACTCCCACACACTCCAGATGTGCTAAGGTAAGTCAGCAGGTCATTGTTCTGGACAGCATTACTTGTGGATGCTATCCAGGTCAAGGACACGACTGCAGCCCGTGCAACCCCCAGCTCAACCCCATTATCATCCCAGAAAAGCCCCCCATCCCGCCTCCTTGTTAACTCTGTTTGCAATTATCAAAAAGGATATATCTGAAGGAAAACTCAAGACTAGAGGAGAAAGTGGTGGCGATGAAGCTTAGCACACAAAGCAGAACATGTGATGATTCCAACTCAAGAATCTGATCTGAACACCCTTTCCCTAAAAGCCTCCAGCGCCTCCCCCATCCCCAAGATGATGCCCCACCCTGCGGCCCTCAGCCCATGTGCTCCTGAGCTGCCCAGGCTGGCCTCTCTGCTTCCATTTCCCCGTTTACTGTTTCAGCCTCTGAGCTTCAGACTCCCCCAACACGCTGGGTGCTCCAAAGCCGCTACACTTCCTGGATGAGGAGACTTCTTGGTCCTCATCTCCTCTTCATTAAATACCACTTGATCAGCCATTAGCTGAGACATCACTGCTCCAGGAAAGCTTTTGGTTTCAGCTACACACACGTACACAGACACACACACACACACGCACTCTCCTCCTCCTAGATTGAAAATTGCACAAGTATAGAGGTTATAACTATTGTATGAAGGTATGTCTGTCTGTGAAAGTCTGTATGTCAGAGAGATGGGAGAGAGAAAACATCATTTATTTTGGACTTGATCCCATGGAACACCTCAGATTCCCTACCACTGTGATAAGTGTTGGGTGCTTGATAGATATTGAAGGAATGAATGTCTTGCCCCACCATCTCCACCCTGGATAAGATGCCTCTTCTGAGTCCCCATAGCATCTTCTTCTCACTTCCACCCTAGGGGCTACCAAATCTGACTGTTTCCACATCTGTCTCCCCTCTAGGCTGTGAGTGCTTTGAAGACCAGGACCATGTCTTGTGGGTTTCTCTGTCTTCAGCATCCCAGCCAGAGACTGGTAAAACAAAACAAAACAAAAAACCTCAGACTATTTATTGAATAATGAGCACGAATGGGTACAAGGCTCCAACTATAGTCTTTTGCTCTATAAGTTTATAAAATCTTCTTTCAATGTTTTCAAATATCTTTTTGGTTGAGAGGAACCTGGAACACTAGGTCCTCTCAGGCCCTCCTGCTGCATCCGTATTCCAGAGATGGTCCCCATCATCCCCAGCCCGACCAGATATGACCAAGCTGGCAGGAGCTGAAGATAACATACCTCCGAGGGCACCTGTGAGGGATGAGGTGAGCAGAGCCCCTGCCGCTGCCCTCGGCAGGTGATTTTTTAGCTCTAAACATAATGTAATAAGATGTAATAATAAACCCACCACGCAGGGAAACAAACCACTCCTGTTCTCTACTGCTGTCTTGCTTGCACAGGCTGCATAAACCATGAAACAAATGTAGCTCTGTTCAACCAAACCACATTCCTAAAGCTAAGTGAATATTTTTTAAAATGCTAAATGATGCTACTGGATAGAGAATATTAGCATTTTTCTCAAAATAGCCAACAGCAGCTGCTTAAAAGCCATCAGGTCCATTTTAAAAAAGAAGGAAGGGAAGAAAAATAATAATAAAAACCAGAAGGAGCAGTGAAAGCTAGTTGCTTTCCCTGGAAGTCCTGAAAAAAGAGCCTTATTTTAAGTCCCTCTCTAGAATGGAACTAAGCTATTTTGTATCCAGTTTTATGAACATTAAAAATAAAGTTAGATGAGCTCTCACTTCTTTTTTCTCTGAAGACCCTCAAGTGTCTCTTAGGCCAGGTATACAAGATAACAGGTAACAGGTCATAACAATTTTTGTAAATACAGTCCAATCAGCACCAAATAGGGGAAAAATAAATCAAAAGTATGGAAGGATGGGAAAACAAACAGCACTCTTTGCCACGATGGGATGTTAGCATTATTTATTTAACCACAGTTTTCTCACTGAGAGGGGCCTCATTTTCAAAGCCTTTCTAATAAACAAGAAGCCTTTCTTTTGGCAAATTGCATCATAAAATAGTCCTATCTCCTTTAGCCTTCCACCAGCTAAAACCAAAACTCAAGGAGCTTCCCCGTTCATTGTCCCCGGTCTTAAGGAGAACAAAGAAAGTGACCAGGCTTATTTTTGACAAGAAGCAGGCTAAGGTGACTTTTTCAAGATCACATAACGTCAGGGTTTTCTGGTCCAGGGCTTTGCCGCTACAGCAGCACCCGCTACTATCAAAAGTGTTTGGGGTTTTGTTAAATGAAGCTCCCGATTCTTAAATCTTGATTGTCAATTTGATACTGCCAAGACTGTGGGGCTGAAAGCCCATAGAGATATTTCCTACTCAAGATCCAATACACATAGATACATGTATATGTATAAGTGAATCACCTTTCTGTACACCTGAAAGTAACACAACATTGTTAATCAACTATGCTCCAATATAAAATAAAAATTTAAACATAAAAATAAAATGAAAAGATCCAATATGCAATCCAGTCTGGAGATGAAAACAATGCCCAGGGCCAGAGGGAGCCCTCCTGATCTTCCAAACCCTCCTCCCATCACACGTAGCCCACAGTTTACTCCAGCAGACCACCATCTCTTCTGTTGGATCTAGGCACCAAAATCATGGTTTTCATTTCAGGTTGGGTCTAAATATATCCATCAAAACGTGCTCCCAGGCACTTTACAAACACAGCAACAGGACTGCTTATGAATGAATGAACTCACAATCCAGGTGTCCCCCATGAAGGTCAACCAGCATCGACCTCACCAAGACCTGGACCACGGACCCCAAAGGAGTTCTTCTGGCTCTTTCTCCTCAAGCTCCTTCTTCAACGGGCTCTGCTGCAAGTGTCATAGGGAGTTCTCTGTGTGGTGGGAGTCCCGTGCATCTCTACTGGGGTCGCCCATGTTCTTACCCCTTGTTCTCGGCTCTGACATGCTCTTACCCTTGGGTCAAGGTCCTCAGTCTGTTCTGCAAAACATCTGGGATCATTTGTATCCATCAATGAGATAGTTCCCTTTCAGTGCTTTATCTTCAGCAATTGTTTTCTCTGGGGGATTCTCTCTCCGTGAGAGTCTACAAAAGTCTACATGAACATTTATCGTTAACCAGGGGCTGGTCCTGTCTTCCATGTCAGCACTCTTTGCCCCATCCTTCACCTCAGCTTGCTGCTACAAAGGGAGGAATGCCTTAGGGACTTTCTGTGCACAAAGATTATTCAAGCCTGAGTTCAAGCCTGAGAATAATGGGATCATGTCTGCTCCTATCTCTCATTTCAAACCACAGAGAACATGGCATGGAGAGCCTGCCACTGGCTGGCTGAGAACCCCTGCCTGCCTGCTTAGAGAGTGACTGCAGGGCCCAGTTCCATACAGGTGTCATATTCCAAAATAGAAATGAAGGTCTAGCCGAACACTTTGTCTTGCATTCCCCCAGCACTGTCTTGGGAGACCCTTGACAGGAAAGGTAGACAAAGGAGACCAAAGATAATCTAGAGCCACAGTCAAGCTGAAGGTACCTACATCTCTTCTCTTTGAAGGCCTGCAGCTCTCAAGTGAAAGCTCATGAGCCTGAGACCCCAGACTCTGGTCAGCCCCAATAACCCATATCTTAATCCCCTCCTTCTCCTGTTGTCCAAAAACACATAATAAATGTCATCTTTCTTGATGCAAGTGGACTTCTCATCCTGCCCATTTGGGAGTTTTTTCCTTCTCCAACCTACTCATAGATAACCACACCATCTCCATGCTTGCACCATGCCATGTACATGCCCAAGAGTGTCCTACTGACCAACCCTCTTGTACATTTCCCACACTGGCATGTGAATGTCTTGTGCTTTCTGTGTGTGTGTATAAGAATTTCCTGTGTTCATTCTCTCTCTCTCTTTCCTCTCCTCCCTCCCTTCTTTCTTTCCTTCAATTATTCATTAAATAAAATTAAATTGCTATCCTACATCTTGCTAGACACTGTCTGGGGCATTGGAGGTAGAGTAGAGAAAAGGGAAGATGGTATCTGCCCTCATGGAACCAATATTTAGTGGAGGGAGAGTTGAGGAGAGAGGGAGGTATGGTGAAAAGAGACTGAGCTATGGACTCAGAAAAAAATAAATGCGAATGCAATTCCTAATCCCACAATTTACTAAAAACAACATTGGGGCAAATTGGGTGACATCCTTCATTCTCAGGTTCCTGATTAATTAAAAATGGTTGTGCTTACTCTGTAGGGTTATCATGAAGATTTAATTGAATAATGCTTGCAAAGCAACTTGTACGTAGTAGGTGATCAATAAATGTAATCATTCTATAAGGACCAACTGTATAGCATGGGGAATGCTGCTCAATATTCTGTAATAACCTAAATGGAAAAATAATTTGAAAAAGAATAGATACATGTATATGTATAACTGACTCACTTTGCTGTACACCTAAAACTAATACAATATTGTTAATCAAATATGCCCCAATAAAAGATAAAAAAAAATTTTAATAAAAATTTTTAATAAAATAAAAAAATAAATGTAATGATTTTTATCATTGTGGCCATTGTCTTAAGTAGTGGTATCAAAACTAAGCATGACTTCCCAATATATGTCTATGTATGATATAAATTACACATGTGTAAATATTAGCAAATATGCATATTGTTTACATAGAGTTTAATTTTCACTTATATTTTTAGATGACAATAAATACAAATAAAGTATGTTCTAGTATATTTTCTCACACCACAATAAATCATTTTGGGTACCCCTATGAGCAAACATCCCACTTTGAAGATCATTGGTTGAAAATGTGGGTTTCCAGGGAATTTATGAGAGCAACTTCCCAGGAAAAAAATATTTCCCCAAATTCCATGCTTTTTGTAACTCTCCTAGGAGTGTCTTGTTAATAAAGGTATTGCCCAATTCACTGAAGAGGAGCTAAAATGGCCAATAAACATTTGAAAAGAAAAGCTCAATGTCATGAGGAATCAGGGAAATGCAACTTAAAATAATGAGATACTCTTTCTCAATTAACAGATTGGCAAATATGAAAAAGTCCTCAAATACCAAGTGCTGGCAAGGGTGCGGGGAATGGGAATTCCCATATTTTGCTAGTGGGTATGTCAAGTGAACGGTAAAATCTTTTATTAGAGCACTTGTCAATGTCTACTAAAGAGCAAATTGTGAGCACCATGTGCCCTAGAAATTATACTGTTAAGAGTCTTCACCTTGGAGAAGGGCTTATTTATTTGTTTGTGTCATGGACCTTGTTGACAGTCTTGTGATATGTATATACATATGCATATGCATTATTATAGGTATACTATGTTATATATGTATATGTATGCATATAATATGTATAAATATATTATACAATATGTATGTTATATACATTATAACATGTAATATTATAATGTGTATAATAAATGCATACAAAGATTTTAAAGGAAACCACTTATATTGAAAGCAGCTATAAATGTTTAAAAAACAAATTTTTGAGATTGTAATATGTGTTCTTTCTTAACTCACTAAACTAAAATCTACTAATATTCTCATAATTACTGTAAATTTGAAGTGTTGATGCTCATCAACAATACTTTTAGGTAACTTCAGCAACTGTAACGTGATCTTAAACTGTGATTCCCATTGGCGACAAAGCCACAGCACTACCAATGCTACTAGAGTTTGTTGTCTGCATTCACAAGGAAATGCTAAGTTTCAGGTAAATGCCAATAAAAATAAAGATTAACTTTTTTTTTTCTCTTTCAAGTCCTGGACCCCTAAATTTTCCCCACATGTTTACAAGAAGACATAGTCAAGGATGTGCATTCCAGCACTGTTTGTGATAGCTAAAAATGAAAAATAACCAAAGGGTGGATAAATAAGTGCAATATGCTCATCAAACCGGATACTACAAAGCAGGTAAAAGAGATTAAGTGTAGGGAGAGCTCTCAAACTCACCGCTGAGTATAAGAAGCAGGGAGTAAGACAAACAAAACCACAGTGTTCTTCCATTCAGGTCAATTATTTTAATAGCAAAAAATAAGCTGGTTACTAGCTACTGTAAAAAAACATGCATTTCTGATGGATTTACATTCAATAACACATTAAAGCATGAACTAAAATGATTCACAGAAAACGCCTGATAATAGTTCTCTTTGAACAAGGAGAGAGGAAAATGGGGTCATGGAGGGAAAAAAAGTGAGCTCAAATTGTATACTTGTAATATATTCCAGACAGAAAGGCAGAGAGAGAGAGAGAGAGAGAAGGAGGGAGGGAGGGAGGGGTAGAGGATACATAGGTAGAATTCTAGATGTGTGGTGTATTTTACCATCTTCAAAATATGAAACATATATATATGAATGTGTGTGTTTATATGTGTGTATATGTATATATGTGTGCATCTATATATAGAGATAGATGTACCCAGATATTTCTGTTCATCAAGAGGTCCAAGGAGATCTTCTCTATGGCAAATTTTAAGACTGTATTTAAACAATAACCTAGAGCTTTTTTAAGTTCCAAAGTCATGAAGGAAGAAAAGAAAATGAAAATAAACATGCAAAGTTCATTGGTTTGCCATTCAGTTTCTCAATAATCTTGACATCATTTTTGGAAGAATATTAGAAGGCAGAATTATTGGCACCAATATTTTGTAAGGTTCATTTTTCTAACTCTGTGATAAGTTAGTTGCACCTTTCATAAAAATTGTTGCTTGATGGCCGGATGTGAAGATTCAAGTTAGGAAGAAAGTGAAAGACCTCTGCATATAGCGATGCCCCAGAAAAGGGCAGGTTCAAGTTTTATTAAGAATTTATTTGTCATTTTGTAAATGGCATCAACCCCAGGAAGTGACGTGGTGAGCTCCCTGGTCCATCACTGCCGCCATGCAAGGCAGTGTCTCTCTATGAATTGTTCTCATTACTTTGTTTCAAAGCAGCATTTGGCGCTTGCTGTTGCAGAGGTTGATCACCAATGTCTCAGAAAGCACACAAGATAATGCAGGTGAGGGAGAAATCTTTGGAATGATACAACGTGGGGAGATAAAGTAAAAGCTCTTTCCAGTCCTGAAAATAAAATCAATCTGAATAGGGAGCTGGCTCTGGGTGGAACATTACACACAGTGCACATGTGCCGGTTTTAAGATATTCAGTAGGCTCTAAAATGGTGACTATAACCAGCTGTGCCAGTCTTTTGCAATGTACAGGTTCACAAAATCCCAGTGTCAGAGGAGAGCTTAACTATCATATGCTCCTTACACACCTGTAACACTTGAATTAAGTCAGTGACGACGATGATGACGATAACAACTAAAGATTGCAATGGACAAGGCACCGTTTAAGCATCTTCCATTTCTTCAATGACCTGGAGGCCATTTCGTCTCTAATTGCATGTCTTCAGTGACAGAGAGCTCATCACCTCCTGATGAAGTCCATTCATCTTTGGAGAGCACTGGTTGGACAGCTCTATATCAGCCTGAAAACTGTGTCCCTTGGATTCTACCCACTGGCCCTAATTCTATGCCTAAGAATGGAAGCCCTCCTTTCTTATCCTTATTTGTATATTTGAAGGCAGCTCCCATGTCTTCTGCAAGACTCGCCCCACAGCTGTCCCAGTGACCAGCCTGTGGCTTGCACCAACTTCCCTGTAAATCCTATTACTACCTCCATGACTCTCCAGTGAATTCCAATGGCCAACATGTCATTTAAAATACCCACAATGAATGCGATAATCTTGATGTGTTCTGGTAAACAGGACAATCACTTCCCTATTTAAGAAACTACTCGCATCCATGCAACCTGACCTCAGTTTTGTATTCTTGCAAACTCTGGAATGTTACATGAAGAAGGAGAGGGCATGTGAAAGAAAATGATGGGGAAGGATACTAGAGAATGTTCTTAGAGCCTCTAAGATGCCCACTGACTTGTCTGGACACTATCCTAGAGGCACGGGGTTCCACTGAGTTTTTTAAATAAATTTGTATTGGAGTATAATTGATTTACAACGTCGTGTAGTTTCAGGTGTACAGCAAAGTGAATCAGTTATACCTGTACATATATTCACTCTTTTTTAGAGTCTTTTCCCATATAGGTCATTACAGAGTATTGAGTAGAGTTCCCTGTGCTATACAGTAGGTTCTTATTAGTTATCTATTTTATATACAGTATTGTGTGTATGTCAATCCCAATCTCCTAATTTATCCCTCCCCCCACATTTTCCCCCTTGGTAACCATGAGTTTGTTTTTTACATGTGACTCTATTTCTGTTTTGTAAATAAGTTCATTTGTATCATTTTTTGGATTCCACATGTAAATGATATCATATGATATTTGTCTTTCTCTGTCTGACTTACTTCACTCAGGATGACAATCTCTAGGTCCACCCACATCACTACAAATGGCATTATTTCATTCTTTTTTATGGCTAAGTAATATTCCATTGTATATATGTAACACAGCTTCTTTATCCACTGACTTTTATAACTCGAGAGCACCAACATGATTGAATCTTGAAAAGGGTGCAAAGGTGGTCTGGAGAAATTCAAAGTGGGGAGCAAAGAGACCAGGTGGACCATTAGGAAAATAAAACTAAAACAAGGAGTGCTTAGATGGGGTTCATGAGAGGAGGACTAGAGAGTTCTCATGATCTAGGGTGCATCAGAATAACCTTGGGAGTGTGCTTGAAATATCCATCACCAGACTCTCTAAATGGCCTCTAAATGGGGCCAGGGTGTCTGCATCTTGAGAACCTCAGGCTCCTGAGACACAAGATGTCATGGTGAAGAAACTCACTGATAAAAGAGGGAGAGCTTGCAAATGAATTCGGTACATCAACCCCTGGAAACTGGACAGGACAGGTTGTTAACACAAGGAATAATATGACACAGGAGGCAAAATAAAATTGAGGGGAATAGAAAATTATTTTTCTTTTTCCATGCTGAGTTTGCATGGTCCGTGGGACTCCCATGTAGAGATACCCAGCAGAAGCTTAGAAAACAAAGTTAGGACTCAGCTAGGTAAAATCTATTGGGGGGTGAATTTCTTTCAAATCTATAGAATCCAGCCCCTTATTTTTTTGTTTTTTTTTTTTGTACTTAAATTCAAAATAGTATCTTTGAACTATTTAGATCTAAATGCTCAACTGGGGTGAAGGTTTGAAAAAAAACACCTGTTTAAGTCAGATGCTAAAAGGACCAATATAAACTCACTTTTGATTTTAAACTTTTAAATAAATTTCTACTTTTTTTAAAAAAAATCGCCTTCAAGGAATGCAAGTGCTCTCATCCAACAGGCAGTCCATGAGAGTGGTTATTGAAATATCAATGTGTTTTTTCACAGGTGCTGAAAAATAAATGCAAGTCATGAAAAAAGTAATGAATCAACTTGAAAACCCAGTGGGATGGCAACCTTTTGGAGTAATAATAGCACACTCTCTGTCAGGACGGTCGGTGCATTAGAAAGGTGTTTGCACCCAACTTTGTTCCCGTGAAAAGCCTAGAAGTACTCAGTAGTAAGGGCTGCTGGCAGGATCCTGACAATCTTTAAAAATATCTACCATCTGAAAGAGCTTGTCACACCAGAGTTATCTCCTATACAGAGAGATGTTGAAAGCATGGATGGGTGCAGCCTGTATAGAGGAAAAACCCAGAGTAATACAGAGGGAAGAGGTGTCAGGTGGGAGAGGGGTCTTATTACGGCTGAGGCAAACCTCCCTATTAAGAAGCTAACGAGGGGCTTCCCTGGTGGCGCAGTGGTTGAGAGTCTGCCTGCCGCTGCAGGGGACACAGGTTCGTGCCCCGATCCGGGAAGATCCCACATGCCACAGAGCGGCTGGGCCTGCGAGCCATGGCCTCTGAGCCTGTGCGTCTGGAGCCCGTGCTCTGCAACGGGAGAGGCCACAACAGTGAGAGGCCCGCGAACTGCAAAAAAAAAAAAAAAAAAAGGCATCAAACTAGCAGCCTCAGAGAGAATTTCCTGCAACCTCTACTACAGTAATTCTGAACACAGAATAATGGTAAATGCAATAAACATTTTACAGCCCTGCCATTTTTGACCCACATGGTGTGATAAGGGCTTAACACAGTTTTTACTTAGTACTCCCCACCACCCTCCAAAGGCAGGACTATGAAAATTAACTAGTTTACTGATGAGAAATCAGAGGCTCAGAAAGATGGAGAACAAAAGCTCACTGAATCAACACTTACAAGGAGGCTTGACAATCAGCCCAGTGCAAACATCTGGCTAGAGCAAGCCTGGGTGCATAACTCAGGGGACAGGACAAAAGACTGATATTCCTGGCCTGGCCTGTCCTATCATTGCTGAGAAAGTGAGCCCACCTCTCTGAGATAGGGAGAAGGACCCTGCAGCCACCATCAGGGGTCCTCTGGGACAGAAATGTAAGATGCAGCCAAAGCAGGGATCTAGGAACTCACTTTCTCTCATTTTAATTTCAGCACCTCACCCCTGCCTACCCCTCTTCCTCTAGCAGCCGTCCTTACTGCGTAAGGGGTAGAGGCATCAGGAGAGCTCTGACTCCGTGTTTTTAGCTGTAAAACGGGAATACTAACTAACAGCACCTCTTTTCCAGGGATTCTATGAGTGATCGTGGGATTAATACAGGTAAAGTACTTCACACAGTACAGAGCACATCAGAGACCCTAGAGAGGTCACCTGGTTCCATTCTTACTGCTCATCTCACAGTTTTCTAGTTTTTAAGAGATTGTAATAATCAGAAAAGAAGTGGATCAAAAGTCAACAAGGGCACCCAGTGGTGGCGTGACAGGTCTTGGATGGTGTGGTCTCCGTATCTGAGGCACATGAAGCAGAAACAGAGGCAAGAAGGTCTTGATAGCAGCTCCTGCTGGAAATGGCAGTTTTGCACAAGTCCTGCGTGTTCACTGAGTCTGAGCCTGAACCTGAGACTATGAAAAGGGGCAGCTTGAGTGCACAGAGCCTCCTTCCATGACCCCACCAGACCCATCCCATATTACATGGTGAGCTAAAGGCAGGATTCTGCTCTCTTGGCTGGATGGACAACCTCCGTCAAGGTGTGCACTTTTCTAGCCCCCCAATGTTCTCATCTGTGAAATTTACTACAATAGATAATGCAGGGTCACTGGGAGAATAAATGAGCTCATGTATGAATAGCAGTCAGCAAGGGCCCCTAACCTCCCGGCCGCAGACCGGGTACCGTCCGTGACCTGTTAGGAATCGGGGCGCAGCAGGAGGTGAGCGGCGGGCGAGCGAGCGAAGCTTCATCTGCCGCTCCCCATTGCTCCCCATCTCTCGCATTACTGCCTGAACGCCGCCCCACCCCCGACCCATTCCTCCGCAAAACCGGTCCCTGGTGCCAAAAAGGTTGGGGCCACTGGCACTCAGCATATTGACGGCCATGTGCTAATCCTTAATCAGAATCAGGTAGTGTCACCATTTCTATTGTGTTTATTCACACCATTACCATAGAAGATGTTTGCATTGAGGAGCTCAGAATATGTATAATCTATAAATGGCCAAATGAGAGAGAGAGCACATATGGGAACGTTGTGTACACATCTCAGCTTTGGTCAACACAGGGTCAGGAAAGCTCTCTCCTCACTTGAGGATGAGTCAACAGGGAACGGAGCTTATTAGAAAGAACAACACTGCAGAAGAAAAGGAGGGGAAAGACAACATCAGCTTGAACAGTCCCTGAAAAACCAGGACACATAGAGTGATTTAGTGCTGATTTTTTTTAAAGGAAAATTGTCTACATGATTGGGCATCATCAGTGGGGACCAGCTGGAAGTCATGAAGAGAAACAGTGCCAAAGCAAACAACTACACCAGAAGAAAAAGGAGATGAGAGGGGTGAGAAAGGATTGGAGCAGCTCTAAGATGCCCCAGGTCTGCAGAGAGGAGAACTGGCACCATGAAAAAATAAAATCAGTGACCAGGAGCAAAGGGTAATAGATCTTTTAGAATTCAGAACAACAACAACAACAAAAGACCACAAGGATCTGAAAGTAATTCAGGAGAAGATGAGAGAAAGTAATGAGAATGAGAAAAATGTTGACTATCTGAGTTAAAGGAGATCATAAGTAAAAAGAATAATCAGAATAGAAGTAACAAGTAGGTTGAAAGGAGACCAGGGCATTTTTACCATAAATGCTGATCTTATTTAGGGGTGGGGGGAGGATCAAAGAAAAAAGAAGCAAATACTAGCAAAATTGATGTTATTACAAGGAGAAAGAAAAAATAAGACCTATAATACCCAACATATAATACAGATGACTTAGAAAGTAATAAAACTCAGGATAGATTCTACCTTCTCTGAGATTAAATGATAGAAGATCATGAAGAAACATCTACAGAAGTTTGAGGAGCAAAATTCGTGCCCCAAGAGAATTAGATCCAGCAAAATTATCTTTCATGTATGAATGCAAAAGAAAGTCATTTACTCTCAGCCAGACAAGAGGTCAGAACATATATCTGTCCTCAAAAGCCTGTCTCCAAAAATTTAGTTGAATATGTATGCAAAACCACTGAAATCAATCAATATTAGGAACTGAATGATGGTATTTAAAAACTGGCAATGAGCATAAAAGCCAGGAATACTTGAGGTTAAATCTAAACTGCTATTGAATTTTGGTCTCAGACCTAATAAGACATTGTAAGATGAGCACTCTCACTGCCGAAAATTTTGTAAATTGAGGCAATTTTGCAGAAAAATAAATTGGTAATTTATTTCACAAGCCTTAAAATAAGTATACACATTGACTTGATTAATCTAAATCTAAAATTTTATTTTAAATAAATAACCAAATTTGCCCTCAAAGATTTAAGTTGTAATATATTTATTTTCTCTTTGTTAATAATATTTAAAAGATGAATATCACCTAAAAATGCCCAATGAAATAAAAATTAAAATGGCTTAATGAATTATACAGCCATATAATGAAGTGTTAATTTCCTTTAAAAACAATACTTAAGGGCTTCCCTGGTGGCGCAGTTGTTGGGAGTCTGCCTGCTGATGAAAGGGATGCGGGTTCATGCCCCAGTCCAGGAGGATCCCACATGCCGCGGAGCGGCTGGGCCCGTGAGCCATGGTCACTGGGCCTGCGCATCTGGAGCCTGTGCTCCCCAACGGAAGATGCCACAGCAGTGAGAGGCCCGCGTATCGCAAACAAACAAACAAACAAACAATACTTAACATAGGAATATGCTCAGGATATAATGCTAAGTTAAAAAAAATATTAAACAGAACTGTATAAATGTTCCTATTTCATTTTTTGAATGGACTGATGGATATATTATTGATTGGTGGGCTGCTATTTAGATAAATGCAGGGGAAAGTATTGAAAGCAATATCAAAATATTAACTACTTTAATCCGCTGTTTAATAAAACGGCTAATTTTTTTCTACACATGTCCATTTTTTAAAAATTTCTAGTGTATTAGGATGTGTAGAAATTTCTACACACCATAGAAAGTAAAAGAAAAATAAAGAATATAAAGAAAAATAATTTTTTTAAGGTAAGAATACACAGCGGTCTTCAAAATCTATAGGGAAAAATAACTAGGAAGTGTCAACTTTACCTCTTACCTGCATTCATCCACTCATCCTTTCTTCCACCCACTCATTTACCTGTTCACCACAGACCTATAGATTCCTAACTCCCACCAGATTCTAAGCTAGATTCGGGGCACACAGAGGAGAAAGCTCCAGATAAGACCTTGGCCTTCATGGAGTAAACAAACATGCAACCAGCTCTAAAGCAGTCGCAGTGGAAAGTAAACACAAATGAGATTGGTGGTGCACTGGGAGAATGAAGGACGGAGTCCGTGGGTTCGTGGAGAAAGATGAAGGTACTTTCCTTGCATGGGCCTGAGGTGGTGCCCTGGGGGCATAGCTAGAGGAGGTCTCACTAGACCTTGGGCACATGGGCAGCATGATGGACTTTTTGAAGCATTTTCAGTCTAAGATGACATCAGTTCCTTTTTCTAACCTGAAGTGGGAGAGTAAGAGGATGGAGAAACCAATGATAATGAGTTTAACTTTTCCCCCTTCAGGTTTAATATGAGTCTTACAGGGCAGATGGAGCTAGAAACCAGGTCTGGAATCTCATGATCCTGACCAGCCTCTACCAAAATATCCTCCTCCCACTCCTCTCCTCCAAGACCCAACTCAAATGTCCCTTCCACTGTGAAATATTCCCAGTTACCCCACACATGTTGGTCATTATCCCTCTTGACTCTTCGAGAACTGACTTCTAATTGTATACTCATGACATTGAACCCTATTATCTTTCATTTAAACTATTTGGAAAGGAAACTCTTATGATTGTCTCCCAGCTACAGTGGGAGATCACTAGGTCAGGCTGGATCTTCTTCTATTTGTTTGTCTTTTGTTGATTCTCATCTCCATGTGTCCAGACCATCGTAAAGACCCTGATACACAGGTCTGAGTTCAGATGGATTCACTGGAGTTAGTGGTGGGACTAACACATGTATGACTCTATGCAGCTTACACATGAATTATTTATAATTACACACAGTAACAGGCAGAATATATTCTGGGTGTCTTATCCTGAAAACAGCAGAAAGACTCACATACAAATCACCCCTCCCAAGGCAGATGACCAGAGAGATAGCAGATCTCAAAGAGCCCTACCCTCCCAAACTAATCATATCTCTGTCCTTCTGCACATCACCAGATGCAGGCTCTGCCTCCCTACATCAGTCATAAATCTGCCCTTGGGCACATTGCTCATCTGTCAGCAGCCTTTATTACTTTTGTGCAACTGGGACACTCCATCTGGGATCACAGGACAGGACCCAGCCCAACACACTATAGGGCAGTGGGGGAGGTCCATCAGGGGTTCCCTCTTTTCTGTTGGAAGAGAGACCCACCCACCATCCTGCCCTCCTGCCATCAGGCACTGAGCCCTCAGAGGCTGGCCTGGGGGCTCCTCCATCCACAGGTATGCCTCCCATTCCTGTGCATGACTTCAGCCTTCACTTTATTTTAAATGGAACTATAGTTGATTTATAATATTGTGTTAATTTCTGGTGTACAGCAAAATGATTCAATTATATATATGTAATATATATATTCTTTTTCAAATTCTTTTCCATTGTAGTTTATTACAAGATACTGAACCAGCTTCTGATGCCTCTTCCACACAGATACGCTGGGCTCAAAGTGGTACCCGGTCTCCCTTTCTGAAAGTTCTGCTTCCTTGATTCTCCTTTAAGAACCTTCTTGGATCTCTAGATTCAAAGGTACTTCCCGGGATGGGTGGGGACGAGAACGAATGTTCATTAAATGCCTCCCAAGTGATGGGCATTGCAGCCTTGCAGCCATGCTGTCGTGGAAAAAAGAACTGTCCTTTATTTAAGACCACCAACAACACCACAAAGGCTAAGAGATTTGGAATAATTCACTCTATGTCACACGCTAGTAAGAAAAAGCAAATCTGGGTTGAAAAACCAGGGCTGCCTGTCTCCAGAGCTTATGTTCTTTCTATTACATGAGGGCCTGACTAAGAAAGGGTGCCCCTAGCTCCACACTGCGTCCCTCACTGTGTGTGTTAATACAAAAGGAAGGTGGAAAATGAAAGACTAGAGAAAGAAGTTTTATAGCTCATTTACTCCTCCCACCAGGGCAGCCTCCACCCCGACCCCGCCAACAATCAAGCAGCTAGGACAGGTGAGCTCTGACCCCTCCTGACCCCAGGGAGGGGCTCAGCTCTGCACCCTCTCAATTTTCTCATTTCTGTTGTATTTACCTTGCCAGGGCCCTCCCTGAGAGTGGGGTGGGTCAGGGTGCTGAGAAAGTCAGGGTGTGGAGCCATGGCAGTGCCTGAGGGAGTCCTTCCCACCACACACCTGTGAGCCCTTCAGCCTCCTCCTACTGACAGCTGCTTTAGACCTTCAACTCTCACCAAAGCCTGTTTTTGCTGAACTTGCATTAAACAAAGACCTGGAAACACGGGTCAGCAAAATCCAAACATTTGCCTCCTTCAAGAAGTTGTCTGAGGAGCTCCATCCCTTCTGTGAAACAACGTTAGCAAATACGGCAAAGGGAGCCATGTCTCATTCTGGGTACCGCCACTCAACAAGCCCCAGACCTCAGATAAAGTGGAAACTCCTTACCTCGATTTGTCAGGCTCTGTGACGTCTTGCCCTCGCTGCTCTCCTGCCTCATTGCCATTCATCTCAGTTAAGCCTTTAGTTCACTTTCCTCCCTTCCTTCCTTCCTTCCTTCCCTCCTTCCTTCCTTTCCTCCTTCTTTCTTTCCTATCTCTTCTTCCTCCCTCCCTCCCTCTCTCTTTCCTTCCTTTCTTCTCTCCTTCCTTCCCAATAAATACTGAGCACCTATTTACTCCTGGGTGATGAGTCAGGTGCTGCAGACACAATTCCCAAGGCAAACAGACTCAATGTTCTTTCTCCGTTTCACGTCCTTGTGCCTGCAGTCCCCTTCACACGGAATGCCCTCACCTACTCTACCTGGATAAAACCTGCTCATCCTTCAACTAGCAGATGAAATATCAATTTTGTTTTGTTTTCTAAATAATCCTTCCCTATTCCCCACCGTCCATCCTCCAGGTGGGGTCGAGTGCCTCTCTGTCTCCCTCTTTTCCTACCCTTCCCATTGCACTCTTCATCTTTGGTGCCGTCATCTGCTCACTTGCCTGTATCCTCAACTAAACTGCAAGATCCTTAAAGGCGAGGGTGCTCAGTCTTTTTCATCTATGCATCCTCCTGAGCCTGCTCTCACCATACACCTCTAGGCCTTCCAAGATTCCCAGGCTCACCAGCAGCAGAAAACTTGTTCCTCTTAGAGAAAATACAAACCCTCAGATAAAAATACTCAACTTCCAGCTTCCAAACCTACGCTCACCTGTATATGCTCCCATTGTTTTCTCTGGAGTCCCAGATCACTACACCCAACTGTCTACTCAGAGTCTCTGCTGGGACAGCTGGCAGTCAATTCCAACTCAGTTTCTCTAAGACAAACTCATCCTCTTCCCTTCCAAACAGACGTCCCTCATTTCTGTAGGTCCCCCAAAACACAGTCACCTAAGCTAACACTCAGAGCCAACTCTGAGGCTTCCTTCTTCCTCATCCCATGCATACAAAGAGCCACTTATTAATGTGGAATCTGGACCCTAAATATAATCCATCTACATCTCTGCCACTCTGTTCCACGTCTCCATCATTTATCTCCAGGATTTCTGAAACAGGCTCCGGACTTGTCTTTCTGCCTCAGCCTTGCCTCCTGACAATCCATTTTCTACAATGAAGCGAGAGTAATCTTCTTAACATGATGTCACTTGCTAGCTTAAAAACATAAACGCCTTCCAATTGCTCCAATGATAATATTGAAAGTCCGTCACGGAGCTTCCAGGGCCACTCGGATCCCAGCCTCTACCTTCCCATCTTGCTCACCTCCAGTCACCCCCCCCTTACCTCTGTCACACAGTCTCCAGCAAGACTGAGCCTACAATTACTGAAAACCCCTTGCCCTCTGTGGCCTCCAGGCTGTTATGATCATGGTTTTCTCTGCCTGGAATATTCCTCTCCTTCTCATTGCTGGCCTGGGTGTGAATGTCACCTCATCCTCACGCACCAGTCAAGCTTGCCAGGCAGTGCAGGGACAGAGACATCTCTTCACGTCCCTTTGGCCCCATAGACACCTCAAGTGCCGTGGGGTGGCCTCCCTGGGCCCACTGTAGCCCAGATGTTCCCCGAGATCCCCAGCGGGAGCTCCTGCTGCACCTCATTATCACCGTCCCTGTAAATAACAGCAGCACTGACACCAGTCTGCAAAACGAACACATGCATATTTGATCTGTATAAACAGTGCATATAATATGACATTTCCTTTCAAAACTCCCTCACCACTCGGAAATTCAAATGAGAATCTGCACTACCCTTGGACTGGAGACTAATGAGGGCGTCATAAATATTTGATTAAAACCAGGCCAAATTCTAGGGTTTTCGCCTCACAACATTTTGAAGCCACTGCTGAAAGATGTCTTGAATATCTTAAGTACTTTTGGGGGGCAGCAAAAAGTAGCATCCCTCTCGAGGAATCTTCCACCTGCTTCCACTCTTGCACAGGGTGCCGGCTGCTATTTCTCTTGAATATTCGCAGGCATTTGGATCTGTCTTGGCTTTAAAATCACCTTCCACTTCGGAGTGTCGGTCAGTGAGCTTGTGTTCATCACAAAGGAACAGTGACAAGAGAAAGGAATATTGGGCTACATTTCAGAAAACCTGCCCCTCAACCTGGCTGGCCAATGTCTGGCTCTGACAACATGGGGAGGGGTGTTGAACATCCCTTGGCCTCAATGTTTTCCTCTGTAGTTGATGAGAAAATAAGTGGTTGCCAAGATGAGAATAGATGTTGCGTACTAGAAATTGTTAAAGAAAACATGATGGATTGGGATTACTAGTTAACAAGCTAGACTAAATATTTGGTCATCATTTTCCTTGTTGAGACTCTCCAAACAGTACTATTTAGATGACAAAATAGGAGAACCCATTTGGAAAGCCATTCTAATATTCACAACTTTGGACCTATTGGTCATACTTTTCATGGGAATGAAATACTACACACTATGAAAAAATTACTTATTTGGAAGCGTTTTTGTTTCTTCTCATTACCAAAAAATACTCTAAAATAATAAAAACCTTGAGAGCAATCTAAACAGCCAATAATAGGATCAAATAAATTATGATGTATCCCAACAGATTATTGTATAGAAGAATAGTCATTACAAAAATGCCTCTAATAATAAAGTTATATGATTAATAAATGAACTTATTTACAAAACAGAAGTAGAGTCACAGATGTAGAAAACAAACTTATGGCTACCGGGGGTAAGGGGGAGGCAAGGATAAATTGGGAGATTGGGATTGACATACACACACTACTATATATAAAATAGATAACTAATAAGAACCTACTGTATAGCAAGGGGACTCTACTCAATACTCTGTAATGGCTTATATGGGGAAAGAATCTTAAAAAAGAGTGGATATACTCACTTTGCGGTGCACCCAAAATTAACACAATGTTGTAAGTCAACTATACTCCAATAAAAATTTTTAAAAATACAATGTTGAGTATGTAGAGTACAAAATCAAAAAATCAAATAGACAAGTCTATGTGAAATAAAAAATAAAATATTTTTTTAAAAAGTCAAACTCAAAAATCTAAAAGAAATCATTGAATATTGTCTAATCTCTGAATAAGGAAGAGAGTCCTAAGATTAAAAACATAGGATAAATTATTAAAACTGTTTAAAATTAATTTTACTATATAAAAATTTCAAAATTCTAAAGTAAATATACCATAAATAAAGTTTAAGAAAAATAACATTATAACAAATATGATGAAGATACCACTCTGCTTATTAAAAGAATCATGAAAATTCATAAGAATATAATCATTCCAGTAGATAATATGGACAGATAATTTAAGCACACAAAAGAAAAAATCATTTTATTTTTAAATAATCAAACCTACAAGTAAATAAACAAGTTGAATTTACTATAATTTTTGTCACATGATCAAGAGCTTTTTTTAATACACTAGTCAATGTTGGGGGAGGGAATTTATGCAGAGAAGGCATTCTGCTGCATTCTGATACATTGTTGGAAGAAATGTAAAGAAAAATTTATAAATAGCAATTTTTAAATATAAATCAAAGGCCTTAAAAATGTTCAAATCTTTTACCCAATAATTTCATTTCTAGAAGCCTGCTCCCAAAGAAACAACCACATAAGCAGATAAAACTTTATACCCCTAAGACTATCAGAGAATTATTTAAAGTACAAAAATTAAAACTATGTAAGTTGTTATAAGAATAATTAAACATTGGAAGGAGAATATCAATTTTAAAAGTACATAGTAGATGTGATCCATACTCTTCTATCCATACTATTTCTAAGACAAAAACAAAACAAAGGGAATAAAAAATTTAAGAAAATTATTTCTTTCACAAAATCAGGGGATATACTCTGAAGTGAAAACTGATCTAACATTAAGTGAATATGTTGAAAAAGGATACCCAGTATGGCAAAGTCAGGACACCATAGATTCTTCAAAAAATAGGCAGATGATGGTGTAACAGAGAGTCTCCATGGACAACAGACCAACACACAAACTTTCTCCCCACCACAAGTTGCCTCCTAACCACCCTTTCCTGGCCTCTCTCTTTTACATAGTCCAGCAGCATAGAGCTCATTGGAAGGGACTCCCCCATTTACAGATGAGGGAAGACTAGGAACTAACAAAGGACCATCAACAAAATTCTAGTTTGAGAGTGTCAGAAACACAGCAAAGCAAAAGGAGATGATAAACATACCTCAGAAAAATTTTGGTATTCAGTAAAGCAATAGCATGCCCTAACATTGTCTCATTGAAAGGAATAATAACCTCTGCAAAACAAAAGATCAAAGCAGAAATCTAAGAACCCAATTTTTAAAAAAGACAACCAAATGAAATAAAAATAAATTGGCAAAGAGCAAGAAAAAGTAGAAGAGAAAAAAATAAAATTATCTAATAAGTAAAGGTCATTTTAGAAGCAGTAAATAGGAAATAGACTCTGCCACAGTAATGATCAGGGACATGGCAGACAGACTTGAGAAACCTGAACAGATTAAAATAGAAAAAAATAACAAAAAGTTTAAAATTATAGAAGAGAAATGACGACTGTGAAAGATGACAAAGAAGTTCCAATGTATGCAAAATTTGAGACTGGAATTAATGAACAAAACAGATAGAACACACAAATTGTTCAAAGATGTAAGATAAGAAAAATATTTTTGAGATAAACACTTTACTTATTGAAATGACCGACAGTTCCCAGATAAGTCGAGGCAGTTCTGTAAGCAAAGAGGTACATTTTATTAGTTATTAAACCTCAAAAATAAAGAAGAAATCCTATAGCCAGGGAAAGTAAGTCAACTCATCTACAAGAGGAAAAAATCAACCTGCCTTTAGACTTCTCCCTGAGACACTCAGTGCTACAATATAATGGAAGAATGTCTTCAGAGTCCTCAGGGAAAAGGTGAGAAAATAATTTTATACCCAGCTAAAATGTCCTTTTAGAATAAGGAACAAATAGTTATTTTCAGACATTCACAACTCAAGAAGGGGAGTTTCCATGATCTCTTCTTAAAGGAAGTATTAAAATTTCCTCTGTTGCCATTTCAGGAATAAAGGAAGAAGATACTGTAAAAAAGTTAGTGATAGTTATTATATTTAATTTAAATGAACTAATTTAAACAAATATTACACAGCTGTGGGAAAATATTGCTATCAGATAAAATGTATATTCTATCAGCTACCACACCGAACCTATAAAAAATCAGAAGAGGAAGAAAAGGAAAGTTATGATATGAATGCCAGTCTCTTTGTCTCATGTAATGAAAGCTGGAAGATCAATATCTGTAATATTTAAAGCTGATAAATAAAGAAAAATATGTAAGTATATTATTTAAAGGTGTGAAGTATTCACTTGAATAAATAAAAATAATAATGTAACTAACCAAAATCAGGTGGTATGGAGAGGCTGGAGAGAGAGTAAGTGGGAAGAAATCAAGAACCTTACCGTGCATGCATTTCAATAAATACTGTCTGAAGAAGTAAAGATTACCTATATTCTATAAATTTAGTAATAAACATAACTACTAGAGGAAGTGAAAGTAAACCCACAATAGGCCCTCCAAAGTGCTAGAAGAAAGCAGAACCATATACATATGCATGCAAACACACACACTTCAAAGTACATACAAACCTTAAAATGTCATACAAGGATAAATTCAAGGCACAGAGTTTTAAAGGAGATCTGTATGACCATTTTTAAAGAGTAAACAAGCTACCATGGAGATATGGCAGTCCTGAATATTTATACAACAATGCAAGTTGTAGTAAATGTAAGAAGAAACAGAAAAAAACAAACACGAAATAATGTTAAGATATTTAATGCACCTCTCTCAGCCCACGAAAATAATAATTTAAATGAGATAAAGTAAAATAAAATGTTAATCTACAATCATATCAAAATAAAAAGGTTTTAGAAATATAAAAAATAAAATCAGGACATAGACAACCTAAATAGCATAAGACAGAACTAATTTAGAGATATTTAATATATTGTACATAATTACATAATATATAGAATTGATTTTTATGCTTATGTAACATTCTGGGTTTGAAGTTGCAACAACAGAAGTTGTCTCTGGCTGATTAAGCACAGAAATGGAATTCATCAAAGATAATCAGCAGTTCACAGAAATATGACCACGTCTGGGGAGCGACGCTAATGGACACACCCACAGGAAGAGTCCCCAAATCATGATTATAAAGTGACCTGATGAGGGCATTTTCTTCACTGCCAGGTCAAAGCCACTTCTGTCCCAAAAACTCAACCCTGCTCTACCTGTTGGTCTTAAATCCCTCAAATTGCTAAATTCTGCTTCTCTGCTTCTATACATTTCTCAAGATGCTCACTTCCCAACAGAAGTGTTACTGAGATGAATGGGCTTAGTGGAGTTTGAGCCAGATGCAGGAGTTTTAACGGCAAAAGCAGCTGGGGGAGTAATTATATGAGTCCCACCATGGGAGCCTTTGAGTAAGCCTTGGGCTTAATCCACCCCAAACACAACAAAGGTGTCCTATAAAGTCTTGGCAGCCTCAACACCTGGCAGACACCTGCCCCAGGTCACTCCAAAGCTGATCTGCAGGAGGAGGCATTGTGTCTTCTTTTCAAAGTCCCATGGAATATTTACCAAAAAAAGTGAATAATAGATAGGCCGCAAAGAAAACCTTACCAAATGTTCTCAAATAGCTATAGCTCAGATATTTTCTAAACACAAAGTAATAAAAATAAAAATGTCAGGGTGGTAAGGATTGTACCCCACCTGGAAATTAATAAAATAAGACATGCACGCACACAAACTCCCTCTTAAAAGGAATTCTTCTTAATGGTAGAACATCTTCCTAACATAAAATTACAATTATATGAACACTAAACATCTAACCGATATTGTTAAAGCCACATCCAAAACAAAATGTTTAATTTTTTTTTTTAATTTTATGTTACTAGGAAAAATGAATGAAAATATAAGAAGCATTTAACTAAAGAAGTAAGAAAAAGATCAATGCAAGAAATGTGAGATAAGCAGAAACAGTCAAAAGGAGTACAAATGATAAAAAAAGAAAATAGTGAATTTGAAAACAAATTGGTAGAAAGAATAAATTCAAGAACTTAACAACAATGAATAATTTTTTTTAAAGCTTAGATGCGCTACTCAAGAAAATAAATCTTTGAAAGTACAAATACCTAAATAAAAATATGAGTATCAAATACAATAAAATAAACAGAAAAAATGGAAAATAAAAGAAAGTAAGTAAAGTAAAAGAAAGTAATTTCTTGATGAAATTGATAATTTTTCTGAGAAATCATAAATGAACACACTGATCCCAGATGGATAGATTATTTGAATGAAATTGGTATCATAGAAGAAATTGAAGATAAAGCCATTCTTCCAAAAAGCCCTGGGCTGAGATGGTTCCATGGGTGAACTCCTTCAAATCTTTGACGAATGGATTCTTTCTATGTCCTTTCATTCCTGGGCAGCATAGGGAAAGAAGGGAGCCTTCTAAATTCTTTTGTGAAGCCATCCTAATGTTGATTTTTAAACCTGACAGAGAGCATAAAATAAAACCACAGACCAATCTTGCATATGAATATTGATGAAAAATCCTGAATAAAATATTAGCAAATAGAATCCAGCAGCGCATTAAACCAGTTTGAAGATGGCAATCTAAGCACAAACTGAGCCTCCCTCTTCCTGTACCCAATCCATAGAAATGATAGTAAAGCTATTTTTAAAACAAACAAATAAATGCACACACTCAAAAATAGAATGGAGGTACTCTCAGAATGTCTGAGCAGTAAGAAATCCCTGAGAGAAAACAAAAGGAGAAAAATGCGTCGGAAACATGGTGGCTTGAACATGTTCCTTCCTGAAACACCACTCACTCAGATGACAGTGAAGTAATATTTTTAAAGGTATAAGCCCACAGGAACAAGGGAGACACGTATTAGTTTTATTACTGTACAGCTAAGCCTCCAAGTCTCATGACTCAACACAAAAGAAGTTTATTTCTCAATCGTGAAAAATGCTGCCCATGATAGTGGGATAGTGGGAGACTCCACTCCCAGACCTTCAGGGACCAAGTCACAGCCATCTTCAACCCAGTGGCTCCTCAGGTGGCCCCAGGCATTGACATCCAGTGGGCAGGTGAGGGAAGACAGAAGGGAGAATCATAATGGGAAGTTTTATGAGCCACCCATGGCAGTGGTGTGTATCTCCTCTGTTCACATTCTACTGACCATTACTCACCCTGAGGCTCCAGTTACCTACAAGGAAGGCTAGAAACATACATGCCCAGGCAGGAAGTGTGGTGAATACCTGCTGAGTCCCAGCATACTCCACCTTTCCAGTTAGCAAACACCTATTTCACTTTCTTTGCATAAAATAAAGTATACTCAACCATACATACTCCTAGGACAGCAGCTCCCAATCCAGTAAACTCAATGCAGCCACTGCATTCAGCCCAGAGTCCAGGATGTATGTTTCAGACTTAGTTTCCCCTATTACCAAGTTCAGAGGTGGAAAACTACAGAAAGCCAAGCCCCAGATATGTGGGGAGGTCATCTTCAAACAATGACTCAGAGAAGGATAAGAGCAACGATTAAAAATCCCCACTCAAGGGACTTCCCTGGTGGTCCAGTGGTTAAGACACCATGTTTCCACTGCAGGGAGCATGGGTTTGATCCCTGGTCAGGGAACTAAGATCCCACATAACACGAGGCAAGGCCAAAAAATAGAAAAAAAAAATCCCCACTTTAGAAGAGTTTACAGATGAAAATTTCAAGCCACATGAGGAAAGCTGACATCATACAAGTTATATAAATACAACTAAGGGAAGGTGGATTTTTTTCTAAGGAAATGGAAATAATTATGCACTTGGGAAAAGACTAAATATAACAGTAAAGTTCTCAAAGTGATATAAGAATGAATTGTAAATATAGAACAAGATAGGAGACTAGTTAAAAAAAAACATTGGCAAGTATAGAGTACTAACAGATATATATTAAACTAATAGATATTAAACAAGAAACCATATCATTGTAAAATACAGAATTGTGACTGAAAATCTCAATATTGAATCTGCACATGGGGCACACTCACAGACTGAACTTTTTAAATGGAATATAAGACTGGGGAATTTAACCAGGATATAGTACAGAGAGATAAAAAGATAGAAAATGTTAATGGGAAATTAAAATACTTGGAAGAATTCTAGAGATGTTCCAACCTATGTCCAGTAGGAGTTCAGAAGAAGAGAAAGCATGATGGGGAGAAATATTTAAAGAGATGATAGCTAAGAATTTTTCAAACATAAAGAAATATGTGAGTCCCAAGATAGTGCATACTGAGTGCAGAGCAATATAAATAAAAGTCTACATTTGAATACGTTGTAGAGAAATAGCAGAATATCATGAATAAAAAGATCTTAAAGGCAAACAGAGAGAAAAGAGAGATGACCTTCAAATAATTGCATTCTCAGCAGAAACAATGGAAGGTAGCAAGCTGAGGTAGCTTGTTAATCACTGGTATTTCCTAAAAGAAGACTGGTTACACTGTGGCATCTTGGTGCATTGAATGCCACAGGGCTATTTAAAGAGTTAAATAAATCTGAATGTCCCATCAGGATGATCTCCAATACTGAATGGGAAGATAGCAAAGTAATAGAAAATAGGTCTATAGTGTACCCAAATGTGTATAAACAAGCAAACAAAAAAGAGATGCAAGAGGGAAGAGATATGGGGACATATGTATAAGTATAACTGATTCACTTCGTTATGAAACAGAAACTGACACACCATTGTAAAGCAATTATACTCCAATAAAGATGTTAAAAAAGAAAAAGAGCAAGATATATATGAAAGATACAGGAGAAACACTTGACTGTGCAGAGGTTCCTGGAAATTTACAGAACAACTTGTAATGAAGGTTGCCCCTGGATAGGTGAACAGGCTGGAGTCTAAAGAAAGAGAGACTTCTTTTTCACTATACACTCTATACACTGTCTGAACATTTAAAATGTGTTTATACAATGCTTTCTCAAAAATAATTTTAAAACTTTCCCAAATTGCATTGCAGACATCAGTGAAATAGAATGACATCATAGTATTGAGGGATTATGGGTGTTATTTTGTTCCCCTTGCACTTTGCATTCTAAATTTTCTGCAAAGATTAGATAATGATTTTATAATCAGGGAAAATAAACTAAAATAGAAACAACTTTAATGTAAGTGGAAGTGCAATTTTTAGATAAGTGTCCTTTCATGTAAATAAAGGAAACTAAGAACTTCAGCCTCGGGAGGCATAAAATCGTGGTACCTCTCAACTCCAGTGGGGGTCACATGGAGAATTGCTTGTGAAATAATAATGAGAGGAAAGGAAGAGAAGCATGTAAAATTAAGAATATATTGTTTTTTTAAGAATTATTTAGTCACCATTATCCCTCTGGACAAGAAGTGGTTGTTTTTTCTCTTTTATAAATACATAGAGACCCTTGCAGAGAAGCTCATATTTTTTACAGTGAACGTCTCAGAAAAGCTTCTTGTCCATAGATGCTCAAAGGAGAAATGGTCAGATGTCTAAATAGCATCTCACATGCAGTAAATCCTCAAAATCTATTTCTTACATATTTTTCATCTCCCAGTTTCTCTAGACCTCTAGCTTTTCCCCTTCATGCTGCCCTTTCTAGTCTTCCCATATCAATGAACAGAACTAGGTGCTGCAACCAAAATCATCCATTTTTCTCTTTCGCTCACTACTCACATGGAATCTGTAAGCAAGTTCAGTTGATTATATCCCCAGGTATATCTGGAATAAGTTCATCACTTTCCACCTTCATGGCTACCACCCCGATTTGTGCCACTCCTCCCCCAGCTCCCGCCTCAACAATCCACATCATGGGTTAGCATTCCCTGCCTGGAAACCTTCCCAGTAATATTTCATGGCAGCCCCCTCATCACTGATTTCTCAGCATCAATCCTTGCTTCACCAACTACTCAGCTTCTATCCCATTCCCTTTCTTTAAGGTTTTCTCTGTAACACTTAACTTTTCTTGAGTGATTGATTGATGGTTGATTAATTGTCTGTCATTCCCATTAGAATTTAAGCACAATAAGAGTGGGGTCCTTAGCTGTCTTGTTCACCAATAACTTCCCAAAGACAAGACCGGGCTGGCACATGGTAGGTCTTCAGTAAATTCTTGATGGATAAATGAACAAATGTTCTATGTATATTCTCTGCCAGACTGTGAGCATCTGGAAGATAGAATCAGCGTCGTGTATGTTTGCATCCCTGTCATCTGGTACACACAATAGCACATCTATAAAGCATGTTGGGTTAATGAGAACTGGGGCACACACTTCCTGAGATTTTACTCCATACAGAGGTAGAACCAATACACAGCCCACCCCCAACCCCTCCCTCTGTAAATAACTACCCTAATTATAGAAGGTATTTACAAAGGGTTATGTGTCAGGTACTGTCTTACATGCTTTACACACATTAGCTCACTTAATTTATTTTTTTATTTCTTTATATTGCCGAGGTAAACGTACTTGACATGAGATCCATCCTTAACAGATTTTTAAGTGTAGCCTGCAGTATTGTTATCTACAGGCACGCTGTTGTACAGCAGACCACGTAATTATTTGAACAACCCCACACATAGAGCGGGAGCTAACACCATGCCCCCTTTAGAGATAAGAACGCTAAGACACAGACAGGAAGAGGGCTAGAGCAGAAACTGAATTCAGACTCCTCATTCCCAGGGCTGCTGGGAGCCCATCCACTTTGCCAACCTGGCCCAGCCACCACCTTTCTGTCTACATTCTGTTTACCTTACAACTACCTTATCCAACGCCTCTAGCCCTAGGTGACACTCAGATTTAAATCAATTACAACTACATAGATAGGAAATTCCCGTTCCTCAGTGACACTAGCCAAGTTTACCTCTCAATAGCCACATGCGACTAGGTGTTACTTTATCAGAGAGCACAAAGAATCTCTCTTTTGTCACAGAATGTTCACAGACAGCACTGCCTTGGAACATAAATCCTTCAAGGGCAAAGATCACATCTCTACATTTATCATATTTTTTTGGTGGAGTGAAAGGGTCAGCTCCAATAATTACCATAGCAGAAACCCATGATAAATACTTGACATCCATTCCTGAGGTGCGTCTTTACCTCCTGGTGGCAAACTGGAATACCTTGAGACGAATAAGTAAGCATTCGTCTAAATCGCACCCCCCATTGCTGGCTAACGGGGTGGGGGGGGAAGGTTTAAGTTCTTCTGTTCTCAGTGTTGCTCACCGCACCCTATGCAAGAGTCAGCTTCCTTTATCTGCCTATTCTCCTCCTAAGTGGGGATGTGTATTGTGTTCTTTGTTCATTTGGATTTTTCCTCAACAAATATATTTGACTCTTTAGCAGTTCTGAACTTCCAAAACCCTGGAGAGAAAGCTTGAACTCAGGATCTATGAAAGGTGTCTGCCACACTCAAAGCAAAGTCTTTCAAGACTGTGATTCTATTTTCTTACTTTTTTTTTTCAGTAGCTGTTTTCAAATTCCATAACATTCTAATGGGTTTTCAGAAGCATGTTAATCAAGACCTTCTGCTTCATTGACAAGAACCAGAGACATCTGCAACAGTTCAGTACAAGAAGCATACATTAAGGTCCTACTATGTGCCCGCTTTGGGTTAGGCATTGGGAATTTGGAAAGTTCTTACTATGTCTCTGGTCTGATGCTAGGAACTGGGTGTTTGGAGGTGGTCCCTGGACAGCCAGGGGCAGCTGCTTTGCACACTCCTATATACCACTGCCTAGCACAATGTCTGGCGTATAGTAGGTACTATAAATACTGATTGAAGAAATGAATGGATGTTTATATGTCCCGATTTTCCATAAGTTGGGAAGCCCCTGGATGTCCTGTCTTTGCAGAAATTGTAGTGGGAAAGACAATCCATAAACAAATAATATAGAAATATATAATATGACACATGCTGATAAATAATAGTAAGAAAATTAGGCAGAGAGTAGCGGTTGAAAGCGGGATTTTAGACAGAGAGACAGAAGAGGCTCTCTGATTAGGTGATGTGAATAGAGAGAGAGAGGGATCCATGGGGGCAGAAGGTGTAAGGAGTCACAGCTTTGCCATGGGAGGGGCTCAGCATGCATGGGGAGAGACTGGGGAGTCAAAGGAGGAGTGAGTGGCAGAGGTTGAAGGCAGAGATGCACCGGGGCAAAAGGAGAGAAGATCTCACAGGTATCGGAAGGACTTCTGATTTGATTCTGAAGGGGTTCTGAGCAGAGTTGTGACTTCACAGACTCACGTTTTAGAGAATACTCTCTGTATGAAGAGCGGATGTAAGTGGGCAAGGATGGAAACAGGACACATTTGGAGGAGAACCACAGTCATAACCGAAGGGAGAGGCTACAGGGCCTCGGGTTAGGGTGGTGGTAGCCACATGATCTGCTGGAGAGGAAGAGAAAGGAGGGGAGGAGGACCGCAGGGTCAGTTGGGATTGTGTGAGAGTCTGTGATGGGGACGTGCACAGGCCTTAGGGATACACAGAGGATGACACCTGCTCAGGATGACCAGAGATTCCTAGTTACATTTGAATTTCTGATAAACAATCAGTTTTTAGTATAGGTATGCCCCATGTGATATTTAGAACATACTTACATTAAAAAAGTATTCATCGTTCATCTGAAATTCAAATTGAACAGGCTGTTCTGTATTTTATCTGGCAATCAAACCAGAGGACATGAGACCCAGGCCTGATGCTCACAGCTAAGCTAGGTATTGAAGAACAGGCAGGTCTTGGCCGTGTGAGTAAAAAGGAAAGGAGTCCCAGGGAAAGGGACCCGCTCCCATCCCTTCTCTGAATTTCTGTGGGACTTCAGAGAGCAGGACTCAAACATCTGGCAGGTTGTATGTATGGAGTGGGGAGTGAGGCAGCATAAAGCCCACTTCCGGTGTCTCTAGAAGTCAGAAGTCTGACCAAGGAACAAAGTTCTAGGGAGGCACCTTTTAACTTCGGTTTAGGAAGAGTTTTCTCCTAAAGCCTGGAGTGTATAAGTTTCATGTTCGTTGCTCAAGGGTGAGAGGCCAAGATGCCCATCACTGATTCCTTCTGGTCTAAAGGTCTGTCTTGTATAGCTTGAGCGGGAGCTTGAAGGGACAGGATTTAGAGATACATTAATTATCAAAACCACCCTCACTGAATGCACAAACATTCAGTGAGGGTCTACCATGTTTCAAGGGCTGCATTCAACGTTCTGTACAAGTTCATACCCAGGCCCACCCAGCTTCAGGCACTGCTGTCTTTTTCTACACTGTTTACTCCCATTCCCCCCCCCACCCCCACCCCCTACACACAAAAATGGTCCCAACAAAGTGGGAAGGGAAGAGCTTGTTGAGATGGGCAGATTGCTTGAGCAAACATGTAAAGGTAGAAATGCACGTTGTGATCCTGGGGACAATGAAAAAATCAGTCTGATTTGAAGGGATACAGAAGACAACTGAAGCTTTGTGTGAGCTTGAGTGCTGGCCACCCACCCGTCCACTCTGATGGGAAGTTTGGAAGACCCTGGAGATGGAAAGAAATAGACGGCACAACAGGAGGAAAGCCAGAGAAGCATGCCTCTTTCCAGAGCCTATTCACAGAAGTAGCCAAGGGTGAGAATGAGAAAACACACTGCCTTTATGAGATTTTTATTAAGAAGCAAAATAAGACGTTAAGTAATGGCCTTTTTGAGTGCATATCCTCGGCAGGCAGGGAAACAGCCAATGATTTCGGAGAACTGTATTATTACTTTGTGTTTGCTTATCTTTTTCTCTCCTTACCTGATAATCATCTGTAGCTCTATCTGTCTTTTTAAGTACATGTGAGAAAATAGAAAAGGTTACAGAGGACAGTCAAAGAATTGCATATTATTACCTGGCTCTCCAGAGCTGATTGTGCAATTGTTTGTTTTTGATGAGATAACAATGAAGATAGAATTGTTCAAAGCAAATGGTGTTCAAATTTCATTCAGCCAGAACTCACTGCCCCACTCATGCATGGCTGCTCCCTCCCACCACTGAAGAGTCTCCCGGGCACCTCAGCGACTGCCAATGGAACAAAGGATAGAAGGTAAAACCCCTTCTCTTCGACCTCCATGCCCATTGGGACCAATAAAATTCCTATGTTATTGGAATGGTGCTAATTTCTGGATACTGGGTTCTTACATACAGTCTGCCAAACAAGCCCTTTTGCCCACCCTTCATATCTTGCCTATGTTAACTCTTCCCAGTTAAACACCGTCCTGCTTTTTCCAATCCACCGGCACTCTGTAAAAGTGCCTTTTTTCTCTGTGATACTTTCCCCCATCACCCCCAGCATATTTCATCACAGTGCCCTTTGTTCCAGTGGATGCAATACACCTCACACTTCAAGGAGGTGTTCCTGCTTTTTTTTTTTGCGGTACGCGGGCCTCTCACTGTTGTGGCCTCTCCCGTTGCGGAGCACAGGCTCCGGACGCGCAGGCTCGGCGGCCATGGCTCATGGGCCTAGCCGCTCCGCAGCATGTGGGGTCTTCCCGGACCGGGGCACGAACCTGTGTCCCCTGCATCGGCAGGCGGACTGTCAACCACTGCTCCACCAGGGAAGCCCCTGCTTCTTTATTTACAGGTCTACCTTCCCATGGGTCCATGAGCTCCCCAGGGCAGGGATCATAGTATGTGCATTTCTGGAACACTGTGCCTGGCACAGAGCTACCTATCCTTGGATTTTTGTCCAATAAATGAATACATAACAAAATGTATGAATTTACCAGGAGTAGAAGGAGAATACTATTTTAGGAGTCTTCTACAGGCTGTGTGACAGACTGCATTTATTCCTATAATGCTACTGGATGCCTTTGCATTTCAAAAGAGAATCATGTTGATTTTTTATGAGTCAGATCACAGTTGAGACACCCGTACCATCGATATAACGAAGGCAGCATCACTGCATGAGATCAGCCCTCTACCTTGTCTTCAATCTCACCTGGAAGGTAAGGCAAGCTCGTGTGAAAGACTCTGGGCTCTGGAGTCCAAACACTCTGAATTCAAACTCAAACTCTATCGCCACCATCTTATGCAACCTTGGGGAAGTAATCTTGCACTTCTCTCAGCCTCAGTTTCTGCAGCTGTAAAAAAAGGAAAACAAAATTATCAACCACATAAGAATGTTGTTAAGAGTAAGATGAGCCAATACAAGTAAGTCTTAGCACAGCTCCTGCTATAGCAGTATTAAAATAAACTAAGTCCCCTGCATATGAATGAGTTCTGTCCCAAGGGCATGTTCATAAGTCCAATTTATTCATTAAGTCCAACAAAGATAGCCTAGGTACCAACTAACACAATCGGCTATATAGTACTGCACTGTAATAGGTTTATAATACTTTTCACACAAATAATACATAAAAAACAAACACAAAAAATAAAGAAAACATTTTAATCTTACAGTAGTACAGTACAACAGCTGGCATACAGGGGCTGGCATCGAGTGAACAGGCAAGAAGTGTTACTGACTGGAGGAGGGAGAGGAGGTGGGAGATGGCAGAGCTGCAGGATCATCAGCGATAGGAGATGGAGGGCAAGCTGCCATTTCACTCATGCCTGACGTTGATGGCACAGGTTCTGGTTCCTTGCTGGATTCAATTCTATCTACCCACTTGAATTCAATTTTATCTACCCTCTTTAAAAAAGCGATCCAGTGACGTCTGGGTAGTAGCTCTTTTTTTCCCATCATAGATGATATGGTAGCACTGGATTGCATTCTGAACGGCTGCTGCAACTTTCATGTATCATTCTATGTTTGGGTCCTGTGCCTCAAAAACTAACAGTGCCTCCTCAGATAAAGAAAATCCCCTTGCCATTTCCTGCATCATGAAACTCTTTGGTTCTTCAGTTACTTCTTCTTCCTCTTGTCTCTCTTCATCCTTTCTCTGGGCCTCCAATTCCAACAGCTCTTCACTAGTAAGGTCTTCATGTTACACAGCAAGGAGTTTGATGAAGTCATCCTCTTGTAGATCTAGCTCCAGCTTCTTGCTGAGGGTCACTAAGTTGCTGAAGACCTCTTTGGACTCCTCACCCACCTTCTCAAATCCACAAAAATCATGAACAAACTTCACACAAATGTTCCTCCAAACCCCATTCATGGTGATGGCTGTAACCTCACTCCAAGCAAAGTCAATGTTTTTTATGGCCTTGTAGATGTTATAGTCCTTCCAAAATTGTCATAAGGTTCTTCCTGATTCATCACTTGCCTTTAGTGCCTGACGAAAAGTGTGACATAAATAATATTTCTTGAAAGTTGCTATAACTCTCTGGTCCATAGGTTGGATGAGCGACGTAGTATTCAGTGGCAGATGCACTACTTTGACGTTGGGATGAAAGTCATCTAAGAATGGGGGGTGGCCCAGAGCATTTTCGAGCAGCAAAAGAATGTTGAATGGGACGTCCTTCTCCAAGCGATATTTCTCTACCTCCAGGATAAAGTGGTAGAAAAACCAGTCCTGGAAAATGGCCTGTGTCACCCAGGCTTTGGGGTTACTCTTCTGCACAACAGGAAGAGAGCCATTGGCTATGTTTTCAAGGGCTCTTGGGTTCTCTGAATGATAAACTAAGAGAGGTTTCAGCTTCATATTGCTGGAAGCATTGCCAACAAACAACAGAGTTAGCGTATCCTTTGCTGCTTTATAGCCTGGCATCAACTTTTCCTCCTTACTGATGTAACTTCGGTCTCACATCCTCTTCCAGTACAGTCCTGTCTCATCCACATTAAAAACCCGCTCAGGTAAATACTCACCTTCATCAATAATTTCTCCAAGCGTTTCAGGAGATTCCCTGAATCAGGCAGCTACCTTATCTGCACTCGCTGCCTCGCCACTTACTTTTACATTGGGAAGGTTGGTTCTAGCCTTGAACCAATGAAACCAACCACGACTGGCATTAAAAGATGCACCCTCTGATTCTTTGCCATGCTTCTTCTTCAAGTATTCATAAAGGCTTTTAGCTTTCTCTCTTTTTTTTCCCATTTTTTAAAAAATTTTATTGCATTTATTTATTTTTTATAAAGAAGGTTCTTATTAGTTATCTATTTTATACATATTAGTGTATATATGTCAATCCCAGTCTCCCAATTCATCTCACTACCACCACCTCCCCACCACTTTCCCCCTTTGGTATCCATATGTTTGTTCTCTACACCTGAGTCTCTATTTCTGCCTTGCAAACCGGTTTACCTGTACGATTTTTCTAGATTCCACATATATGCATTAATATACAATACTTGTTTTTCTCTATTTGACTTATTTTACTCTGTATGACAGACTCTAGGTTCATCCTCCTCACTACAAATAATTCATTTTGGTTTCTTTTTATGGCTGAATAATATTCCATTGTATATATGTGCCACATCTTCTTTATCCGTTCAAAGGACACTTAGGTTGCGTCCATGACCTGTTTATTGTAAATAATGCTGCAGTGCACATTGTGGTACATGACTGTTTTTGAATTATGGTTTTCTCAGGGTATATGCCCAGTAGTGGGATTGCTGTGTCATATAATAGTTCTATTTTTAGTTTTTTAAGGAACCTCCATACTGTTCTCCATAGTGGCTGTATCAACTTACATTCCCACCAACAGTGCAAGAGGGTTCCTTTTCTCTACACCCTCTCCAGCATTTGTTGTTTGTAGATTTTCTGATGATGCCCATTATAACCGGTGTGAGGTGATACCTCATTGTAGTTTTGATTTGCATTTCTCTAATAATTAGTGATGTTGAGCATCTTTTCATGTGCTTCTTGGTCATCTGTATGTCTTCTTTGGAGAAATGTCTACTTAGGTCTTCCACCCATTTTTGGATTGGGTTTTTTGCTTTTTTAATATTGAGCTGCATGAGCTGTTTATATGTTTTGGAGAGTAATCCTTTGTACGTTGATTCATTTGCACATATTTTCTCCCATTCTGAGGGTTATCTTTTCATCTTGTTTGTAGTTTCCTTTGCTGTGCAAATGCTTTTAAGTTTCATTAGGTCCCATTTGTTTATTTTTTATTTTATTTCCATACTCTAGGAGATGGATCAAAAAAGATCTTGCTGTGATTTATGTCAAAGGGTGTTCTTCCTATATTTTCTCCTAAGAGTTTTATAGTGTCTGGTCTTACATTTAGGTCTTTAATCCATTTTGAGTTTATTTTTGTGTATGGTGTTAGGGAGTGTTCGAATTTCATTCTTTTACATGTAGCTGTCCAGTTTTCCCAGCACCACTTATTGAAGGGACTGTCTTTTCTCCATTGTATATCCTTGCCTCCTTTGTCATAGATTAGTTGAGCATAGGTATGTGGGTTTTTCTCTGAGTTTTCTATCCTGTTCCATTGATCTATATTTCTATTTTTGTGCCAGTACCATATTGTCTTGATTATTTTAGCTTTGTAATATAGTCTGAAGTCAGGGAGTCTGATTCCTCCAGCTCCATTTTTTTCACTCAAGACTGCTTTGGCTATTTGGGGTCTTTTGTATGTCCACACAAATTTTAAGATTTTTTTGCTCTAGTTCTGTAAATATGCCACTGGTAATTTGATAGGGATAACATTGTATCTGTAGATTGCTTTGGGTAGTATAGTCACTTTCACAATATTGATTCTTCCAATCCAAGAACATGGTATATCTCTCCACCTGTTTGTGTCATCTTTGGTTTCTTTCATCACTGTCTTATAGTTTTTTGAGTACAGGTATTTTACCTCCTTAGGTAGTTTTCTTCCCAAGTATTTTGTTCTCTTTGTTGCAATGGTGAATGGGATTGTTTCCTTAATTTCTCTTTCTGATCTTTCGTTGTTAGTGTATAAAAATGCAAGAGATTTCTGTTCATTAATTTTGTATCCTGCAACTTTACCAAATTCATTGATTAGCTCTAGTAGTTTTCTGGTGGCATCTTTAGGATCCTTTATTTATAGTATCATGTCATCTGCAAACAGTGACAGTTTTACTCCTTCTTTTCCAATCTGTATTCCTTTTATTTCTTTTTCTTCTCTGATTGCCATGGCTAGGACTTCCAAAACTATGTTGAATAATAGTGGTGAGAGTGGACATCCTTGTCTTGTTCCTGATCTTAGAGGAAATGCTTTCAGTTTTTCACCACTGAGAATGATGTTTGCTGTGGGTTTGTCATATATGGCCTTTATTATGTTGAGGTAGGTCCCCTCTATGCCCACTTTCTGGAGAGTTTTTATCATAAATTGGTGTTGAATTTTGTCAAAAGCTTTTTCTGCATCTATTGAGATGATCATATGGTTTTTCTTCTTCAATTTGCTAATATGGTGTATCACATTGATTGTTTTGTGTATATTGAAGAATCCTTGCATCCCTGGGATAAATCCCACTTGATCATGGTGTATGATCCTTTTAATATGTTGTTGGATTCTGTTTGCTAGTATTTTGTTGAGGATTTTTGCATCTATATTCATCAGTGATATTGGTCTGTAATTTTCTTTTTTTGTAGTATCTTTGTCTGGTTTTGGTATCAGGGTGATGGTGGCCTCATAGAATGAGTTTGGGAGTGTTCCTTCCTCTGTAATTTTTTGGAAGAGTTTGAGAAGAGTGAGTGTTAGCTCTTCTCTAAATGTTTGATAGAATTCACCTGTGAAGCTATCTGGTCCTGGACTTTTGTTTGTTGGAAGATTTTTAATCACATTTTCAATTTCATTACTTGTGATTAGTCAGTTCATGTTTTCTATTTCTTCCTGGTTCAGTCTTGGAAGGTTATACCTTTCTAAGAATTTGTCCATTTCTTCCCGGTTGTCCATTTTATTGGCATAGAGTTGCTTGTAGTAGTCTCTTAGGTGCTTTGTATTTCTGCAGTGTCTGTTGTAATTTCTTTTTCATTTCCAATTTTAATGATTTGAGTCCTCTCCCTCTTTTTCTTGATGAGTCTGGCTAATGGTTTATCAATTTTGTTTATCTTCTCAAAGAACCAGATTTTAGTTTTATTGGTCTATTGTTTATAGATTTATTGATCTATTATTGATCTATTGTTTTCTTTGTTTCTATTTATTTCTGCTCTGATCTTTATGATTTCTTTTCTTCTACTAAGTTTGGGTTTTGTTTGTTCTTCTTTTCTAGTTCGTTTAGGTGTAAGGTTAGATTGTTTATTTGAGATTTTTCTTGTTTCTTGAGGTCGGATTGTATTGCTATAAGCTTCCCTCTTAGAACTGCTTTTGCTGCATCCCATAGGTTTTGGATCATCATGTTTTCACTGTCATTTGTCTTTAGGTATTTTCTGCTTTCCTCTTTGATTTCTTCAGTGATCTCGTGGTTATTTAGTAACATATTGTTTAGCCTCCATGTGTTTGTGTTTTTTACATTTTTTTCCCTGTAATTGATTTCTAATGTCATAGTGTTGTGGTGGGAAAAGATGCTTGATATGATTTCAGTTTTCTTAAATTTACCAAGGCTTGATTTGTGACCCAAGATGTGACCTATCCTGGAGAACGTTCCATGTGCACTTGAGAAGTGTAATCTGCTCTTTTTGGATAGAATGTCTTATAAATATCAATTAAATCTACATGGTCTATTGTGTTATTTTAAGCTTGTGTTTCTTTATTAATTTTCTGTCTGGATGATCTGTCCATTGGTGTAAGTGAGGTGATAAGATTATTATTGTATTACTGTTGATTTCCTGTTTTATAGCTGTTAGCAGTTGCCTTATGCATTGAGGTGCTCCTATGTTGGGTGCATATATATTTATAATTGTTATATCTTCTTCTTGGAATGATCCCTTGATCATTATATACTGTCCTTCCTTGTCTCTTATAACATTTTTTATTATAAAGTCTATTTTATCTGATATAAGTACTGCTACTCCAGCTTTCTTTTGATTTCCATTTGCATGGAATATCTTTTTCCCTTCCCTCACTTTCAGTTAGTATGTGTACCTAAGTCTGAAGTGGGTCTCTTGTAGACAGTATATATATGGGTCTTGTTTTTGTATCCATTCAGTAAGCCTGTATCTTGTGGTTGGAGCATTTAATCCATTCACATTTAAGGTAAATATCGATATGTAAGTTCCTATGATCATTTTCTTAATTGTTATGGGTTTGTTTTTGTAGGTCCTTTTCTTCTCTTGTGTTTCCCACTTAGAGAAGTTCCTTTAAGATTTGTTGTAGAGCTGGTTCAGTGGTGCTGAATTCTCTTAGCTTTTGCTTGTCTGTAAAGCTTTTGATTTCTCCAACTAATCTGAATAAGGTCCTTGCCAGGTAGAGTAATCTTGGTTGTTGGTTCTTCCTTTTCATCACTTTAAATATATCATGCCACTCCCTTCTGGCTTGTAGAGTTTCTGCCGAGAAATCAGCTGTTAACCTTATGGGAGTTCCCTTGTATGTTAGCTGTTGTTTTTCCCTTGTTGATTTCAATATTTTTTCTTTGTCTTTAATTTTTGTCAGTTTGATTACTATGTGCCTTGGTGTGTTTCTCCTTGGGTTTTATCCTGCCTGGGACTGTCTGCGCTTCCTGGCCTTGGGTAGCTATTTCCTTTCCCATGTTAGGGAAGTTTTTGACTATAATCTCTTCAAATATTTTCTTGGGTCCTTTCTCTCTCTCTTCTCCTTCTGGGACCCCTATAACGTGAATGTTGTTGAGCTTAACGTTGTTCCAGAGGTCTCTTAGGCTATCTTCATTTCTTTTCATTTTTTTTTTCTTTATTCTATTCTGTGGCAGTGAATTCCACAATTCTGTCTTCCAGGTCACTTATCCGTTCTTCTGTCTCAGTTATTCTGCTACTGATTCCTTCTAGTGTATTTTTCATTTCAGTTATTGTATTGTTCATCTCTGTTTGTTTGTTCTTTAATTCTTCTAGGTCTTTTTTAAACATTTCTTGCATCTTCTTGATCTTTGCCTCCATTCTTTTTCCGAGGTCCTGGATCATTTTCACTATCATTATCCTGAATTCTTTTTCAGGAAGGTTGCCTATCTCCACTTCATTTAGTTGTTTTTCTGGGATTTTATCTTGTTCCTTCATCTGGTACACAGTCCTCTGCATTTTTAATTTTCTCTATCTTTCTGTGAATGTGATTTTCATTCCACAGGCTGCAGAATTGTAGTTCTTCTTGCTTCTCTAGGTTTCTTTTGAATCAGCATTAAGGTGAGCAGGACTTGACACTGGTGTTTATCCTGCATCCATACACTGAGAAGTTTCTTCACCTCCTCCATCACTTTTCCACATTTCTTTCATATTTTGTCAACATCATCATCATAGCAGACTTCACATTCCATGATCTTGTCCTTGTTCTTTAGAATCGTGCCAATAGTTGAATGATTCACATTATGAGAATTAGTGACATCTACCAAATTTTTGCCTCGCTGCACTTTTTCAATTATTTTCACTTTTGTTTCCACTGTTATAGCTTGGCACTTCTAAGCAGTACCAGATATATCACTGCTGCTTTTATATTTGCTTCCAGACATCCTGCTCTTGAAATAAAGATATTGCACTAATGGACTCTATACAGTACAGTACACAAAAGCACAACCATGTGTAGAGGATGCACGCACATGACAATGAATGCCAGACACGTGAACTAACTTACATCATTGGACACGTGAATGCATGTTCACATCTTTGAAAATTTGCAGCTTGAAGGTTCATATGTAGGGGACTTACTGTACTAGGTATTATTACTTGTACCATCCTTTATTTTCAGTCATGCATTCAGCTATTTATTACTTCATCTCTTCAGCAGAGATGTCAGTAGGTCAAGCCTCATAGTACACAGTTGTCACCACATGCATTGTTTTCATGAATGCTTGGAAAGTTCTTAGGCTCAGTCCAGTACCTCTTGCCCTAATCTATCCTGCACTGCACTGCCCAAACCAACCTTTCTATCTTCTAGGGTCCAATCTCATGGCGCATCTTCCATGGATGGCTCCACCCTTCCCAGATCTGATGACTTACCCACTGACTGGCTTTGGCTTTCTGTATGCAATCTTGGTTACAAGATTGGTTCATCTGCTTCCTATGACTGCTTGAATGCAGCCAAATATTATGTCTGCACTAGTCCAGGCCCTGAGATCTCACACCAGCAGAAGAATTTAAATTGGATGGCTTATGCAATTCCTTTCAGATAAATGAGGCAGTGCTGAGACGGAGAATTTCACAGCTTCTGAGTTCTCTGTAAGTAAAATTGAATATAGATAATCTTTTGGAAGGGATCTGCCATAGTTTATTTATAGCTGGGTTAATAGGAGTTGGGGGAGGTGGAGTGTGGTGTGTAGCAGATGCCGGCTAGACACTCACTGTTCCAGTTACTCACTGCTGTGTAACAACTCCAAAACTTAGTGGATTAAAACAACAATGTATTGTTTTTACTGCTCATGATTTTGTGAGTTAAGAATTTGGAAGATATATATATAGAACATATACAATATAATATTATTATAAAATATCTTTAAGTCTACTAAAGTCCTACCTCCAAAAGCTATAATTAGATTAGAGAGGAGAAAAATCTTAACTCAGGTTATATTAAGGAACATAAGAAATGGATTCCGTGCAGCGATGCACATCATCAGTTAACATGTATGTCGATAACCAAATTGTTACATCAGATTATGTAGCATTGTTCTAGAAACCAGCCCTGCATTATTCAAGAAATCCAGAAAGAATAGGGAATGGAATTATGCTGATTTTTAAATATAATTTCCCAGTAGTTTAAGAAGAATAAGTTTTTCATTTAAAAAGCCAGCGGGATCAGCAGGCAACTAAGTTCTGTTTTAGTTGGAAATCAGTTGGTGGGAATATAAAGTCACATTTTTTTTCCTAAATGGAACTAGAGAAGCAGCAGATCTAACAAGCTGTAATCAGCCAAATTTCTTTTTTTATAAATACATGAGTAAAAACTTGGGGTTTTTCCTTTTTACATGACATCTTTTAATCCAACATAGCAATAGCAAATCACCTTTGCAAATCTCAATTCCTTTTTGCTGCACAAAAATCTTTCTTTGGAGGAAGTCAAAAGAAGCTCATCTGAAATCCCACAAATCTATGGGAAATTGGGGATTTAAGAGGCCAAAATAGTCCAGGGCCATGTGCATATGAAAGTAAAGGAGTATAATTATCTTACAGGAACTCATCTGTCCCCTACTCCAAAGTAAGGCAGCCCAGGGGCACCAGTTCCCTGTAACAAAGTTGGGGAAACCTGTTAGGCCAGGGATGGGTGAGAGGGGTCAGTTGTCTTAAATAGCTGAGAGAGGATTGAGCCGGGGTTGAGGCACAACCAGGGATCTGAGAAAGACATCTAAGGCTCAGGGCCAGAGAAGAAGGGTCACCCAGTGGCCGCAAATGAGGACTGAAATGGGTCATATTAGCCTATGCCCCTCACTAGCCACTGTCCTTGGACCAGTTTCTTCATCTACACAGTAGGATTTATGATGCCTACATATCATCTTTGACAATCAAGTGACAAAAATGCACATGAAGTGTTTAGTTCAATTCCTGGCATGTAGGTATGACCCATAAAGGGTCCAAGAGGCAATGGCAGGTCTAAAATTGGTCAATGAACAAACAGGTCAAGATCCAGCTAAGTGTCCAGGCAGACCAGGAAGGGCAAAGCAAACTGAGCACATCTCTGGGGCATTCCTAACACACTGCTGTTAGGTAAGGGTGATTGGGCACTGATTGAGGGCAGTTGCTGTCACACCCAGCATAATGATGGCATCAAACACTAATGTACCTTCCTGTATGTCACGGATCTCTTCCTCCATAGCTTGTGTGCAGGGGCATTTTTGTGTGTACATGTGTGTTTGTGTGTGTATGGCAGGGGAACTATTTAACAAATCTTATCCTACTTTCACTAACATGGTTTGCAACAGAAATGCTGAAGTGAATCCCTTTAGAGGAGGATATTCTGACCAAGCAATTACTCAGAGCATACTTTTTCTGTGGTGCACCTTTGATTGGTGCGTTCATTTTTACCGCAAGTCAAGTCAGTACCAAGAGTGTGATACTCGTGTCGGAATATCAGGGTGAAAATTCTGGCACTTCAACTTACTTAGGCAAGTGGCTTAACCATCCTCTCTGCCTCAGTTTCCTTATTTTCAAATGGGTATGATGTCAACTCATTTAATTAGGATTAAATGAGATCGTGCATTTGGAGTGCCCAAGATAATACTTGACACATAGCTGAAGTGCACAATAAGTGTTAGCTACTTTATTCTATTCCATCTCATGTCATTGCTCCAGCACTGCCATCATCCACTTCCTTGTCCTAGAGATCTTGTAGGGAACCTGGACAATCTCCTTTCTACCACTCTTCCTAAAATTTGTCATTAAGCCCATAGATTCTACAGCCATAATGTGTTAGGGCACTGCTTCCTCCCTTTCTCCCACTGACCCTCTTCTGGTTCAGGCCATCACTAGTCCATGCTGCATCTTCAGTGATAACCGCCACATGATTTCCATATATCATTATTCATGCTCCATCTCTAGGTTCCTCCCAGACCCTCATCAAAGCCACCCAGAAATGGTAAGAAGCTTTCCATAGCTCTCCAAGGCCAACCCTGACCTGGACCCATTTTGCCTATTTCCTCATCTCAATGCCCCTCCCAGGACCCCCAAAGCCATCTACACCAGTCTTCTCCCCACTATCCCAAGAGCTCTAGCTCTTTGTGGTCACTACACTAGTCTCTTTGAGTTTTAAAAGAAGAGCTATTTCATTACAATGTTCATAGCAGCACTATTTACAATAGGTAGGACATGGAAGCAACTTAAATGTCCATCAACAGAGGAATGGATAAAAAAGATGTAGTACATATGTACAGTGGAATACCACTCAACCAAAAAAAGGAACGAAATTGGGTCATTTATAGAGTCGTGGATGGACCTGGAGAGTGTCATACAGAGTGAAGCAAGTCAGAAAGAGAAAAATAAATATCGTATATTAACACATATATGTGGAATCTAGAAAAATGATTATCTTATTTGCAAAGCAGAGAGACACAGACGTAGAGAACAAATGTATGGATACCAAGGGGGAAAGGGGTGGGGTGGGAGGGATTGGAAGATTGGGACTGACACATATACACTATTGATAGTATGTATAAAATAGACAACTGATGGGAACATACTGTATGGCACAGGTAACTCTACTTAATGCACTGTAGTGACCTAAGTAGAGAGGATATGTGTATATGTGTGGCTGATTCATTTTGCTGTGCAGTAGAAGCTAACACAACATTGTAAAGCACCTATACTCCAATAAAAATATTTTAAAAATTAAATAAAATAACAGAAGAGCTATCTACATCTATATATTACACCAACCATACGGCGGCTCTTGGGGTTTGAGCTCTTTTCTCGTTCAGTATTTCAATATGCCTAGCTAAGCTTGACACTTAGTGGGTGCATCATAAATACACATTAAGTGATAAAGGGGAAAACCCAGGTCATTCTAAAGGACAAACATTTTGGTGTGAATTTCAGAACATTCCCTGGGTTGAAAGTTACTCATTCAAGAATCTCCCACGGAGAGATAAGCAAGCCCTACTTGTTGAGTTGTGTATAATTAGACTATGACAAATAGGTCCAGAGCATGTCATAAAGAGTAGTCTCTTTGTGAGCAGAAGCTCCCTTGCCCTTGAGGAGCTTTCAGTGTCACTCTAATCTTGTATTCTAAAATCTTGGGTATATTTCTGTCAAACAGAGGCACCTCCTGATTTCCTTCTTCGTGGGTGGACAGTAGAGATGTGTGGAGTCCCAGACATCAGAAAAACACACAATTATATGTGTTCAGCTATTCGACAATTCAGTGGTATTCAGCATGGTCAGTATATCCTTATTTAGTGCCTAATACATGCAAAATGCAAAGCTATAAAATAAGAAGGGAGATGGGCAGTCACAAATGCAATAATTACCCAGTTTGGCCAGACTGTAAGGCGCTAGTGGATGCATATGGAAAATGCCACTGGAAAGGTAAATTAAGATAGAATGGTAGAAAGACTTGAATGCCAAACTGAAGAATGATGGATTACTAGCTGGGTGTACATGAGTCTCATCTCTTAGCAGACAGATGCAGGCATCGTGCCCTTGCAGTATGACTTCTGCCTTGTTATACCAACAAGACTCATGACTTAAAAGAAATCCAGTTCAGGTTTCCACTTTGCCTCTGTCATGGAATGGAGGGCTCACAAGTCAGGTTGCTTCCCCAGGTCCACGGTCTGGAGAAAATGCTGAAAGCTGAGGGAATGGATCTGAAATCCTCAGTTCTAAGGAAGCAGCTCAAACCCTCCAGCAGTGAGACCCCAGGGGCTCCCTGGGAAGCAGGTGTGAGAAGCATCAGGGAGCTGCTGGCACCAGGATAGGGGGCACTGAAAAGACACCTTGATCTCCAGCAACAGACATGGGTTCAAATTGTGGTTGGTCATTTATTTCCTTTGTGGCTTTGAATGTCATTAACTTTCTGTACCTCTGTTCACTCATCTGTCCAATGGGAGAAGACAAAATTCCTGGCTGAATGGACACCTTTTTTTCCAAAATTTTTTCCAAAATTTTTTCCAAAATTGTGTCCATTTCCCCAATGATCAGTTGTTCAAAATAATAAATGAAGCTAAATCTGGACTTGGAATCTACAACTACAGTCTGACTAAATGAGCACACAACAGCAGCTCCAGGACTAGGCGGCATCCACAGGGGGACAATCAGGGTGGAATTCGATGCAGAATGACTGTGCACTATGAGGACGCCTTTTTACTTAACCCTTTCTTTCCCTTTCCTTTTCACCTTACAGACCAAACTGAGGGTGCTACCTGTGGGTAACATCAAAGAGTTCTGTGAGGTTTAAAATGAGATCACAGGACAGCTGTATTGTTTTGTAATCTGTAAAGTCCCGTGCTATGAGCTACTGATGAGGATGATGACAATGGTGATGGTGATGGTGATGGTGATTCTCAGGGGTTCGGTCCCTAGGAAAGCATACAACGGTGGCCTGTCTTTTCCAATGTTTTCGTCTATATATTTATGTATATTTACTTACCTCTACCCTATATTATCAATAGAGAGGATTTAAGGCCGTTTAAAACCAATATAGTAATGGCATGTTCGAAAATAAAATGAAATTGAAAATAGGAACAAGAAAAAGGGATAATGCCATTATTTGGAGTAGAAGAGTTAATATAATCTCTGGGTCATCAGCTTCTGGCAGCCAAGGCAAAGAGGAGAGCATGAACCATCCATCACTTTCATTACCAGAGCAGAAGAAGCCAGACAGTTCTTCAGGAGAAGTGACTGATACTAAACTCCAGTAGGAATGCTTCTAGGGTGTCCATGGTCAGACATAAAGTCCAGAGGAGCAGCTGACCCTGGTTGGGTTGGGGCTCAGGGGAAAGGAAGGCTTTTGGGTAAAGGATAGCTCAGGTGAGTCTTGAAGAGGACCAGAATTGGATCGGGAAGGATGGGCATTCTAGGCAGGGAAGCAGCATGTGCAGACATGGTCGACGCAGCCACTGCATTCATGACGACATGTGGGTGCCCCATAAATATGTGTCCAATGGAAAAAGCCAAAGAGGATATGAATAAACCAGTCAGAAAACAAAACCAAAGGACTAGTTAGCTCAGAAATTCAACACAGCCAAACTTGCCGGCCGCTTCAATGAGTCTGTGTGTTATTTAATAATGCAATAATAACATGCTTAAACGGAAGCCTTCTTTGTCTTTCTTTTGCTACAATCTATGTCTAAATGGCACCAAGCAATGTGACTCTCTCTGGAATATTCTAGCACCATAATGCTTCCCCAGCAGGCATTGATATCAGCAAACCTCCGGAGGGGAGGTGACACAAGGCTTCCTCCCAGGTGACAAATCCAGACTGACTTTTTGAATAAGAGAAACTGAAAAACTCCCAAAGCACCTTGTCGATTAGCTGACACTGAGTCTTTTCTGCAGCCTGATGATGCACAGGTTGTAGCAGAGCTAAACAAGCAATGATAGCTAACAGTTCAGAACCCAGTTACTGTTTATTTAACAAACTGGGGAACCTGACTTCTATTGCATGCCAGCTCATGAAGGCACTAGGGATCCAGGTAAATAAACCACTGTCCTTTCCTTCTCCCATGGCTCTCGGCCCCTCTCTGCCCATTGTTCTCACCTCATCCCATTTGCCTCTTTGGTCTATCCCTCCGCAATTCTCTCCCCCTACACCCATTTCTCTCTCTTCTCTCTTTTCCTCTTCCTTTTTCTCTCCTTCCCCTCCCCTCTCCCCATAGAAAAGTGCTTTATCCTCAGGGTCTCCAATGTCACACTGACATGTCTAGAAATGGGTCATTTTTCACTCACTCTGCTCCTTATTAGGAAAGTTCATTCACTCCAGTTACTCATGTATCCTTTCAGCTCTGGGGGGAAAAACCTCCTGTTATGTCTTTGATAATTTCTTACCCATCTATTTTCCTTTTCTCTCAGTAGATTGCATATTGGGTTTGGTAGGCAGAAAAATGGTCCCCCAGAGATGCTCATGTCTAATTCCCAGGGCCTGTGACCCACAGCTGTCAGAGCAAGAAGGGAGCTCAAGCATCCCCCCCACCTCCCACTGCCATTCAGCATTGCAGACGAGTTCTCAGAAGAAGGGAACTGCCAAGGGGACAAGGATTTCGTGAGCAGCTACTAGCTCCTCTGCAAACTTTTGAGACTGCATTCTCTGACTTTGCAACACATGGCAACAGATTGTTGAATCTCTAGGAGCCAGAACTCTGAATTTCATTTAGCATTTAATTAACTGGAATAGACTAAGAACTCAGTGGCAGCCTCCTGATTGCAATCTGTGGATGGATGGGCATTTTTATCTGAAAATGATGACCAGCTTATCTTCTGTCGTGCAGCTATCACACATGATATGTATCTCTCGTTATCCCAGCCAATCAACACAGAAAGTTTATTAAGATTCTATCATTCGAAGTTATCACCAATGATAGAATTTTTCATCTGAATGTGCTTGTGTGCAATACCGTATTTTGTCTAAGAGACCCTCGAGGAGAACAAGAGAGGGAATGTTATCATTAAGGAGGGTGCAGTGAATCTACGGTCAACGACCAAGTCATTGAAGGAGTGTGGCCGCCCAGATGACTCTAATAACCTGATCACTTAAAAAGAAGTTTATTACTCCTCTTTAAAAAAAAAAAAAATTGACATGGCTACAGAGGAAGGAATCAGAGTGATCCTATAGTAAGAAGGAAAAAAAGCAATTGCTTAGGTGAGTACCTGGAAAGGCAAGCCATATGATTCTATGTTTTGCTAAAAGAGGGCTCTGACCTTCCTAGAAGCCATAAAAAAAATAAAGAAATGTGATCAGTTCTGAGATTTTGGGGTCCCATGAAATGAATCCATTATTTATGAGAAGCCAGCTTTCACCTGGGTCATCTATGGACGGGAAATTTAGAGAAGAACACACTCCCTCAATCACTCAGGTATTAATCCATACAATCAACACATTTCCCTTGATGTGTGGTCACCCTGTTGGTGCTGGGTTTTCAGTGCTAAATCAAACTTACCTGTAGACAAGCCACGCTGTGTGGCAAGTAGGCAGTGAGACAACCACAGTAAAATGTGAGGATGCTTCTATGGAGGTGTGCGAAGCATCCACTGAGGACCCAGGGGCTCGGCTGATCTCCTGAGCTCTGTGAAATTGGGGATGTTTTCATGGACAAGACATAGATGTAAAAGAGAGACATTCATCTAGGAGATGAGGAAGGCGACCTAAGTGAAGTCAGGCACGGAGATGAGACACAATCATACATCATGATTGATTTCTGTGTGGGCTGTTATCGATAAGTGTTATCCTCTCTTCCCTGGCTGAAAGCTCCAAGGGACCACTCTGGATTCCCCCTTCAATGTCACACTCCCAGCACAGGATCTGGCATGTGGTGGTGGTTGAACAGGTTCCTAAGGAAAGAATGAAGGAAACAAGAGACGTACTGAACAAAGCCTTGGTAACCTGGAGCTGTGGCAGATGCTCTTGGCAATTAGGCAACCAGAATTATCTGCTTAAGAGTTTACCAAAGTAATTTGGTCAGCATTGTTTGTCTAACACTGTTCAGAGGTCCACATAGAGGATTTTATCAGTTTTCCAGAGACCTCTGGAGTTTACAAGACTGCTTGACATCCTACATCTAAGCTGATGCCCACAAACATCTGATAAGGGAAAGTATTAGCCTGGTGCAGTATGAGGCTGGGAATAAGTCTAGGGGCAATAATTTTGCTCTGACTCTTTCCTATTACATTGTTGTTCGGGTCTATGTATCTGCCTCCCCCACTTATGCTGTGAGCTCTCTGCATTTTCATAGCAAATTCCAAAAACCTTGGATGAAATCAGAATTGCACCACCTGGGAGCTGAGTGAGCCTTGGGCACACAAATAACTAAGCTTTTCTGAATTTTAAATGCCTCTTCAGGTAAATGTAGAGAGAACGAAATTTGTCCGTACACAACTCAAAAGAGTTGCAAAACTTCTGGTGTCCCCAAACCCGACATGGTCAATCTCCAAAGTCTTCAAACGCTCCCCACCACCCACTCTCCTCTTTCAAACCATACCTACTATCTTGGGAGCAGGTCTGAAAAACTCTGTTCTCCCGACATCCTTTCACTTCTCCCCATTTTTAGAAAAATAAGGAATGGGGGGCTCCCAGCAGGCTCTCCATCTTCAACCTTTCACATCTCTCCAGGGCCCCAGGACTCCCGTCTTTCCTCACCATCTTTCTTGTTAGGAATTCCTGAGTTTTTACCCAGTTAGGGGACCTATTCCCCTAATATTTCAACAAAAATGGGGCCCTCTCTTTAGAGGCAGGGCCATACTCTGAGGAGTAGCGCTGGATTACAGGCATTTTAGTAAGCAACCATTAAACAGGTTCTGGCTGCCTGTTAACGCAGTGAGGTCTCCTAATTGGGTACAGTGAAAAACAAGCTAGAAGAACCCTGGCCCAGAAGACTGTGCAAAAAAATCCTTTTTTCTTTTTTTTTCCCATCATTCAGCTTTATTTTCACGCTGGTTTTTGGTTCCCCAAGAACTGCATGAGTCATCGTCTTGGCCACCTGACAGGGGCTCCCTGGGACTGGGCACTGTGGGCAGGATGCCTCTGAAAAGAGCTGAAGAGAGAGGAATCATGCTTATCTTTACCACCACTGGGGAAGGCCCAGGCTGAGGGCAGGAAGAGGCTCCAGTGCCACCTGGGGAGAGAACAGAGAGAGGCTTGGGCACCAACTCCCTGTGGCCACTCAACACAAGGCCATGACCCCCAGGGTCACTGTGACTTACTGGAGCAAGCACAGTCTTCAGGGCCAGGTTCTTCTAGCTTGTTTTTCACTGTACCCAATTAGGAGACCTCACTGCATTAACAGGCAGCCAGAACCTGTTTAATGGTTGCTTACTAAAATGCCTGTAATCCAGCACTACTCCTCAGATTATGGCCCTGTCTCTAAAAAGAGGGCCCCATTTGGGGAGCTTCTTGGTCCTGAGAGTTAACAGAGGCTCAGGAAGGATACACGGCACGGGATTCACAGTCACTGGCCTTCCACTGCTGGAGACAATTTAACATCTGAGGGAAGATGAGAGGAAAGGAGGGACCAGCCCTCTCTGCCCTGCCTCATCTGCTCCTGACTATATGCTCCTATAAGAAAAGTGATAAGTAGCCTGAAACCCATAGTACCAGGGCCTACCCTGTGTCCATGATCCTTGGCAAGCCCTTCCACTCACCCCCTTAACCAGAGTGGGACCTAACCCCCTAATATTTCAACTCTCCTTTTCTAGAGCCGTGGGGGCCACTTTGAGTGTCTCTGGCTCTGCCTCGGGAGCCCTAATTCTTCACTATTACCTGGGAACCTCTGACAACAACCCTTCCTCGGAACTCATTAACTGGGCTTCCCCGTTAATTCATTAGCACTCAGGAGCCCTGGCGATGATCTTTCTCTTCCTCCTGCAGTCTCTGCCCTTACAAATTTCATTTCTGAGGTTTCTCTCACATTTCGTTTACTGTGACACCATTTATGAAGTTCTCCCTCGGCAGGAGAGGAGTCAAAAATAACTATATATCATTTTAAATTGCTCCCGTTGGTAACGCTACATTTTAAGAATATCAACGGAAAAAAAGTGTCTAATGACAGGGCTACAAGTGGATAAAGAGCTGACAGGGTAATTGCATTACCAGATGCTTCCATACACCAGTTCACTGCTTCCCAGGCCTATTTGAAGCAACGGGTGTCAGGTCAGTAATTAGGCTCTTGCAGACAAACTGGAAGTACCATCTGATCACTTTTGAACACCCCCATCACTCCCATTTATGCCAAGTTCAATGTGAAGCACACCGTCACCATCCTTTTCCCTCAAGGCTGCCAAAAGTTACCGGGGACATCTCCCCCGCCCCGTCGCTCCCACACAAGTTAATAAATTAACGCTTCCCCCACATGTCAGAGAACTTGCTCCCAGGATGGCAGGACTTTGGTGCCTGTTGATAACAAAAACAGCCAATAGCAACTTAGACTCTGCTTTTTGATTCTTCTCCTCTGACTGTAGGCTGGCTGCCATTCACACTCAGGGTTTCTTCATGTTAATTTCTTTGTTTGATTTCCTAATGTGATCATCACCTTGGAATAGTGCAAAGGCCACAAGAGATGGGACAACTGGAGTTAATTGACTCGATCTTGAATGTAAGCTCAGTGGTTTATCATTCAGTCACCTGATCTTTCATATTCTTGGTTTCTTTTTTCCTCTCTGGTAGAATGGGGTAAACAAACCTCACCTCACAGGGGTTGTTGTTTGGATTAGAATTGAAATAAACAAAGAACCTGGCCAAGTGCCTGGACCAGAGTCAGTATTCAATCTGCTATAGTCAATGTTATCATTGTTATGCTCAATTCCACTTAGCAAACGTGGACCACAGAGTAAATATTGACCTTGTAATCCCTTGGTTTTTAGCCCAAATTCTTTTTTTTTTTTTTTTTTTTTTTTTTTTTTGCAGTACGCGAGCCTCTCACTGTTGTGGCCTCTCCCGTTGCAGAGCACAGGCTCTGGACGCACAGGCTCAGCCGCCATGGCTCACGGTCCTAGCCGCTCCGCGACATGTGCGATCTTCCTGGACTGGGGCATGAACCTGTGTCCCCTGCATTGGCAGGCGGACTCTTAACCACTGTGCCACCAGGGAAGCCCCTGGCCCAAATTCTTAAACTAAATTGTCTTATATTTATGGAGATGCAAAGGTCCTGGATTCTCGTCCCTTTTAATCTGAGAGTCACAGGAATTGTTCACTTAAAGATGGTGGAGAAAATGAATTTTTTCTCTACCCTCAACTCTGAAACCCTACGAAAAATAGCAATCTTTTTAAAGTGAATGAGACTAAGAGAGAAGATATATCATCTTCAAATGATATAAGGGCATTATCACCACTTTAAACCATAAACTATGGTACACACCTGCCAAATACCACCTGGTCTAAACCTACGTGGAGGAGGATGCTGAACAAAGATACACTCCAGCTTCAATCTCAAGCAGAATGTATTGTCCCTAAAAGGCCAACATTTTGAGCAGTATAGCCAATGGTTACTTGATTAAAGATCTAGGGTTGTGTATTAAATATAGAAGAGGTGAATAATGCCCTTGTAGAGGTCCTATCCAAGAACACGTATTGTCTAAAGAAGAGTGAGCTCCAGCAATAATCATGTCATTGCCTCCTAGCTGATGAATATGGGTAGCAGTCAAGTGGATTTCCAAGAGGGAGAGGAGACAGGAAATTCAAGATGGTAGCACAGAGAATTTGTGGCCATGCTGTTGGCCACAGCAACATCCCGAATGTTGAAAACTCAGGCAAGACATCCCCCAGGATGAGAGAAATAATAGCTCTTGTGAATAGAATGAAAGATTCAGTTTTCCCAGAGTTGTGACTTCAATCTGTCCTAGCTCACTTTACCCCTGTCCTTCTTCATGTCATTTGTCTATAGGTAGCCTGAAAATATTCTAGCCATGAAAAGATGTTAATAATACCAAAAGAAATATTAACAAAAGATATGTATGTATATTGCAGGAAGGGTTACTCAGGTTGATGGAAAGGAGCTCAGAAAAATAATTCTACATAGTTTTGAGGGAATTTTTCTCTATATAAATAAATTACAGGAAGTCATACAATCATTGAAAGAAGAGATTATCAGATACAACAAGAACTGATAATCTAGAAAATAATTTTTAAACGGTATTAGAGATGGAAATCATTTTAGACGAAAAACAGATAAACACAATTGATTTATTTTAAGTTGGAGAATATACTTGAAAAAAAATCACACAAAATACAATGGAAAAGAAAAACAACAAAAGGCATTATAGAAAGGTAACATATAAAAAAGCTAAATAAGAGCCAGTATATGTATAATTCATGCTTCTGAAGAAAATAATCAAAAACCTATTCAATGATACCTTAAAAGGAAGTTTTCTTACATGAAAACTATAAATTCTACAGAGCAAGTAATATATTACACCTCAGGAAAAAAAATAATACAACATGTTCAACATTAAACGAAATTCCAGTGAAATGATTGCCCTTCAAATGTAAAGAAAAAGATCATAAAGGCATCTAAATAAAGAGAAACAAATTACCCAGATGGACCTCAGTATTCAAAGCCAGAAGAGAAACAGTATACCCCCAAATTGCATACTAAGCCATACTGGCCTTCAGCCATAAAAGTAATAGACAGATACTATCAAGGATGCAATAACTAAGGGACTATAGTAGCCATGAGACATTCCTTAAAACTCTCCTGGACTGTAATCCCAGTCAGTAATCCTAGGAATAAAAATAATGACCTCAGGAATAGAGAAGCTACAGTAAGACTAGTGGAAGACATCGAGTCCATTCACATATAGAAGTAAGATTAAACAGCTGCAAAAATTATGATTAAAGAACAACATAAATATAAAAAACATGTAAACCATAAAAATGATGCAACAAGGTAAAATTTTAAAGGAAAAATAATAATATAACTAACAAAAATCAGGGACTAGAGGGAGAGATGATGAAAGGAAGTAATTGACTCGATCTTGAATGTAAGCTCAGTGGTTTATCATTCAGTCACCTGATCTTTCATATTCTTGGTTTCTTTTTTCCTCTCTGGTAGAATGGGGTAAACAAACCTCACCTCACAGGGGTTGTTGTTTGGATTAGAATTGAAATAAACAAAGAACCTGGCCAAAACTTTTATCTAATTTTTAATGAAGAAATATTTATCTAAAGATGAAATTGTTCTTTATAAATGAAGTAAAAAATGCCCTTGATTTTTACTAAAATCGTAGTTATATTTTTTTCTAGAAAGAGATATTCTTTTTAGCTGTATTTTCATTTGTTTCCTATTATATACATAAAGATGCCCAGAATAATGACTACCAAATTTTGACAATTGTTACTTCTGAGTAACTTAAAATTAGATTTTTAAAAACTTTTTCACTTCTTTTAATTGCTTGCATTTTTTCATAATTATCAGAATTTGTAATAAAAGAACAATTATTTATTCTTGTAACAAAGTTTAGCATCAGAGAAGAGCCAGTGAGAGACATGAGTAAGACCACTAGGTACATGGCCAGCCATCCCCATTTTCTCATGGTTTCTTGGGCCCAAGTTACAGGAGAGCTACATATGTGGTTATCTAATGCTCTCCTTGTGTTTGTAGGTCAAAAACAATCCTTCCCACATCACTGTCTACTGAGCCATACTACCAACTAGAGGCATCTGAGCCTTTGGAGCTGAGACCACTGAGAAGAGAAGTTGGTGAAGCACCATCTTGAAACAGAGGCCTCCCTCCTTCTGTCAGTTCATCCCTCCTCAATACCATTCTGTGCCTCCCACTTCACTTAGAGTCAAACTTGGAGTCTTCACCATGTCCCGCGGGGCCCTGTGACATCTGGCCACAAACACCTCACTACCCCTATAGCCACACCAGCATTGTTATCTATTTCCAAATGCTCCAAGCTTCTTCCCACTTTGCAACCTTTGTTTTTCCTTTGCCCAAGATGCTTCTCCCCCAGATCTTTACAACATCTCCTTGTCCAGACATCAGCTCACCACCTCAGTAATGCCTCTGTGATGACCTATTCCACTCCACCCCTGAAACGCTTTATGTCCTTCTTAACTTATACCATTATCTGAAACCATCTCATTCATTCATTCCTTTACTTTTTTATTGTGTCTTCCCCCCTCTAGACTCCAGGAGACAAAGGACCACCTCTAGTTGTTCTCTGCTGTGTCCCCAGTGCCTGGAACTACCCCTGGCATATAGTAAGCACTCAATGAATGTCTGTGGAAACAGGACAGGCCTCATGAGCATGGGACCTGTGCAGATACACACGACCTCAAGTTCAGAAGGACCCTTCACTTGAATTAAGCTCTGCTACTGCTGTTGTGAGATTCTTAGTTTTGGGGAGAAATGTATCATATTTCCAGTGTGCATTGGCCTCTACAAATTAGGGAGTTAGTTCCGTGTGGAATAAACAAATGAATGAATACATGCCACCACTACACCAATTGCTTTAGCCTCAAAGCCTCAGTTTCCTGCAAGGTAAGGAGGATAAAACCTCCCCTGCCTAACTCACAATGCATCACAGGATCCTAACAGAGAGTGTTCAGAAGGCATAGCCAGGGAGGATTCTTCAAGACATACCTCCTCCCAACACACAGCTGGTCTGCACAACTGACAAGGCCCAACCTACACTTCTGTAGCACTCGGAGATTTTTGTTTACCTTCAAAGGCCCTTTGCATATACTGTTTTCTCTGGATTGACCACCCCGTTGTCTGCCTAGCTAGCTGCCCATGACCATCAAGACAAAGAGAGGGTATTTCCTGCTCTAGAAAGCCTTCCCACCCTGAGGATCCGTGGACACTACTCTAAATTCCCTCAAAGCACTTTGCTTGCTTTTATCACCACACTGTGATAAAAGTGTGGTGATAAAAGCAAGTGAGTCAGGCATTGTCTTGTGAGGCAGGAATTGTCATTTCTTCATTTCACAAACCTTTTCTGCTCCTCCACTGCATGTGAGGTCCTGCGATTAACACCTGGGATCCAGAGGTGTCTGAAGCTCCACCTGGCAGGGTAAACAGACAAGTCTTCCATCTCTTCTTCCAGCTCTGCTGAGACCACAGAAGGGGCTCAATAATTGTTTGTAGAAGGAATGAATGACTTAGAGTCAGGATTAAGACTTGGGGGACCTCCTGGTTTCTTACCAAGATGGCCACACATTCGCAGCATGACCTTGGACAAGTCATTGACCTTTTTATGCAAGAAGTTTCCCCTTCTGCAGATAGTCAGGAAGGGAAGAACCAGACTAGATGTCCTCTCTCTTGTTTTCCCTCTTGTCTGGAGCCAAGAGTCTATAAGTAATCGATCAAAATACCACTGGAAGTTGGCATTTATTAGGTGCATCTTAGGTACCGGGAATTTGTACTAGCATCTCCTCTGGTCAACCATCTCATAGAGCAGATGATTATTTTATCCCAGTTTTTCAGAAGAGGAATGCATGGCCTAGAAATTTTAATACATTTTATCCATTGTCACACAACTTTTAAATGACCATTTCAGGGTTAGAACTTACCTATCTGACCCAAAACCCCTGCTTCAAACTACTACACAACCCTGTTCCACACCCCCAGTCTCACCTTGGGTCCAGTCCCAGGTCCCCAGCTGGTCTAAAAACAGAGAACCAAACTGAATTAAGAACAGGGAGTAGAAGATTCTGCATATTTCATGTGCTTTTTCCACTGGCCACCCTCCAGTTAGCCAGGGTTGGAAAACTGTGCATCCCTCTCTCCTGGTACGTGCAGCACCCCTCAAACCCATGGAAGTCAGTCTCCAAGGGGCTTCTGTGATTGACACCTATGGCCTGTAACTCACATTCATCTGGGTCAATCAGAAGTGGTGATCTGTCCTCAAGAAGTTCGATCCCATGTCCCCCTTCCATCCATCCAAAGTCGACACTCAGATGCTTGATTTGGTGACAAAAGAGCTCCTGTGTGGCTGCCAAGAAGTCGATCTGGTGATGGGTCCTCCAAGTGATAGCTCCAGCCCTTTCACCAGGCTCACCCTCTGACAGTTATTACTGCTGCAATAAATTCTTCAGTAAAACAAACAGGCACGCTGTAAATTTATTAGTCTGGGCACTCTGTGTTACTTAACATAACAGCTAGTCTTAAACAGGTAACTACTGCAGTAAATAAACCAGTTTATTTAGGCACTGTCAGCCTTATAAGTGTTCACAGCCTTAAGTGTTCACAGGAGCCTGAAGAAATGGCATTGGCCTTTCTAAGCATGATATACGCCCACATAAATTACATTTGCCCACTCAGAGATTTGAAGGCAGCAGACCCCCTGGGAAGAGCGTGGCATCTCAGAACATCTCTGTGAACTTCAAAGAGGCTATGGACAGGAGACACAGAACTAAATATGTAAGTGTATATGTAGATGGAATTTGTGTATGTGATCTCCGTGTAAAATAAACCAGTGCCCTAAATTTTCATAGTATGGGAATGCATGTGAAATAGATTGAAGGTTTTGTTTTGTTTTGTTTTTGTTTTTATGCTGAGCTGTTTGCAGAGAACTAAATGGATAACAGAATACAGTAGAAGAGAGGAGAGAACTAACATTTGATGAACTGGGCCTTTGGAGGTCAGGCAGCCTGACTAATCATCTTTATATCCTCCAAGGCCTGATGCATCTCCAGGCACCAAGTGTAGGCAAAGGATAAATGCTGGGCTTCCCTGGTGGCGCAGTGGTTGAGATTCCGCCTGCCGATGCAGGGGACACGGGTTCGTGCCCCGATCCGGGAAGATCCCACATGCCGCGGAGCGGCTGGGCCCGTGAGCCATGGCCGCTGAGCCTGCGCGTCCAGAGCCTGTGCTCTGCAGCGGGAGAGGCCACAAAAGTGAGAGGCCTGCGTACCGCAAAAAAAAAAAAAAAAAAAAAAAAAAAAGATAAATGCTGAGTTTCTGTGCCAGATCCTGAAGTGGGCTTTTTATACAAAATATTTATTGGGGCAGGTATTAGGCTCCCAGAGCTGCTGTAACATAATCACCACAAACTGGGTAGCTTAAAACACAGAGGTTTATTCTCTCACAGTATTGGAGGCTGGAAGTCTGAAATCAAGGTGTCAGCAGGGCCTTGCTGTCTCTGAGACCCTGGAGAGAATCTTTCTATGTCTCTTCCAGGTTCTGGTGGTGGTGGCCATCCTTGGCTTTCCTTGAGTTGCAGCTGCATCAGTCCAATACCTGTCTCCAGCATCACATGGCCTTCATCTCCATATCTGTGTTTCTCTTCTTACAAAGAGACCAGTCATATTGGATTAAGGGCCCATCCAACTCAAGTATGATGCCATCTTAACTAGTTACATCTGCACCAGCTGTGTCACCAAACGAGGTCATGTTCTGAGGTTCTAGCAAGGACATGAATGTGGGGGACACTATCCAGATAGTATAGATACCTTCCATGCATCAAGGTGCTTCAAAGAGCAGCATCTCATTTCACCTTTGCCTTTTTGGAGTAGGAATTCTTATGCCCATTTTAAAGATGAAGACACTAAGATTAGGAGAAGTTAAATCTTGAACAATGTTCTAGAGCTAGTAACTGGTGAGGTCAGTGTTCCAGCTCAGCTCTGATTCCGAAGTCCTCCTTTTCCCCAAGGCTCTGAGAGTCGATCCTCGCTCTGTCCAGTGCTCAAACCACGTGAAGATTCCTTAGACCCCTCTCTTTATTTTTTTAAATTTTTATTGGAGTATAGTTGACTTATAATGTTGTGTTAGTTTCAAGTGTACAGCAAAGTGAGTCAGATATATATATATATATATATATATATATATATACATTCTTTATCAGATTCTTTTCCCATATAGGTCATTACAGAATATTGAATAGAGTTCCCTGTGCTATACAATAGGTCTTTATCTATTTTATATATAATAGTGTGTACATGTTAATCCCAATCTCCTAATTTTAGAGCTCTCTCTTTAAAAAGCAGCATGTGTGCAGGCGTGCATGTGTGTCTATGTGTTTGATGATGCTCATTGCATTGGAAGACATAGTTTGAATTGTTTAAAGGCCAATTGTCAAAGCTCAAAGAGCCAGGGCCTAGAGAAGACAGTATATAATGGAACCAAAGCTTTCTTCAGACCATATTTGGATTCAGTTGCCTGTTGCCCAGAGCCCTGAAAATAAATGTACGGATAGATAATTATTTCCTGCCCCACATATTACCAAATATGACTGTGCCCGCCTGATGACCAAGGAGCCGACCCATTGTTCAAGTGCAGAGCCCCACCCCCACTTGGCTGCAAAAAAATGTGGTTTCACTTTCCTGTGAATCCCAACTCAAAAAATAGAATGACATACAGTCAGCAGATGCCCTGTGCTGGTTCGCCACTGCCTGGCCCTGGGATCAATTAGACAAACATGGAGCAATGGACTTCCTCTGAATATGGTCAGGAAAACAGTCTCAGGATCTGGGGATCCCGGCCCCCGCTGCTTGAGAGATGGGGCTCAGTTCTTACACAGCGTCCCTTCCCTAAAGGTGGGACCACCTGAAAATCCATTGCACTTGGCCTTGGGGCAAGTTCTAAGTGAGAATGAGGACAATGGATATCATCTATTCCCACTCAGGGAGGGAAAGTGCAACAACAAGAAAACACATGAGGTTTGGAGACACCAATAGACCTAGATTTGAAACCTACTCCGTTACCCTCCGGCCGAGTGACTTTGAACAAGTCACTTCACCTCCTTGGTCAGTTTATGGGAAATGAATCAATCGCACCTACCTATGTATAGATCTAACAAGCCAACACAGATAAAATTCCAACCCAGAGGTGGACTTTATCATTAGACTCACCCCATTTGCTGTAAATGGGGAAACCAAGGTGGACTTTGATCATTATAATCTTGACTAGTAGAGCCACGACTTGGAGGGCATTATGCTAAGTGAAATAAGTTGTACAGAGAAAGACAAATGCTGTATGATATCACTTATATGTGGAATCTCAAAGGTACGACAAACTAGTGAATACAACAAAGAAGAGAGACTCACTGATACAGAGAACGAACTAGTGGCTACTGGTGGGGAGAAGGGGGGGAGGGGCAATACAGGGGTGGGGAGTGGTAGGTCCAAAGTATTGGGTGTAAGATGGGCTACAAGGACGTATTGTACAACATGGAGGACATAACCAACATTTTCTAATAACTGTAAATGGAGTGTAACCTTTAGAATTTGTATTAAAAATAAATTATAAAAATAAAGTTTTCTTAAAAAGCAAAAAAAAAAAAGAAGATTTACACCCAGATCTCCATCACAATCAAGGGTATGCAGTTCAGAGTAGAAGCAGTGGAGGACTCCCTATGAGATACTGCCTTCAAAAGGTATATTTCTGCCCCAGTGTCTAAACTAGTGAACTGTCTATTCACTTGTGCATCTGCCCCACTGGACCACGGACTCCCTGAGAGCACAGGCATGGATCCTTCATCTCAGTCCATCAAGTGTCTTCTGGACAGCCTGGCACATGGAAGGTTTAAGGAATATTTATTGAACAATGGAAGGGGACAGAAACCCTCCTTGGTGCCCCCATAGCACCTACACTTCCCCTATTATGGCCCCGGGACCATCCTGGGGGAGATTGCTTGTCTGCAAGGGTTTCTCCCTCAGAAAATTCAAGCTCCATGGTGCCAGGGTTTAAGGTGCCCTCAATGCACTCCTATGACTTAGTGCAACGCTTGGCACATGGCAGGTGAAAATCACTGGTGAACTATTTCCAGTAGCCAAGACATGGAAGCAACCTAAGTGTCCATCAACAGAGGAATGGATAAAGAAGATGTGGTACATATACACAATGGAATACTACTCAGCCATAAAAAAGAATGAAATAAGCCATTTGCAGCAACGTGGATGCAAGTAGAGATGATCATACTGAGTGAAGTAAGCCAGACAGAGAAAGACAAATCATATGATATCATATGGATATTATATTACATATATATTATGTGTGGAATCTTAAAAAAATGAACTTATTTACAAAACAGAAACAGATTCACAGACTTAGAGACAAACTTATGGTTACCAAAGGGGAAAGGGGGTGGGGAGGAATAAATTAGAAATTTGGGAGTAACATATACACACTACTGAATGTAAAATAAATAAACAACAAGGACCTATTGTATAGCATGGGGAACTATACTCAATCTTTTGTAATAAACTATATAGTAAAAAAATTCTGAAAGATATAGATATGTGTGTATATATATATATATACACACACACACACGTGTGTGTGTGCATGTGTGTGTATAACTGAATCACTTTGCTGTACACCTGAAACTAACACAACATTGTAAATCAACTATACTTGAATTTAAAAAAATTTTTTTTTAATTACTGCTGAAAAGAGATTGAGAAGCTTCCCACAGTACACTGCGGGAGAGAAGGGGAGGGTGAATTTGATCTTATGGAACACTTACAATGTGCTAGACACCGTCCTTGGTACCTTCCTCTCTACTGGTCATCACATCTTCTGCACTCACACACACACACACACACACGCATACATGCATGCATGCAGGCTCATCCCCATTTTTACAAATGAGCAAAACTGAGGTTAGAGGAGGGAGCCACCTTTTCCCAGACCACACAGCTGGTGAATGTCAGCGTTCCAACAGAGCGCAGCTCTGACTGCGAAACCCTTGCTACATTTCATTGCTTCTTCAAAACCTGAGAAAAACACTGCCAGCTTTGCCATTTTACCTAGAACCAGCTGGGAGCCCCTCCCTTCTCGGCCTCCTGCCCCTGGAGTGAGGGGTTCACCATGGGAGCCCACAGAGCTGGACAGTGAACTCTGCAGGCTGCAGGCAGAAGCGAAGGGCTGGACCTTCTGGCCAACACAACTTTAATACCCCAGGACCTTCTGCACAAACCTGGGACCCTCGGTCATGGTCAGGGGGTGGTGGGTGAAGGGAGAGGGGAAACCCCCGTCCCCGAGCTCTGAGGAAGACCGATCAGTGCACCGGTGTGAGCTGATCCTAATAAGCCTGTGTTCCTGTGGCCAGTCACCATGAACCAGGGGATGGAATGCCGCTTTTGGTGGCCACAGTTTCCTCAGGCACGTGGGCGGCCACTTCACAGTGTGACATCCAGCCTCCTGCATCTGCTCTCGCCCTCTGACGAGCCCCAGGGAAGAAGCAAGGAGGCCTGTTGCACAGGAACTTCAGGGATTTATGGAAAGAAACTGTGAATCCTGGAGCCATCGACAGCTTATTTAGGAAGCAAGAGGAACAGCAGCTGGAGAATTCAATAGCGATTGAGGGCATGCTGAACACTTACTCTCATAATCCCTTTCAACCCTCAAAACGATGCCTTGATTGGCCATTTTCAAGTGAGAACTAAGGCTTGTCAGACATGTAGATAAGGAAGACAGTGGTGGAGCAAAGTGCTTCTACTCCAGACCCAATATTAAATCTGGGAACAAGAAGCTAAAGTTAGAATCTTAGATCGTGCCCAGATCAAGAATACTCTAAGTCCTGGACAACAGGGAACCATGCCCATTTCTTCCTTTATAAGAAACCTCTCATGCTGCTTGTTTGAGTTCCCTTCTTTATCCTCTCTGAAGGGGACGGACACCCCTCATCTTGTGCTCTGATATGTTCTTTTGAGGGCTAAATGGACAGTATCCTGAAAGTTATATGTGTTTGTTCACCACAGATTTTGATCCCAGGTCTTCAGAGTGACTAACATCTGTGTCATACTTTGGTGCCCGCAAAGCACGTGGCCATACGTGGGCTCCCATCTTTGTGAAACAGAACCACACTCATTTACTGGCCAGGAAAAAGGCTCAGAGAGCCAGGGAGACTGCCCACCACGGGACAGTCTCAGTGCTGCCCCCTCCAAGCTGCTTCGTACCAAGTGGTCTGCATGATGTGGCCCATGGAGGGTCCTCAGGGAATCCCCCACATCCTCAGCACCCCTGAGGTCTACCGTCTCCAATCCTTCCATGTGTGTCCGCTTTCAGATTCCTCTACAGACACGACTGGAGTAAACTGGACTCCCCCGCCTCGTCTCCTCTCCGGCATACTGGATACATCAGCCCGACATGTCTTTCCAATTAGGCCAGTCCTGAGCTGCAGAGAAACAGGAAACCACTCACAACCTCAGACCCATCCAGACGCAGGAAACCGGGCAGAGACAGCAGTGGTCCCAGTCAGCCCTGGGCCCCGGCACCATGCAGCCAGCCTGCCAGGCACTGCCCGGCCCTCCTGCCTAGGGCCATCTCAGGAGCAGAGATGGGAGAACAGAATGCGCCCCACCGCTTTGTAGATGTGGCATCTTGAGCAGATTTCTCCTTCTCTCCAAGCCACCTGAGAGACTCCTGCAAGGGCCCTGGGACCCCCCCGTAAAGGACCAGAGCAGAGACACACATCATGAGATGAAGTTTGCAAACCTCAGCCCAATGCCTGGCATATAGCAAGTGCTCCTCTGGGACCAGGAATGAGCAGGCTCTTGACACAAACTATCCCGTGTTTGTCTTGCAGCTGCCCTGGGAGGACGGTGTTTGGGGTACCATTTTATGGATGAGGACACTGGGTCAGGGTCTGTGTAAATTGCAGAGGAAGAGCACGAGGTTCAGAATCAGAGGGTTACAGTTTCACATCTCAGCCCTGCCAGCTGGTAGCTTGGGACTGACTGATGTGGCTGTTTTGTCCATACCCACCACTCTGAACACACCATCTCTAATTCCTACTCGTCACAGTCTGCACATGGTGACCCTCCACACATGGAGGCATCTGAGGTCCAGAGAGTTTACCTAGTGTGCACCTGGTTCCATCTCAAAAGGGCGGAGCTAACATTCCACCTCTGTAGCTTCTCAAGCCTCTTCTCTCCATGCAGTGTATCTAATAACCTCTCTATGTAGGGTCAGCCAAAGGGCTCGCGTTACTTGCGCTCCAGAACATTTATGTAGAACAAAACCAAAATGCTGGGACAGCTGGGGTCTGTACCGGGTGGCACTGAGTCGACAATTTCCACGAAAGATGGCTTAACGTCCCCCTCCCCTGCCAACCCCCCGAGCCTCTCTTTGCCCTGAAGGGCCATCTGTTGTTCAACGAAGATCCACACACAGCCATTCGCATGCCCCAGCCAAAAACTCAAAAGTTGGCAGTTCCTCAAAAAATTAAACACGGAATTACCATATGATTCAGCAATTTCACTTCTAGGTAAGCAACCAAAAAATTGAAAGCAGAGACTTGAAGAGGTATTCATATACCCATGTTCACAGCAGCATTATTCACAACAGCCAAAAGATGGGAACAACCCAAGTGTCCACGGAAGGATGAATGGATAAGACAAATGTGGTCTATCCCTCTGATGGAATACTACTCAGCCCTGAAAAGGAAGGAAATTCTGACACATGCTCCAACATAGGCGAAACTTGAGGACATTACGCTAAGTGAAATAAACAAGTCCCCAAAAGACAAATACTGTATAATTCTACTTACATGAGATACCAAAAATAGGCAAATTCATAGAGACAGAAAGTAGAATACAGGTTAGCAGGGGCTGGGGGAGGGGAAATGGGAAGTTAGTGTTTAACAGGGACAGGATTTCGATTTGGGATGATGAAAGATGATTGGTGGCGATGGTCGCACAGCACTGTGAATATACTGAATGCCACCAAACTGTACACCTAAACATGGATAAAATAGTAAATTGTATGTGTATTTCACCACAAGGTTTTAAAAAAAGAAAAGAAAAAGAAGTCAGCTAACTATATTCACTGTGGATTTTCCTCCCAAAAGTTCACTGCAGTGACTGCGTGGTTTGGCTGAGATCCCCCCAGAGGGGCAGCCGACAGGAGGTAGGTGTTTTCCTCTGTGGGGTCCTTCAGGAAAGCCCCACACCACGTCCTCCCCCAGCCCCCAAGGCTGTTCCTCCTCAGCAGGCACTCAGCATGCTCTCACAGCTCCACAAGCACTGTCCATGTGCATGGGTATGGGGGCGCCCCAAGAGTCGGGGTGTAAAGACACAGGGCCATTCTTGATGGGAGAAGTAAACTTTCCAACAAAGACAGACAGGATGTTTCAGATCTTCTCAGAAGGTGGAGAGAAGGGTTAACAAGAAAAAGAAAGAGCCATGTTTCTCCCCGAAATTTGAGTTACAGGTTTTCATGGAAAGGAGCCATTGAGTGTGAGCTGTGAACTTTTGATGAAAACTGATACCACAAGTCCAATGACTTTTGCATTGTCTGGGCACCCACGGAGCACATAGCCCTCCCCAAAAAACTGGCTCTCTGCTCAGGGAAGGAGTCCACAGGCCAGAACTCAGAGCCCCTCCAGCTCCTTTGTTGCAACTAACATATTTTTCCTTTATTTAGGATAAAACAAACAAACAAAAAAAGGTCTGCTAAAATAAAGTGAAATAGGAAGATTACCAAATAGTTAAATGTACCCAACCTGAGGTCTTTAAACCCTGATGAATAACAGACTCTTCCAAACTAAGAATAATGCTAAGAACATATGATATAAACCTCTCCCTGCTTGCCACCCTTGCTTGTAGAAGATCAGGTGCAAACTCTGGGTGTGTGTGTGTGAGAGAGAGAGAGTGTGTGTGTGCATGTGGGCACTTATTACTTCTTTCATTTGGTTGGATTCTGCCTTCATTTCAAATTGCTATAAAATACATTTAATGAAATATAAGCCTTTCGCATTCCGTTTAGTAAGTGTGTGTGTGTGTGTGTGTGTGTGTGTGTGTGGCCACCCACCAGCACACCTGCTGAGTTCACACTCATCATTCCTGATCTTTCTCACACTGGAAGGAACCAGGGCTCTCTAGTTCAGTATGTATTTTTAAGGAAGGAAACCAACCCCTGAGAGTTTATTAACTTGTCCAAGGTCATTTATGGAGCGTTCCTGACTCCACATCCAGCGCCATGGCCCTGAGCATCGGCCTCTGCCCAAAGAGCAACTTAAACCTCGGAATTAGGCCCAGTGAGCTGCCCATGGGGCCAGGTGGGCTTCTGAATAGTTGTCTCAAATATTACACTCTCTTAGCAAAGACATTTGAAACAGCGATTGTACCCCTTAGACTTATCTTCTAGAAATAAGATGGCTCCTTGAGATGGTATTTGTTACAAAGCAAGGGATCGGTTTCACTCAATATCCCCCTCATAATTGTTTCATAGATATCCATTAATTTTTGAATAATAATATTCCCTTCATCATTTCCAACTAGGGCCCTTCTTCAAGTCTTCCACACCCTATCAACACGGTATAACTTTTCTACCATTATTTTCTTAAAAAAAAAAAAAAACAACTATAAATTGTGATTCCTCTAATCAAGACCACATGCCTATGGTGTAGAAATTCAACATTTTTCTGAATCAGTAAATCTATTCTGTCAGATACAATGATGCGGGATTGGTTAGGAAAAGATAATGATTTTATTCCGAGCATACAGATTCTCGTACACGCGCGCGCGCGCACACACACACACAGCAGTTAAAACTGACGTTGCCAGAGAGAAGACGCCCGGTGTGTTCTGCTTCGTGGGCCCTTCCTCCCGGCACCTGCAGGAGGCCGTGTGCTGCTCAACACCGCCCACCCAGTGTACCCTTGTGTTTCTGAGTGTGAGTAACCTGGGTACGAAAGCTCACCTGGGGCCACATGGATGTGGCAGGTGGATGATTAAATGAAGAGTCAGGAAACCACGGTTCTTGCTCCCATCTTGCAATTTCAGTCGTCCGTTTGACCACATGTGTGGTCCATGTGGACCACAGTGGGCATTCTAGGTCACCCCTGCATATACATTTCCAAGAGCTCCAACAGCCCCCATTTTACCAGAAGCAAACCTGAGTTCAGAGGAGGTGTCCAAGGTTCCCCAGATGTACCATACTGGTCCCAGCATGGTCCCCATCCCAGGTCGCCCTCAACGTCAGTAGGCCTTCAGGAAATCTTTCAGCACCTCTGACCCCTAGTTTCTCCATTTTTAAAACAGGAGAGGTGGATAAAATCAATGTTAGAAGTCTTTTCAAGCTCAGAACAGTGATGTGCTGCTTCAGTTCACAGCATCACCACCTGAAATGATCCCACTGTGATTGCCCTGCCACCTAATGCATCTTTGTGAAAAAGACCTGGGGACGCTCAGCTCATAGGACCCCGCAGGCCATGCTGAGATGCCATCGAGCACAAAAACGGCCCCAGTTACCGCCCTGCCCGTATCCATGACCTTTGCTCTGTGACTTTGCCAAACCTCCTGTCAAGAGCTGATAAGTGCATTTCCCCCCCTTGACTCTGGGCTGGCTGTGGGGCCCCAGCAGAAGGAAAAGTGTCCCAGCTCTTAGGAAATGCCATGGGAAGCCTTGCATGCTTCCACCTTTGCAGAAGATGCTGCTGAGCCACCAGGAAACCTGCCCAGGCTAGCTTGCTGGAGAAGAGATAGGCCACTTGGAGGAGAGGTTGCCCCAACACATGCCAACTCCTCTAGTTATAAATTAGCACACAGCAAACCATCCCAAACTTTGGGGCTTAAAACAGCAATTTGTTATTACCTTTCTCAGTTCCACAGGTCTCCCATGTGTTTACAAACAGAACAGCTGGGGTTGGAATCGTCTGGAGACTCAACTGGGCTGGACAGCCAACACAGCTTCTTTTTTTTTTTTTGTATCTTTATTGGAGTAGAATTGCTTTACAATGTTGTATTCGTTTCTGCTGTACAACAAAGAGCCTCCCTCCCACCCTCCTTTTCCCACCCCTCTAGGTCGTCACAAAGCATTGAGCTGATCTCCTTGTTCTATGCAGCAGCTTCCCACTAGCCATCCATTTTACGCTTGGTAGTGTGTATATGTCAGTGCTACTCTCTCACTTCATCCCAGCTGCCCCTCCCCCCTCCCCCATCTTCAAGTGTGTTGTCTATGCCTGTGTCTTTATTCCTGCCCTTCCACTAGGTTCATCAGTACTGTTTGTCTTAGATTCTGAATATGTCTGTTAGCACACGGTATTTGTTTTTCTCTTCCTGACTTACTTCACTCTGTATGACAGACTCTAGATCCATCCACCTCATTACAAATAACTCAAATTCGTTTCTTTTAATGGCCGAGTAATATTCCATCATATATATGTGCCACATCTTCTTTATCCTTTCATCTGTCGATGGGCATCTAGGTTGCGTCCATGTCCTGGCTATTGTAAATAGTGCTGCAATGAACATTGTGGTACATGACTCTTTTTCTTTTTTTTTTTAGAAGCTGTTGCAGGTAGGAGTTTATTAATTAATTAATTAATTTTTTGCTGTGTTGCGTCTTCGTTTCTGTGTGAGGGCTTTCTCTAGTTGTGGCAAGTGGGGGCCACTCTTCATCGCGGTGTGTGGGCCTCTCACTATGGCGACCTCTCTTGTTGCGGAGCACAGGCTCCAGACGCGCAGGCTCAGTAGTTGTGGCTCACGGGCCCAGTTGCTCTGTGCCACGTGGGATCCTCCAAGACCAGGGCTCGAACCCATGTCCCCTGCATTAGCAGGCAGATTCTCAACAACTGCGCCACCAGGGAAGCCCATGACTCTTTTTGAATTATGGTTTTCTCAGGGTATATGCCCAGTGGTGGGATTGCTGGGTCATATGGTAGTTCTATTTTTAGTTTTTTCAAGGAACATCCATACTGTTCTCCATAGCGGCTGTATCAATTTACATTTCCACCAACAGTGCAAGAGGGTTCCCTTTTCTCCACATCCTCTCCAGCATTTATTGTTTCTAGATTTTCTGATCATAGCCATTCTGACCACTGTGAGGTGATACCTCATTGTGGTTTTGATTTGCATTTCTCTAATGATTAGTTATGTTGAGCATCTTTTCATGTGTTCATTGACAATCTGTATGTCTTCTTTGGAAAAATGTCTATTTAGGTCTTCGGCCCATTTTTGGATTACGTTGTTTGTTTTTTTTGATATTGCACTGCATGAGTTGCTTGTATATTTTGGAGATTAATCCTTTGTCCTTTGATTTATTTGCAAGTATTTTCTCCCATTTTGAGGGTTGTCTTTTCGTCTTTTTTGTGGTTCCATTTGCTATGCAAAAGGTTTTAAGTTTCATTAGGCCCCATTTGTTTATTTTTGTTTTTATTTCCATTACTATAGGGGGTGGGTCAAAAAGGATCTTGCTGTGATTTATGTCATAGAGTGTTCTGCCTATGTTTTCCTCTAAGAGTTTTATAGTGTCTGGACTTACATTTCGGTCTTTAATCTATTTTGAGTTTATTTTTCTGTACAGTGTTAGGGTTGTTCTAATTTCTTTCTTTTACATGTAGCTGACCAGTTTTCCCAGCACCACTTATTGAAGAGGCTGTCTTTTCTCCATTGTATAGTCTTGCCTCCTTTGTCAAAGATAAGGTGACCATATGTGCGTGGGTTTATCTCTGGGCTTTCTATACTGCTCCATTGATCTATATTTCTGTTTTTGTGCCAGTCCCATACTGTCTTGATTACTGTAGCTTTGTAGTATAGTCTGAAGTCAGGGAGCCTGATTCCTCCATCTCCGTTGTTCTTTCTCAAGATTGCTTTGGCTATTCAGGGTCTTTTATGTTTCCATACAAATTGTAAAAGTTTTGTTCTAGTTCTGTGAAAAATGCCATTGGTAATTTGATAGGAATTACACTAAATCTGTAGATTGCTTTGGGTAGTAGAGTCATTTTCACAATGTTGATTCTTCCAATCCAAAATCATGGTATGTCTCTCTCTGTTTGTAACATCTATGATTTCTTTCATTTGGGTCTTACAGTTTTCTGCATACAGGTCTTTTGCCTCCTTAGGTAGGTTTATTCTTAGGTATTTTATTCTTTTTCTTGCAGTTGTAAATGGGAGCGTTTCCTTAATTTATCTTTCTGATTTTTCAATATTAATGTATAGGAATGCAAGAGATTTCTGTGCATTAATTTTGTATCCTGCTACTTTACCAAAATCATTGATTAGCTCTCGTAATTTTCTGGTGGCATCTTTAGGATTTTCTGTGTATAATATCATGTCATCTGCAAACAGTGACAATTTTACTTCTTCTTTTCTGATTTGGATTCCTTTTATTTCTTTTTCTTCTCTGATTGCTGCAACAGAGCTTCTTGATTTATATGTCCAGAGAGTCACCAGGGTGGAAAGAAGAGTGGGGTGCTGGCCAGACATCACTCCCTTCTTTCTCCTTCCCCCCTCTCTCTGTCTGTCCATCTTCACCCTCTCTATGTGGCCTGCTTGGGATTCCTCACAGCATGTCTTATCCCCAGAGAACAAGGACAGTGGTTCCTTCACCTCTGTCTCATCCCCCCACCCCCCACAAAGCCCAGCGCCTGACACATGCTGCGTATCTCCCAAGCTGTCTATCACACAGCTCCAATGTTGGGCTTTCCCCCTGAGACTAAGCCTCAGTCTCAGTGTTGCTATTCAGGGGTCCCTCCTCTGGCCTCTGGGGTGACTCTGAAAGGACCCTTCTGAAGGAGAAGATGATCATATTTTCCTCTGACGAGCTCCTTAAACTGTCCTCACATAGAGGATTTTGAGTCCCATCACCAGCCTAGCTTCCCACTGCCCTCCTGGAGGTCTAGTGACTTCTCCTAAAATGGGGTCTCTAAAGCTGAGTGCATCTCTCTGGAGACACCTGCTTAACCCATCACCTCCCTCATTCTAAGAGTCATACTTCTGTTCACACAGCAAAACTGCATTAATGCAAAAACTGCCTTACCCTTCTTGACCTCTATACCGGTCAACACTATTCCACATTCAACACCTTCAGTGTCCAAAGAAAGATGCTGATTATACTATTCCTCCCCCTTCCTCATCTTGGAAAGTTTTTGTTTTTGTTTTTGTTTTCCTAGACCCAATGTCAGAAACTTGCCTCCACTCCTGTTAAAAAGAAGATAGCAACATTTTACAAAATGAGCGCAGACTCAGAAAGCATGTCAAGATTCCAACTTTCCATGGGGCAGGGTGGGGGGTACCTTCTTATCCATACTGAGCCTCTATTTCATAAGCTAGAAAGTAAGGGCAGCTGTGCCCACTTTCTTTTCAGCAGGTGCAGGAAACTCTTTCAGTGCCCTGCACAGTGTCTGACCCATAGTGCTCTGAATAAGCAGACGTTATTATTAATAACAGTATTAACAGTTATGAAAATGATACCAGTTCAATCGCAATATATCTCATAGTCCCAGAATTTGGATGAATGGGGATCCATTAGACCCTCATCACATCAGCCAGTGTATTTATAACCCAGCTTCTCATCTTCCACAAATGTGGTAACACTGTCGATGTTTTCAACTGACTTATTAAGGGAACCTTTGAATCAGACAGGGAGGATGATGAAGCTGTCAGGGCTCTATTGCATCTACTAACTAGCATCTATCATGGATAGCTTTTGAAATCATTTTTTTATCTCCCTAGTGTTACCATCACTGTGCCCATATTTCTCCATCACAGCTGCATAATTAAAAATCAAAGTAAAATATTTAGCTCTTAAATTCCTTTAAGGCTGTCATTTTATTTTCTTCTCCTTCTATCCCTGGAGCATCCTTCATCTTCGTTTCCAGCTCCCCAACCAGAAATTTCAAATCCGTGCAATCTTTCCATTACCTCTTCCCCAAATCACAACTTGACACCCTCTGCTTGGCCTGCCCTCTTTGTTGCAATATGTTCAATTCCTATTGTCTAGAAGATAAGGAATTTTTTAAAGTTGCTCTGTTAATAAAATGCCTTTTAAAAAGTTTGCTCAGCAGCGTGTGTCTCTTAATATGTGTCAACTTCTTTTTGGATCAATTGATGTGGGATGCTATATTAATTATTCATTTTTACAGAATGGAAATTAATTATTGTGCATGAGATTCTAAACACATATGGCAACAGTGCCAGCTGGACTTGGCCCCCCTGCCAGGATTTCAGAGACTCAGATTCAGAGGTAATATGTTGTTTTGCAAAGCCAAGACCTCCTAAAGTTTCCAAGATAGAAGAATTGAAAATCTGACATATTTCTGTACATGGTCCAACTCCTGCCCCTCCTTGAATGCCCCCTTGACTTCCCTGCTATCTCTTCCAGAAGCCGTGCTGGTAAGAGGGAGCTTCTGAGTCTATCACTTCAGCTGCAACCACCTAAACCTTGAGCCTTTGTCCTCGCTTCCAAGTCTGTCTTTCTGTAGCAGGTGGTACCACTAACCTCCCTCCCTGAAGTCTTCAGAAGAAGTCCTCCTGGAGGGAATGACAGGTCTGGAGTGCTCCCTTGACACTCTGTCCTACCTCTGTCGTCTTGTTTATCATGTTGCAGTGAGGTTGTTTATCTGTGCAACAATCACAATTTGGTGTGTTTTTATGGGTAAAAACCATGTCCCATTCTTTCCTGTATCCCTTCATGCCCACTGAAGATAGGTAGCTTGTTAAACTGAGTTAAACCTATTAGTTTCTTGGAGAGGAGAAGCTCACAGAAGCACCTATTCCCCTTGAGGAAAATGAAAAAGGAAGTCGATTCCTGGTAGAAGAGAGGGTAGGGTACAGATCTTCATTCAGAAAGAAGTTACTGGAAATTCTGGATGTCCAGGAGACATGGGTCTAGACCTTTTGGCATTGAAGAGGATAACTATTTCAGAAAAAGCAAAGCAGCCACTGTTTAATGTCCTGGCTCTTTTATCTCCATCTTCTCACTTCCTTCTCATCAGAGAGTGTGGAAGCCTTGGCTGAATATAGCAGCTCAGTAAATACTTGCTAAATGAATCAAGATATGAAAGAATGAATAAAGTTAGGATCATTTTGGTTGCAAGTGACCAAAAAAATTAAAATAAAATATAAAAAACAACCAACCCTAAACAGACAATACTGAAAAGAAACATCTTGGTCCCTGTCATTGAAGAGCATGGGTGAATGGCTGGGTTCAATGCAGGTATTAAATGATGTCACTAAGGCCCAGATTCACTCCACCTCTCAATCCTGCTTCCAGTCATTGGATCTATTCTCAGGCAGAATCTCACTTCTCAGTAGAAAGATGGCTCTGGCAGCTCCATATTTTACTTCTTCTCAAGTTCAAGTCTGCACAGGAAAGAGAGAGAACCAAATGCTGTTGTCATGATTACTAAATTGACTAGACTAGAATCAAATAAAAAGGGGAAACCTGGAGCCTGTAGTAGATGAATCATTTTGCTCAAGGGCACCCCATAAATAAATCTGGAACAAGTGTAAATCTACCCAGGGTTCAGGGCTCTTCCTTCCCCTACAAAAATGCCCTAAGTTTCCCCACACCCAAAGGCGACTTCCTCTCTCTTATGTCACTTCACCCTGCAGAATCCCCACTGAGATGACCTGTCTACCCTGGTCTTCTAGTCTTTACAGGTATTTTCCTAAACACCCTTGATCTCAGCCCAAAAAGCCACCTTTCCATCCTTCTCAATGTCCCTCCTTACTTCTTCATTTTCCTGAAATTCCCACAGTAACACAAGCAAAATAATATCCTTTCATCTGAAAAAATAGCTGTTCTCCAGGAGATTTCAGATATATTGTCCTGAGTTCAAATTCTAGATAGGCTACTCTGGCTTTTTAACCTGAAGCAAATCACGTCCTCTCTCAGACCCTCAGTTTCCTCCTTCTGTGAAACAAAGAAGTAAAACATATTCTCCAGGGCTTTGCAAAGATAAGAGTATATGAGATTACCCAACATAGTAATTGCTTTATAGTCAATTGCTTTATAAATGTTGAGGGCCTGTTTCCCTTTCTTTCTGAAAGCTGGAATAGACACACACAACCTTCAACTGTCTCTTTCTCTAGGTGAACTTGAGTTCATAGGTATGGAAGGGGGAGATATGCTACAGATTGTTGACCTTCACATGTGGGCTTATAGCCACTATTTGTACAGAAGAGAGGCATGATTGAAAGAATAATGGATTAAAGTGCTTTAAAAAGTAACTTCTAGACCTCTACCCAGTCACTTTCTAACTATTCATTCTTGACCTCAGTTTTCCCAACCTGTGGAAGAAAAATGTTGCTTTATCTCTGAAGTCCCTTCTAGGTGTAAGATGCTAAGTTTCAATACCAACCAGATAAACTATGACCATAATTCACCAGGTTATCCACTGAAGGGAGTTACTGTCTACTGCATACTTATTATGTGCCAGACATGGTTATAATAAATGGTAATCGTCTTTGCTATCCGTTACTGATGCCTGCTATGGGCCAAGCATCTTGCTACACACTTTGCATGGACTCTCTCACTTGATCCTCAACAAACCTACCAAGGAACATACCTTCCTCCTTTCACATGTCGGAAAGATGAGGCACAGAAAGGCTGAACAATTTGCCAAAGATCACACATCAGCTGACAGGTTTGAGCTCTGGTCTCTACGACTTGTAAGCTCACACTCTTAATTTCCACCTGTCCTGACCGATTTGGGGGCACCCAGCCCACAGTATCTCAAGAAACCTTCCACATTTCCTTTATATCTATGATTTGGAAATTTTCAGGGAAGGCATCCCAGAAGATATTGATGGTTGAGCAGGAGTTTTCCAGGCAGAGAAGGACCCAAGGAAATACCATGAAGAGATAGTACAGCTCAAAGTATGAGTCTAGAGACTGTCCCCCTGAGCTTGAATCCGTATGCTTCCACTTGTTAGTTACATGATCTTATTCTCCCTGTGCCACAGTTTCCTTACTTATGAATCAGAGATAATAATAATTCTTACCTTGTGAGGTTGTTGTGAGGATGAAATGACTGAATTTAGAAAGCACTTAGAACAATGTCTGGCACATAGGAGTGAATAAATAGACTGTGGATAAGTGTTTCCTATCACTGCTATAATTCTTAGCTGGAAAATAACAAGGCAAGATGCAAAACTGAGTGCAGTTCCTGAGAACTAAAAGATATTTAGTATTGGTTATGTTGGAGGCAGAGATTGACAGGAGATGGAAAAGAAGGCCTGGAGCAGATCTCAAAGGGCCCCAAAATCGAAGGTCAGGAATATGAAGACAAAAGGAAGTCCTTGGCAGGTATTCAGCAAGAAGTGGTAAGGTATCCTTTAAATCTGCAACATTACATCTCGCAGAGACACAGCTTTGGTTCTTGGAAGGTGATGCTTCTCCATAATTTCCACACTCAAATTTTGACCTTGAACTCTGTGGACACACAGATGGAACCTAATCCTCTTTAAAAATCATGATGTCTTTGCCATGAGATAATGCCTTGCCTTCCCCTAGAAGCTGTTCATCTCCAGGATAAGCCAAATTTTGCCCTCATTCCTCAAAGAACATGGTGTCAAGGCTCCTCTTGGCCCTTGCCTCTCTCTCTCTCTCTGATGAAGCAGCAGTTTGCCTCTATTTCTCATAGGATATTAAACTGGGGAAAGTAAGAGAGTGGTTCTCAACACAGTTTATCTCTATAAAGAGAAGATATTGATATATCATAGAAATTAGAAAATTGGAGTCATAGGAAGGGGAAGAGGGTAATCATGAAAGATCATTTGGTTGATTTACTATCAAAGTTGGGCCCAGAATTTCCTGGTGGCCACGGCAAAAAGAAAAATGCAATAGTTAACACCTTATGCTCTCAGACTAGAGGAAGTATAGCAACTTCTTAATGTGTGGGTATGTGAGCAGTGGTGGGGGGACAAATTCCATATACTAAATCATGAGAGTTGTTGCTTATGTAGAGGCATTGAGTAATGAGTTAGACAACCCGCCTTCAAAAGGGTGTTTTTAAACAAATTCTTTTATTTTGGAATACTTTTAGATGTACAGAAAATTTTCAAAGATGTTACAGAGAATCCCCATATACTCTTCACCCAGTTTCTGCCATTGTGAACATCTTACATTGCCATAGTATATATGTCAAAACAAAGAAACCAACATCAGTACATTAATATTTACTAAGCTCTCCACTTTACCTGATTTTCACCAGTTTTCCCATTAATGTTCTCTTATGAACCCAGGGAACTGCATTGCATGGTCTCTTCTATCCCCCCAGTCTCTTCTGGTCTGCTACAGTTTCTCAGTCTGTCCTTGTTTTGATGACCTTGACATTCTTGAAGCGTACTGACCCGGGTATCCTGTAGAATGTCCCCTAATCTGGGTTTGTCTGGTGTTTCTCTCGTGATTGGATTATGTGCTGGGTTTTTGGAAATAAAGCCACAGAAATAGAGTGACTTTCTTATCATGTCACGTCAGGGGCTCACGATATCCATATAACATAATTTTATTACAAAAGCAGAAAGAGTTATTCATTTTATGCTTTTATTTTTTAAATGGGTGTCCAATGGCCCATGGAAGAGGATATGTGTTTTTTAAATTAGAAAACACGGATTTAAGGATCAATGCCTAGCAGCTTATCATGGTATTATTGCTAACAGTATCTGATAAGGCCATTTTATCAAAGTTTAAGGGCACTCTTCTTCCAGAAAAGTAAATCTCTGGGTTTCAACTCATTCAGAGTCTGCTTTGTAGGATGTCATGGCTGCTTATTCTTGTTGATGATAAGACTGGGTATATGCAGGGGTCTGTTTTAGTACTTGACCGCATCAGCTTACAACCAGGATTGAAGGTGAAATTCCTAAATACATAGGGTCGCCTCTTATTAATGTATAAAATGAAAGCTGAGGAATCCCAAAAGTAGTTGATTACATTGTCATTAAAGCTAATGAAATACTTTAGGCCAAGGGAAGTTGAGTATCTCTGAAAGCATTGCTAATCATAGCTTTAGAATTTCATTTATTTGCTCCACCTTTCCTGAAGATTGAGGATGAAGTTTTTGTTAGTAAAGGCCAAAGTTGTGCAAAGCTTATTAATAAATATATATCCTGTCACTGGAGAGATGGGTTAGATCTCCCCATATCAGAAAAAAACAAACAAACAAATTATTCACTACCACGAGAGCCTGCCTTTCCAGCCACAAAAAGCCTCAACTGCATCCTGAGAGTAAGGAAACAATGACAAAAAGATACTTTACTGCCCAATTGTGGGGGTGAAGAAGGTTGGAGGTATTCAGAGGAGTCCTGGGGCTCTGATTCCAGAAGATATTGTCCATGTCCCATCTTTACAGTTTTGCCAGATTTATGTTGTTGGCAAGTAAGACATACACTGGAAACATCCTCGACAATACTCTTAAAATTACCCAGCCACCCCCCCCAAAAAAAATTACCCAGCCAATGATGACTCACTACCATGGTCAATTTAGATATATTATTATAGGTAAAATAATGAAGCATTTTTTCTAAACTCCAGAAGATCATTTTGTATGACCAGACAACAGTGTTGTGAACATCACAATTATTATCTTCAAGGTGTGTCCATTTTTTTTTAACATCTTTATTGGAGTGTAACTGCTTTACAATGGTGTGTTAGTTTCTGCTGTACAAGAACGTGAATCAGCTACACATATACATATATCCCCATATCCCCTCCCTCCCACCCTCCCTATCCTGTCCCTCTAGGTGGTCACAAAGGACCGAGCTGATCTCCCCGTGCTATGTGGCTGCTTCCCACTAGCTATCCATTTTACATTTGGTAGTGTATATATGTCCACGCCAAGACGCGTCCATTTTGACCTTCCTCAGTGTTTCTTTGAATCAGGGACTTATTTTGGCAATTAATGATGGTCTCTTTGAATCTCTCCAAGGCTTTTCCTCTTTGAGTGGCATGGGAAAGCAATTTATGCTTTTATTAAATGCAAATTTCTCTTAAAACAACCAAAATTCACTTTTTATTTTATTTCTATCTTATCAGACATGTCCCAATATTGAATCTGGTCAGTCTTTGACAGTTAACTAATAATCCCAGAGACTTTGCCTTATTAAATCTATTAAACCACAACACCCTCATCCAATCTTTCTGTCCCTGCTTTGGGGATTTGTTCTGTTCATTTTTAACGTATACCGAAATGTGTCTCTTTCCTGGTTAGTTAATTTTCACCTTGTTGGGTTGTTGGGTCCAGCAGGATGCTCCAGTCTACCTACATCTTCCTGGATTTTGTCAGCCAGTATTTTAATACCAAGCCTATTACCCTTCCCAAATTATGCCCTGTCCCTATTCACTGAACAAGGCAAAAGTGAGGACTGAGTCTCAGACCCAAAGAAAGATCTAGAACTTTGATCTTTGTTTTGAACTCTCTGAAGGTAGAGGATATGCTAGGAAGGGAATGTCTCTTCCATACGACACCCTTTGCTTTGCTTGATTTCATTTGCCTTTGATGCCAAAAAAGGTATAATCCAGCCACAGCCATCAGTAACGAGGGTTAGAGGCAGAAATGAATGATTATCAGCACAATGCCTGAAATTGTATTTCTTAGCATTAGTGTTTTAAGTGAATTTGTGTCTGAGTTTCTCATTTTGAAGATTTCCATCAACCCCACAAACATTTACTGAATAACCACTTTGGGTCAGATTTGCCTTTATTTTCTTTACTTAATTTACAACTTTGAACCAGAAAAAATTTTCAGCTGGGAAAGCAGGAGGGAACCTTGACCATCATGTGGTTGGGTGAGGATGGACCTGGGAGGGGGAATCTGGGTGTAGCGTCACTGATCCCTTCTTCTCACTGGGAATCACCTGACAACTCTCTTCCACTCACCTGGCCTTTGGTTCCCGTGTCTAGAAAACACAGGGTGGGGCATGACTAGATGGTAACTAAAGTATTTAGCTCTGACAGTCTAAGTGGGAAGGGTTCGGGGAAGGAAAGGAAGAGAGGTAGAGCAAGCACAGTGCTACCAGTAGGTTAGGTCCTCCAGAATGTCTCTAATCTTGTTCTCCAAGTTGTCTTAGGAACTGCTGTCCTCATTTCACAGAGGAAGAGACTGAGGCTCAGTGTTTACCAGGCATACTGTCTTGGTTTCACAGCTAGGACAGTGCAGAGCCTGAATCTGAGCATAGGTCTACAACTTCACTGTTCATGGTGCTCCTTCCACTGCACAAAGGTTTTTTTTCTTACTCGTTTTAATGTTATCTTCCATTTATAGAAAAAATGACTCGGGTGTCCAAGAGCTGAAAGCCCTTCTAAAAGTTGGCTCTATTATGAAATTACTGAAAAAGATGTCATGTCCACTCTTCTGAAAATCCAACGTCCCCCTCAGCACTTCCCTCCTTAATGGGAAAGTGTAAAGATCCTGGAAACAGGTGCGTCTTGACAGGTCTAGAGCCATGGGTTTGCAGGGTTTAAAGACCATGGCCAAGGACATCAGTCAATTGACTGGACTCATAGGTCCTCACTGGGGAGAGATGGAGTTAGGCATCTGGTGCTAAAGAAACCAATGATATGATAGTCTAGTTATGAAGTAGAATATAGAGAAAAAGTGTTGTGCTGAGCCTGGCGTTGAATCGCACCCTGAGCTTTACAGTGTCGTTGGTCTGAGTGCGGAACGATTTCCATCACGGAAGAGAAAGACAGTGGAAGGAAACACAAAAGATGCCGATAGTAACACCTGGGCGATTTTTTTTTTTCAAAAGCTGCTGGCAAACACAACTTTCTGAAAGGATGACAATGAATACGCAGGAGATTAATAATAGCTGTGACTGGTGTAGAGGGGCTTCAGCCTGCTGGCATTGGGCTCACTATTTTGGAGGCATTCTCTCTGTTCTCCATAAAACCCTATAAAAAGACACTATTTTCCCTCGTTTAAAGACGCAAAGACAGAAACTTAGGGAGGTTAAATAATTTGCCCAAGGTCACACAATTAGAAAACGGTGTTAAAATTACAGTCGGATACAGAGCTCATGAAATTTCACGGGCCATTGTGAGTGCTGTGTCAACCTCCCTTGCCAAGTGATATGAAAAGAGTGTCCTGGTTCATAGGAAGCATGTGTACACACACACACACACACACACAGTTTAAACTTCCAAGATTAAAAATGTAATAACACCATCAAAATTATTTCTTAAAAATAAGGGTGAGAGTTTACCACCAATGAACCAAAGAAATGTATAAACGATGTACTTAATTGACTGGGAAACGGTGCAGCAATAAGGTCTAAGATGCAGGAAGGCATGTTGAACAACAAGATTGGGAAACAGAAAGGCAACTCTAATTAAACACCGATTGCATTCAACAACTATAATGAGGCTAATTTATATAACTGAAAATACAGAACTAAATTTCTGGAAGACAACAGAGTAGAGTAGCCCCTCCCCAACTGAGGATGTCACCTTCCTGAATAGCTTCCTAGTAGAAAGAATCAAAGTTGAGATTTTCAAAATTGTATGAGAAAACAACAGTTAGAAGGCTCAAAAACCAACCATGAGCTGTGGAAAACGTTATACATATTTTTATGTGTCCTGAAACAAAATGCATTACGTAGATGAAGAAGACAATACATCCAACAGAGAAAATAGCAATGAATTTTTCATTCCTGAAAGTAGTAACAGTTGATGCTTCCTTAATAATTTTTATACCATGGCTGCCCCATGAAGACAGCTGAGAATTTGTCTTCTCTACACCTGTGTCCCACCTCCTAGTAGAGACCTGGCAAAGTCAATGCTGGAGAAATATTTGTGAATTAATGTACGTATAATATGTATTAACTTCAAATTCTCCTCCCAAGGAGATATGTGCATCTCCTGGTGTTCTCTGTGGAAGTTCACACTGGTCGAAAGTGTTGGTACCACCATTGACTCGCCAACTCAAGTAAATTAATATCTCCATTTAAACTGATTCATCAGGCAAGAAAAGTCATTCAGGTGCCAAGGCAGGAGCTGACTCATATAGTTCCTCCACTGAAAACTAGAAGAATATTTTTGTGTTGCTGTTCGACATGCATTGAAGAGCCATCAGTGTTTCTTCTTCCTCTTTCTCCTGCTTTTCTGCATGAATGCCTATTGACTTCCTGGCAATCAGAGTAGTGTCCACATGCAAAGGAAAAAGGACTGAGGGCCAGCCTGGTGGATAATTTAGTCCGTGAATCTGTCCAAACATGTTGCCTGGTGCTTCCACAAATATTCCCTGGTCGTTCTGTTCAAGACGTCAGGTACCTTCAATGGGGCAGATCAGAAATGGCTTTTGCTGGGGAGGGGGGTGGGGGGGTGTCACATGTGTGGTTGAACAGGGCCCTGTGCTTAAAGGGCTCCACACTTGATTTAATGTTTTTAATTTTTATTTATTTATTATTTTATTTTTTTATTTTTGCTGTGTTGGGTCTTCGTTTCTGTGTGAAGACTTTCTCTAATTGTGGCAAGCGGGGGCCACTCTTCATCGTGGTGCGCAGGCCTCTCACTATCGCGGCCTCTCTTGTTGCGGAGCACAGGCTCCAGATGCGCAGGCTCAGTAGTTGTGGCTCACGGGCCTAGTTGCTCCGCGGCATGTGGGATCCTCCCAGACCAGGGCTCGAACCCGTGTCCCCTGCATTAGCAGGCAGACTCTCAACCACTGCGCCACCAGGGAAGCCCATGTTCTTAATTTTTGAACAAGGGGTCCCAAATTTTCATTTGAGGCTGGGCCTTGCAAATCATTCATCAGGCCCTGTGCCTGTCACTATCCTTAACGTTCTTTTCCCAAAGATAGGTCAAGCACAGGGGCCTCCCTCAAAGACCCCACAGTCTAGTTGGAAACTCAGACATGTGAACAAATAGTGCAGATACTGTACTAAAACCCTCGCCTCCTTCATTCCCCTCAATTGGTCCTGCAGACCCTACTTCCTGATGCCTGTACTCAACCCCTCCTTGCGACCACCAACTCAGGTCAGACCCTCCTGGTGGCAGGCAGGCCTTGCCTGGCTTTCTAAGCTGGTTGTCTCCTATCGCAGCCTACCTGTTTACAGTTTCCCCAATCACGCATCCGCTCCTGCCTTTACTAGCCTTGCACATGCTTTTCCTTCTGCTTGGATTAACCCTTCCTCCCCCCCACAGTCACATGCTCTCTCTCACCCTCTCTCCAACCAGCTGCCCTTGTGGACCTTCAGGAGTTAGTTCAGGGGCCACTTCTTCCAGGATGCCTTCCCTGATTCCTACAGTCTGGTGAAATCACCCTTTTCTGCTCTCCCAACATCCCTCTGCTTTCCCTCTGTTTTTGCAGCCCCACCATTTCCTGCACTCAAGCTCGGTGCACGAGCCTGTTTTCCCCACCAGATTCAGAGCTCTTTGCATACAGCAACTGTGTCTTTTTTTGTTTGAACCCTGACATATGGTGGGAGCATTGTTTGTAAGGTAAAGGAGTGAGCCAAACTCTTTGGCAGCCCTGGTGTATATGCTCCAACAGGAGAAAGAACCACCCAGGGATGCACTTTGCTTTGATGCTCAAACTGAGATCTGGTTATGAGTTGCCCTCTACTTGCCCAGGAAGGGAAGCCATCTTTGCACATCCTGTGTCTCCCAGCATTGGCAATTTCCCCACCACCACCCCTATCTTGGAGTCCATTTCTTGATGCTCTTCCCACCGCTGGATGCGAGCCCCAACTCCTTACAGGCATCTCGGCCACACGCAGGCTCCTTTGCCTTGGTTTTCCCCAATAGAAAGCTGACTCCTAAAGCAGGGATCTCCTCTGTCCTCCGTCTACCCCAACATATACTTTGAAAGCTCTCAGAAATGCCATTAATTATAATAATAGCGACACTTGGTACTTTTATAGGCTCTTTCATCAGAAGATCTCTGAGTACTTAAAAAATATTATCTCATTAATCCTCACAACACCCTCGTGAGACAGCTGGCAGGTAAACCTATCCCAGTTTATCAGGAAAGGGAACGAAGGCAGAAAGGTGATGTCTAGAGAGAGGTCCAGGATCAAACAAAGAGTTGGACAGGCTCTGGACCAAGGATCCAAGGCAGCAGGAAGGTAAAGCCTGGTCAGCGGACGAGTCCCATGTACATATTCTATAAAAACATACCTGTTTCAGGTTCTTTTCCCATATAGGTTATTACAGAATATTGAGTAGATTCCCTGTGCTATACAGTAGGTCCTTGTTGGTTATCTACTTTATTTATAGTAGTGTGTGTATGTTAATCCCAAGCTGCTAATTTATCACTTCCCCCCACATCATATGTATGTGTATAACTGAATTACTTTGCTGTACACCTGAAATTAACACAACATAGTAGATCAACTATACTCCAATAAAAAAATTTAAAAATAAAAAATAAAATAAAATAAATTTAGTAGTCTTAATCGGTTAAAACCTATAGTTCATAATTTTTTAAACCTCAAATTATTTTACAAAACTCAAATAAACAAAACACATCCCCCCCCAGCCCCCAAAAGAAAACCTATCTGGACCTCATGGGTGAATGAATCATGGATACGTCTGACATCTCATTGGTGTTTAGGAAATGATACCAAATCACTGACATTTTTGAAGAGTCACCTTCTTATTTTTCAGCAAATACTTTCTGAGCATCTGCTCACGGCCCCCTCCCACTGGTGACACAGCTGAATCCAGCTTATCAATAATGCTAGTGAATCTTCCTCCCGAATCTATCTCAGAGCTAATGAAGCTTCCAGCAAAGAGGAAAGTGTATAATCATCTATGAATCCCAAGCCCCTTTCAACGTCAGGAACACAAAACAGCACCTGAGAAAAAGTATTAATTATGTCTTTTACTGAGGAACTGGAACTCTCATCTCACTGAGCCATGGTTGACATTCCTAACTGGGAGCCCAACAGGATTTTGAAAGTATCTGTTTCCAACCTCTCATTTTGCAGATGGTGAGAAGGAGCCTCAGAGAAGCTGGGGGTCTCTCCCAGATCGAAGGATGAGTGGAGGGCAGAAGCAAGGCAAATGGCCTTTGCTTTGCTCCAGTTTTCAGACCACTCATTTTTCTCAACACCGAACACCTAAATCATATGTTTGGGAGCATTAGAGAAAGTTCTGGTAAACACCAGCCCTTTCATTTTTACTTCCAAAGGGAGCTGTGGGTGTTGGATGGGGGAGAGGCTTGGGGGAGGGGCGGGTGGGCGTGAGCAGGGCAGGAGGGGTGGGAAGGAGGCTTCATGTGAGGACAAGCCCAAGGGCTCCATGAGGGGCGGCAGCCTTGGACCCAGACAGGCTCTCTGTTGGAGTGAAAGAAGCCCTTGAGCCTCTAATGCGTGCAGGATAGAAAATAGATACCTGTCTGATATAATTAATTGTATTTTTCCTAAATTTAACATTGCCCGAAGGGGAAAATCGTTCTGCTTAGGAAAAACCCTCCTGCCACACAGCGTCTACCAGCCGGCCAGATTTAATTGCTGCGATAAAAACCACAAGAAAGACCAGGTTCCCACTCAATGTATAACCACATCTACTGAAGAATAGCTTTAATCACCTTTGAAAGGGTGACCACAGGATAATTAAAGAGGAAGGGTGCTCATTGGGAATTATCCAGAAATATCAAATCTCCGTTTATCATGGGGTCCGACTTAAAATGTCTTGGCATGGCTCTGCTCCCACAGCCCCCACTCTATTTTAAGCTAAGTCCTCAGATTTCCATTATTTAGTGATGGAGAAAATAGGCCTGTTTCACAAGTCTGCATTCACCGATGGGTTGAGAGGTTGAAGGGGACAATTGTCAACCGAGAAGAACACAGGGTTTGGGGTGAGCCAGACAGGACTGGAATCCTCTTTCCTCTATCACCTGCCTGTGTGACCTTCACAGGTGACCTGATATCTCTGAGCCCCCTCCCCAAAGTGAGGGCCATGAGAGTCATTCCGCAGAATTACTCCAGCCGAACGCTCCGTTCATTTGAATCTCTTTCCTTCAGCAGAATACCCACCCCTTTGCAGAAACCAAACAAAAATGAATCAAGGCCTGATATTCACGGAGGAGACTTTGAGTAGCCACGAAGGAGCAGAGAATCGGGAAACAGAGTTGGAAGCAAGGCTGTGACAGTGTGGGGTGGGGGGAAGAGGGGGCTATCCTGGGCTTATTTTCTCCCTGTATTGAGGCTCTTCCACTTTGCCCAGGGCAGGGCGCTGAGGGGCAGCCGGGAACCAGTGGCGTGACATTCTTGGCAGCCTGTTTGCACCCAGAGCAAGCAGGCTTTGTTCCACACCCACATTTCCAGGCCTCTTGCTGTCTGGCCTCTACTCTCTGGGGAAGTTAACCAGGAAGTGACAGTCTCCCTGCCCCTTACCTCCCTCAAGAGACCTCTCCTACCAGCCCCAAGCACGGAGCTTGACTAAACCCCTAGGAACAGAAGAGAAGCACCCCCAGCCCCTGAATTCCTAGGCTCTCCTCACCTAGAGGTAGGGAGAGGAACAGGGGGACAACTTGCTTATCTTCTCCCCAGGAAGGAGGGATGAGTCTGGTGGAACCCCTCACTGGTATATTCATTCATTTCTCCAGCCGTCGTAACCAGGTGTTGACTGTGCCTCTCCCCCACCGCTGTGGTCACTTGAAGCCCTCATGGTTAAACTTGACCCAAACCACAGTTCCAGGCTTTCAACAGCCACAGTCACAGATCTAGGACCTATTCTTGTTCCTGCATCTCACTTCTAGCCTCCCTCTGCCTTTGAGCTTTGACATCCAAACACAACACCTTCCCTCTGCCCTGAACCCCAAGAGCCAGGCACAAAGTCTAGCTGCTCCTTAATTTTCAAATAATCCACTTGTTCTCCTGTGGCAGAATGAATAACGTCCCTCCCACAGATAATCCATGTCCTAACCTCCAGGACCTGTGAACGTTACCGTATGTGCAAGAGGGATTTCGCAGATATGGTCAAGGGTCTGGAGATGGGGAGGTGACCCTGGATTATCCTGGTGGACCTAATGTCATCACAAGTGTCCTTATACAATGGACGTGAGAGGAATCAGTCTTACAGTAGGAGATAGGATGACGGGGGCCAGAGGAGGGAGTGATGTAAGGGGACGGCCACCAGCAAAGGAATGCAGGCGACCGCTAGAAGTTGGGAAAGACAAGGAAAAGCTTTCTCCTCTGAAGCCTCCAGAAGGAATCTGCCCTCCAGAAGGAATCTGCCCTGCAGACACCTTGATGTTAGGCTTCTGACCCCAGAACTTGGAGAGAATAACTGTGTTTAAGCCATTAAGTCTATGGTAATTTGTTATAGCAGCAATAGAACACTAACTCATGTCCAAATTTTGGGGAGCTATACTGAAGCGTGACATCCTGGGGTACATGGCCTCATATAAACATCCCACCCACCCACGATTTTTCCCAAGGGCATGAGTCCAAAGTGTTTTCAGTGACAGGTAATGCAATACCAGACACCTGCTACCTTATCTTCCCCAGAGTGTGGAGGTCAATACAACATGGCAGCTCTTGAAGCTCTTCCTTCAAGGTGCCAAGGAGGCCGCTGTGACTCTATAAATCACAGTCACACCCAATGCTAGAAGAAGGGATGCCAGATGGGTCAGTCCCTTTTATCATAAAGTGAACGTTTTCCCAGAAGCCTCCGGAGCTGTCTTACCTTTTACTCTCATTGTCCAGAACACGGTCCCATGACCATCTTTCATCTTCAAGGGAGTCTGGGAAATAATGGAACAGGATTATAAGAGTTCGCTTAACCCAAATATGATCCATTGCCTTGACACACTGGTGTTGCAAACAAAACCAGGCTACATTAACAAGGAACAAAGGTGCTGGATGGGCTAGTGCCCCTGTAATAGCTGCTCTGCCCTCAGCACCCATCAGCCCAAGTTCCAACTGCCAGAACCTGTACTCTTTTGCCTGAGGGTGGGAACAGCAGGAGGTGCTTCAGGATTATCACCCGCCCCCAGCAGCACTCCACCAATGATGGATGGCAGGTGGCGGGAAACCTCCCAGCTTCCTTCGTCCCGCAGGTGAGATAACCCTGAGTGCTGGGCACTGTCTACCAGAGCCCCTTCCGCAGGGTCGGGCTCCAGTTGCCCACAGTGATAACCTACTTGGTAGTGAGCTCTTTACCAGCCATCGCCACATGCTGCCTCATCTCTCCACTCCTTCAGCATGTCTCTCTGCATCACGTCCCAAATAATTCACTTGCACACAATTCTCAGGGTTTGCTTCTGAGGCACCCCAAATGACGACAGCCAGTAAAAGAATTTTTTTAATTTTGTCTCCAGTCCCATTTTCATTCAGGAACAGGAAGCATCAATGCCCACCCCAAAAGATTCTTTCCAAAGCAACTTCTCCACAAAAGGGAGATTTTGTTGCTAGAACCTCTCCACAAATTATTTGAAAGTCGGAGCTTTCTCCATACCATTACACGTGCATCCATTTACCAAGGAACTGCTGAAGGTCAACAGGACTGGATTCTGGGTTGTTTGCTGGATTTCCTAAAATGAATTAGATACAACCCCTGCTTGCAAAGAGCAGCCAAAGCAGAAGGAGGGGAGATGAGAAGGCCAGGCAGCCAAGGAAAGGAAGGGATCAAACCTACCGGAAGGGGGTCTCACGTGGGAGCTGGTCTGAAAAGATGAGAAGGTCAAGTCAGGGGAGGAAAGGGCTATTTAAGCCAGGGGTACAGCATAGAAAGCCAGAGTAACGGCAGAGAGACCACATTTGGGGGCCTCGTGAGTCATGTACGAAGGCTGGGTGGTGGGGGGTTACGTATTGGGGAACAGAAGGTGGTCTGGAGAGAAAGACAGAACTGGAGAAAGAATGTCCATTTGGAGACACAACACCCAGCTCTTGGGTATCAACATCTGCTGAGCTCTCCATCCTGGTGTCCATGAAAGCAGAGCCTACTTCTCCTGGTGTCCATGAAAGCAGCCTACTTCTCCTGGTGTCCATGAAAGCAGCGTACTTCTCCTGGTGTCCATGAAAGCAGCCTACTTCTCTCTCCAAGGTGGATATCACTAAGCCCTTTCATTTACACAACTACTTACAAGGTGTTGTAGCATAGATTCCTATTAAATCTTCACCACAAACTTTCCCTCCCATTTCTCAAGGAGAAGGTCAGTCTCTAAATGGTAAAGGGTCTTTTCTAAGACCACACAGATACGAGGCGGAACATCCAAGATTTGAATTGAAGTCACGTTCACTCTAAGGGGTTCTAGCCACACTCCTTTCAACTAGGAAAATAGACAGACGAGTCCGTTTGCCGAATACACCTGGTTTCATTAACGGCAAGGCTCCATCGTTATGAAAAACATTTTATCTTCTTATCATATACTTCAACTTCTACTGTCCAATATAAAAATAAGGCAAGCCACTTGCATAACTTTTAATTTTCTAGTACCACACTTTTAAAAGAGTAAAAGGAAACAAGTGCAATTAATGTTAATGATATAATTTATCTAATCCAATACACCCAAAATAGCATCATATCAACATGTAATCAACATTTAAAAATCATTCATTTGTCAATATTATGACATAGTGTGAGTGTGTTTCACGTTTGGTAATTGCAATCATTGTTGCTTTTGTTGTGGTCATCCATTTACGATGCTTGGTGTCAGTTGATTTATCTCTTGTAGAAATAAAATACTGTGTGTGTGTGAGTTGTGAAAAAAAACAAAAAAAAGAGAGAGAGGGTGGCTGGCGGGGGAGAGACCTTTCTCTCTTTCTACTCCCCAGAAGAATATCCACCCACCTAACCCAAGGAAAAGTTTCAATGATGAAGCTGAACTCAAATGATAAGAAATACAATAAACTTTCATTATGATATTGGCACCTAGAAAAAAAACATCATTCATTATTATGAGATATTTACATTCTTTGGTTTGTACTAAGTCTTCACAACACAGGTATATTTATACTTACAGCGCATCTCACTTTGAACCAGCCACATTTCAAGTGCTCAAAAGCCACATGCAGTAGTGACTATCATAATTGGCCAGTGCAGCTCTAAAGTTACATGCAGAATGGCACAGTGGTTTGTGTTCTGACTTGGAGTTGTAAGGTCTGGCTTGGATTTTTCTCTCAATCTCCATTTCAAGTCACATTGTCAGCTTTTCCGAATTCTGATCAGTGGAGAAAATGGGACCATTGAGCAAGGCCAGGCCACGTGGACTCATGGACTAACTGGTAGCTAACAGGCCAGTGATCTTGTTCAGAGGTCAGCCAACTACAACCTACTCATGGGCCAAAATCAGTCCCCACCCAGTTTTAATACAGCACATGAACTATGAGTGGTCTTTCCATTTTCAAAAGGTAGCATAAATAAGCAAACAAATAAATAAATAAGAAGGATATGCAACAGCAACTCTACATGGCTGACACAGCCTAAAGTATTTATTATCTGTCCCTTTACAAAAAACGTGTGCTGACCTCTGGTTTAGTCAATTCTATATGTGTTTTTTTTTTTACATCAATAGGGTTTATGGGATTTAGATACTATTCTGTCACCATAATTCTACAAGTTTTTACTCTTAATTCAATGTTTCTGTAATTTCAGTGTTCACCATCAATTCTTTCTCTGTAGTGTCTCCATTCTTCATTTGATTCAGTGCTTGGTTAGCTGAATTTACTGTCAAGGATTTTTTTTTTCAAGAAAATCACTTCTATGACCTGTTATCTGAGATGCTACTATTTGACTGACAGTCCACGTTTTGTCTGTTCACATCATTATACTTAAGGAGAAAAATTAGGCTCAGCCCCTCCCATTATGGGAGTCATATTTCTTTCCCTGGGGACTTTACATATCACCCCTCTGTCTTTGGACATTGAAGGCTGCACAACTGCTCTTAGCACCGTCTTCTACTTATCATTTGGTCTACTGGACTTTGACATAGAGGACCATTTTCCACCAGAGTTTCCCAGAAGTCCATTGCCTCCAACTTCTTTCACATTTCAGAGTACACGCCTGTTGCATTTATATCTGAAACACAACTTTCCTGGGCATAAGATTCTTGATTCAAACCTCATATCACTTAGAACCCCATAGCCACTGCTCCACCTTGGTGTGTGACATGTTGCTGGAGGGAAAATCTAAAGCCTTATTCTTCTTTCTTCCAGGAAACTTGTGTTTTCTGCTCAGATGTCTAAAGAATTCCATTTACCTTCGACGGTCAGTAAATTAAATAGGATATATCTTGGTATCAAATGTTCTTTACTTTTTTTATAAAAAACAGTGTGGCCTTTTAATATGAATACGTTTTCTCCTTCTTTTCAGGGAAATTTTCCTTCAGTTGTGTCAATGATTTGTTGGCTTTGGTGTTTCAGGGCCACAGATTAATCTCATAAGGCATTATCTATCAGCCTGCACACTAATACCTTTCCTCTGATTGATTTAATCTCTTTACTTCCTCTTCTGCATTCATCTCAAGCACTTCCTTAATATCAGTAATTCAGTATTTCAACCGCATCATTCTGTTCTTTTGTCGTTTGTGATTTATGTATTGGTTCAGGCATGCTGTTGCTTCAGTCTCAGATTGTTTTCTTAAGCCCATAACATCACTTTTCTTCTCATCCTGTGATTTTATTGGCTCATCTCTAAGTTCCTATTTTACTAAACTCATGGTCATATTATATTCTTCTATAATACAAAGCAATTGCTGGGAGTTTTCTTCAGTTCCTGGGGTTATATTTTCTTCAGGACTAGGTTCTTCATTTGTGCTTTATACAAACTGTTCTTTAATTTTTTTTTTACACTTAGCTTTTGACGTAGTATATTTGCACAGTGGCCAAACTGTTTCTTTTCATCCAACTTATGCTAAACAAGGACATCTCTGCCCAGATCTTCTATTTTCTCTGATTAAAAAAAAAAAAAAACTTGCTGTGAAAGTTGGGATCAGGTCCCTCCTCTGAGATCCTGGACAAATGTCCTGGACCACTGGTCGCTCCGCCCCGTAGCAGTTGCTTTCCTTTCTGGTGGCAAGGCCACCAGGCAGGAAAATGTTTTATAACTCCAGAAAGAAACAACAACTTCACCTCCGACTCTATCCCATTTCTACCTTGACTGATAAAGGCTAATGGTGTGTAAGGATGACTCAGTGAATTATCCTCAGCTTTTCCCAAGGGTTCCTATTCATACCTTCAGTCTGCCTTTTTCAAAATTAGGAAAGGGGGCTATTGGCAAAAAATATTTGAGAATTTGGTCAACTCACGTTTTCATTCCTCTATTACCTGGGAGTATTGGGATAAGATGCAGACAGTCATTTCAGAATCTTTTGTTTCTTCCTCTGGCTCTCACTGTTGCATGTGAACAGCATGAGATTATGTTCCATTAATTGCTTTGTTGAAAAATTTTATTCTTGACTTGTTCTTATTTATTTTTATCCACTTTATTGGGTGTCACAGAAGGAAGATCCTGTGGTCCATCTTTATCTCGTCACATGTGTTCAGAAGTTCCCTCCCTTTCATAATCCCAAACTTCAGTCAATTGGAATCTACTCCTCCTTCTCTCTATGCATTTTCCCATAGTGGTCCTTTTATCAGCAATACCCTTCCTCTTATCTTCAGTACCCAAATCCCAGCCATCCTTTAACACCCAGATGAAATGACACTCCTACATGAAGTCTTCCTTATCCATTCCACAAAAAATGACCTCTTTATTCCCTTGAAAATGTCCCCCCATCATCTGCTCCATTCTTACACTACTCACCACTTCCTACCTTGTACTAAATTTCCCTGTGCCCATGGAAGTCTCTCTGGCTACATGGTAGCGTCCATTATGGCAAGGTCTGTATGCTATTCATACCTGTATCTTTTATACTTAATGAGGTAAAGAACAGAGTACAAGCTCAGTTAATGTCTGTTAAATGAGTTAAAATTCTGTTCAGCAGAAAATTATTTGTCTTATGTCGCTGTGTGTACACAGAAAGCATAAAGGGATATGAGGTAGAGCTCAAATAGAAGATTTAGGATCCACAATAAATCCCATTGTGATGAATGCCATCAAAGCAAAGCACTCTGAATGACAGTTAGATCTTTAGCTGGACCAGATAGCCCATTTGTTTATAACATGATCTCCACAATAACACAGGCGATAGCAGTAATGTGGATTGACACCATATTTACAGTCATTCCATAGTTATCCAAGTGCCTTCATACTTATTATCCCATGTCATCCTCAGAACAACCTGGGCAATCAGTCTTAGTCCAATGTTACAGATGAGGAAAGAGAGGAGTACAGATGTTAAGAACCTCATCCCAAGTCATACAGTTAGCGGGCAGCAGAGCTATAGCACCAGGACAAGTCTGTCTGCTTGTCCCACGACATCTGAGATGCTTCTCTAATCGATACTTACTAGGTCTCATTGATGACAGGCAGGACCACCCTGTACGTTGGTTGTTGACTACACAAGGGCACCTGGATGAAGGGCCAAGCGAGGAGGGAAATCCAACCCATGCTCCTCTTATCAAGTTGTGTGTCCTGGCACAAGGCCACATCTACTTAGAAGGAGCTCCTTTTTCTAATTCACATGAAGACTGACAGGGGAGCTAATAGCAGGGACCATGTTTTCCCAAGTTCTCTCTCCCCAAAGACTTACTCTGCACCTAGCACACAGTAGGCATTTATAACTCATTTGTTGGATAAGCATATTCTCATTTTCAAAGCTCATTTTCATAGATGACATTGTCTAGTTCTCGTAACAAATTCCAAAACAGACAAAATTCTGAGAAACGTGAGGGATTTCTGACACCCCTTGGCCCTCCTAGTGGTGGAATTTGACCAGCATGTTGCATGAGGAATCCAGGATCACTGAAAAGTCAAGGAGAGAGAGCGTGCTCTTCCTTGGCCCCAGAGGAAGTCAAAAAAGGAAACATTTTTCCTTTCTGCTGGTCCTATATCTGATCCAGCTCCAGATGTGGGCGATGTGTTCTATGATTTTTAGGGTTAAATTTCCCAAATTTTTCCTGTGAAAGTGAAAACCAGGAAATTAATGTGCTGGTGTCTCCATGTAATTAGACGTGCACGACTTTTCTAAAAATGCTGCAAATATGTGGGTCCAGCCATTAGGACACTCAGGTCAGCAGGAGACCTTAGTGAGCTACAGTGCTCAGAAAAAGCAACAAAGAGGAAGAATTTATGAAATCAAGTTGTAGAGAGGATGTGGGGCTCCCTGGGACACCCGTGGGAAAGGGTGATTGAGGGATGGGTTGGGAGAGGGTTTAGGAATGAAGGGTGGGAGTCTTTGGAAAGGGAAAGGGCAATAAAGGGGAAATGGATGGTGTCCACAGGGCTGGGATTAATCTCAATTTTTAACGGAAAAAGAATCTGCTTACTCGGTCTCAGTTTGACAATCTGGGGAAATATTTCTGCTCTTTCAGGTTTCAGTTTGACAATCTGGGAAAGCGCATCTGCTCTTTCAAGCCATAGAACCCCTCTGCTGGAAGAATAAAGACTACCTTATTCATTCCTTCATTCATTTGTTCATTTCTTTAGGCATGCATTAAACAAACATTTTCTCTGTCTCCTTCGTTCCAGGTCCTGTGCTGTGTACCACAATTCAGAAGGTAAAGATGTGATCCCAGCCATACGAAGTTTATATCCTGGTGGGAGAGAGGGGTCTGGCCACAAGCATCTCTTTGAGAAGTTAGGAATGGTCAGCTAGAGAGGAGAAGAGAAAGCCCTACAAAAGTTAAGAAGAAGGACAGTCAATGCAGGATGAAGGAATCCACTCAGGAGGCTGTCTTCTTATGAGGCCACAGGTGAGGAAAGCCTAGTGGGCTCCAAGCAGCACAGAAGGATTCATATCCTCACTTTGCTCTTCCCTGAGCTCTCATCAGCAAATCACGTCACAAATTCTAAGTCTTCCATTGCTGCAGAGGGAAAGGAGGAGTAGGTTGGGACCACCAGCCCCCCACAATCCTTCGTGTCCCATGATGTAATGATCCTTACAACAGAAGCCCCCAGGCATAGCCGAGTGCCAGGCACTGTGCAAAGTGCTTTACTTGCCTTATTTCATTCAATATTCATGCCCACTACAGAGGGAGGCAAGAGCTGGACCACATGTGAGTACATGCTGAATGAAGTCAGGGAGAATGTCCTGTGAGCACCTCGGGGTAGAGGGTTTCAGGTAGACGGAAAGGTAAGTGCAGAAGCTCTGAGATATTTGGAGACTCCGAGACAAAGCAAGGAGCCCAGCATGGGCCAGGTGGCGTGAGGAAGGCAGAGAGGGGTGGGATGGGTCAGAGGGCTCTGCCCTCATGGTGGTACCCGCTGTGGTTCAAGGACCTTGGCCATGACTCTGAGCCAGATGGGAAGCCACTTAGAGAATTGGACAAGAAAATTCCAATGACATGATTTTATGTATGCTTTAAAAGTATTGTTATAAATGTAAATTATACTTCAAAAACTGTCTTAAAAGGCTATTTTGATGGCTGTGTTGCTAATAGACTTGGGTCAGGGAAGTAAGAGGGGGCAGTAGCAGAGAGGCCAGCTAGAAGGTATTTGCAAAGTAACAGCATCATCGTGCAGGGCACAGAGTGGGTAACCTTAGAGGAGGATGTTGTTATAACAGCCCCTGCACAGCCCCATGCCAGACGTGGTCATGTGCAGAAGACTGAGTAGATCCAGTCATGCCAGGGCCTCCGTCTACTTCAGCATAGTTTTCATTTGATAAGTGTTTGTTGAATGAGTAAACGAATCACTCCTCTTGTATTTCCAGGCCTGATGGGGAGACCAACAGGGCAACAACTGAGATGCTGTCAGGCAGGTATTACAGTAAAGAGTTATATCCAGTGTCCCAGAGGAAAGGAAAGCTGACTTTTTCTGGGGAGACAAGTGGGATGTGAGCAAAGTCCTCACAATGGCAGTGATATGGAGATGGGTGCTGAAGGATGCATAGTAGTTTTCCAGGCAGATGGGGAGACCAGGTACACACAATGGAAAGGTCAGCATGAACAAGTGCTCAGAGATAAGAAATGTGTAGAATGTTCATGAACTCATGAAAATGTTCTATACCTGGAGCATAGTAGGTGCTCAGTGAACCTTTGTTGCATGAATGAATGATTGCTTAGGGGTGACTGAATGCAAGGCTGTCAAGGCAGCCTGGGGCTCAAGTGGACTTTTCCTAGAAGCACTGAGGAGATATTAAAGTGGTTATTGATGTGAATATTCTGTGACCTTTAAATAAATCCCTGGAGGACAAGAATTGTGTGATTGTCACCTCTGAATTCAAAATGCAGGACTAGGGCTTGAAACAGAGTAAAAGATATTCACTAATAAATGTACTTTTCTATACCAGCCCCAGCCTCTCTCCCTGAGTCCAAGCTCTTGTATCCTAGTCCACTTACACCTTTGAACACTTAAGATCAATATGTATAAGGCAAAACTCGTCACCACCTCCCCCAGCCTTGCTCCTTCCCTGCAGCAGTGGACACTGTCAGAACTCACATCTATCTGGTCCACCTCCTATTCTTGGCACACAGTTCGTCTACCCTTTTCAGGCCACTGCAGTGAGGCAGGATAAGGGCTGAGAGCAGAGAGTTGTGTGCACTTCTTGCTTGGGATCTCCATACTCTGCCTTGCCCTGCTCAGGAGGACACATGTTTCAGAAGGTGCAGCTACAAAGTAGTGGTTTTGTACCCACCTGCACTGTTTACATACCATGAACAAAAATAAACTTTAGCTGTATTAACACATTGAGATTTGGTGGGGGAGGGGGATATTTGTTACCAAGCGTAACCTGTCTCACACTGACTAATACACCCTGTCTCTACTATCTTAATTAATAATACTGCTCACTTAGGCCAGAAACGTATAACATCTTTCTTTTTCTCACACCCTGACATACACATCTAACCCACTGCTAAGTCCTGTCAGATCTATATCTAAATGGAACTGATGTCTTTTCACCATCTCCATCCTGTCCACTCTGTTTGAAACTTCCCTCAGGGGTTGTAGCAGCTGCCTAATTGAACTCTCTAGTTCCTTTCTTGTCTTCTCCCCACAGAAGCAAGAGGGACGACTTAAAACATTTTCCATTTCTATTATTTCTTTGCTTACAAAGACCCACTGTCTGGAGATTAAATCCAAATTCCATGTTGTGGTTTACAAAGTCCTGAATGACTGGCTCCATGTTATTTCTCCAGGCTCTTCTGTGACAGTTAACTCCACCTTTCTCTAACTCTACCCCAGGCACCCTGGTCTCCCTAAGGTCCCCCCACCCCAGGGCCTTTGCACCAGCTGCTCCTGTTATCTGCAGTGTTCTTTTCCCCAGCTCTTCCCACACTTGGCAATTACTCATTATCTCTTCTCAGATAATCTGTCACTTCCTCAAAGAAGCCTTCCCTGATACCTCTCAGTTAAGCCAGCCATCCCCTCCCCAGCAATACTATATCACATCACTCTGTTTTACTATCTTCACAAAACTTAACTCCAAATTAAAGTCTTTTTGCGTGTTTGCTTGTTTTTTTGACTGTCTATTCCCACCAGGACGTTGTGCCCATCAGATTCCTAATACCTAGGAAAGGTCTCAGCATGTAGCAATTTCTCAATATATCATCCGTGAATGATTGGATGGATGAATGAGCCACTAGCATCATTGTAGCCATTGAGAGAATCAAATGAGATCACAGCCCGCAACATTAGGACGATGACATCTTGGGCCCCGCGTTGTGTTACGAATCTATCCCCTAATCTAAAATGAAGAAGGAAAAGGAAAACGGAGAAGGAGACAGAACACCAGAGACTAAAAAAGCATTGCTCGCTCCCCTGCTCAGGGGACCTCTCATGCCTGACAAATAATGAATTAGAGAGAGATCAGAACATCCAAGACCGAAACAGTCATTAACTGCCCCTCCGCCCAGACCCCCTCCCCAAACACACTGGCTGCCAGAAGCCAGCCCAGACAGTCCAGTCAGGAAACAAAAAGATGGAACAGAAAGGCCCCTTTGAGCAGCTCTAGACGGGGGGAGAGAGTGTGCACAGCTTAACTCAAACATTTGTGCAGAAATGTAAAAAACAATTATGACATTCAACTATTCCATTAAGTGAAATTAACCATTCTTCTTGTTCTTTGAAAAGACCAAAGAAAGCACAGATCTGAATAATTAGGTCAGTGAAGAATTGTGAAGAAAGGATGTCTAGACTTTTATTTTCATTAAAAGTAGGAGTGGGGGTGCATTTGGGCTGTGTGTGTGTGTGTGTGTGTGTGTGTGTGTGTGTGTGTCCTCTTGGTCTAACAGCGCCTTTGAATTCCAGGGGTGGTCATACCCGCAGCTCTGCCCTGGCAGGTATGGCCAAGTCCGGATCAAGGAGTGGCATTCCCACTTTGATGTTGACTGTCACGCTCTGTTGCCTGACGATCTCTTTGGCTGCCTGCAAGTCTGTTGTCCTGGGCCACCAGGTAAACCTGGCCAGGAGCACAGACCCTGCCTTCTATCCTCCCTGGCACCCCTTGCAGTGGAAAGAGGGAGAGATGTATAGGTGGAGACGTCCCCTGTCGCTCTTTCAGTTCCGAAAAGGGATTTTGACCCTCGATCATCATCTACTGAAACTCCACAGACTACACACATGCATATACCTGTATGCTTACATGCACGTATAAACACACACGCCCGCACGGCTCAACTGTGAAGTGAGAGAGGGAAGGGGAAGTGGAAAAACAGGGGTCACCCCCAAGGCCCCGGGTGCATCTTTTATTCTCTCAAGCCCCATGTTTGCAGCTACAAATGAGGATAAAGATAAGAATCCACCTGAGCAGGTGGTTGTCCGTAACAAGAGTGCTGCCCTCTCTCAGCGTCTCAACCCAGCATCTGACTTCCCTGGTTCAACACGGCACGATTTCTCCAGCAAACTATTTCCTATTTCAGTATGTGATTCAGAAGCCTGTAAATATTAAGTATCAGTGCCTCCTGGGGTTTTGGGAGGTTGTTTTGTTTTGTGTTTTTCAAACTGTCTGTCAAGTGGCACATTTCTCCAAGGGTGCCTGGAACATCAAACCTGCTTCTTTGTGATAACGGTCTCTGTAGTTTAAAAGTTTACACCATGACAAGTCCAAAAGCATGTAACATTAAACTATGCCCTGAACATTGCTTTAAAATAGCTTCCTAAATTTTTTAATCTTTTAAAATTGTGGTAAGATACACATAACATAAAATTTACATCTTGACCATTGTTAAGTATGCAGTTTGGTGGCATTAAGTACATTAACATTGTTTGCCAGCCATGGCCACCATCCATCCACAGAACTGTTTTCATCTTGCAAAACTAAAGCTCTGGCCCCCCTTAAATACTAACTCCCTATTCCCCCCTCTGTTCCACCCCTGGCAGCCACCATTCAACCTTCTGTCTCTATAAATTTGACTCTTCTAGATACCTCATAAAAGTAGAAACATACATTATGTTTTTGGTGTCTGGTTTATTTCACATAGCATGATATCCTCAAGGTTTATTCATGCCGTTGTGTGTGTGAGAATTACCTTCCTCTTTATGGCTGAGTAATACTCCATCGTATGTATAGAACACATTTCGTTTTTCCATTTATCCATTGATGGATACCTGGGTTGCTTCCATCTTTTGGCTATTGTGAATAGTTAGCTATGAACATGGGTGTATGAATAGCTTTTCTAGTTTCTGCTTTCAATTCTTTTGAATATTAAGATAAATATTAAAGGAGAAAAAAATAAAAATATCATTTTCTACTCCTGGAAAGGGAAATTCTAGTTAATGTATTGAGCTGTTATAGCATCATAAAAAGTATACATTCTTTGTATTCAAACAGAACCTGGATTAAAATTTTGGCTGTAACATGTAAAAGCATTGTCAATTTAGATAAACTAACTTCTTCAAGATTCACTTTCTTGACAAGCAAAGTGGAAAGAAAACAGTCCTTTCCAACCTAGAAAGGTGACTGTGAGAATTGAATTGATGGAGATCAGTCCCAGGGAGACAAGGAAGGAACTGGCCTTGCTCAACATTGTATCCCAAAGTCTTACACGATGCCTGGCACAGAGAGGGCCCTTAATCAAAAAGCACTCCCATGAGTCAATGTGTAAATGAATATGTATGGTTCACCTTAAATGTTATGGGGTACATAGGATGCACCTGGTAACAGGGGGCTGGTGTTACTTTCACCATCATCTTGGTGATCTCAACATATTCAGTCAGGAAAATCACCAAGGTTCACAGGCTTGCCCCCTCCCTTGACAAGGAGGACTGGTGAGCACAGAAGGGAAGGAATTTGGCCGAGGTCACAAAACAGATTAGAGAAAAACCAGAGTTTAAACTCTGCCTCTTAAGTGCCAGTCTATGGCTCCATCTCATCTATTTCTTGTTTCAACAAAATAGATTAGTCATAGCTCAACAAAAGCCCACCACATGGTCCCCCACATGCCACGCTACAAACCTCCATTGCCAGGAGTGTATCACACCATAGCAGTCATCTCAGCTAAGAGCCTTGGATTAATTTCCAATAGTGACCACAACAAATCAGAGGCTGCCTGCATTCTTGTCTCATGACCCCATCCCTACATCATTCCAGCCTTGTGCTTCAGTCATCACCTTTCCTTTCTCCTCCTCTATGGTCAAATCTCCCTCTCTCTCCCTCTATAAGGATACTCATGATTGTATTTGTGGTCCACACAGATAATCCAGGATTGTCTCCCCATCTCAAGATTCTTGACTTAATCACACCTGCAAATTATGCTTTGCGATGTAAGGTAACATTCACAGGTTTGGGGAAGTAGGACTTGGATACCTTTGGAGGTCATTATTCAGCCTAACACAGACCTCCCAGGGGACCCAAGACTGAGGAGATGTGGCTACTGGTATGTTCTCAATAACTGAGTCCAGAAAATACCAAAAGTAATAGAGGCTGATGAGCCAGGGGAATCTTGACTAAGGATCTATCTCAAGTTTGACCCGTCCCCCTTCCTTCCCCTCCAGCACAGCACTGAGCCCACCCTCACGGGGTATCTCTGATGGGACCACCCCGCTTTCTGCTCCTACACCTGCTCCAGGTCAGGCCCTCATGTTCCATGTCTGCACTCAGTGTTCTTCTTGCCCTCTGCCACCCCAGGAGCCAGGAGCTAAAAGCCCAGTGGGTTGCCCACTCCAGCTTGAGATAGTCCCAACTACTGCTGCAAGTCCTTCTTTTAGTTGATCAGAAACCTGAGACTCTGTAGCTTCTACCCATTTGTGAACCGAAGCTTTGCAGCTTGAGGTCCCAGAGAAGAAATCCACTGTCCTTCTAAATGTGGGCAAAGAGGGAGAGGGGAAGTCCATAGAAGGCAAAAGGTCAGAATCCAAGGCTACAGAAGGAGTATCTGCAAAGATCTGCCAAGTTTGATGAGGAAGCAGAATTTGAGATCCTGTGTGTTGAGTGGACAGGACTAAAGCAAAGGAAGAAATGGGTTGAAAGCAGAGATCTAGGAGGTTAATAACTGATGTGGCAGCAGCAGCAAGAGAATCACCGTCCCACATGCCAGGTTAGGGGCTATGAAGAGGCTCATGGGGAATGGATGATCTTGGAGAGCCCAGTGGCAGCAGAGCTGACGCCTGAGCCTAGAAAGTTCTAACTATCATGAAGTAGGGCCCAAAGAATGTCAGTCACAGCAGAAGGGGAGCACCCCCAACCTGGAACCAAAAACTCAGTGAGAGGCCAGAGGCTGCTAGGGAGGCGCTAGAAAGAAGCACTGTTGGGTGTTCATATAGAATGAACCTATGTTTCACTGGAGACCAGCTCCAGCCAGGCCAATATAAGCAAGGAAGAAAAGAAGACTTCTGAAGCAGCCAGCCCATCGCTGTCACCTAGGATGGAGCAGGAACTAAAAGGCTCTTAAGTGACTCAGCAATCACTGGGCAGAAACCGCTACAGGGTGAGCCAACCTGATTCCATTGATGATATAATTGATATGATGCCTTTTTTGCAGATAGGCAAATTGAGGCTCAGAGAGGCTGATTGGCCCAAGGAAGGTTTTGGGGAACCAAAGAGCTTGTGTTCTCTTCACCCCACTGCCACCCACTCACTGTCTAACATGCAGTGTTTAACTGTGACTCGGCTGAGTGTCCTGACGAGCAGAGAGAGTGTCCCAAATACTCAACACAGAGAAGGCAGACACCCAGCTAATCAGAAGAGACAGAGGCCGTAGGGCTGAAGCAGGCTCCCAGAGACACCCTGCAGGGCTGGGCACTGACCCTTCGGTACCTGGATGGTGGATCCCAAGAAGGGGGCTGAGGTGGACAGGACAGCACTCAGGGACCCCGGAAAGAGGCTGTTTACCAACTAGGTTTGTTTTGTTTTGTTTTGTTTTTATTTTTAACATCTTTATCAGAGTGTAACTGCTTTACAATGGTGTGTTAGTTTCTGCTGTATAACAAAGTGAATCAGCTATACACATACGTATATCCCCATATCCCCTCCCTCTCGCGTCTCCCTCCCACCCTCCCTATCCCACCCCTCTAGGTGGTCACAAAGCACTGAGCTGATCTCCCTGTGCTATGTGGCTGCTTCCCGCTAGCTATCTATTTTACATTTGGTAGTGTATATATGTCCATGCCACTCTCTCACTTCGTCCCAGCTTACCCTTCCCCCTCTGACAAAGATGTGGCACATACATACAATGGACTCTTACTCAGCCATAAAAAGAAGTGAAATTGAGTTATTTGTAGTGAGATGGATGGACCTAGAGTCTGTCATACAGAGTGAAGTAAACCAACTAGTTTTACTGAGAAGTATTTTGGTATTTTAGCATCCAATATAAAGGGGGCTTTGCCCACACACTGAATACAGTAAGTCCCCTACATATGTACAAGTTCCATTCCGAGAATGTGTTCCTAAGTCCAACAAAGTTAGCCTAGGCACCCAACTAACACAGTCGGCTATATAGTACTGTACTCTAGTAGGTTTACAATACTTTTCACACAAATAATACCTAAAAAACAAACAAACACAAAAAACAAAGAAAACCTTTTTAATCTCACAGTCCAGTACACTAGTCCAGTACAACAGCTGGCACACAGGGGCTGGCATCGAGTGAACAGGCAAGAAGAGTTACTGACTGGAGGAGGGAGAGGAGGTGGGAGATGGTAGAGCTGAAGGATCTTCAGCAATAGGAGACGGAGGGCCAGCTGCGATTTCACTCATGCCTGACGCTGACGGCACAGGTTCTGGTTCCTTGCTGGATTCAGTTATGTTCACACTCTTGAAAACATGATCCAACGATGTCTGGGTAGTAGCTCTTTTTTTCCTGGTCATCGATGACACGGTAGCATTGGATTTCATTCTGAACGGCTACTGCAACCTTCATGTACTGTCCTGCATTCCGGTCCTTTGCCTCAAAAACTAACTGTGCCTCCTCAGAGAAAATCCCCTTGCCATTACCTGTGTCATGAATCTCTTCTGTTCTTCAGTTACTTCTTCTTCTTCTTGTCTCTCTTCATCCTTTCTCTGAGCCTCCACTTCCATGAGGTCTTCATTAGTAAGCTCCATGTGCACATCTTTGAGAATTTGCAATTCGTCTGTGGGGGACTTCCTGTATCAGCACTATTTTTATGGGATAGGTTTTAGGTGTACCCTTGGGTGTCAATGGGACCCAGACTCAGGCTATTGGTATAAGAACAGTGAAACCCTCAGATCTTCTGCTTTGGAAGCTTCCTCCCTTTCTGGGGGTTGCCTTGACAGGAGAATTGTGGGCATCCCCATAATTCTGGGTCAGTGGTAAACCAAGGTGGCCCCAGAGCCTCCATCTGGCTCCCCCTATCTGGCCAGCCCCCTGGGGTTTATGTTAGATCAGAAAGCCCCAGGCTGAGCCTCTGGAGGCCAGATGTCCTTGTGGCATCAAATCCTGAGGTTCCAAAGTTCCAGGAAGCAGCCCAAGCCAGCAGAGTCTCACAGGCTCTGAGATGGAAATGTAACTCCAGTTCACTTCCTGGGCCAGGTTCCATCCAGGGAGAAGTCAGGAGACATCAGAGGAACCCCAAGGCCAAACAGCCATAAAAAGAGCTCTTAGTGGGCAGCATTCTGATGACCGGAGTATAAATGAATCAGACACATGCCGACCACATTTCCCCTGGAAGAGGCATGAGCGTGCATGTGCACACACACACATCCACACTCCTTCATACACACTCCACACACATGGAGTCTTTCGTACACAGGTACGCACAATCACACATACTCACTGACTCACCGTATGAGTTTCCTTATTACTGTTGTAACAAATTGCCACGAACTTGGTGATTTATTATCCGGCGGTTCTGGGGGACGGAAGTCCCCAGGCATCTCACCAGGCCAAGATCAGGGCTGCATTCCTTCTGGAGGCTCCCCCAGCCCTTCTTCAATCTTCACCCCTGGTGACAACAGGCCAAGTGCATCTCCTGTAACAGCAGCCCGCCCTCTTCTCCCGCCTCCCCCTCTCAGTGCTAAGGACCCTCGCCCTCGTGATGACATTGAGCCACCAGGGGAACCTCCTATGTCAAGGTCAGCTGTTAGAAACCTCCCTCCCATCTCCAGTCTTAATTCCCTTTCTCCACGTTAACATTTAACATATTTGCAGGTTCTGGGAATTAGGACCTGGACATCCTGGGAGCCATTATCCAGCCCACCACACACATCTACACACCATACTAATTCATACACACACATTTTGTGTGTGTGTGTGTGTGTGTGTGGTACGCGGGCCTCTCACTGTTGTGGCCTCTCCCGTTGCGGAGAACAGGCTCCGGACGCGCAGGCTCAGCGGCCATGGCTCACGGGCCCAGCCGCTCCGCGGCATGTGGGATCTTCCCAGACCGGGGCACGAACCCGCGTCCCCTGCATCGGCAGGTGGACTCTCAACCACTGTGCCACCAGGGAAGCCCATACACACACACTTTTGAAAGATGAAAAGCAAAATAACTTGGATGGGTCTCCTTAAGGTTTTGCTGAGTCCGAAACATTTGGCAATAAATGGTGACATCAGACCCATCTACAGGCTGCCCTCCATTCTCAATCTGTTCTTTCTTTACAGGGGTACAAACACCAACAGAAGCAGAAAATTGTGCCCTTCTGATCTATACTCTCTGGCCAGGCAGCATTCGAGGACTCCGCCAAGGGTGTCAGAGACAGCGGGAAAGGACCCTGCACACAACAGTGGCTGCCCTGGATGACTGGGGAATGCAGATCAGAAGCAATCAGAGGAAGACAATCAGGCCAGAAAGGCGGAGGTCCCAGTGTCTAAGGACCCCTGAGCCATGCAGACCCCCACCTGTGCAAAGGCCGTCTCCAAACGTCCAAATCTGGAGCCAGTAACTCCTGTGCAAGGATGGGGGGCTGATGGGGCTTATGCTTGTGACAGAGTTTATTAGGACCAAAGGGCTCTAAGTAACCAGACTGTCAAAGCACCCATTTTGTAGACGGGGAAACCGAGGCAGGGAGAGAAGAATCTGGCTCAAGTTCCTGCAGCTGGTGCAGAATCAGAGCTAGAACTCAGTGTCCCAAGCTCCTAGACTGGGGTCTTCTCTGCATCACATCTGGCGCTCACCTGCTTTCTATGGAGTCGAAGCTTCCCTGAAGTTAGGTGAGCTGTACCTTCATTTCCTGGTGATGATATCTATGCCTCTGTGGGCCCATCCTCACATGTGCGTATCCAGCATATTTTTACTGCAGACCAGCTCTGCCCCAGGGCCTGGGACTGGCTGGGCACCGAGGTCTCAGAGGTGGACAAGATATGGCTGTGGCATCAGCATCACTTTCCCATCACGAGACAGACGGGACCAGGGCTTGGACGGAGGGGGCATCCTCTCAAGGGGGGTGTGCTCAAGGCAGTGGAGCACAGGGGACAGCAGGGGATGGGGAAGAACTCAAACAGCAAGAGGACTTAGGAGCCCAGCAAACCTGTACTGAAATCTCAGCTCTGTCACATGCCAGCTGTGTGACATGGAGAGAGTTACCTAACCTCTCTGAGAACCAGGTTTCTCAAGTGGGACCTGATTCATACGATTATCATGAACTTAACACACTTTATCAGCTCAAAGGCACCTCTGACCCTCCAATATCTGAGGTGCCTGGGTCTACATGGCTGAGTGTGGCTTGACTGACCACTCACAGCAGGTTCTGAGAAGTTAGAGGAGGGTGTGGAGAGGCTGGATGGACAGCCCCTGTGGAAAACAGTATGGCAATTCTCCAGAAAGTCAAACATGGAATTACCATATGATCCAGCAATTTCACTCCCAGGCATATACCCAAAAGAATTGAAATCAGGGACTCGAATAGATACATGTACACCTATTTGTAGTGTCATAGGAGCATTAGCCACAAGAGTCAAAAAAGCAGAAACAACCCAAGTGTCCTTGGTGGGATGACTGGATAAGTAAAATGTAGTCTTTCCATACATTGGAATATTATTCAGCCTTAAAAAGAAAGGAAATTCTGACACAGGCTACATCAGTAAACCTTTAAAACAGTACGCTAAGTGAAATAAGGCCAACACAAGAACAAGTAGTGTGTATTCCACTTGTATGAGTATCTAGAATAGACCAATTCACAGAGAAAGAATGTATAATGGTGGCTACCAGCAGCTGGAGGGGGGGAGGGGAGAATTGTTGTTTAATGAGTACATTGTTTCTGTTTGTGGTGAACAAGGGTTTTCATGGATGGATGGTAGTGATGGTTTCACAACAATGTGAATGTACTCGATGCCAGTGAATTGTACACCTTAAAAAGGTTACTATAGTAAATGTTATGCTAGGTATATTTTACCACAATAAAAAAGGTGATTTAAGAGGCAATGGCCATTGGCAGAGTGGCTGTGCCACCTAGTAAAGCAGGGACCAGTCGGAATGATCATGTGTGCTCCATGAGAGAGAGGAGAGGGTAAGGGGAGAGTAGCAGTGTCCACCCCGCAGAGGTGAGAACCAAGAAGGTGCAAGAAGAAGAGTGAGACCCTCACTCTCCACCCAGCATCATCCATCCGCTGCCTGTCAGGAGAGACAACAAAACAAACATGAGAACCCAGAGTGGGGACTCCAACTTCACCCCTGTGCTCCCTTGCATGAGACTTCCTTCCACGGAAGGTCAACTTGGTACCATAACCCAAAGGCACCATATTGTCACCCTCGTCCACTCACTCAAGGGGGTGATATTTTCTTCCAGGAACACCATTCTTTCTCTTTTTTAAAATTTATTTTACTGAAGTATAGTTGATTTACAATGTTGTGTTAATTTCTACAGCAAAGTGATTCAGTTTTATATGTATATATATACACACACAGACATTCATTTTCATATTATTTTCCGTGTGGTTTATCACAGGATATTGAATATAGTTCCCTGTGCTCTAGAGTAGAAGCTTGGTGTTTATCTATTTTATATATAATAGTTTGCATCTACTAATCCCAAACTCCTAATCCATCCCTCCCCGACCTCCCCTCCTCCTTGGCAACCACAAGCCTGTTCTCTATGTCTGTGAGTCTGTTTGTTTCATAGGTAAGTCCATTTGTGTCATTTTTTTAGATTCGACATATGTTATGTCACATGGAATCTGTCTTTCTCTGTTTGACTTATTTCACTTAGTATGATCATCTCTAGTCCCATCCATGTGGCTGCAAATGGCATTATCCTGTTCTTTTTTATGGCTGAATAATGTTCCATTGTATATATGTACCACATCTTCTTTATCCATTCATCTGTCAAGGGGCACTTAGGTTGATTCCATGTCTTGGCTATTGTGAATAGTGCTGCAATGAACACCGAGGTACAGAACACCATCTTTTCTCTTCTTCAACAGACCAATTGCTCCAGATGCTGCCCTGGGCCCCCCAAGTTAGCTGAACCTCACCCACCCCTCCCATCACTCCTGTCCTCATCTCCATCAGTTCACTCACCACACCAAATTATACATAGCCATTTCCCCATCAGGACCTACTACAAAAGTAAGAGTTTCTTAAGGTTGGGGACCCCATGGCACTTGTGCAGTACACTCAGCCCAACATGTTCCCTGGCACTAGTAGATATTCACACTTTATGGTCTGTGGGTAAATACTGTAAGTGAATGGATGAGAGTGAATGAATGCATGCGTTGTAGTGATGGCAGATCTCATTGGAGGGCAGGATGCGGTGCTCTTTGCTTCACATCTATCTGGCCGTTTAATGCACACAGAAATTCAATGAAAGGAACTCTGTTGTTACTGTCAATATTCAACAAGAAAGGTGATATTTCAAACAGTGTCCATCCAGCCAGAGATGGAGGCACATTTTGAATGGATTAAAGGAAACATGAGTGCCCACTCATTGGTCCTGGTTTATTCTCCAGCTTCAATTCCAAAGTTTAGAGATATCACCTCCCCATGCCCCAAGCTCCCCATGTTGGGCTCCCACCAGAAATTGCCTTTGTTTTTACACAATTCAAAATGGTGTTTAAGAGCATGAGATATGGGACTTCCCTGGTGGTGCATTGGTTAAGAATCTGCCTGCCAATGCAGGAGACATGGATGCGAGCCCTGGTCCGGGAAGATCCCACATGCTGCGGAGCAAATAAGCCCGTGCGCCACAACTACTGAACCCTGCGCCTAGAGCCCGTGCTCCACAACAAGAGAAGCCACTGCAATGAGAAGCCCGCACACTGCAAAGAAGAGCAGCCCCTGCTTGCCTCAACTAGAGGAAGTCTGCACGCAGCAAGGAAGACCCAACGCAGCCAAAAATTTTTTTTATAAAGGGACATGAGATTTGGAATCACACAGATTTAAATTACCACCCTGGTCCTCCTACTTCCTGGGGCAAGTCAGCTTCTCAGAGAGCCAGTTTCCTCATCTGTCAAATAATGATAAGTGTAGATTAGAAGCCACCACACACATGAAGCCCTTAGCACACAGACATCAGGCAACAAGAGGCCAAGTTTACCATCGGTGGGCGTTGGATCAAGGCTCTTGGGAGATTGTGCATTGGCTGGTCATTCTCATGAATCTAATCAAGAAGATATTGCCAACAAAGATGTGTGGTGAGGAGAGGACCGAGATCAAGGCAGGAGGATGGGTCCCAGATGGGTTTCAAGCTTGGGATGCAGGACACAGGAATCCAGTTCCAAGGTTTGGAGTAAACAGGGCTGGAGACCCAGGAGAGAAGGTCAGATGGGAGAGTGTGAGCAAGGAACACTGTGGATTCCTGAGACAAGAGGTCATGCCCAAGGCTGGGCTTTTGCTTTTGCTTTCTTTTGCTGTTTCGTTTTCTTTACTGAGCTCCAACACACAAGTGCATGGGTGGGCTTGTCCCACTTAGAGGGGCCTGTGACAGGAAGGACCATTTTCCCCACAGCTGGAGACTCTTGGAATGCTGGAATTCAATCCGCCTTTGGATGGGTGGTCTGCTGAACCGTCTGCCCCCTCCCCGCCCTTATTCCTATGTTGGAATATGTCTTTGCAGCTCTGGATCCAGCTAACACAGAACATTTTCCTTGCTGCTTAAGTTAGCACATGAGAAATAACTAGAGATAGAAATCACAGTTCACTTAACACTAATTATTTCCCTGGAAATGAAGATTAATATTGAACTTGTTACTTTCAGGGAGGAGAGTAAACACGCACAGGCACACATCCTCCAAGTAAATGTGCAAATCTAATCCTTCAATTACTTCAGACCCAATACACCAAGCAGCCCTGGTGGCTAAATGTTTCCTAGTTGGTTGCTATGATCAAATCCAGGAATTGGGGAATGTTCATGGCTGGCCCCAGTGGTAGAGACACAATGCAGAGGAGACGGGAGTTCCAGGGTAACTGGCTGAGTTTTGGGGCTCCAGTGTTCCCCAGAGGTGTATCCATCCTCCCCAAAGGGACAACAGGTGTCCAGGTTTGCCTGCCCTGTGTCCGTAGCAGCTCTGTAAGAAACTCTGGTTATAGAAGTTCAGACCACAGGGCAGTGAGTGGATGAATGAATGGGTGAGTGACCTCATGAGTAATGAGTAACTGAGTGTCAGTGAAGCAGCTCACCCAGGACCAAGAGTCAGAGGTCCCGATACCCAGTCCAAACCTTGGTCTAACCTGTCGTGTACAGCCAGCTACCAGACAGGCTTCACAGAGGAAACAGCATTGAAAAGGAGGCAACATTTTAAGGAGTGAAGGGTATTCCAGCAGAAGCGTCAGTAGCAACTAAGATCTGAAAGCAGGAAAGTTGGAGGCATAAATGTGGAAGAGTGAGAGGTGTGTGTGTGTGTGTGTGTGTGTGTGTGTATTTTCTCTCTGGCAGGAACAAGAAAGGATTGGGAGGGATAATATTAACCACATTTGTGTGGTAAGCTCTGGGTTTTACAGAGCACTTTATACCATTATCATGAGGAATTCTCAAGGCGGTTCTACGTGGTGGGTATTTGCCCCATCAAGGAACCTGACATGCAGGGAGGTGAAATAAATTGCCCAGAGCCACAGAGATGGAGAGTCACCAAGCAGGAATGTGAACTTCAGCCTCCTGTGTCCAAACCGGGAGCTCTCCCCATGCCTAGTTGCCTTAGAGTGGGGAGAGGCTTCGAGCACCTGTCCAAGAAGTGAGTGGCCCAGGCTGGCGGTCTCTCCATCATCAGCGAGTTCCATCAGGATCCCAGTGATAACAAGGAGTTCAGAACTCAGCTGCCGGGCACTGCTCACCTTCTGAAACATCTCCAGCTATTCGGTGACCAGGGTAGGAAGACGAGAGGTGAAAACTGGGTCTTTTATCATCAACTGCACATTAATTACCTAAACTTCATAGCAGCCATGCCATGCTCCCCAAACCTTGCACATCTGTGTGCCCCAAAGTTATTATTCCCAACTGCCAAGCTATGGTGCCCCTGAGATAGCATGTGTGATTCAAGTTCAAGTGCAGAGTAAAGATTGTCAGCTGTCTTACCCTTCTTCCCCTGCTCAACAAAGCCACTACAGACCCAAACATACACCTCCTGACCCTTCCCTGCCATATGACTCAGGCTGGTCCCCTGAGGTTACTGATCTGAGAAAAGCTGAAGGAAACATAAGGCTATCGCCTATCACCTCTGTGTGAGCCCAGTGTGGGTGTATCCAGAAAATTCAGAGCAAGGGACTCACTCCTGTTAGCTGAGTCCTGCCAGCTCGGAGACCACAGGACAGAATTTAGAGCTACACAGATGCAGGTTTAAATCTTAGCTCCGCCAGAATGTAGTGGGGTGACCCTGAACTAGTTCACTAACCTGTCAGCCTCAGCCATTCCATGTGTCATAGAGTGGTCATTCCACCTGGCAGAGGTGTCCTGAGGATAGGAGAGTCACCTGTAAAAAGCCTGGCATACGGAAAATACCCAGTAAACATCAGTCCCCTCTTTGGGGAGACTGCTTATCAGTCTTAGAGGCACTGAGTATCCTAGGTAGGGCCTCCCCTTGGTAGGAATGAGACTTACATGAAATAAGTGCTTCCAATTCGGAGGATTGGGTTCAACATGCCCCGTTCTAAGTCTAGTTGTCTGTAAATCACTTTGGGGGACTCTGGCTGCTTTCCAGGCTACGTCTACAGCCTACGTCTATAGGATCCCTGCCTTTGGGAAATGGGAGAATGAATGTGATTTCCTCCTTCTGGTCGGCAGGACTGCAAATATGGAGACTGGATGTGAGTTCTTGAGGAGGGTATGGTGGCTAAGGCTGTGTGAACCCTGAGGAACACCATGGCCAACAGGGCACAGACCAAGACCGGCTCCAGCCCTCCCTCTGCTTCAGGATTCCCTCTGATGTTCCCGTCTGGGAGCCACGCGGCCTCGGCGCACACACGCAGTTGGTGGGATCTCACTATCCCTCAGTGGGTCCAATCCATCCTTGAACAGTGGCTGTTAGAAAGCTGACACTTAGTTGGGAAAGGCAGGAGCAAACGCTTGAGACTGAATGGTAAGCAAATGAAAAGGGCCCATTAAAATTGATATTCATTAGTGTATGTATAGCATACATACATAGCAGAGTGACTACAATGATATACTAAAATGGTTAGTTTTTAATCAATGGATGGCAGGATGAGGGGTGATTGTAAGCTTCTCAATCTTTGCTATATTTTCCATAATGAATATCTGTTTACTTTTCTAATCAAGAAAAAATTAAGCATTAATCAAAGGAAATGATTCCTTATATCAAGCAGATGTGTGTATATATATATATAATATATATATGTCTTTCTAAAATGAAGGTTTCTTGATTACCAGCCCCACACTCTTATCAATAAAAGGAATAATGTAGATGGAAACATTTGTGAGCTACCTATGTTCTACCAGGCTGACTCAGAATATAATCAACATGTAAACTCCAGCACATAATAAAAGGATGACCCTCCACTGCATAAAGAGATTCTTTACTTTGCTTAAGAAATTGCCAGAGGCACATTAAGCTGATACACACAAACAGTCAGAGATCAATTAAAGAGAGACCAAGGGCTCAGTAGCCCTGAAACAGTGTTAAAGTGGGTAGTTTTGATGGCTGGTCACTTCACAGACCTTTCAGTGCCTCAGTTTCTCCAGGTAAAGACAAGTTGCACTAGATGATTCTGAAAGGATCTATGAGCTCTTCAGGAGTGATCAGAGGAAAAATAAATTTTTAAGTTGGCATCCAGACATTAAAACTGTGAAGGCAACTGATCAACTGATGACTGGATACCCAACCCTTAAGAATCTCCATCTCTAGAGATTCAAAGGATCTAGACTCAGGAAACTAAAACAAAAAAACCCTAATATCAGTGAAAACTGAAACTAGTAAACACAATATCAACATTTGAGAACCATTGCCCCTAGAAGATCAGATAAGAACAGAGACAAAACAGTTCTGAAATGTTAATATGAGCCAGCAGAAAAGTAGACTTTATCTGTAAAAACCACACACACACACACACACACACACACACACACACACACACAGCACTCAGATATGACACAGGAAGCTTCACCTATTGATACAAACCATCTAATTATTTTAAAATAGTAGAAAATTATAGAAGGATCTTCAGAGATCATGCAACCACTGCTTTTCAATATTTCTTTTAATCCACAAAACGCTTTCTTCAAATGAAATCTTACATGGAACCGTTAAAAGCAGAGCTTCTCTGATTGATGGTGTGCAGAGATACATACCTGCCGTGTGGCACCCAAAGGGGACACCCACGTCTTTCCACAGAACATTGGGAGCTCCACAGAGCACAGGTGAAAAGCCACTGGTCTCATCGGGGCCCAGAGAGGACACGTGACTTGCTTAATGTCACACAGCAAGCTGGTAGCAGATTGAGGACTGGCCTGTGATGCAGCATCACGCTGCCTCCAAACCCAAGAGGATATGACCAGAAGTCAACTCTTCAGGCTCACCTGCTTGTTCCACATCAGACACCCCAATCACCTCTCACCCCTGGCAGAGCTATCCCTGGACCAGGTATACTTGCACATCATCCTGTTCCCCGCTCTCTCCCTTGCACCCCACATCTTATTGGTCAACTTGTCATTTTGATTCCACCTCCTTAATCAATATTATCTCTAGGGTGAAGCCAAGATTTAGGCTCAGATCTCAAGACAGCTCAGCTCTTGCTCTGCCCACCTCCAGGGCTGATCCAAGACCTCCTCATTAAAAGGATCTCAGACTTTTGGTGGCCTCCAAAAGACCCAGCCACGTGACCATCCATGTGACCATCCACGAGTGTTGGCAAACACAGAACTTTTCCCAAAACCAACAGCAGAGGCAGTCTCTCTGTGATGGGCTCACAATGGCCATAACTTCCTTGAAAATGTCATTTCTTTTTTAATTCTTTTTTTTTTAATTTTGTCATGATGTTTTGTTTTTTTGTTAAAGGATGAACGATAGCTCCTGGTAAAACTGATGACCCTGGGATTTGTCTCCATATCTTAGCAATCTGTTCCGTAGTCCATCAAAGAGGTGGTGAGACAGTAATGATGCTTTTATTAGCAACCTTTACACTTTGTCAAAATTAAAATGAAAACACAACATTCATATGTAAATCCAGTTACCTTTGAGGTTCCCCATATACTTTATCCCTTTCACAAAATTACAGATTATTAAGAAATGTTTAAAGAGTGGGAGACAGGTTTCAGGGGAGTATGAAAGAGGCAGGGTGAGACAAAGGGGCAGAGAGGATGAGGTGCTTTGACCTTGCCCTTCTCTTTCATGCTCACTAACATCTCAGTCTGTGGTTTCAGTGCTCATCCTTTGTCCGACACAGCCAACCCCTGGTCGAGCCTGACTCATGCATCACAGTTCCCCCAGACCCAAAGCCTGGGAAAGGACAGTAGGAAGGCGTAAAGGGGGAAGGAGCTTCTGTTTACAAATATTTCTCCTTGAGCATGAACTATTTATAGCAGAAGATGACCATGGACACCGATTGGCAAAAGGTCTTATTTAAAAATATGCAGCCAAACTCCCTAACTGACAGGTATGCACTGTTATATTTAAAATAGATAACCAACAAGGACCTACTGTCTAGCACAGGGAACTCTGCTCAATATTCTGTAACAATCTAATTGGGAAAAGAATTTGAAAAATAATACATACATGTATATGTATAAATGAATCACTTTGCTGTACACCTGAAATTAACACAACATTGTTTTACTTTTTTTTTTAACATCTTTATTGGAGTATAATTGCTTTACAATGTTGTGTTAGTTTCTGCTGTATAACAAATTGAATCAGCTATAAGTATACATACATGCCCATATGCCCTCCCTCTTGCATCTCACTTCCACCCTCCCTCTCCTACCCCTCTAGGTGGTCACAAAGCACAGAGCTGATCTCTCTGTGCTATGTAGCTGCTTCCCACTAGCTACCTATTTTACCTTTGTTAGTGTGTATATGTCCATGCTACTCTCTCACTTCATCCCAGCTTACCTTTCCCCCTCCCCATGTCCTCAAGTCCATTCACTACATCTGCGCCTTTATTCCGGTCCTGCCCCTAGGTTCATCAGAACCACTTTTTTATCTTTAGATTCTTTATATATGTGTTAGCATACTTTTTTGTGTGTGTGTGGTATGCTGGCCTCTCACTGTAGTGGCCTCTCCCATTGTGGAGCACAGGCTCCGGACACGCAGGCTTAGCAGCCATGGCTCACAGGTCCAGCCGCTCCACGGCATGTGGGATCTTCCTGGACCGGGGCACGAACCCAAGTCCCCTACATCGGCAGGCAGACTCTCAACCACTGCACCACCAGGGGAGCCCTAGTATACGGTATTTGTTTTTCTCTTTCTGACTTACTTCACTCTGTATGACAGACTCTAGGTCCATCCACCTCACTACAAATAACTCAATTTTATTTCTTTTTATGGCTGAGTAATATTCCATTGTATATATGTGCTACATCTTCTTTATCCATTCATCTGTCGATGGACACTTAGGTTGCTTCCATGTCCTGGCTACTGTAAATAAAGCTTCAATGAACATTGTGGTATATGACTCTTTTTGAATTATGGTTTTCTCAGGGTATATGCCCTGTAGTGGGATTGCTGGGTCATATGGTAGTTCTATTTTTAGTTTTTTAAGGAGCCACCATACTCTTCTCCATAGTGGCTGTATCAATTTACATTCCCACCAGCAGAGCAAGAGGGTTCCCTTTTCTCCACACTCTCTCCAGCATTTATTCTTTCTAGATTTTTTGATGATGGCCATTCTGACTGGTGTGAGGTGATACTTCATTGTAGTTTAGATTTGCATTTCTCTAATGATTAGTGATGTTGAGCATTCTTTCATGTGCTTGTTGCCAATTTGGATATCTTCTTTGGAGAAATGTCTATTTAGATCTTCTGCCCATTTTTGGATTGTGTTGTTTGTTTTTTGATATTGAACTGCATGAGCTGCTTGTATATTTTGGAGATCCTTTGTCTGTTGATTCTTTTGTAAATATTTTCTCCCATTCTGAGAATTGTCTTTTCATCTTTTTATGGTTTCCTCTGCTGTGCAAAAGCCTTTAAGTTTCATTAGGTCCCATTTGTTTATTTTTGTTTTTATTTCCATTACTCTAGGAAGTGGGTCAAAAAGGATCTTGCTGTGATTTATGTCAAAGAGTGTTCTTCCTATGTTTTCCTCTAAGAGTTTTATAGTGTCTGGCCTTGCACTTAGGCCTTTAATCCATTTTGAGTTTATTTTTGTGTATGGTGTTAGGAAGTGTTCTAATTTCATTCTTTTACATGTAGCTGACCAGTTTTCCCAGCACCACTTATTGAAGAGGCTGTCTTTTCTCCATTGTATATTCTTGCCTCCTTTTTCAAAGATAAGGTGACCATATGTGCATGGGTTTATCTCTGGGCTTTCTATCCTGTTCCATTGATATGTATTTCTGTTTTTGTGCCAGTACAATACTGTCTTGATTACTGTAGCTTTGTACTATAGTCTGGAGTCAGGGAGCCTCATTCCTCCATCTCCGTTGTTCTTTCTCAAGATTGCTTTGGCTATTCAGGGTCTTTTGTGTTACCATACAAATTGTGAATTTTTTTGTTTTAGTTAGATGAAAAATGTCATTGGTAGTTTGATAAGGATTGCATTGAATCTGTAGATTGCTTTGGGTAGTAGAGTCACGTTCACAATATTGATTATTCCAACCCAAGAACATGGTATATCTCTCCCTCTGTTTGTATCATTTTTAATTTCTTTCATCTGTGTCTTATAGTTTTCTGCATACAGGTCTTTTGTCTCCTTAGGTAGGTTTATTCCTAGGTATTTTATTCTTTTTGTTGCAATGGTAAATGGGCATGTTTCCTTAATTTCTCTTTCAGATTTTTCATCATTAGTGTATAGGAATGAAAGAGATTTCTGTGCATTAATTTTGTATCCTGCTACTCTATCAAATTCATTGATTAGCTCTAGTAGTTTTCTGGTAACATCTTCAGGATTGTCTATGTACAGTATCATGTCATCTGCCAACAATGACAGCTTTACTTCTTCTTTTCTGATTTGGATTCCTTTTATTTCTTTTTCTTCTCCGATTGCTGTGGCTAAACTTCCAAAACTATGTTGAATAATAGTGATAACACAACATTGTTAATCAACTGTACTCCAATATAAAATAAAAAGTGTTAAAATTAATTAGTTAGCTAAATTAAATAAAATTATGCAGCCAAATATGAGATGTGAGAATTGAAAGAAATAGTAATCCAATGGGAAAAAACTTTCCAGACTGTTTCCATGTACCTTTTTCAGATATGAGCTGAGACTGGACAGTTCATACTGATAAACACATTGCCATAGAAAGCCTGAAGGATGGGCAAGTAATTCTCCCCAGGGTCATCTGGGAAGGTTTCAGAGAAGCGGTGACTTTTTTAGTAGGATTGTAGCAGACAGAGTGTTAAAGTAGCCCATATGATGCCCACCTCCTGTGGTTCACACCTGTATGATCTTCTCCCCTGAGTGTTGTTAGGACCATGGTTGCTTCTAGCCAATAGAATATGGCAAAGCTGGTGAGATGTAATGATTACGTGTAAGTGATAACATGATTATGTGACATAAGACTATAGCACCCTCCTTTCTGGAGTGTCTCTCCCTCCCTGGCTGACTGTGAGGAAGTGAACATCCATGCTGGGAAACCCCACAGACAAAGAACTGCAGGGAGTCTCTGGAAACCAAAGACAGCCTCCATCTGATGATCAGCCAGAAACTGAAGCTCTCAGTCCTATGATTTCGAGGAACTAGATGCTGCCACCAACACAGGAGTGGAGAAGCAGATCCTCCCCAGTCAAGCCTCCAGATGAGCTCCCAGCCCTGATAGACTTCTTGATGGAAGCCTTGAGGGACCCTCAGCAGATAACCCAGCTAAGCTGTGCCCAGTCCCCTGACTCACAGAAACGGTGCAATGAGCAATACAGTGTGGTGTTGTAAGCCACTACATCTGCAGTTGTTTCTTACAGAGTGATAGAAAACTTACACAAGGAAGTTGGGGGAAGTAGTTACAATTTGCCAATTGTAGGAAGTGAAGGAAATTCCAGACAAAGGGAACAGCAGAGGTAAAAGCATAGTAACAAGAAGGTGTATATTTTGCTTCAAGAAAGGTATGCATTTAGATATTCCTAGGTTAAGAAAGTGGGTAGGAGGTGGAAGATAAAAGGCAACTCAAAGAAAAGAGTTAAAATATATTTAACCTCAGGCCAGTGTTTCCTTGACATGGACTGACAGCTAATCCTCCTGGGGAACTTTGTGTCAATCCAAGGCTCTGGTGCCACCCACAGAGATTCTTCTTCATGGTGTGTAGAATAGGGCAGAGGTATGGTAGGTCTAACAAATGCCCCAGGTGATCCTGATGCAGCCACTCCATAGAGCAGGACTGGGAACAACTTCCGCACCGCACGACACCCTGCAAAAGGTCTCTCAGTACAAGAGAGACATTAAAAAGTTGATTTTCAAGAGGTGTAACCCAAAGCAGTCTGGAGGATGGTGTAGTGGGAAAAGAAGGGCTGGAGACTATGGTCCAGGGGTCACCTAGGAGAACACTACAACAATGGCCATCTGAACTAGGGAATGGCCAGGCACTGAGGAGAACTGTACACAAGGGAGAGGTATGAATGACCCTTGGCAGGATCTGGTGATGAGTCAGATGTAAACAGTCAAGAAAAGAGAGATGTGGGGGAGATCTGAAAGAGAGAGAGAGAGAAGGGAGGGAAACAAGGAAGGCGGAGAGGAGGTGCAGCTTTGGAGGGATGATAAGGAGCTCTGTTTTCACGAAGGGAGTTTTGCCAGCTCTGTTCTCGCTGACCTGTGGACCTGCTAACTGGGCCTTGGGAGATTTTGAGTGTTGATTTTGGGTCTGTCTGTACTGAAATTGTCCAGACTCCAAATTTCCAGGAAATGAGATCCTCTCCACATGGAGGCCATTCACAGAGAAAACTGCTAAACCCCGATAATCCCTGCGAGTGGGACAGCAGCTGTTTAGCCACTTCAGGCCTATAATTGCCACCAAGTTCAACTCTGGAGGCAATGTAGCCAGCACTGCTTCAAGGAACACTGGACAGGGTGGCCCTCCTCCCATGAGCCATGAGTATAAAAGGCCAATTCCTGGACCCTGCCTCAGCGGGCTGATCCCACTGCAAGCCTTTGAGTTGAGGATTGCGTTCATTCAGTCAGCATTTGCTGAGAGCACACTGAGTGCCCAGCGCTATTCCAGGCTTGGGGGGGGGCTACTGCCCTGAACTAGACAGGGATGTCCCCATTTGATGGAGCACCCCACCTTTTCTCTCCTGTGAGAAACCTCAGGGGTCACAGAGTTTAGAGACTCCAGGGGTGGGGGAGGCTGTAGGAGGTGGCACCTTCTTGGCCCTCATGCAGTCTCCATTCCTCCAAAACTGCCTTTCTTGCCAGGGCTGTGTTTTCCAAAGTAGGTTCTGTGGAACCCTGTTTCTGGGGGTTACAAATAAACATCAGACCTTCAAGAAGGAGGTTCAGTGACAGTAAATGACACATACGTAGCCCCTGTTGCATTCCAGGCACGTTCTAAGCACGTAATGATATAAATTCACAAGGCCCCTCCAACTAGCATGATCCTTATTTTTCTCAGGGGGATGCCAAGGCATAGAGGGTTAAGTTGCTGTCAAAGCTCACAAGCCTAGTCAGTGATGGAGCTGATAATCACACCCAGGGATCAGGATCAAGAGTCTGAGCTTTCATACTACACATCACTAGCATTATGATGGTCAAACAAGCCAGGAAAATCCTGGGTTTAAAAAACATAAAGTCACACATACCCCTGATAAATATGTTTTCATGAGATTTTTGGCCATTCAATAATCTTTTGTGAAATACCTGTTTAAATATTTTGCACATTTTACTGAGTTGTTTGTCTTTTTATTATTGATTTGTGGAGGATCTTTATATATGATGGAAACCAGTCCTTTGCAGATATTATATGTATTGCAAATATTTTCTCCCAGTTGGTGGCTTGCCTATTCATTTTCTTGATGATCAGAAGTATTTCATTTTGATGAAGCCCAATTTATCAAAGTTTTCTTTTATAATTAACACTTGCTGTGTCCTGTTTAAAAATATGTTTCCCTGACCCAAGGCCATAAAAATACTTTTCTATGTTTGTGTATTGTTCTACCTTTGACATTTGGTCTTATGATCCATCTTGAGTTACTTTTCCCATATGGTATAGGGTGAGGGTTGAGAGATTTTATTTTCCATGTGTATATCCAGCTGTTTTGACACCATTTCTTGAAAGGACTTTCTCTGTTGAATTGCTTTGTTGTCTGTGGCAGATCAGTTGACCACATAAGTGTGCATCTATTTCTGGGCTCCCTATTCTCTTCCATCAATGTATGTGTCTATCTTTATACCAATGCTGCTTTGATTACAGTAACTTTTATTATGTATCAAGGAAACGAAAATTAAAATCTTAATGAGATCCAAACACACCCCCATCGGAATGGCTAAAATTAAAGGACGGACAGCGCCAAATGCTAGCAAGGATGTTGGGTAACCAAATCTCATATTTGCTGCTGGTAGGAATGTAAAATGGCCCAACCACTCTGAAAAGCTGTTTGCCATTTCCCTATGAAACTGAAGTTACACTCACCCCATGACCCTGAAATTCTACTCTGAGATGTAGAAATTAAAATGTAGGTTCACATATAAGCATTCACATGTGAGTGGTCATAGCTGCTTTACTTGTAATAGCCAAATCTGGAAACACCCTAAATGTCCTTCAACAGGTGAATGAATAAACAAAATCTGGTATGTCCACACAATGGAATTCTACCAAGCAATAAAAAGGAGCAAACTGGGTAAATACAACAGCAAGATGAATCACAAAGACATTACGCTGAGTGAAAGTAATGGACTCAAAAGCCCACCTACTAAGTAATTCAAATTAGAAGTTCTGGAATGGGCAAGTTAACCTACGATAAAAGAAACTTTATCATCAGTGGTTGTTTCCTGCAAGGAATGACTGGGAAGCACGAAGACCTCTCTGAGATGATGAAATTTCTCTATCTTCATGAAATATGGGTTACACGGGTATAGGCACACCTGTAAAAAATTACCGAGCTCTGCATTTTATCTCAATAAAAAATTAAAATTGAATGAAAGTTACATTTAAATGGAAGGAAAAAAAGTATAAAAGAGGTTTCTTCTTAAATGGCATTTAGGTAAGCTAAAACAACCTGGAAATCTCTAGAAGAGGGCTAAAGGGTTTCATTTTGGTTGTTGAGATGGGTTGAATTGTGTCTCCAGAAACTCACATGTTGAAGTACTAACCCACAGCACCTCAAAACATGAACTTATCTGGAAATAGGGTCTTTGAAAATGTAATTTGTTAAGATGAGGTCGTCCTGGAGTACAGCAGACCCCAATCCAACATGAGCAGTGTTCTTATAAACGGGGGAATTTGGACACAGACTCGCGCACGGGGAGAACACCATGCAAAGAGAGAAGTTATGTCACTACAAGCCAAGAAACTACCAGAAGTTTGGAGAGAGGCCTGGATCAGGTCCTTCCCTAGAGCCTTCAGAGGGAGCACGGCCCTGCCAACACTTTGATCTCAGACTTCTGGCCTCCAGGACTGTGAGGCGATAAATTTCTGTTGTTTAAACCACTGTTTGTGGTACTTTGTTACTGCAGCCCAAGCACAGTGTACAGCCGTAGATCCATTTTTCCCCCTTGGTGTGTCTTTGGTAACAGACCCTAGATAATGTTCCTTGCTCTAAGAAATAGCTCATTCACTTATGTTTTTTGTTTTTTGGTTTTTTTTCCCCAAAGAGATAAAAGCATCTATTGTGACCAGGGCTGCTGCATTCACATAAATGAAGAATTATAAAAAATGATAAATGACCCCTGACCCACCATACACAAATGATGTTCCAGTGAACTTTCTCCTTTCATCTCCAAAGTCTAGAAGGTGGGATCATTGCTCCCATTTTGCAGATGAGGCAAATCAGGTTCCCGTCAGGCAGCAGTTACCCTGAACAAATGCAGCTTTCGCTCCATACCTGGATGTCAGATCATCTCACTTCTAGGTTTCCCCAAGGCCCCTGCCGGCCGCTGGGTTGGGCTTCCTCTAGGTGAGAAGAAGGAAGGATGGAGAACAAGGACCCTGAGCACCTGGCTGGTCTCCCTGTATGTTCCTGGAGCAGGGCATGAGTCAGGCACAACCACGTGAGAATTCTACCCTGCTGGTCACTCACTGTCACTGGTAACCCCAGACACACTTCCCTGAGCCCCCATTTCTTTCCCTACAAATCATCATACCCCCTAAGCCACAGGCTACAGTGATACCCAGGAGACAAGAGCTCCCCTCAGGTGTTGGGGCAAACTATGGAAACTGCTCTTTGGTTCTGTCTCCAGAAGTCTCCCCTCCCCTCCGCTGTCCAGTCTCTTCACTGCTTGTCCGGCTGAAGGTACAGAGGTGGCCTGGAGCTGGGTTTGGAAAATGAAAGCCCATGTCATAGTCTTTTCCAAAATGGGTTAAACAGTGTGATCGCTCCTTACCCACTGACGGGAATGGGAAACGCGGAAAAATGGGCAATAACTAGTTTCAGCCGATTCTGATGTGCAATATCTCTCCTTTTTAACTGAGATAATAACAGAGAAGTATGCCTTCGTGAGGTTTAGTAAAGAAGGCCCAGATTAATACCCCAGTCAGATGGCTTTTGAAGCAAAGCTTCTATTCAAGTCGCTGCCAAAAAGTCACTTTATCTTCCCTCCTTTGCATCTCAGATTTCGTCTACCCTTTTATTCTTTTTGTCCTTAATTTTAAATCCTTTTTATTATTATGTTTTCCCATGTAAGCAGCAAGGGGGTTATTTGGTACTCATTCTTTTGGAAGCAATTATCCACAGGAGAGAGGCTCACTTCATTTGGGTTGCATTTTATATCCAGACCGGATAAAAATGCACAAAATTGAATTTGCTTGTGCAGCTCAGACACCAAAAAGTTCTTCCTTGTGAATTTCAACTCAGCTGCCTGTTGACTAAGCCCTCTTTGGAAGACTAGGTGAGTGGTTATCCCTTCTACAACATTCTCTCTGGTAGCCCTAAGATTATCTCCTTGCTGCTTAATCAGGAAAATAAAAAACTTCATTTAATTGCCCATTAATTCAGACCTTTGAGACCCCAAGCTGTCTGTGAATTTGAACAGAGAGTATTCTTGCTTGGTCTAAAAAAGAATGTCTCTTCCCTAGACGGTGGCAAAATCCTCTTAATTCAAAGTCTTTATTTATTTATTTATTTTTTAACAAATGAGTTCCTCATGTCTAGAGAAGGGGTGGGAAAGGGGAGATTTGATACCCAAGCCCTACCAAATCCATTACAAGCATAAAATTGCTGTGTGACATCTCACAGATCTTAAACTGTTACGTGAATATTGCATTCTACTCTGTACACGTCTGCATTTCATTTTAATATACTAATGACGTTTTAAATTAATTACCATAGGTAACCAAAAATATAATAATAATAACTTTCCTATCTGTCTTGTAGTTGTTAAGCAAGGGACAACTGACTTGATGTTTATCAATTCTACAAAACGTGGCTGACCTAAAGAGAATTTACATCAAATGGTGCATCACTGTTGGCATGGAGGCAACTCCTCTTTTCTCTGCTTCTGTCTCAAAATGTTTAGAAACCACAACCATGAGCATATGTGATTAAAGCATCACCGCCTCTTTTGCTGCTTTATGGGCTCTCTCCAGGCACTGGCTAAGGGGTGAATATGCCCTAAAAGTGGCAGGACTCATCCTGCAGGTGACATGACAATGATGATACTAGCTTCTTGCTGACTGGTTAAGGTGCCTGTGTCTGATCCCCTGATCCACCAGCCAAAATACTTACTGCCTCTGGAAGATATTTGTCAATGAACATTTTCACTAAGAAAGCCCCTGATCGTGGGCTTTATTTTCCCATTCCTGCTCTAATTTCATCCCATGTAAATGAGCTCATATGGGCAGCCTCAGCTGCACCCCTTCCCCTCTCTCCCCTGGCCCTGGAATGTCAGCTGCGAGGAAGACCCTTATTCTGCATGTTTTAACATGAAAGGAGATGGATCTTTACTCTATGCTGGTGGCTAAGAACATTCAGACTTAAGATAAAAAAGCTTCTAAATAAATGAACTCCATGAGCTTTATTTACCGTTAGTGGGGACAGTTCTTAACTCATTTTATTTGGGTTTTACCTTTTGCGCTGGAGCCTTTGCTTTTTCCCTCCAGGAAGAAAAATAGCCATGCACCCCCAACTTCACGAACCCTTCCCTCACCTTCTGCACTGAAGGCGGCCCACATTGGGGCAGGGAGCAAGCTCTGGGGAGCACTTTCCATTTTATCCTAAGCCGAAAAATGGGTACCCGGGTCCTCATGGTTCAATGGAGAGGGTACTGTGCCCACTGCAGGGGCCACCTCTTGGAGGGGTGACTGTGAAGGGGTCTTGGCTGCTGGAGGTGAATGGACCGAATCCCACCCTCTGGACCTCATCATCAGGCTGGGATCTGGCCTCTCTGCCTTTCAAATTGATGGGTCCTGCCTGGGGACCTCCACTCGGTCTCTCCCCTCCTCCAGAAAACCCTCCATCCCCCCACTGAGTCTAAAAGTATCCATCCACTAGGCCAAAAAGTGGGGAGGGACATCTTGACCCTCTCCCGCCTTAAATCATCTTAAATTACTTTCCACCAATAGACGGTGACCCCCGTGAGCCCGGATTTGTGTCCATCTGCTCTGTGCGTGTGTGTGTGTGTGTGTGTGTGTGTGTGTGCATGCACACTCACCCTTGGCCCAAGTCTGGCTCATGCCCATCGAATGGACAGAGTGGACAGAGGCACAGGTGTTCAACCACTAAAGAACTTCAACGGCAGTCCTGGGCTCATCACTGGGCACTAGTGTTTCCACTTTTACACAGGATGTGCCTTTCTTCTCTGTAAAGCATGTGGCTGAATTTCTAAGCCTTTTCTAAATAAACTCTACTCCTGACCTAAACCCAGGGCCTCCTCTACACATCACTGGGGGGACAACAGGGAATTCCCACTGTGTCCCAATGTTGGTCAGTTGTGCCTATGTATCTCCCTACAACACTCTGCTCCATCTGGGGGTGCAGGGCTGGGATGCTGTGCTAGGTCTCCTGCCTGCTCCTCAGCTAAGGAAGAGGGTGCATTTAATTGTTGGACCCTCTGATAATACACACAGCAGTGTCCTTCCCCCCAGCAGTCAGCATGCTGACACCAAAGAAGCTAGAAATTAATGACGAATATCCTGGACAAGAAGGCGAGGCAGACCCTCAAAATCTTGTCTGTCGTCACAGGCATTTGAGCTGTGTTTATAATTCCAACCCTCCCCCACTGCTGAAAGAAAATTGCATTCTCCTCTATCACTACAACCTTCTCATCAAAAACAAGATCATCCCTCACTGTAAAATATTGCAGGTGAGCAGCTGCTGTTTCCTTAAATCAAGACATTTGTCAAAGAGCTTTGACAGGTCCTTGTCAATAAAGACAAAAAATTCAAAATATGTGTCCATCCTGTGTTAGGGGGGAAAAAGTGACAACATGTGTTGTTCATTCCACTCAACATTTTGCCCTTGCAGTGAGTTATTTTTTCCGTATTACCTGGAACGTATGTGGTGCCCCAATGTTTAATCTTCTACTTAAACTTTGATCTAGAACCAAGGTTCGTTTAAGCGATATACCCAAGTCAGAAAGGATCCAAACCAAAAGCATGAAACATTAGATTCTTGGTGTGGTTGGAAAGCTTTGCTATCGGACAGAACTGGTTTCTAAATCCAGCTCCATCATTTACTGGATGGACCACATTGGGTAATTAATCTAAGCCTCAATTTCCTTATCTGTAAAATAGGAGTAAAAAGAGCACCTACATTATCTGGGTTCTTGTGAAGACTCATTGTGATAATGCCTAACCATCATTATTCATCATGCCTCTCCTCCACGGTACTTAATAAACTGCTGTTACTTGAGTGCATGCTACATATTATGAGCTTGGTATATAATATTTCTGTTTTATAATGACTTTACAAGGTTGTTTAATCCCCATTTTACAGATGAGCAAACCAAGGTTCGAGAAATGATGTCACCTCCTGAAGTTTCTGAAGCTAACATGCTCTTTCAGGACAGCTGGCCACCTGCACAACCAGAAATTATATCAGCTACCATGAGCTTCCCAAGGATGCGCCACCAATGGGCCCCAAAGGTCAGAGGTACGGTTTCTTGCAGCCAAGTAGGGACTGGAGGGGTGGGGCCCCCGGCTGATCATCTGATGTGCCGTGAAATTGTTAGCACAATCTTTTTTCTGTGTGTCAAGACATTTTAATGGTTGGAAAGCACAGAGTGTAAGAGCTGAGAAAATCCCAGAAGGTGAAATGGGGCTAAATTATTTAGAGGTTCCAGCTCATTGAGTCATCAGAAGCCTTCCCCTCTTACCCCCCGCTCACCGGTGGCTTCTCAGAGACCGTCCCCGCACCCCACGTGGGCAGCCGGACTCCCCTCTGCTTTTCAAAGAAGCAAAGGTCCAGGCAGCCGACGCCTGTTTGCCCAGCTATCTGTCCCCTCAGAGATTAGATTACTCATATCTCAACTTGGGAAATGAAAGAGACCAGGCGAAGGGAGAAGGTTATCCAGGTGGAGAAGGTGAAAAAATTTCAATATCACCATCTCGTTCCTTATTCAGGCAAAATGAAAAGTCCTCATTATTAAATCACAAAGCAATTAAAAAATTAAAAATTTCATAAGACCCTACATAAAAGAAATACAAGTATTTAGTGATGGATTAGAAAGTGGAAGTAGGGGGAGAGAAAAAGTAAAAGCCCGCTGGCCTCAGGGGTTTCCCTCTCCGGCGGCGACGAGAGTGGTTTCTGCCCGCACCCTCGTGCCAGCTGCAAGAACTAATAAATTCCGGGCTCCCCTGCCTAGAAGCCAAGGCCGATTAATATCTGCCTACCTTGTTACCTAATTCATTATGGAATAGCAGTTAATTTGATTTGATATTATTTTAATAAAATTCTGTAATATATTAGATTGTTTCAGGCTATCAAAATAATTTTCCAATTATTACAGTTACTCAAGCAAGTCTTTTTTTCCCCCTTCATGAGCGGCAGTTGGTCTGACTCAGAATATATTAGCTCCTACAGCTTCATCCTGGCCAAGGGGAGCAGGGGAGCCATGCATGGTTACCCAGAAGAGCTCCTGCCAAAAGCAGGTGCCCGCGATTCACAGCAAAATGGTCACGGCCACAGACTGATGGGGAGCTCTGGCCTCATGACTCTCTGACCATGAGGGTGGCCCCTCTTCAACCACTGCTAAGTTTTAAGGAAACACTGAGATAAATTTCTATTCAAAAATAACCCTGGAGATCAGTTGACTGGAGGATTGGCAATAGCTTGGAAGCTGGGTGATCAATAATGCCTGGTAGAGAGAGTGTGTGCTGTAAAAGTTCAAATTCAAGTGCTCTTTCTGTTAGCATCTGACCTCCCCAAACCTCCAGCTCATGGTGCAGAGAACAAAGAAGGCTCACCTGATTGGAAGCACGGTGTGAGATTTCAAAGGGGATCACTTTTGCAAAAGTGGTGAATGCCAACATATAACTGGCATCAAGAAATCAGTTCTGCTCTGGGAAGTGATGGATGTTAACTAGACTTGTTGTGGTGATCATTTCAAAATATATACAAATATGGAATCAGTGTTTTGTACACCCAAAACCAATATAACACATGTCAATTATAGCTCAAAACAATAAATAAAAAGAGATCAATTCCCTCTCTTCCTTGCCAATCCCCTAGGGAGGTGAGGATGGGGGAAGATCAAAACTTAGGAGGCAATTTGGGGGAAAGATGCCGACCTTGGAGCAAGAAAGCTGGTTTGGGTTCTTGAAGTGTGTAGATCCCTGTATGATGGTAGGTGACACCAAGCCGTGGTGTCTGGATCAGAACTGGAGACACTGCACGGAGCAAGCATGGGCCTCTGTTAGGGCGTCCCCAGCATGCTGAGACAGTTGATGAGCTCAGTCCTTCGTTTATTCACTCAGCAAACGTTTACAGAGCTCCAAAGGAGTGATGGTACTGCGGGTAGTGAGCACGGCTGGCAGCTCGCAGGGCCCCTGATGCAGACTCTGCAGCCAGCAGCATCGCCGGCACTGAGTAGGCATCCAATAAACATGGTTGGATGACTTACTCAGTTGGTCAGGGGACACCAGATATTAACCAAATAATCACATAAGCAAATTACAAGTGAAATAATCCAATGTAATTACAATCTACAAAGGACAAGCACAGCCGACTGTGAGACCTGAATACGAGGGGACTTGGTTCACAGAGTATGCAGGGATCCAGAGGACGGGTGGGGATTCGCCAGGAGAAGAGGGAGGGAAGCATGCTCCTGGCAGCAGGTAGCATAAACAAAGGCCCTGAGGCAGGACTGGCAGAGAATTTCCAGGGACTGAAAGAGGGCCACTCTAAGGGAATGGAGGGCGGTTGGTGAGTGGAGGCCAGGTCCCCGAGGTACCAGGCCCATGGACACAGTAAGGTCTGTGGTTTTGCCCCGTGGATGGGAAGCAGTGAGATCACAAGCCTGGGAGCCGCATGCTCAGGTCTGTGTTTTTAAAGCTTGCTCCGTGCGGTGCGGGGAATGGATTGGCCCAGGCAAGAGCAGGTGTGAATGCCCGTGAAGAGGCCGTGACAGGTGCCCCGGGAAGAAGTGACGTCAGCCTGGAGGTGGGCAGATGTCAGGGTCAGACTCTGCAAGTCCCAGAGGTTGCTCGGCAAGGGATGCTCTGAACAGGCTCCCTCAATCTGAAGGCCAGCTACCTGGTGTTTTGGCCATGCCCAGCTATCCTCCGTTTCACCCCAAAACCCTGGGCGTCCGCAGCCCCAGCCTCTGACCCCATGGATAACTCTGCATACCAGGCCACCCGCCACCCTGGCCAGGGTTCTCCTACTCAGCTCTCAGCTGGCCAGCCCTGGTCTGAGTCAATGTTGCCCCATCAAGACCCAGACACCACCTTGTCGCTGCTGACTCTGTCCTGCCAGGCCAGGCACGGGAGAAATTCCAACTTCCCTCCCAAGGAGGAGGCCTGACCCCACTGTGTGTGCGCTCAGGGGGTAGAGAGAGGAGAAGTTGGTGGATAGACCCCTGTCAGCAAGGGGGCAGGGTTGGGGGCTGAGGAAGACCCAGGCTCAGAGGGAACAACAGAGGTGAGTGGGCTCTGTGCCCCTCTGTGCCCCTCGAGATCATGCCTCCATGCATCTGGAAGGGACACGGCCCAGAGTGGAATCACCCATGTAGCACTGTTCACTGGACGGGGGTGAATGGGGAGCCAGAAACGTACAGACCCTCTGGAGGGCTGCAGGGGGCAGGGTCCCTGAGACCCCGTGCATATTTCCAGCCACTATCCCCCAGCCTCCGTAAATGTAGCTGGAAACCAAGAAGCCTGGCCTCAGCTGTGCTGCAGATCAGACGGGCGTCATTTGGCCACACCTGGGCCTGATCAGGGACCTGGGGAGGAATGGGGGACTGCAGGGTCAGGGCTGCTCCAGTGCCCAGAGGCCAGGGAGGGGGCGTCTTCCGTTCTCCGAGCAAACACTCACTGAGCACCTGCTCTGTGAAGTCCCAGTCACCTGTGGGGGACCTGGAATGAACAACACTGGACCTTGGGTCACAGAGGGCTCCCTCGTGGCTTCATGGGAAGCAGTCTGTTATCCAAAAGGGGGTGGGGCAGCGGGCGGGAGAACGAGCTGCGTTGGGGGATGGCAGCACCCCCAGGAAAACTGCCCGGGGGAGAGGTCTGAGCGGTGGCCACAGTTAGAGGGACTGGCAACACTGCGGCTCCGAGACGCCGCTCCAAATTCAGCTGGGGGATGACGGGGGAGGGGATGGAATGGAGCTGCGGGCTGCAGAGGCGGGGACCCCACAAGGGACAGGAAGCGGAGAGCTCACAGATGCCTTCTAGAGAGGAGATGACTGTGAGGGGAATTACAGGGCAGGTGTCAGAGACGGAGACGGAGGCTGATAGCCTTGGGGGCTCACAGGGAAAGCCCGACCCAGGGCCTTAACACGTGGCCAAGCAGAAGCAGTCAGAGGCCAAGTGAGGAGCTCGGTGGACAAGGGGTGAGCGTTGCGGGTGAGCCAGAAGGCTCTGGGATTCTGGATGAAGCAGGGGTTACGTCCCATCCCCACTCGATGGAGACCTAGGGAGGACCAAGGTGGGGATGCCGTGAGGGGGCCTGGAGCATTCTGTGGCACCTGCACAGAGGTAACAAGTTAGCTTTCAAATGTGTGTCAGTCTCAGAAAAGCAGCTGTGTGATTTCCTGTAATCACTAGGTTTGGAGAACCTCACGTGTGCCTGACACGGTGACCATGCCAAGCAGACTTCCTCCCTTGTGGGCCTGCGGGAACTGGATGACAGCAGTCTCCAGGTTTCCAATCCACCTCCCATCTTGCAGCCTAGGATCCTGAGGTCCCCAAGCCCCAGGAGGCTTGCCCCATGGTCTTCAGCTGCCCAGCTTCTTCAAGAAACCCCGACAGAGATCATAACAGCTCAGAATGCATGCCCTCACCCTCAGAGACACACGCTGGGCTTGATTTCCACGCTGGTGAATTGCTTTGTTCTCTTCTCTACTTGGCTAGGATCAGATGAAGGGAAGAGGACCACGGAGAGCTTCGCTCTTCCTGTTCCAAGTGGATGAGAATAAAGAAAGGAAGTATTTTCAAAACACCACGATGCTATCAATTCCCTGGAGAAGGAGGCATTTTTGTCTGGGCATTAATATTATTTTCTTTAAATTCCCACTCTGGTGGGCTTCCTGCCTAACAGAAAACTCTGTAGTGAGATAAACAAAGAAGAAAAGTGAGTGCTTCGTGCCAGCTTGTGTCCACTTGAAGTAACATAAAAGGTTGGCTCCGAAGGCCACATCCTCCAGAGGAGAGCCACCTATGGTCAAAGTAAGGTCTTAATCTTCCACAGGCACCGACTGTAGTGGTTGAATGCTGGCCCCTCGGGAGACGTGTCCACAGGAAACTGGGAATGTGAACTGATTTGGATAAAGGGTCTTTGCCGACGATGTGAAATTAAGGATCTTGAATTCTATGAGACATCCTTGATTATGTGGTGGAACCAATTCAATGACAAGTGTCCTTATGAGAGGAAGGCAGAGGGATCTTCGAGACGTTATGAAAAAGGGGACGGAGATTGGAATTGTGCTGTTACAAGCCAAGGAACACCTGGAGCCACCAAAGCTGGGGGAAGCCAAGAATGGATGCTCCCCGAGAGCCTTCAGAGAGTCCACAGCCCTGCACCTTGACACTGGACTTCTGGCCTCCAGAACTGCGAGAATAAAGTTCCGTTGCTTTAAGCTTCCCAGTTTGTCGTCATCTGTGTGGCAGTCCTAGGAACGAACCCACCTAGGTTGTAAGAATATATGATTTTTAGATCAGAGAGCAGAACAAAGTGAGGGTTTTATTTTATTTTTTTAACATCTTTATTGGAGCATAATTGCTTTACAATGGTGTGTTAGTTTCTGTTGTACAACAAAGTGAATCAGCTCTATGTATAAATATATCCCCATATCCCCTCCCTCTTGAGCCTCTCTCCCACCCTCCCTATCCCACCCCTCTAGGTCATCGCAAAGCACCGAGCTGATCTCCCTGTGCTATGTAGCTGCTTAACACTAGCTATATACGTTTGGTAGTGTATATATGTCAATGCTACTCTTTCACTTTATCCCAGCTTATCCTTCCCCCTTCCCATGTCCTCAAGTCCATTCTCTACGTCTGCATCTTTATTCCTGTCCTGCCCCTAGGTTCTTCAGAACCATTTTTTTTTTAGATTCCATACATATGTGTTAGCATACAGTATTTGTTTTTCTCTTTCTGACTTACTTCACTCTATGACAGACTCTAGGTCCATCCACCTTACTGCAAATAACTCAATTTCATTTCTTTTTAAGGCTGAGTAATATTCCATTGTATATATGTGCCACACCTTCTTTATCCATTCATCTGTCGATGGACACTTAGGTTGCTTCCATGTCCTGGCTATTGTAAACAGAGCTGCAATGAACATTTTGGTACATGACTCTTTTTGAATTATGGTTTTCTCAGGGTATATGCCCAGTAGTGGGATTGCTGGGTCATATGGTAGTTCTATTTTTATTTAAATCTACGAATGAACAATAATTGCTGCAGAGGGTGTGGAGAAAAGGGAACCCTCTTGCACTGTTGGTGGGAATGTGAATTGATGCAGCCACTACGGAGAACAGTATGGAGGTTTCTTTAAAAAGTGAGGGTTTTAAATAAAACAGTTACTACCTTAAATAGACTCATCCCCAGGAGAAAAGCTCGAGCATTATGTATGATTTATATGTGCAAAGCTTTTACTGAACAATATTAAATGAAGCTTATGTTAACAAAATTCTGAGTCAACCTATGTAACAGGGGAAGCTAGGCCCGGCGTTGTAACATCTGGCCTCTACTTAGAACAATAACTGTGACAATACCTTTGTCCACTTTTCACCTGTGAAAACTGAGGCTCAGGAAGCTGCAGTGATGCTTCTAAACCCCATCACTCAGGAGCAGCAAATTTGTGGTGGAATCCCAGGCCTTCCGATTCAACAGCTTCTTACCATGTTACAGGAGCTGCACCCCACCAGCATGACTTTTACAGTGGTAGTAAATAGCTTATATTTCTATCCTGAATTTCTAAAAGATAGTATGTCTGAGAGAAAGAGGGTCTGATCCAAAGAAATCAATGTAGTCAACTAACGTAAACATGCCCCACTCTTGAGAAAATCCAGTTTCCAAGCCCCAACCTTGAAACCCAGAAGCTCTGTTGTCGCCTTTCTGTCTTGTCCATACAAGACCAAAGGTTAGCGCCTCTTTTAAAGATTTCTTTCATGAAGAATCAGCTAAAATGATGGCAGAGCTTCAAAATTGCTCCAAGATGGTTCTGAAGTCTTTGTGTGGACAACTTTTCCATTCGGTGGTAAAACTGGAAAGCTTTATCACTCTTTTATAACTTTCCATATAATTTTTATGAAACCAAACAGCCGGCATCAAAGACTGTGGGCTGAAATCGTGCCTGTGATCATAACCAAGGAGCAGAATCCAGTCCTGAGGATGGGAAGGCTCACATCTGGCACATGGCCTCCCCAGATGACTTGGCCAGAGAACACAGCCCAGGAGCAGGCAGATGCAGGAGGAGCCTCGAATTTAATAACCGTGCTCGGGTACCAAACCCAGCCATGAAGATGGAGGTGCTGAAACATGCACCCTGCATCCCCACTCCCTGCGTATCCAGGGACCAGGAGGTATCATGAAAGAGAAACAGAACTTGGAGGCAGGTCGACAGCAGGGGTCAGCCAGGAGGTCTACCACCTCGTTGAGCAGCTACAGATGCTGAGGCCCCTGATGGCCCCCAGTGCTCTGTGCAACACTACGTAAAGGATGCAGAAAAGAGTGCAGAGTCCGGAGGTGGTCCATGCGGGGTCCAAACTCACCCTTGCCCTCTTATCAGCTGAATGACCGTGGGTGAGACATTTCCCCTTTTCAGCTTCAGTGACGACCAACTGCACAAGGCAACTGTACTACCAGCTGTACTACCACCAGGCAGGGTTGACTCTAGGGTTAGAGAAAAAGTATGTCAATTACTAGATACCATAAATGGTGGCTGTTATTGTTAGGAACATGGAATAAGGGGAAATATCCATCCGATAGTTGAGATAGTTGGCTTTTGAAGTCAGAGGCACCTGGATTGAGTTCTGGCTCTATCAGTAATTGTTAAGTTGAGAACAAGTTATTTTGCTTTTCTGGGACTCTGGTGTCTCAGCCGTGAAGTGGGAGGGTGTAGCAGTACCTACCTGTAGTGGGTTGAATGGTGCCTCATCGCCGGAAGATAGCCCAACCAGAACCTGTGAATTGATCTTATTTGGAGAAAAGTTCTTTACAGATGCTACCAAGTGAAGGATCTTGAGATACCCTCCTGGCTTATCCAGGGTGGCCCCAAATCCAATGACAAGTGTCCTTGTCAGAGAAAAGGTAGAGGGGGTTACACACCAACACAGAGGGGAAGCCCACGTGAAGATGGAGGCATACACCAGAGTGGTGTGTCTACCATTCAAGGAACAAGGATGACCAGCGGCCACCAGAAGTTGGGAGACAGGCATGGACCAGATTCACCCTCAGAGCCTCCAGAAGGAGCCAACACTGCTGCCACATTGATTTTGGACTTCTCTTTCCTGAACCGAGTGAGAATCAATTTCTGTGACTTCAAGCCCCTCAGTGTGTGTTCATTTGCTACAACAGCCTTAGCACAGAGCCTGGCCCACAAGAAGCCCTCCTGGATATCAGCCTGCAGAGTCGACAGAAGGGCAGTATCTTAGCCTTCATGGTGCAAACCAGGAAAATACACACCCACAGGCCTCCCCAGCCACACACAGGTGGTTCCCCAGGGCCTCGGAGGAACTTCCTTGTCTAAGACCTCACCATATGTCAAGTGGAGTCAAGAGAACCATCCTGATTTTGTAGCTGTGAAGGCAGTGTGGTGAAGGGCACATAAACAGCAGAGCTGGGACGCAAGCTTATTTCAAATCCTGATCATCAATCAAGTAGGATTTTTCTTCCTTTTGCTTTGATTTGCTTAGGTTGAAAGAGGTGTGTGTGTGTGTGTGTGTGTGTGTGTGTGTGTGTGCGCGTGTGCATGTGTGTGTATTTTAAGGATTGTACAGAAATTCTTTGCCCTTTTGACAAGCCCCCTAAGATATCAGTCTCTACCTGGGACACCCTGGTTTTGCAACAAAGCTGGAATTGTCTCACGTTGGTCCCAAGCATCCTGAAACGGCATTCTCAGAATACTCTTGTAAAGTTAGCTGTAATTTACCTTAATGGATGGAGAAGGGAAAGTTTGTACACATCCTTCTGCAGCTGTTGAAAGAGGAGTCAAGTTCTAAACACACACCTGCAAACACATGCACTTGTGCACACACACATACACACCTGGGCACACACAGTCACTCACTGCCACTCTGAAGTTAGGGATGGGGTCTCTGACACCAATCTTTGAGATGCAAATTTAAAACCACAAGTGGGCATTGCCAGATGTACTGTATCCTTCAACCAACCTGTCTGAACAAGAGTGGAAGCTCTTATAATAGCTGTGAAGGTTCCCAAGGCTGTTCCAGGAAGGACGTGGAGTGTGTCTCAAGGCAGGGGAACATCCACCCACTCGGTATCCCCCTTGCACGTGTCTGGCCCACGACGCTGACCTCTCTGCACCCCTGCCTTTACCTGGGAGGGTACAGGCAGCCTCTCCTGCATCCCCCACCTCTGTAATGACACGGCAGGAGGTGTGAGCACCACGCAGCACCTCCCGGAATGAAAGCAAGACTCAGGAAGCCAGGGGTGCCCATGGGTGAGCACGTGCCTGACCAGGTGGAGCGGGGCTGTCGTTACTGTCCCAGTCATCGTGGTTGAGAGGCCAGCACTCCGAGAGCCATGTCCCTCCAGGACATCCGGTGCACCCTGCCGTGCACCATGGGGAGTTTTGCCAGCATCTCTGGACACCAGGTTGTTGCTGATCTCCAGGCCCCATGTGCCATTCCTCTTTCTCATGAAAGATGAAGATAAAGACCCTGGACAAGCTTCCTCTGTCTTTCCCACCCCATCCCCACCTGCCTTTCCCACCTCCAGGGAATCTGGGTAGCATCCAGAGATGCCCGCTGCGTGATTTTAGCCCAGACCTCAGGGCCCCCTGCAGACCCCGCCCCCCCGGTGGGGCGTCGTGATCCATTGAGCTCTCCGTCTCCGCACAGGAAAATTTCACTTCCCTCACCCTCTTCCAGAAAGTTCCTTCCTCCTCCACCTTCTCCTCCCAAACATGCCCTAGAAGGCATGTGGGACCAGTTCACTCTTGCACAATAAATCCCTGCAAAGAAAGCCAGAGCCCTGTCCCCCGTGCCTGCCGCCATGAGATCTGGACACCTCTCACCCAGGCCCAGCTGTGCTGCCTCTCCAGCCGGTCAGGGGTGACCCAGCCACCAGCCCCGGGCTCCGAGGGTGGACAGCACAGCAACATCCTTGTACGGTGGGTCACACCAGGGGGGTGAGCATGGCAGACACAGGCACCCCCCTGCTCCCTGTGTCCACACCCATCCTCCCCCAACTAGAGCTTCATCCTTTTGGTCTGATTTTTCTTCTCTTGGGAGTTTCACTCCCTCCTCCTCTTGGTTGGAGCCCCTTGTTCTGAAGGGTCTTGGGTAGGTTTGGGTTTGACACCCAGCTGTGCTGTTTTCCAACTGTGTGATCTTCAGAAACTCAATCTCTCTGTGCCTCAGCTTCGCCCTCAATGAAGTGGGTAGAACACTGTCACCTTGAAGAGGTGCTGAGAAGATGCATAATAGGACAAACGGCGTGGAACGTCTGCCTACAGAAGCACTGATGCTGGCATGCCTGTTGGCTTCTTATCCGGTTGAACTTCACACCAACAGGCTTCTGGCATCTCCGTTTGAGAGACAAACAGCGACTCTGCAAGGGGAAATGCATGGCCCATGATGTGGAGCTGTGCACACATTGGAAAGGGCTTTGGGAATTATTAAGAGTTTACAGCTGTCGGGAGTTTACTGAAGCTCTAAGAGCACGAGCAATGGAAACCCTCTAAGAGCATCTTCAGCACGTGGGTGCTGAGAACGATGGAGAGTAACCCTGGGCACCCACACCCACGTTGGAAGTCCAGCTTGAGAAGGGAGGGCACATGGAGGGGCCTCTGCATTGGGGATCAAGGCCAGTGTCACCCTCTGACCCACCGTGGGCCCCTGAACAAGCCATCACCCTCTCAGAGCCTCAGTGTCCCCTTGGGGGGGCCCTCCAGTGGTCCTTCCTGATGTATCTGTGAGTGAGTGACACATGTGCTCATGGACACGTGTCCTTGAACGTTCAACCAGGCATCACGGACATAATGAAGGATGGAGAAAGCCCAGGGTCTGTGGGAGCTCAGAGTGGGGCACCCCCCAACCAGAAGGGCTGGGAGGACCTCTCAGAGGAGGCTAAGCCAAGGGCTGAAGAACAGCAAGTTTTCCAGGGAAACATGGAAGCCCAGGGGAGCCCAGGCAGAACGACAAGGATGGCAAATCATGACATATTCACTGACCACACCTGTTTTTGTGACTGCTGGCACCTGAAGCTCCCACCTGGATGGCGTCATCTCAGCTGTGTGACCTTGGGTGGCTTATTCAACTTTTCTGTGACTCAGGTTCCCCATCTACAACATGGGGACGATAGTAGTACGTACCTCAGATGGTTGTGTATGACATTCAAATGCAGTAATCCACGCAGAGCACTTGGATCACGACTGGGCAGGCTCGCCGAGTAGTGAGTCAGGTACGCAGTGTCACAAGCTACCAGATGCACCCCGACCCCTGCTCCTCCGGCCTCTCCCAGAATCTCCACGGGATGTCCCCGCTGGAGCAGGCTGGCCCACACGGCACTCGGGGAGGGTGAAAGGATGTCCACCGTCGTCTTTAAAAGCATCCGAGAGTCTCCCGCCTGCATTTTGCTCCAGCTATTTTATAAGCTTCTGGTGTCATACCCCTGACTCTTTCACTCCTGCACTGTCTTAGTCAACTCGGGAGCTGAAACATCAGTCGAGTTACATCAACTCTTGTTGATGTAACAAAACACAATCAACTGGGACTTAAACGACAGACATTTATTTCTCACAGTTCTGGAGACTGGAAGTCCAAGATCAAGGGGTCAGCAGATCCGGAGTCTGGGGAGATCTCTTCCTGGTTTGTAGACAGCTGCCTGGGTGGTGAGAAAGGGAAAGCTCTCACATCTCTCCTTATTCGGCATTAATCCCATCACCAGGACTCCACCCCATGGCCTCACCTAATCCTAATTACCTCCCAAAGGCCCCAGCTCCAAACATCACCACGTTGGGGATTAGGGTTCAACCTAGGACCTCTGCAAGGATGCGAACACCTGCCTCCATAGAGCGCACACGCCTTGTCCACCTCCTGCCTCCGCCTGGACTCCCTTTGCTTTTTGCTCCTTTACTTTTGCTTGCCTATTGCTGCCCTCTAAGAGCTTCTTGTTGGGAGAAATTCCAGACACCATGTCATCCAGGGGTGGAGGGAACCAGTGAAAGCAGACAGAGAAATCACAGTGAGACTTCACTGGGTTTATGTCTCAGAGATGTTTTTCTCATCCCCAAACAGTGACTGAGGGCTGAGCATGTTCAGAGTCCTGTGTGGGTCCCCAGGACACAGAAGTGAGCAAGGTGAATGAGACCCAGGCCTGGTCCTCAGGGAGCTCAGACGTAGTGTGGACACACCCAGGGACCAACCCAGGACACAGAAGTGAGCAAGGTGAATGAGACCCAGGCCTGGCCCTCAGGGAGCTCAGACGTAGTGTGGACACACCCAGGAACCAAGCATGACAGAGCAGGTGAGAGATGGTGGGATGGAAGCTTGGCTGGACCTCCCCCAGATCCAGGCAGCAGGCCCTGCTTTAGGAGCTCACCTGAGCTGGCAGAGGGTGCTTACCGAGGAATAGCAGCATTTCAGTCAATGGCCAGACCCAGCCAACAGATATACTACCTTTGGCTTAGAGTGTTCAAAAATGTTCAGTTCACTTATGGTTACCAAAGGGGAAAGGGGAGGGATAAATTAGAACTTAGGGATTAACAAATACACACTACTATGTATAAAATAGATCAATAACAAGGACCTACCATATAGCACAGGGAACTATATTCAATATCTTGTAGTAGCCTAGAATGGAAAAGAATCTGAAAAAGAATATATATATACACACACACATATATGTATAACTGAATCACTTTGCTATACACCTGAAACTATCCCAACGTTGTAAATCAACTATACTTAAAAAAAAAATGTCAGATGTCATTTGACAAAAATCAGATTTCACATAAGATCTGACAGCACAGGCCCTTCCCAGCTACATGTCCTCAGTCAACTGGAGCTAAACAGTAGCCATCCCACTTAGACAAGACATGCCCCCTACAGTCTGGCAGACTCCCCGCCCCACCCACTCCGGTTAGCTTATTCCTCCCGCCCGGCTCCTGTAGACATTTGAGTGGGCAGCCTCTGGTATCACAGATTTCAGCAGTGTCATTAACCAATTTCTGTTGGTTTTATTAACCATGTCACCACGTGACTGTTCTTCAGGGAAATACCCCCAGAAGTCCCAGGATCCACTTTCCTTTGTACAGAAGAAACACGCTGGCCAGAAGGGCATAGGGACTGAGCCTGCTGCCCGTGTTCGCTTTATGTTTAATTGAACTGCACAGCAATTCATCAAAGTAGGTGCTGGTCTCGTGTCACAATAGTCAAAGCACAGTTCGGAGGAGTTGGAAGACTTGCCCAAGGTCATCGGCCAGTAGGAGTCAGAGCCTGGATGGGACCCAGGAGTTCTGTCTCCATGTCCGGCAATTTTCCACCACATCACAAGGGCTGCCACCCATGTAGAAAGGAGAGCCTGCAATCCAAGGACATTCCAAACCACAGAGGGTCCAGTGTCACCCAACTGTCCCCAGCAGAGCAGTCAGCTGATGTTCAAATGATTTTCATCTGTTCCACAAATACTTCTCTGAAACTCCAAAAGTTTAAAGTAGTGTATATAGGAAAAACTTCTCTTTCACGCACACACACACACTGACTTGTTTGTTAAAATACACTCAAGCATCACCAGCCCCTCCAGCCTGGAGACAGCCCGGCAAGCATCAGCCCGGGGCTGCCAAAGGGACTTTTGTTTCATATTAAGCCAATCTGGTCTAGATCAGAGACAAGGCTGGGATAATGTCTCCAAATGAAAAAGCACAATCTTCGAACAGAATCTCCCAATCAACAGTCATCAAGGGGCCGGGGACTGGGGGTCTGAGGTCATGACATGTGCGGCATCCAATCACAGCAGGGAGAAGAGAAGATATCGGAGGGGAAATGATGATCCTTTGTGATGACCTCAGATTTGGAGAGCATCTCTCCTCTCAGGGACAACTGCAGAATGAGTGAGTCACTCATTCAGCCCTCGGCCTGGTTCAGGGTGTGCGAGATGACAAAGGCCCAGCCCCTTCCTGCAGGAAGTCCTGGTGTGCAGGGAAAAGAAAGGCACAGAAATGAGGGATGGCAAAAAACTCCTCCCAAACGTGTCCTCCCCTTCGTGCCTTTAAACAGCCGCCATCAGGAATGCAAATTGGTGCAGCCACTGCAGAAAACAGTATGGAGATTCCTCAAAACCTAAAAATAGAGGTACCATATGATCCAGCAATCCCACTGCCGGGCATTTATCCAAAGAAAACAATAATTTGAAAAGATACATGCACCCCAATATTCACTGCAGCTCTATTCACAATAGCCAGGACATAGAAGCAACCTAAATGTCCATCAACAGAGGGATGGATAAAGAAGATGTGGTACATATATACAATGGAATATTAGTCATAAAAAGGAATGAAATAATGCCATTTGCAGCAACATGGATGGACCTAGAGATTATCATACTAAGTGAAGTAAGTCAGACAGAGAAAGACAAACATCGTATAATATCTCTTATATGTGGAATCTAAAAAATGATACAAGTGAACTTATTTACAAAACAGAAATAGACTCACAGACAGAAAACAAACTTATGGTTACCAAAGGGGAAAGGAAGTGGGGAGGGATAAATTCAGAGTTTGGAAATAGAAGATGTTATATATAAAATAGATAAACAACAAGGTCCTACTGTATAGCACAGGAAACTATAATCAATATCTTGTAATAACCTATAATGGAAAAGAATCTGAAAAAATTCATATATATATATATATATATATATATATATATATATATATATATATGAATCACTTTGCTATACACCAGAAACTAACATGATATTGTAAATCAGCTATACTTCAATTTAAAAAATAACTAGGGCTTCCCTGGTGGCGCAGTGTTTGAGGCTCCGCCTGCTGATGCAGGGGACGCAGGTTCGTGCCTGGTCCGGGAGGATCCTGCATGCCGTGGAGCGACTAGGCCCGTGAGCCATGGCCGCTGAGCCTGTGCATCTGGAGCCTGTGCTCTGCAGCAGGAGAGGCCACAACAGTGAGAAGCCCGTGTACCACACAAAAATAAATAAATAAATAAATAAAATAAAATTTAAAAAAATAAATTAACTGCCACCATCCACCCAGGTGGGAAGGTCCAGCCCTGGAGTCACACCTGAATCTTCTGTCTCCAGCACCATCCACTTCCAAGCCAGAGGGACCCAGCCAACCTCCGGAACAGATTTCTATTCCTGCTGCCCCACACCTTCTCTACCTCCCAGCCCGCACCTTCGTCAGGGCCACCAGCATCTCTCACCTGGCCTCCCTGCTCCCATCCCCCAAACCAGCCTCCAAGAAACCTATCAGGGTCTGCAGTCAGATTTCCCTCAGCCTCTGACCCTTCAGTGACTTCCCAACACTCATGCAACAACATGGAAACCCCCCTGCACACATGCTCAGCCCCTACCCCCCTCAACCAACTCATGGCTCCCTGCATTCACAAGGCTCAGTCGCCCATACCCCTCGACTGTGCCTGTTCCAGCTCTTCTCACCCATGGCCTCCACCCTTCCCAGTCCCCCAGCCTGGGTGCCTTTCCTGGGCTCTCCAATCTGCCTGATGCTTCTGACCTCTCGAACCCTCCATCAGTGGGCTTCTTCTCCTTGAAGAAGCCTCCCTTGCCCACCCTACGTGAAGGAAATATTTATCCTAGCATCTTTTTCATGTCATAATGATCCTTATCACACTTTGGGAGAGGAGTTTATTTATGTGTGTGTGTGTGTGTGTGTGTGTGTGTGTGTGTGTTTCTTCCTCACTAGACTAGAAGCTCCTTGAGGGCAGGAACATGGTTTGATTTTACAGTCCAGGGGCGTCTAGAACAGTCATAGTAATAGAATCTTGGAACTGAGAGGGAACTCACCCAGTTATTTTGTTCCTTTTTATGGCATGAGCTACACGAATCCCCTTTGCAGCTCCTTAGAAGCAGCTAAACATCATGTGCTTGGTTGCTTCCCATGACAAGGAACTCATGCTCTCTCAAGACAGCTGACCCCATCCTCGAATGACTTTGATTATTAAGAAGGTCTTCCTCATCTGGAGCCAAAATTTATATTCTGCAGTTTCTGCTCCCTGGTACTCAACCTGTCCTTTAGGGCCTTTCAGAATAAGCTGCTTCTCTACCCCCTTCAGTGGCACTCCAGGTGTTTGAAGACAGTGGGCTAGTTCCTCTTGAGTTTTCTCAAAGGGAGTATCTCAGGTCCTCTAACTCCTCCTCATATAACTTCTTTTGGAAATCTTGAACACCCTTGGCCTCATTCCCCTGTACCTGCTTATGTTTCCTTACAACATCTTAACTGGCTAAAGCCAACAGTCCAGTCATGGTCTGAGTAGCATAAAGTAGAATTTTTACCTCCCTCATCCTAAGTACCATACTACTGTTATTGCAACCAAACCATAAACTGCTTTGGTGCACGTCTGTAGTTAGGTTTCCAAGAAGTGACCCTGAGGTGAAGATTCATGGGCTAGGGATTCACTACAGGAATCTCCCAGGAGAAACTAGCAAGAGAGTAAGGGAAGGAACCCAGGAATGCTGGGAAGCCCCATGAAGGGCAGCTCCAGACTGACCCTGAAGGGGGTTCCCAACTCTGGCACCAGTCTGTCATTGGCTAAGGAAACCCCAGCGTGTTGTAACCTCCCAGGCTGTTCCTATTCTCTTCCTGGGATGTTAAGGTAGCTCTCATAGCCCGAGGGCAGTCCCTAAAGAGAGGCACAGGTGTAGCAGGTCAGAAGCCAAAGCATATGGAAGCAAAGGGAAGGGTGGGTCTGAAGGATGCAAGCAGGGCATCAACAAGGTCCACGCTGGAGCACCGCCCAGCTTATATCTCCCAATTGTCCATCCACCCCCCTCAGTCTTTTTCTCACTAATTCCCCCTAAGCTCCCCCTTTTCAGTCTGTTCTTGAGCTGTTTTCATTTTAGACACAAGTACATGACCACATGTTCGTCCTTGCATCTTTCAAATTTCAGTGCCTGCTTTAGCAAGTCAATATAACATTGAAACTTGTCTCTGTCATCTGGTATATTCATTATCCTCCCAGCTTTGTCCCATCTGCAAATCTGATTCAGATTCAACTACCTTGTATTGAATGTCTACTATTTGCACAACACTACATGTAGCCTTTCTTTCATATATGTATATCTTTATTTGAGATGTGACCCTCCTGTTCTCCCTCTGAGTCCATGAAGAACATTGCCCTTTGTGACTCAGAACCTACCTTTGACCACAGCTGATCCAAGGTAAGAGGACTCCACCAAGGACGAGAACACACCACAAAGAAATCATGAGGAATTGTTAAAGGATTTAAAGATCCATCATGGGGACTCCCCTGGCAGTCCAGTGGTTAAGGCTCCGCACTCTCAATGCATGGGGCACAACCTCAATCCCTGGTTGGGGAACTAAGATCCCACATGCTGCACGGTGCAGCCAAAATAATAATAATAATAATAATAAACATCTAACATGATCCGTAAGATAAAGATGCTACTCGATCCAATAGGAAGCATAGCATAGGTACTAGAGACCATAAGAAGTGGTGGGACCTTTCTCCAACACAGAATGGCCTTCTGGAAAGCCTGTGATGGTGGAATTTCAACAGTGATGAATGGGAGATAGGCAGCCTCTTTGCCATCTCTCCAACGTGATTTTTCCATCCATAAAATGAGGATAATATTAATTGTGCCTACTTTATAAGGTCGTCCTGAGGACTAGATGAGACAATTGCTTTGTGAAAGATGCCGTAAAGACCCTGAAATGCTCTGTGCGCAGCAGGCAGTGATAACAATGTAACTGACAATTTCCTACTTCTACCTGAGTCCCGGGCTCTCTTCCTCTATTTTAAATTTCCTTTTCTGAGGCCAGTTTTTTTTTTTTTTAATGTCCCCTTAGTAACTGGTTTTGAATTCAAATAAGAGAAAGGAAACAAGTGGATAAATTGAGAACAAAAGAAAAAAAAAAAGGATTGTTTAACCCTGGATTACAATCATGAAGTGGTCAAACAGATCCCATGTCATAGACTCTGACAGACCCCATGTTACTTTCTAAGGTCAGTGTTGAAAACAAGAACTTTCTAATGAGGTTAAAAACATGTACTAATTCTCCAGGCAATTAAATGAATACCATCTGCTTTATCTCACCCTGAATTTGTCATGTTCAACATTTCTTCCAAAGGGTAGAATAACTCTGTTGGATCCAATGATATTTCCCCCAATTGGATGGTATCCCAAAAGTCACAGGACCCTAGAATCTCAGCGAGGACGTAAGATGTCACCTAGTCTGAATCTCTCATGTCAGGATGGAGCATTTTGGATGCAGAGAGAGGAAGGGGACTGCCCGTGGCCACCGTGGTAGAACCAGGGCTAGAACCTACACGCGCGTTGTAGACCTTTTATGAATTGAAAAGGCAGTGACCCGGATAAGCACAGGGTTGAAAGCTACTTCGAGACAATTCAAAAGCTCACTGGGCAAGGTGCTCAGCCCTCTAACAGCCTGTGGCCTTCACTTGTGAATCAGAAGGGAGTTAATGCCAAAGCAACCTTGAAAAAGAAGAACAAAGTTAAAGGGCTCACACTTCCTGATTTCAGAACTTACTACAACATTACAGTAATCAAGGCAGTGTGGTACTGGCACAGGGATAAACATATATATATATCAATGGACTAGAAATGAGAACCCTGAAATAAAGCCTTTCATTTACGGACAATTGGTTCTTTACAATCAAATTGAGAAAAAATAGTCTTTTCCCCAAATAATGCTGGGACAGCTGTATATCCACATGCAAAAGAATGAAGTTGGACCCCTTTCCGCACACATATACAAAAATCAACTCCAAAATGGATCAAAAACTAAATGTAAGGGCTAAAATTATAAAACTTTTAGAAGGAAATGTCAGAATAGATCTTTGTGAGCTTAGGTTAAGCAATGTTTTCTTAGATATGACAACAAAAGCACAAAAACAAAGGCACAAAAGCACAAGCAACAATAGGAAAGAAATAGATAAACTGGACTTCATCTAAATTTAAAACTTTTATGCTTCATAGGATATCATCAAAAATTGGAAAGGCAGCCCACAGAATGGGAAACATTATTTACAAATCACATATTTGATAAGGGATTTTAATCCAGAACATACAACTCACTCTTACAACTCCGTAATAAAAACATACATAACCTAACTTAAAAATGAGCAAAGGATCTAAACAGACATTTCTCCACAGAAAATATACAAATGACCAATAAGAACATGAAAAAATGCTTAATATTGTTAGTCATCAGCGAATGCAAATCAATACTACAATGCAACACCACTTCTCACACACTAGGATGGCTGGAATCAAATGGATGGACAATAACAATTGTTGATGAGGATACAGAGAACTCCCATCATGGGTGGAAACGTAAAACAGAGCAGCCCCTTTGGAAAAGAGTTTGACGCTCTCTCAGAATACTAAACACAGAGTTACTGTAGGACTCAACAATTCTACTCCTAGGTATACACCCAAGAGAAATGAAAACGTACGTTCTCACAAAGCTTGTACATGAATGTTCATAGAAGCATTATTCATTGCCCATATTTCAAAGGTGGAAACACTCAAATGTCCGTCACCTGATGAATGGATGAATAAAAATGTGGTGTAGCCACAAAAAGAATATATTTAGCAAAAAAAAAGGATGAAGTTCTGATACATGCTACAACATGGATGAGCCTTGAAAACATTATGCTAAATGAAAGAAGCCAGTCACATAGGGCCTCATATTGTATGATTCCACTTTTTTTGCAATGGCAAAAACAGGCAAATCCATACAGACAGAAATAGATTAATAGTTGCCAACAGTTGGCAACAGGAGATGAGGGCTGTTGATGGGGTAGAGTTTCTTTTCGGAGCAGTAAAAATGTTCTAAATTGAGATTGTGATGATGATTGTACAACTTTGTAAATACACTAAAAATCATTGAACTCTACATGTCAAATGAGTGGATTTTATGTATGTGAATTATACCTCAAAAAGTTTTTTAAAAGGAAAGGGATAAATTTAAACATTCATTTATTCATGATTCAACATTCATTGAATGACTGCTATGTTCTAGGTTCTGGGATACAATAATGAATCCACCCTATATTCTATTGGACGATAGAGCCAAGAAGCAGTAAACAAAGTATGTGGGCCAAATCCCACTTATTGTCTGTTTCTGTAAATAAAGTTTTATTGAAACACAGCCATGTTCATCCATCTATGTATTGTCTGTGGAGATTTTCCTACCACAGTGGCAAGATGACCACAACTACCGTCTGTGGGCCAAATCCTGCCCATTGTCTGTTTCTGTAAATAAAGTTTTATTTAAACACATCCATGTTCATCCATCTATGTATTGTCTGTGGAGGTTTTCCTACCACAACGGCAGAGACCATATAGCCCACAAAGCTGAAAATATTTGCAGGCAGGCTTTGTTTTATTGCACTTCACAGATACTGCATTTATTGTAAATTAAAGTTTTGTGGCAACCCTGCATCTAGCAAGGCTGTTGCTGCCATTTTTCCACCAGCATTTGCTCACTTCATGTCTCTGTGTTTTGGTAATTCTTGCCATATTTCAAACTTTTTCATTATTATTATATTTGTTATGGTGATCTGCAATCAGTGATCTTTGATGTTACTATCGTAACTGCAGATGTGGTGGAAATAGCAAGAGAACTAGAATTAGAAGTGGAGCCTGTAGATGTGACTGAATTGCTGCAATCTCTTGATAAAACTTTAATGGATGGATGAGCAAAGAGAGTGGTTTCTTGAGATAGAAACTACTCCTGGTGAAGATGCTATGAAGATTGTTGAAATGACAACAAAGGATTTAGAATATTCCATAAACTTAGTTGGTAAATCAGAGGCAGGGTTTGAGAGCATTGACTCCAATTTTGAAAGAAGTTCTACTGTGGGTAAAATGCTATCACACAGCATTGCATGCAGCAGAGAAATTGTTCATGAAAGAAAGAGTCACTCAATGCAGCAAACTTCATCGTTGTCTTACTTTAAGAAATTGTCACGGCCACCCCAGTCTTCAGCAACTACCACCCTGATCAGCCAGCGACCATCAACGTGGAGGCCAGACCCGCCGCCAGCAAAAAGATTATGACTCACTGAAGGCTCAGGTGATGGTCACCATTTTTTAGCAATAAAGTATTTTTAATGAAGGTATATACATTGTTTTCTTAGACATAATGCTATTTCCCATGTAACAGACTACAGTATTATGTAAACGTAACTTTTAATGCACTGGGAAACCAAACTACTCTTGTGACTTACTTTATTGCACTATTCACTTTGCTGCGGCCGCCTGGTACCAAACCTGCAGTAACTCCAAGGTCTGCCTGAGCTATCTGTCCCTTTATAAAAAGTTTCCCAGCCCTTGTAGTAGAGTATCAGGTAAAGATACATGTTACAAGTTCATATAAAACAGGGTAAATGATAAGAAGTGGCTGGAGCTGCTATTTTAGGTAGGGGAAGAGAGAGGACTTTCTAAGAAGGTGGCATTGGAGACCCTAAATGAGGGTCTCCTCAAATCATGTGACCCTCTAGGTGAAAAGTGTTCCAGGAAGAGGGAACAGAAAGTGAAACCGTTGGGGGCCAGTATAGCAAGACTGTGTCCTGGGAGCCAAATGAGCTACAGAAGCCAAGTGGGGATGAGTCACAGCTGGGAGCAACCTCCCCCAGACGGACGAGCCCATGACACCACCCAAGCCAGGAGATGGTAATGGCTGGGATAATTTCAGAAACTCTTAGGAAAGCAGACACATTTTACTTTGAGATGGGAGAGACTCTGAACCAAAAGAATCACCAACAGCCATTGATGAGAAGTCTGTTGGATAAAGCTATGCTTTAAAAAAACCCATCGCTATATATGTGTTAGCATACGATATTTGTTTTCCTCTTTCTGAGTTACTTCACACTGTATGACAGACTCTAGGTCCATCCACCTCATTACAAATAAGTCAATTTCATTTCTTTTTATGGCTGAGTAATAGTCCATTGTATCTAAGGAAAAAAAAAAAACGGTCATGAAGAACCTAGGGGTAAGATGGGAATAAAGACACAGACCTACTAGAGAATGGACTTGAGGATATGGGGAGGGGGAAGGGTAAGCTGTAACAAAGTGAGAGAGTGGCATGGACATATATACACTACCAAATGTACAACAGATAGCTAGTGGGAAGCAGCCGCATAGCACAGGGAGATCAGCTCGGTGCTTTGTGAACACTTAGAGCGGTGGGATAGGGAGGGTGGGAGGGAGATGCAAGAGGGAGGAAATATGGGGATATGTATATGTATAGCTGATTCACTTTGTTATAAAGCAGAAACTAACACACCATTGTAAAGCAATTATACGCCAATAAAGATGTTAAAAAAAAAAGACAAAATGAAAAAAAAACATCGAGATCAACCCCACTAGTCAGTCAGGACCATGGAAACTACCAAGGACCATGTAAGGAGTGCTGCAGGGTGAGGCAGAGCAATGGTCATAGAGAACCTAAGTTAGAAAAGTAACTTTGTCATTTACTGGCTGTGTGATACAGGAATGGATTTATTTATATATGTTCTTATAATGGGGACTTGTTATCTTATCTCAGGTAAGGCATCTGCCCTTTCTGAGTCCCAACTTCCTCAGATATGAATGATAATATCCACTTCCCAATCTACACAATTGCCCATCTTGAGACCCAACATGAATGACTCCTCCGTCTGTGCTGTGGAAGCTGAAAAGGACTGATCGTCAGGGTAGCTGACAGTTTACACTCTTGAAGGCAACTCCTCTTGAGTCCCACAAGTCTCTGAGGTCAGTTGACAAATAAACGCCCCAAGTAGAGTCATGGGCGTGCTCTCCTGCCTAATCTAGGGTAAGAAAAACACAAATATCACCACTTCACATCTGCAAGCCTCAAACAATAAAATAAATTAACGCTCTGTAGGACACACTGAAAACTCCAATTGCATTTGTTTGCAAGGTCACTTTGGAGACAATGTCCAGAACGTTTCAGAAAAACATCTGGATCCTTGTGTCATTTCAAGGTATGGCCGTGCACTCTTTTCTCTTGATCTAATACAGATTTGGGAGAATGAGAATGTCACCCTGCAGGCATTGCACCCACCTAAACGGACCTGGTGACATTACAGAGCAGGAGATCTGCAGGGTGACGCTTGCATTGGTGAGTGAGCAAAGGGTTCGCCTCTCGTTGGGCAATTGGCATTTCAGAGATGCGCACCCTGCAATTATTTTAATAGCAATGAAGTTCACTGCTGCTGAGATGAAGAGGTCTAGAAGGAATTGCTCTGTCCACTCTGACTTGAAGAACTCTTTGGCGCCAAAGTCTCCAGAGATTAACCCAACCCCCTTCAGCAAATGGCCTCACCACAAAATCCAATCTGACTCCGAGGGCCTCCTTCCTGCTCCAACAGAGAACAGCTGCATTCATCACTGGAAATTCTCCCCAACCTACAAGATCGTGTCTCCTCCTTCTAACTTGCCTTCCACAAACCCACGATCCACTGGGAATCACGAGATCCAGGGCGTATACAGCTCATTCTTGTCCCCAGGCCGAAAACATTTTCTAAAGTGAAGGAATTCTTTGCCCAAAGGAAACCTTGAGTAGAATGTATCTGACCTGGGGATATAAGACAGATACAAATAGAGGTGCTCTGGATAAATTGGTGGGTGTGGGGCTTCACTCCTGCCCCGCAAGTCTATGTTCCTCCCACTTCACTCCAGGGTCTATTGAGCACACACCACCCCCCGCCCCGCCCCTCCCCAGGGATCCAGAAAGCACAATTTGTAAACTACAGTCAAACCTAATCCTTTCATTTTACAGGTGGGAAAACTGAGACCCAGGGAAGGAAAATGTCTTGCTCAAAGGCCATGGCAATATCTGGTCCAGGTCCTAGCTCCATTCGTTGAGGAGTTGGCATATATTTTCTGTAAAGGGACAGATGGTGAATATTTTCAGCTTTGAGGGCACACCGTCTCCACCACCACTGTAGAGCAAAAGAAGTCATCAACAATGTATAAACTAGTGGGCATGATTGGGTTCCAGTCAAACTCTACAGAAACAAGTGATAATTCCTACACCCATGTTTATAGCGACATTATTCACCGTAGCCAAAGGTGGAAGCAACCCAAGTGTCCCTGGAAGGATGAATGGATAAACAATATGTGGCTTATCCATAAAACTGAATATTATTCAGCCTTAAAAAGAAAGGAAATTCTGATGATAATGGATGAACTTTGAGGACATTATGCTAAGTGAAATAAACCAGACACAAAAGGACAAATACTATAGGATTCCACTTATAAAAGGTACCTAGAGCAGCAAATTCATAGAGACTGAAAGTAGAATGGTGGTTGCCAGGGGCTGGGGGAGGGGGAATGAGGAATTAGAGTTTAATAGGTACAGAGTTTCAGTTGGGAAAGATGAAAAGTTCTGGAGGAGGATGTGGGGATGGTAGCACAATATAATGTAACTACACCACAAACAGTACACTTGCAAATGGTTAAGATGGTAAATCTTATGTGTATTTTATCACAATAAAAAAATAACAATTAGAAAAAGTGATGGGCCAGATTTGGCCCATGGACTGTAGTGTACCAATCCCTGTGACAGTTCAGGCTACTTGTCTCTGGACAGAAAGGTGATCAGACAGCAGATAACACAGAGGATCATGGCTGTGCCAGGGGAGTGGGATGGGTAGCCATTGACCTTTAAAGTAGCTGCCATCCATTGAATCAAGAGGTCAATTGTGGGTCAAATAAAGTTAGACAGTGTCTAGAACCATCCACTTTCACCCACTCTGGCCACAGTCAGACTAAAGCCAGCAGTTTTCATGGCCTGGCAGAGTAATCAGAAATCAAGCTTCTCATCAGGCTAAGTGAGATTTGCATTTTCCATCCAAAAACCACCACTCAATGGCAGTATGCGTTGGGGCAAGGATCTAGCACTCTGAGCCTCAGTTTCTCCATCTATAAAATGAATTTCTTGTACCATATGATCTCTTAGGTTAGATAATAAACCTACTGTGCCAAGTTATGCTAATATTTATGTTATAAAAAAAATACATGCAGGGACATCCCTGGTAGCCCCGTGGTAAAGAATCCTCTTTCCAATGCAGGGGACACAGGTTCGATCCCTGGTCAGGGAACTAGGATCCCACATGCCATGGAGCCCACAACTACAGAGCCCACACGTCTTGGAGACTGTGCACCACAACTAAAGAGAGAAAACCCGCATGCCACAACTAAAGAGAAGCCCGCGCGATGCAGCGAAGAGCCCACGCGACACAACAAAAGATCCCACATGCTGCAACTAAGACCAGATGCAGCCAAAAAAAAAAGAAAAGAAATAAATAAAATAAATTAATATTTTTTTTAAAAAATATATGCAAAGAAACTACTATATGATAAAAGCTCGATAAAGGTTATCTAATTTCTTTCTGTTTGGGGGCCTTAAATTATCAATAACTAAAGAGTAGAGGACTCCCTGAAGGGAAAAGAAAAATGATAAAAAAAAAAAAAAAAGGGCAGGAGAATCTCCAAAGAACTGCCATGGCTGCTGAGATGGAGCCATTTCTAGGAGTATAGAGAAAGATGGTGAACGTTGAATGTCGTGCAAAGATACTGGTTGTTATCATCAGCAAAGCACATGAAAATTTCTCCCTGAGAACAAAAAAAATTTTTTCAGCTCAGAAAATGTGGTCAGTCAAAAGAGAGGGAAGTTTAAGTATCTGCCTGCTTCCTTTTTATTATGGACTAAATATTTGTGTTTCCCTAAATTCATATGTTGAAGCCTTAATCCCCAATGTGCTGGTATTTGGAGGTGGGGCTTTGGGGAGGTAATTAGGATTAGATGAGGTCATGAGGGTAGGGCCTTCATGATAGGATTAGTGGCTTTATAGGAAGAAGAAGAAAGAGATAACTCTCTGTCTTCCATGTGAGGACACAGTAAGAAGGCAACTGTCTATAAGACAGGAAGAGTGCCCTCACCAGCACCCAACCATGCTGGCACCCTGATCTAGAAAGCTCTGCCTCCAGAAATGGAAGAAAATAAATTTCTGTTGTTTAAGCTACCTGGTCTATGGTATTTTATGTCAGTCTGAGCAGACTAAGGTGCTCTCCCTGCCCAGAGTTTTAAAAAATATATATTTCAATAGCCAATTCCAGGGCCCCTGAAGTTTATTTCAATTTCCCTTCAGCTATAGAGACTTAGAGATAATGCTCAAGCAAACATGGAATTAGGGAGGTTTTAGCATCTCTTCCATGAGCCAGGCTGTCAGAGAGAGGGCAGCTCCTAGGACAGGAGTATCTCAGATTGGGTTGCCCCAGGAGCAGACCCAATAGGAGAGAGAGGTAAGTGAGGCAGGGAAGAAAAGACATTCATGAAAAGGTTGTTATTAAGTCAGTTACCACTGTGGGCAACTAGCACTTAATCCTACTGGGAAACTGTGCGATCCAATGTAGAACATGTGCCTCAGAGCTACCCCAGATGCAGTGAGAGAGCTGGGGTATTTATACCCCCATGATGTCAGTCATTGTGGAAGTGGGTGGGTACCAAGAGCAACACTACAATGAAACAGTGGTGTTGCCTCCTGTTCGCTTTATTTTTATACTTATTTCTTTTGAACACATTGCAATAGGGGAAGATCCTCTCTTCAAACTTACAAAGCCAAAGACTCCAAAGGATAAGACCAAAAAGCAGAGAAATGATAAATAATCAATTAACTAATTATTAATTCATTTCAATGATTACTTTCAGAACCCAACCATTAATCTAAGACTGAGGACTCACCCTGGACTTGTGTTCATCTCCCTGACCCTCCATGTCCAACCCGCTCCAGAACTTGGGCATTCAATCTTCTTCTTTTCTTTCCCATTCACTGCCACCTCTCCACACTCATGGCCCTTAGTCATGTCCTAACCAGTCTCCCTGCCTCTCTTCTTCCTTATCCCTACCCTGCAACCACCAGAGAGACCTTTAAAAACCATGCATGTTATCAACTGTTCCCTGGCTTCACACTCTGATGGGGATGCAGGGTGATATACTATAGCCCTCCCGACTGACCCCAGCCCAGCACTCAGCTCCTCCCCCACCGGCCTGCAGGTAGCCCCCATTCCCAACTCTCACCCCTGCACACCACTGGCTCACTGTATCCCTCTGTCTGGATTTTCTTCCCTCTTCTTCCCTCCTCTCTTCACCCTGGAGGGTACAGCTCAGACATTGTCTCCTCCAGGAAGCCCCTCTGGGTTCCTACAATATCCATGCCATGTCCAGCACTGCACTTAGGAAATCATATTTTGACAGTTCTGGAGGATTCTGTGCTCCTCTGGATGATCACAGGAATCCAACCTTCTCAAGACTGAATCCCAGCCTCTGGTCCAAGTCTTAACCTCCAGCAGTGGTCTTGTCTCTGTGTCTGCAAAATACTCTCTGTCCCTGTATTCTAGCTTTGTTTTCCCCTTTCCTTGCTGAGGGTGGGGGAAGACCCGTCTTTGACTGCCAGGACAAAAAGTAGAGATGCGTATTTGCTGGTCAGTTCTTTGAGTGCTCTTGTGGTACTTGGAAAGGAAATGATTCTGTCCCTAGCTAAATGTGACACTCAGTTAGCTAAACTTTGCTGCCTCCCAGGGACTTCCAGAGCTGGCCTGAGCAAACCAGACCCAGCTCTGAGCACTTCCAGCCAAGGGCCAGTCTTGCAGGCATGGGGGCTGGCTGTGGGGAGGCTCAGGCAGACTGGTCCACCATACCTGCACACCACAGAGGTGACCACAGGCTGCAGGGCCAATTGTAAACACGCAGGTGGCAGGACAACGGCCACAGCAGAAGCCGTGGGCCTGCTCTGGGGCTCTGCCTCCCAAACCAGTAGAGCTACATGCACATCCCTGTGTAGACTCAGCCAGAGGGCAGGCCCCCTCTCCCGGCACCTTGGGGGCAGGGGGTTATGGAGGTACCAAGAACAGGGCCCCCCATCCTTTCTGCTTTCCTTCCTCCTTCCCTCCCTTTTCCTTCCTTTCTTCCTTCAATAAATATAAATGTTTAGTCAGCCCAGCCCTGGCAGGCCCTGGGGCACACACAGAAAAATATTTTGATCCCATAAATAATTTCTTTTCACTCTACCTTGATAACATGAATACAGCCACACCCTGTTTTTGGCTCAAGGGATGTACTGGTGAGAAGGACAGATACACTCTTTGCTCTCATGGAGCTTAGAATGTGAGTGACAGGCAGGGTCAGACAGTACTCAAATAATCCCACAAATAGGCATGGAGCTACAACCGTGGTATGTGCTGAGAAGGGGAAGGGGATGGGGTTAAGGGACAGAAGGAAAACAATGGTAATAATAACAGCCATAGGTATACATCCCTTACCCTGTGCTGGGTGCTGCGCCTAGAGCTTGATCAGAATTTCTTCACAACAACCCTAAGAACTAGGCACTCCTATCACCCCCCTTTTAAAACAGAAGCACGGAAAGGATAAGAAAATTTCCTAAGTTCACCCAGTCATGAAGGGGTGGGGCAGGGGTTCATCAAACACAGAAAGTCTCACTGAGGATGGGCGTTAGGTTAGAGCATGGAAGGATGAGTGGGAGTTCACTGGTGGAAATCTGGGCCATTCCAGGCAGAGGAGATCCAGGGCAAAGGTCCTGGGGCAGGCACCAATGCAGGAGGGAAGTACTCTGAGGATCTAAAAATTGAGTAATGAGCCAATTAAACCAAGTGATTGGGCTCTTTCTCTTGATTCTACACCCCTAGTAACTGTAGGTCTCCACTGGCTCTTCCATCATTGCACTGAGATACCATGGGTCTGTCCCTCTGCCTCTCCTCCAATGGCCAAGCTCCCTATGTGTTTGTGGGGGAGGGAACAGAAAAGACCCTCTTGTTTCACTCTGGATTTCCAGAGCCTAGCACATGCCTGACAAATAGTAAGTGCACGAGAAAGGTTTGTTGGAGTCGTGCATAGCTGCATGGCTGTCCTCCACGATATGGCAAGCTCTGGTGGATGGAGCAGGTGCAAAGACAGGGTGCATGATATGGCTCCTTCAGCTCCCTGACATCCCCCTCAAGGAGCTCACAGTTGAGGAAGGAGAGAGATTTATGAGACTAAATGCTATGTGGTGCCGTGGACTGGGTCCTAGAACACAAAATGTCCTGGAAAAACTAGAACATCCAAATAAAGTCTGTAGTTTAGTTCATGGGAATGCAGTTTTCTTAGTTATGACAAATGCACCACAGAGATGTGAGGTGATAACATTATAGGGAACTGAAACTGGATGAGGCGTTTATAGGATTTTCTGTAAATTCAAAAGTATTCCAAAATAAAAAGTGTATTTCACAAAATTGGGAGACAGCTAGGAAAATTTGAACGTTGCGTAGTTGCTGCTGTTAAGGAATCACTGTTTCTTTTTAGGCCTGATATTTGTATTAAGGCTCTGCTTCTCATTAAGCTCTTATCTGTTAAAAAGATACACTGAAGAATTTACTGATGCAATTATTTTGCTTCAAAAATCCTGAGTGGGTTAGGGTGGGGTGTAGCAGGAGAGGGCTTATACAAATAACTTAAGATGGGCCATAAGCTAATAATAATTGAAGCAAAAATAGGTACAGGGAGATTTATCTGCATGGGTTTGAAATTGTCTACAATAAAAAAATATTTTTTATGTTAACTCTGTTAGATAAGTACCCACCTGGCAATGGGATTGCTGGATCATATGGTAGTAATTCATGAAATCAGAATCTCAAAGAGATAAGCACACTCCTATGTTCATGGCAGCATTATTCACAGTAACCAAGATGTGGAAACAACTTTAATGTTCATCGACAGATGTTAATAAAGAAAATGGATAAAGAAGATATGATATATACTCAGCCTTAAAAAAGAAGGAAATCCTGCCACATGTAACAACATGGATGAACCTTGAGGAAATGATGCTAAATGAAATAAGCCAGACACAGGGGGCAAATACTGCAAGATCACACTTATATGAGGTTTCTAAAATGGTCACACTCATAGAAGCAAAGAATAGAATGGTGGAAGACGGGGTTGGTGGGGGGAGGGAGGGGAAGGGGGAGGAGCTATCAATGGGTATAAAACTGCAGTTATACAAGATGGCTCACTTCTAGAAATCTGCTGTACGACATTGTGCCTGTAGATACTAATACTGTACTACAGTATTATTACTACACTTAAACATCTGTGAAGAGGGTAGAGGTAATATTAAATATTCTTAACATAATATAATATAATATAATACAATATTAGTATAAAGTAAGCACTAGACCCAGGTTGTATGGGTTCAAAGTCTAACTCATGGCTATGATGTTTAACCTTTCTGAGGCTCAGTTGTTTCATCTGCAGAATGGCCTCATTAAAACACTACCCCATAGAAGAGGGAGGAACACTCCCAAACTCATTCTGCTAGGCCACAATCACCCTGATACCAAAACCAGAAAAAGATGTCACAAAGAAAGAAAACTACAGACCAATATCACTGATGAACATAGCTGTAAAAATTCTCAACAAACCACTAGCAAACAGAATCCAACAGCACATTAAAGGATCATACACCATGATCAAGTGGGGTTTATCCCAGGAATGCAAGGATTCTTCAATATACGGAAATCAATCAATGAGATACACCATATTAACAAATTGAAGGAGAAAAACCATATGATCATCTCAGTAGACACAGAAAAATCTTCTGACAAAATTCAACACCATTTATGAAAAAAACCCTCCAGAAAGTAGGCATAGAGGGAACTTACCTCAACATAATAAAGATGATATATAACAAACCCACAGCCAACATTGTTCTCAATGGTGAAAAACTGAAACCATTTCCACTAAGATCAGGAATAAGACAAGATTACCCCACTCTCGCCACTATTATTCGACATAGTTTTGGAAGTTTTAGCCACAGCAATCAGAGAAAAAACAGAAATAAAAGGAATCCAAATCAGAAAAGAAGAAGTAAAACAGTCACTGTTTGCAGATGACATGATACTATACATAGAGAATCCTAAAGATGCTACCAGAAAACTACTAGAGCTAATCAATGAATTTGGTAAAGTAGCAGGATACAAAATTAATGCACAGAAATCTTTTGCATTCCTATACACTAATGATAAAAACCTGAAAGAAAAGTTAAGGAAACACTCCCATTTACCACTGCACCACAAAGAATAAAATACCTAGGAATAAACCTGCCTAAGGAGACAAAAGAACTGTATGCAGAAAACTATAAGACACTGATGAAAGAAATTAAAGATGATACAAATGGATGGAGAGATATATCATGTTCTTGGATTGGAAGAATCAACCTTGTGAAAATGACTATACTGCCCAAAGCAATCTACAGATTCAATGCAACCCCTATCAAACTACCAATGTCATTTTTCACAAAACTAGAACAAAAAATTTCACAATTTGTATGGAAACACAAAAGACCCCGAATAGCCAAAGCAATCTTGAGAAAGAAAAACAGAGCTGGAGGAATCAGGCTCCCTGACTCCAGGCTATACTACAAAGCTACAGTAATCAAGACAGTACGGTACTGGCACAAAAACAGAAATACATAACAGTGGAACAGGATAGAAAGCCCAGAGATAAACCCACACACATATGGTCGCCTTATCTTTGAAAAAGGAAACAAGAATATACAATGGAGAAAAGACAGCCTCTTCAATAAGTGGTGCTGGGAAAACTGGTCAGCTATATGTAAAAGAATGAAATTAGAACACTCCCTAACACCATACACAAAAATAAACACAAAATGGATTAAAGACCTAAATGTAAGGCCAGACACTATCAAACTCTTAGAGGAAAACATAGACAGAACACTCTATGACATAAATCACAGCAAGATCCTTTTTGACCCACCTCCTAGAGAAATGGAAATAAAAGCAAAAACAAACAAATGGGACCTAATGAAACTTAAAAGATTTTTTTTTTTCTCACTGCCGTGGCTTCTCCCGTTGCGGGGCACAGGCTCCAGATGCGCAGGCTCAGAGGCCATGGCTCACAGGCCTAGCTTCTCCATGGCATGTGGGATCCTCCCCGACCAGGGCACGAACCCGCATCCCCTGCATTGGCAGGCGGACTCTCAACCACTGTGCCACCAGGGAAGCCTAACTTAAAAGATTTTGCACAGCAAAGGAAACCATAAACAAGATGAAAAGACAACCCTCAGGATGGTATAAAATGTTTGCAAATGAAGCAACTGACAAAGGATTAATCTCCAAAATTTACAAGCCGCACATGCAGCTCAATATCACAAAAACAAACAACCCAATCCAAAAATGGGCAGAAGACCTAAATAGACATTTCTTCAAAGAAGATATACAGATTGCCAACAAACACATGAAAGAATGCTCAACATCACTAATCATTAGAAAAATGCAAATCAAAACTACAATGAGGTATCACCTCACACCAGTCAGAATGGCCATCATCAAAAAATCTACAAACAATAAATGCTGGAGAGGGTATGGAGGAAAGGGAACCCTCTTGCACTGTTGGTGAGAATGTAACTTGATACAGCCACTATGGAGAACAGTATGGAGGTTCCTTAAAAAACTAAAAATAGAACTACCATATGACCCAGCAATCCCACTACTGGGCATATACCCTGAGAAAACCATATTTCAAAAAGAGTCATGTATCACAATGTTCACTGCAGCTCTATCTACAATAGCCAAGAATGGAAGCAACCTAAGTGTCCATCGACAGATGAACAGATAAAGAAGATGTGGCACATATATACAATGGAATATTACTCAGCCATAAAAAGAAATGAAATTGAGTTATTTATAGTGAGGTGGATGGACCTAGAGTCTGTCATACAGAGTGAAGTAAGTCAGAAAGAGAAAAACAAATACTGTATGCTAACACATATATATGGAATCTAAAAAAAAAAAAAGTTTCTGAAGAACCTAGGGGCAGGGCAGGAATAAAGACACAGACATAGAGAATGGACTTGAGGATATGGGGAGGGGGAAGGATAAGCTGGACAAAGTGAGAGAGAGGCATGGACATATACACACTATCAAATGTAAAATAGGTAGCTAGTGGGAAGCAGCCACATAGCACAGGGAGATCAGCTCGGTGCTTTGTGACCACCTACCTAGAGGGGTGGGGTAGGGAGGGTGGGAGGGATACGCAAGAGGGAGGAGATATGGGAACATATGTATATGTATAGCTGATTCATTTTGTTATAAAGCCGAAACTAACACACGATTGTAAAGCAAATATACTCCAATAAAGATGTTACCAAAAAAATAGCACTTTTAAAAATAAAACACTACCCCATCGGGGCACCATGGGAATTAAGTCAGTGACTACAAGCCAAGCCCTGAGAACATGGCCTGGCATGTGCCCAGAGCTCCACAAACATTAGCTTTTGTTCCTAAAGTGAGTGTAGGGTTCGTGTTACTGTTATGCCATCATACTTGTTCAAGAAGCTACCTATTCCAAGGCAGTGGAGCGTCCCGGGGAAGGGCTGGCTGAGGGCAGGGAAGAAGCTCTCTAAACCCAGGTCAATTTCCGAGCCGTGAAGACAGGCCTGTGGTGGGAAGTTCTGAGGGAGCTGGCAGGCGAGCAAGTGGGGACTAGACTCCGGGGCCCTCCCAGAACAGAAGAGGAAAGAACAGGACGGAGCAGGTCTGTGTAGGAAAGAAGGGGGCAGAGGACAAACACGGGTGGGCCTTTGTCCCCTGAGAGGACTGAGGGACGGTGAGAGGAAGGCAGGACGGAGGATGGTCTGAGAGGACAAGTCAGCCAGCGGTGGACACAGGGAGGGACAGGGAGATCCATGCAGAGGAATGCTCCAGAAGGGCAGAGAGGCCAGCAGGAGGGAGCAGCAGGCTGACCTCTGAAAGGGCCCTTTCAGGGAGAGACACAGGCAGGCAGCTGGCCTCCTTGTCCAGGTGTGCTGAGCAGGGGAGACAGGTGGCAGGGGTGAGACAGGAGCTGGAGGGTGGGCAGGTCCACGGCTGCGGGAGCCTGGGGCAGCCATGTTCACTGCTGCACGAGGTTCATTGCCTGGAGAGCCCACCAGCTCGCAGGAGAGCATTAGGAGAAAGGAAGAAGAGGGCAGGTTCCAGGTCACTTCCTGCATGTACAGCAACTCCCCAGCACCACCTTCCATCCTTCCTCGGCTGGGCCCACGCACTTCCCCCTCCCCCTCTTCTGACTCCATCCCAGGCTCCCTCTAAATCTACTCCCACCACGCTTGGACCAGACCCCACAGCTTTAATTACCATCCACAAGCTGATGGCCTTGCCATCCCTATTTCCAGCCGCTCGGCCCAGAAACCCAGGCTCATCCATGCAGCTGCCTTCTCCGCTGGTCCCCGGTTGGCACAGCCAGACACCTTGGTCCCAGCAACTTTCAGCTGCTTCTGTGCAGGTGGGAGTGGGTGTGGCTCTGGGTTCTCCAAAGTTGCAGCTTCATCAGGCAGGTGATGGCCCCAGGGAGGGGACACCAGAGAGAGTGAACTGGGAAGAGGGGAGGTGGGGTCAGAGAGGATTTTTGAAGCTAGATTTTGCCAGTGATGAAGGTGTGGAAAGGCAGTGACCTCCTCTAGAGGAGGTGTGCTGAAGTAGGGAAAGCAAAGAAACTTTGGAGGCAGAGCCATCAACCCTGTGTCCAAAGTATGTCCTGAATCAAGGCGTCATCCTCCCATCTTAACTACCATGGTCCATGCTGCCACAACATCCGACCTCCTACCTTGTCCCCTGCTTTCTCTCCTGCCCCACCTCCCATCATATTCTTTGCACATCAGACAGAGTTACCTTTTCAACTATAAACTAGATCCTATCACTGCCCTGTTAAAAACCCTCCCGGGGCTTCATCATGCATAAAATAAGATCTTAACCTCTTACCCTGGTGACCACACTCTGTATTCTCAAGCCTGCCTATCTCTTTCCACTCTTATCTCTGGAATGTTGCCTAAACACGCCAAATTCCTCCCACCCCAGAAAGCCCATCCCTATGCATGTGATCTTGCTGCTCTCCCACACAGCAGAGGAGACTGAAATCTGACAGGATTCTGTGACATTTAAGCTAAACAGGAGTGACAGGGGACCTGGGAAAAAGCATGCCAGAGGCAGGGGCTGCAGAGCTATTGGACCTAAGGTGGGAGTGGGAAGGCCCGTGTGAGTACAGGGAGCAAGAGGAGAGGATGCTCTGGGTTGATGCTTCAGTCAGCTTTGCTGCGTAACAAATCGGCCTCAAGGTTTGTGGCTTAAAACCACAAAGGTCTAGTTTTTCTCCTGCTCCCGTGGGTTAGTTGGGCCATTCCTCTGCTGGTGTCACCTGCTAATGCACCCACAGTCACCTTCTGCTGGAGAATTGGCTTGGCTGGGACTCCACATTGGATCACTCCCATGTCTGGCAGTGGGTTCTGTGTCAGCTGGGGCCTTGTTTCCTTTCATGGGGCTCAACCTCAGCACCAACAAACCTCACCTTCTTTTCACTTTCTTCTGGACCTGAAGTTGGTTCCAGTGGAGGCCTGAAGGAAACATATCGTCATGGGGGAATTTCAGGAACATGGGGACAGCTCTCCAAATGCAACCCCTCTGACTATTTGGTCCCTTTTGCTCACATCTATGCCCCCCAGAACACAGAGTTCCACAGATGTGACACCATAGCTAAGCCATGACTGAGTTTTGGCCCCAGAAGTCAGGAGAGCTGAGACCTTCTTCTCCTGGAGCAGGACTGGTGATAGGAGGAGAAGGATCCTGAGGGTACCATAGCTGGCAACCCTCAGGCATCCTGGCCCTGAGTTTTGTCCTACTCATGGCAGTTTAGGTGTCCATGAGACTGGCCTGCAGTAAGCTATGTAGAGTAGGATGGAAGCAGAGAAGGGGTACGGAGTGAAATGCAGAACAGTGCAAAACACTTGGATTTGGCCTGAGTCATGGGACCTGTCTGACCCTCAAGCTTCTCTTCTATAAAATGAGAGAACAAAGCGGGTGGGCATGTTTGTACACCTTAAGGTAAGCGTTAAGCAATCTTCCTGCTGAGCCTGGGGAGAGAGGATTATCCACGATACTTTGCTAATTGGGAAATCTTAGGTCTACTGATACAGACACTATAGTCAGACCCGTGTAACTCTGCGACATGAAAACTTAAGTCTGAGCCACACAAGTAAGAAAAATCACAATTCTGAGAAACAAGAGTCTGTAGCATCCCATCCTGGGCACTCTGGTGTTTGTGTTTTCAAAGAAAGGGGTGGAAATCTCTCCTTCTGCACCTACTTAGAAAAGCCAGCACGGAAATCTCCTAACAACACCACCCTCTGGAATTTCATTGAGGCATTCAATGGAACACTTCAGTTGCAAGGTAACAATTTCTAGTGCTCTGAGTTGCCACGATTCCTCTTTTATTGATGTCATAAAGTAGGTATTTATGAGATGAGGCTATTAAGATCAATAGAATAAATGGAACACCTAATTCTATCTTTTTCAGAACTGCACAAAGCATTCTCCTGGCACCATCCCAATGAATAAAGCGACCAGGGAGCTGTCACTTAGGCCTAATCCCAAAGCAAAGAGCTCAACCCTATTAATGGTGACTCACTTTTTACATGCTTCTTCGAGTCAAAAATTCTCTTGGCCCTAAGTAGACTTTATTGAAAAAGAAAAAACAAAAAAAATTGAAGAGTACAGATTGGAATCATTGTGTAACTGGATTTACCACATTTATGGCCAGGTCAGCCACACTGGTTTTCATTTCAACAGGAGCAGAAAAAAATAACAGAGAGAGAGGAAAGAGCCCTCTGCTTTTAAAGTTGTTTAGAGGCATGTAACTGGCTTACCTAATACCCGGTTCAAGGGAAAAAAGGTCCAAAGCAGGGGGAAGAGTTTGATCCTGTAATCACAGTAGGGGCTAAAAGAAGTCATAATCTCTGCTGAGACCCTAGGCTCCTAGAAGCTAAGGCCAAGACACACCTGGCTAAGGCCCTCTCCTTTTCCCCAGGGAAGGAACAGACGAGTGTATTGCTGATCTGTTTTTGTACCAGAATGAATGCTTCCAGGGGTAATCATCAAATGTCTATATATGGACAAACTCAGCCCATTCTGAGACAATAGCACAGATTCACATTTACCAAGCATGTTTTCCAGGGAAGAAAGAAATGCAGCAACCTGTGCTTGGCATATTTGTTCAAATTAAAGCCATCAGGCAAATAGGAAACAGAGTGACCGGGCTTCTTGTAGAGGCTTCTGAAACCCAATCTGGTTCTGGTCCATGATCCCACAGAGTGGTGGCACCGGTCAGATGGATCTGGGAAGATCCAGGAACACGGTCCCGAGCCACCACCAGCATATGCGTTCCACAGCTTTGTCGGGGGCCCCCATGGGGGATCGGTCCTTGTCTCGGTAGCTCTCATGGCCTTTGAGACCATCCTTGGTCAGGCTTACCTTTCCAGCCTGCTCTCCTGCTCTTGCTCTCCACACATCCTACAAGTGGGTCAAACTAATCAGCCCGGGATTTCCTTTCCATCCCTGATATTTCCAGCCTTTGGCCTTGACCATGGGGTCCCCTTCCCCCTTTATGCACGCACCGGTATCTTGTCCCTGGATTCACCGCACCAATGAAGGGATCAGCACAGAATACAACACCAAGCTCCTGCATGGGTGCTTCCCAGAGCATTGGGGTCATAGTAGGGAGAGGAAATCTCCCCGTGAGCCTCAGGGGTGGGAAAGACCGCTCGGATCCCAGTCCCTCCCTGCAAACAAGATGAGGACAGACGCAGATGTAGACAGTGGGGACAGACAGCAGGAAATCACGGGGCACACAGGGATTCAGGACAAGAAGAGGACGTATCCAGCTACCCAACCCTGCTGGTTAAGAGGTATTTCCACATCCGTAACTTCAGCAGCTTTCTCTACCAGCCAGGGAGGCAGAGGGTGCCTATTCCCATCCTGCCTTGGAATGTGGAAACCAAGGCTCGATGACCTGTCAACAACCGAGAAGGTGGAAGAGGAAGAATTTTACCCAATTCTTTTGATCCTTGGTCCAGTGCTCTTTTTACCACACTCCAGGGAACACTTAGCTGGACCAGTTCAGGAATCCATCTGCCAGGGTTCAAATCTCAGCTCCGCCGTATGTGAGTCATGAGACCTGGGGCAAGTATCTCATTATCTCTTGGTTGCCTTGGTTTGCTCACCTGGGAGACAGAAATGGCAATGGCAAAATGTAGATGATATTAATGATCAAAAGGATTGTCTGAAGGCTCATATGAGATAATGCGTATATTGAACACCCAGTAAATGATAACTTACATTGTTATACTTCATTCTTCAGGTTTAAACCTTTGTTGGTAAGAAAATGAGGCTCGGCAGGGTTTGGTGACTTGTCAAGATCACACAGCAAGAGACAGAGCCAGGGCAGTGGCCACAGACCTTTGAGAGTGACTGCTCCTATCACATTAGTGATGTAGACAATGATGTCCTCGGCCCTGCACAGGCAGCCCATGGTTGGTGGTCCAGGGTGAGTCCCTGGTCTCTCAACTGCTAACACTTTGCTCGTTCTCCCCTCGTCAATGAGCCCTAATTGGGTGGAGAGGGGAGGCCCTCCTGAGTCACCAAGTGCCATGGACCAGGCAGAGGACCCCAAGGTGGTAAAGTACAAGCATCAGCCTCCCTGACAGCCCCTCTGGTTGGCCCAGGTATGGTGCCTGCTCGTTTCCATCAAAGGGGCTTCTTAGCAGCACACCCAGGCCTTCACAATCCTTTTTTCTGCAGAGGTATTAATTTATGATGGCAGAGACCCCTTGTGTCCTAACAGTAGCAGATCTGTCCTGTGCACAAGGCAGAAATGCCATCAGGTCAGATGTCCTGGAAGTGAGGCCTCCTCAGGTGTCAGTAACACATGCTTTATAGAGACGTCAGTGATGTGAGCCCGGCAAGTGCATTTCAAGTGTAAGGAGTCTAAGTGCCTGGAGTGATGGGTCAGTTCTTAATGACACAGAGGGCTCCCATGGCGGGTGCGCTGAGCTCCTGTAGAAGCAGAGGCTACATCAGAGGACATGGACATCCAGAGCTGCGAGAGACGTGGATGATCACACCTTTGTGCCTGTTTATTTTACAGATGGAGACACAGAGTCCAGAAGTGAAGCAACTCACCCCAATCTCAGGGCAAACTAGCACAGAGTTCAGTTGTTCACCCAACTTTTATGGAGCACATCCTCTGCCAGGTCCCCTTCCTAGACACTGAGGGTGCACAAGTGAATAATAAGACTCAAGCCCTGCCCCAAGGAACTCACCATCCAGTGGAGCAAGGAATGGTCCCCAGGGGATGGGAATCACTGACCATCAAATACAGAAGGAGATGGAAGAAGTGAGGGAAGCAGACAATTTGCACCCTCTCAACACTGTATCAGTCAGGACAAGATAGGTTCTGCCACATAACAAACAGCCCCATGGTCCTGCACTCTCGCTGTGTGCCTCATATATTAGCAGGGGAGGCTCAGCTTTACACAGTTTCCCAGGCTGACCCAGGTGCCCCCACCTGGTGGCTGCACCTGCTGGGACAAACAACATTTTCACTGTGCAGGGGAAGTGTGCTGGGGGATCCAGAGGAGCATGTAGAACATACTTCACCTGCACTAATTATCCTCACCAATTCACTAACTGCCCAGCAACCAGCTCCTATTGTGACTTTGACCCCGCCTAACTACAGAGGGAGCAGGATACTGTAATCCTCCAGTGAGCCCAAAGGAAAGGCAGAAGGATGTGGGTGAGCCCTAGAACCCCACAGACACGGGTCTATTTCACCCAGTAAATACTCAGGGATACATTCCCTCAGAAAAACTTGCTCCTTCGTCTTTTTTAAAGCATGGCTCTGTTAGCCTTTCATTTTCCCACTTCTGATGGAGATACGAGCACCAGAAATCTTTTTCCCCCTCTTAACTCTTCCGTAAGTGACAGCCAGCATTCAGCCTCAGAGTGGGAATAGAATAGGGATGAGTGAAGATTGGGGTCTAAAGGGCACAACTGCTTCTTCTCAGCCTTATCAAAGCCATGATGGAATGAATGCAGCCCCAGTGGTGCCAAACATTTGTGTTTTTTTTTCAAAGTAGACCCCAAAATCTGTTTTTCAGTAAAACCTTCTAATGTTTAAATAGCAATCATTCAACTTTCCTTTATAAGCAGTGCTGGCTACACAGGCATACCTTGGAGATATTACAGGTTCCATTCCAAACCTCCACAATAAAGGAAATACTGCAATAAAGTGAGTCACACAAATTTTTGCGTTCCCCAGTGCATATAAAAATTATGCTTATACTGTACTGTAGTCTATTAAGTGTGCAATAGCATTAAGTCTAAAAAAAATGTACATACTTTAGAAATACTTTATCACTAAAAAATGCTGACCATCATCTCAGCCTTCAGTGAGTCATAATCTTATGGCTGGTGGAGGGTTTGAAATATTGGGAGAATTACCAAAATATGACACAGAGATACAAAATGAGCAACTGCTTGTGGGGAAATGGTGGCGATGATTTGCTCAATGCAGGGTTGCCACAAAACTTCCTTTTGTAAAAATGCAATCTCTGCGAGGCACAATAAAGCATGATAAAAGGAGGTTTGCTATACTGTGGACAAAAGAAAAAAAGCTAGGCCACAAGTACAAGACCTCTGATCCCATCAACGCCTTCCCCTCTTCTCAGAAAATAAGAGCCAAGCTCCAGGAGAAGCAGGAATGTGCCTGAGGTCAGCAGTAGCTCAGGGGACAGGGATGCATGTGATGGAGGGGCACTGCCTCCATCCTATGTCCCTGTGCATGTGGTCTTCTTCAAGATCCTCCCATGGAAACCAGCCAAAGCAGCTCGGCCTGTGCCAGACCTCTTTCTGCACTCAGTCCCTGGTCAGCTTTGGGGATTCAGGGCTCAGCCAACCTTGGGACAACACCAAGCTGTCAGACTCACAAGTTGACAGAGCTTCCAACAGGGCACAGCTTTTTCACAGCACTGCATCCTGGAGGAAGCTGGCCAGGGTTGCCTTCCCAAGGAGCCTCGCCTTCCCATCCACGGCAGACCCACGGCAGAGACCAGCCCGCAGGTCCCTTGGCTAGCACGTGGTCCCAGCTCTGGGAGCCCCTAGGTGTGCAGTGAGTGTCCCACACCCCTTCGTGGGACCCCAATCCCTTTCATGGAAGCATCTCGTGCTGCCTTGGGATTGAGAATAGTGACCCCTTAACAATACAGGTGCTTCGGAGTTAGTCTCCCATTGGGCCCTTGCAGAGTCCCAACAGGTGGGATTATTACCCAAGAGCCCTCGTTTGTCAGAAAGACCCAGATGGAAAAGATCACACAACTGGTTAGCAGCAGAGCTGAGGGTTCAGTTCCGATCTCTGACCTTTAACTCCAATATTCATTCTGTTGTCCGAACTTCCAAAACAAAGTCGTGAACGGAAAACAGAGGTTTGTGTCAGTTGGAAAAATAAAAGTGTACGGTATCATGACCCCTGTATTCATCTATTCCCTTGAGAAAGAAAACTCCCATGCTAAACACCTGCTTGGCACTTTATATATTTTACATGTAAACCAGCCTACAGAAGAGGAAACAGGCTAAAGGTAAAAGCAGCACTGGCTGGGTGTGGAAGCTGAGATCTGCCTGGACGTCATGCACTTGAAACTTCCAGACCCAGATCAACACTTCAAGTTTGCCGACATCTCAAGTCCAGCCAGGGGAAAGAAGGAATCACCTCCAATGACAGCCACTGTGCCTTATTCTGCATCACGTACAAGACCAAGCGTTGATTTTCTTTTTTGACAATTTCATTTACATACCATAAAATCCACTCAGTTAACATGTACAATCCAACAATATTTAGTAAATTTTCAGAGTTGTGCAACTGTCACCACCATCCAATTTTAGAACATTTGCATCACCCCGAAAAGATCCCTCAAAGCCCATTTGCAATTACTGCTCCCTCCCCCCAGTGCCTGGCAACCACTAATCTACTTTCTCTCTGGATTTGTCGCTTCTGGATGCTTCATGAAAATAGAACCTACCATATGTGGTCTTTTGTGGTTGGCTTTTTTCATTTAGCTTCATGTTTTTGAAGTCAATGCTTTGTGTAGCATGTATCAGTACTTCGTTCCTTTTTATTGCCAAATAGTATTCCATTGGTGGACATAACATGTCTTGCTTATTAGCTTAATCAGTTGCGTTATCAGCTGATGGACATTTAGGCTGTTCTCACTTTGGAGATATTATAAGTAAGGTTGCTATGAATATTCGTGTTCGAGTCTTTGTGTAGGCATATGTTTTATTTCTCCTGGATAGATATCTAGCAGTGCAACTGCTGGATCGTATAATAAATTTATGTTTTCTAAAAAACCACTAAAGGATTTTCCAAAACGGCTGTACCATTTTATATCTCTACCAGCAATGGACGACCGTCCAAATTTCTCCACACCTTTATGGATACTTACTGTTGTCCATCTTTTTTACTCTAGCCATGTGATTTGCTTTTATGAATTAACTTGGGAAATCTTGATAGATACCCCAGAGACAGGGGCTGGCATTATTATTCCTTGACAGGTGGGAAGAAAAAGTGAAGCAACTTGCCCCGGGTCCCAAGGCTGGGCGTGAGGGAGCAATGTTAGGGTTTGACAGAGGTCTGCCTCTCACCAGGGCTGATCTGCCCCCACCACTCTCCTATCCTGCCTCCTACGGCACAAGGTGTTACACTGGCTTTTCCATACCATCCATCCATTAACGAGCACCTACTGTAAACCAGCACAGGCGGGGCATCCACGAGCTCACGTCACTTCCATAACCTCATGCTTTCACTCGCATAAGCTCCACGACTCATTTTTTTACTGAGAGAGCTGAGATTCAGGAGAAGCGACCATCTATCTATCCAGGGGTCAGCAAACATTTTCTGGAAAGGGTCAGAGAGTAAATATTTTTGGCTTTGCAGGCCAGAGAGCCCCTGTCCCAAATCCTCAACTCTGCCGTCGTAGTGCGGTAGTTTCCACACTACAGAACAATCCAGGTGATAATCCCACCTGTCGGGGTTTGGGGAGGGTCCAGTGGGAGACTAGATCCGAAGCACCTGTGTGTCAGGTAAATTTTATGCACTTACACCAGCAGCTGGCCAGGCATGGCCCACAGGCCGTTGATGGCCGACGCCTGGTCTCATCCACTGTCACGCAGCTAGTAAGGGACCGAGTACAGATCGCAGGCCGGCCGGCCTGTCGTTTTGGAGTGTGTGCTCTCTCCCACCTCCTCGCTGCCTGAGGCGCGCTTACCCCCATATTGACTTCAGGATACGCTTTCCACTGGGGCGTGAGACTCCCTGACTCCTTCCTCTCCTTCACTGCTCCAGACTGGCTGGGACCATTAAGGCCTATATTTAGCACATTCCACCGCTAGCTAATTCCTCGTGTCCCAGGCTCACGCGTTACAACAGGAACACAAGCCCTGAGAGTAAATACGAGGCTCCAGTCCCAGCTCCACCTTACCCAGTGGTGGGACTGCTCACCTCGCTGTTCTCTTTGGCAGAGCGGGGCGGTAGTGGTCCTGCGTCCTAGGTGGCTTGTGAGAGCTAAATGAGTTGATACAAGAGCATGACTTTCAAATAGGGCTTAGCACAAAGTAGGCGCTCAATAAATGATAGCTATTGCTAGGTAGCCCCCACCAGCAAGGAAGTGGAATCAGTTTCATATCTGCCCACGATTTAGTGTCTCACTGGAAAGAGCAAAGAATGCACAGCAGTTAAAATTCCTCTATAATTACCGCGGGCTGCAAGGGGTGGTGCCACCTAGTTTTGCAGAAAGTAGAACTGCCCTGAGGACAAAATTGTAATGTGGTAGTAGTAATGATAGTGATAGTAATAATAAGAGTTCACATTTATTAGGCCCTTAGTAAAGCGACATGCTAAGTGCTTTGCAAACATACCGCCATACCAGCTAGCATCTGGACGGCGCTTTTGAGCTGGTGTAGCATTTTACCGAGCTGTATCTTGCATGGGTCTGCCATCGACCTGTGAGGGTGACCTCCACGTCTTCTCTAGTTTACAGATGTGGAAACCGAGTGGTCTTCCCCATGTTCCCTCTAGAAAGTGGCCAAGTTGGACTCACTGGGGACGTCGAGTTCCAGAGCCAGCTGCCTTCCCCCACCATCACCTCTCTCTCCACCCTGCCCAGGCCAGGGCTCCATCCTAGTGTTTTCTTTAAGCCTCTGTCCTAGGCTGCAGAGGCAACATCTACTAGCATCATTCCCATTAACCCTCGAAGCATTTATCTCTCCCAGGAATAGGTCTGCTCTAAAAAACCACGGAGAGCATCAAGGGCTTAACCCCAAAGCGTGCTCCCTGACATAGTCCCTCCTGTGTCTGGACCACAGGCAGGATGCCCCCCTGGGTGCTAGAGGACCTTCCCCGAGGCTCCAGCGTCCATCCAGCCTGTGGCTATCAGCTCTGTAGACCTCCACGCAGGGGAAGTGGAAACCAAGTGTGGAACTTTAAAAGGGGGCAAGCCGATCAGCCCCTCCAGGCAACCTCCCCACAGTGCTAGAATGTTCTCACCTGGGTGCACTCTGGGGAAATCCCTCTAAGGACAGGAGACAATTCCTGCCTCTCCGAGGAGCTCCTGCTTCAGTCCGGGAAACCTGTCCTTGTAACGTCCCCTCAACTTGCCAGAACAAGCCTGCTTTCCTCTGTCCCAGGACAGCCTCAGAGTAGTAGTGGCCATCTCCACTGTTTCCACTCTCCAGGCATCTCTGCAGCCTCAGGTCCCCCAGCTGTCTGCACCTGGTGTGTTTCCAGCATCCTTCCGGAGCTGCCTCAGTCTTCACCACACACGACTGTTGCTCTCTGGTTTTGAAGGACACAGACCATCCTTGGTCACTTGCCATCTCTGAGGGCTGACTTCCTCGCTTGTAAAATGGGATTATGATACTTACACAGTGGTTGTGACACTCAGAGGCCATACATGCAAAGTGGTGTCTAGACCTTGATGTACAGCTTTTCTAGGAGTGGTAGGTAAGGTTGGTTCGACCGCAGAGCCAGGAGCCCTTAGACCGGGCACTGTGGCCTGTGCACTTCTTCCTCATCCTGCATCTCGGAGGCACATCTCACACACTGGATGATACGGATGTTGATTCAATGAAATTATTACAATTTTTGATTTAAAAGTGCAGAAGCAATCTTCATGGCGAATACCATGACCCTCAGAACCGTGTTCAATCCCCAGCTCCACCCTGGTCCCAGCTGTCAGGACTGGGCGGAATTGGGTCCGTTCCCATGGGACAGATGTTGCAAGAGATGGGCAAGGAGGGTGGTGCCTGATGCTCGCAGAGCCTCCTGGGCCTCCACCCAAGCCAAGCGTCACCAGGCACAACCCTCCTTTAGCCCCTGCCACTCGCTCTATCTGGAGGACTATCTCTATCTCTTCCAGCTTCGTGTCCCAGGGCAGCAATTATCACTTTTCTCTGAATCTCTCCCGGGCTCTCCCAGGCAGCAGGAATGTTGCCGTATTCTGAGATCCCTGCTTAGGGTTTTCCTACCCCTCCCATAGTGTTTGCTGTACTGCATGTGTGTTGGTTCACACGCCTTGCTCTCTACTGGATTATTATAATAACGATTAACAGCCACCATTAGGTGAGCATTTAAATGTACACCAGGCACTGTGCTGGGTGATTTATACACACCCTAGCTTGTCCTCCCTAAATCCTTGGAAGCTGGCCCTTTGGTCTGGTACGCAAAGAAGGAAACACTGGTTGGGAAGTAGGCATAGAGGGGAGAAAATCTGGGTCCCCCAGGGACAGAAGGACTCCCGGAAGGCTTCTCAGAGGAGGTGTCCCTGCTCTTTGTCTTACTGACCTGTAACTTTCTCAAAGTTACACACTTAAGTTAGGGCAGAGCTGGGCTTACCTCTGAAGTCTTCAGCTCTACCCATGATCTCAGTCCCCGCTCTATCCCCAGCTCCTGGTGTGTCACCTGATACTCAGCACGAGCTCAGCTGCCTTTGTGAGTGAATGAGGAAGGAAGCAAATAAATGAATGAATGAAGCTCTCCAAACCTGAATTTATCCCAGCCTGGTGGAGCACAGCCGTGTGCTTCTAACCCAGAGAGCTGCAGCCCTCTCAGGAGAACCAAGATTATCAGCTGTTGTTTTACGATAATAGGGCCTCCCAGATCCTCATTTATTAGCAGGCCAGATGGCAGCCAGAGGCAGCCATCCCTGGTCCACGGCACCAGAGAAAGTGCCCTGCACCGCCCCCCGGGCAAATGGTCTTACCTCCAATTGCATCATCTCCCTGTCCATTGGGGGCGTCCTTGATCTCATGACCTTGGCAAACAGAGAGACTTGGGCCAACACCAGCCTTTGGACCTTCTCTCCCTCCTTCCCAACGTCCTTCCCTGCATCCATCCCTCCATCCTTTCCTTCTGTCTTTCCGTCCTTTGTTTCTTTCTTCCCCCTTCCTTCTTGCCTCCCCTCTCCCTTCCTTGGACCCTATCTGCCTCCTTCATTCATTCACTCTCACTTACCCGCCAGGCAGTAGCTGTCCTGCTGTGGGCTAGGCCCGGGGGTCCACAGTCAGAACTGGGAACCCACCCCCACCCTCAGGGTACCCAGAACCGGGCGAGCAGGTGACAGCTACCGTGTCACATGGGCCAAGACGGGCTGCAGGAGCTGAAAGCAGGTGTGTGCACTGGGCATAGAATAGGTTTGAAGGGGAGAAAAGCTGGGTGGCCAGGAGACAGAGGGACTTCAGGAAGGCTTCTCAGAGGATGCGTCCCTGCACTTTGTCCTAACGGCCTGCATTATGAAGGGTTAACCAGGCGAACAAGGCAGAAGCTTGTTTTCACAGCTCCCTGCTCAGAGGTCGTCAGGCTCCTCCCCACGCCCGAATCCCTGTTGGTGCCACCAGAGTTCAGCCTGGCCTCTTTGACTCAGATAGTCAAGGTCAGCATGGACCCACCCCCTGCTATGCCCTCAGTGACCTGTCAGAGAGCGTGTCCTGTTGCATCTCGCTTGCTGAAGTCTGTCACTAGGGCCCTTGCTCGTCTTCTTAAGGTCAGACCCCCATGGTGCCCTGCCCAGCACTGTCAAAGTCCCCCACTCCCGCCTCCCTGCTTCCCATCCCCTCACCATCACACTCTTCTCCACGACACACTGAGGCTGCCTGAATCATCCCCCCAATATACCAGGGGACTCCCAGCATCCCCCCCCACCCCCCCATGATTTAATGTCTCACTGGAAAGAGCAAAGAATGCCCAACAGTTAAAATTCCTGTATAATTATTGCTGGCTGTACAGGGTGGACTCCCTCCCTTGGCCGATCCCTCCCTTGGCCGATCAGAGCCGCGTCCCCCCGGAGCCTGATGTGAGCTCTTCCCACACATGCCATTTCTGCACCGAGCCTCCAGCCCCCTGCCTCTCCTGAGTGGCCCTGTGGGGCACTACCTCTGCATCTTTCCTGACACCGTCCTCGCTCCCCGAAGGGCACAGTAGCCATGGCAGTAATAGCAGCAGCAGAGAAGCAGCCAGGTGCCAGACACTTCACATGGGTCTACCCATTCCACCCCTAAAACCACCCATCTGGGAAGCCATCATTCGACCTTTGCTACAGGGAAGGAAACTGAGGCTCAGAGAGGTGAAATGGCTCACTCAGAGTCTCTGGTTAGTAAAAGGAAGATTCAGGGCACAAGTCCAAGGCACAGTCTCCAAAACCCAAGCTCACCACCATCCTAATACCCCTTCTCAGCCCCTTGACCATCTGCCTGAATCTTTCCAAGTTTTGAAGAATTAGTCACCTCCTCCTGGAAACCTTCCCTGACCTCCTAGGCTGGAAGATGATGCTTCTGCTTTGCACAGACAGAAGAATTGACATTCCCAGTAGTCAACTCTCACGAAGACATTTCCTCATCCCTCCACTGCCCCCCAAAACTGTGCAACCCCTGCACACACCACGTGCAGCATGTCGTACCTGCAGGAAATCCCAAGGACTGAGTACAAAGATAGAAGCGCTGAGGGGCTACTTGTGATGAGCAGAAGGCGAGGTGTGATGCAAGGGACTCATGAGAGCTTCATGGAAGAGCCCTTTGGGCAGGGCTTCCAAGATCTAGAAGGACTTAAACAGGGCTCAAAATAAGGGCACTCAGCAGGCAGAGCTGCATGAACAGTGGGAAGACAGGCAGCATGTCCCCAGGGCATTTGGGGGTGCCGAACGACAGGAGACTGAGTCAGGCAGAGGGGGTTGCGAAGGACCTTGACCATCAAACGACGTCCCTTCTTCTCAGCCTGTCTTGGTTCCCTCAATCCTGAACCCAGAGGTCAGAGAACAAAAGCCCAGTTTTATCGGGCTGGCCAAAAAGTTCCCTCGGATTTTCCATAAGCTGTTACAGAAAAACCCGAACAAACTTTTGGGGCAATGAAACATTTGACTGGCACAGTGCTTTAAAAAAGATTTTTTTAATCATTGCCAACATTTAGTCATAGAGAAGTTTTTCTCAAAAAATTAAAATATTTGGCCACATTGGATTCCCTGCCTGGTCATAGTCAGCTGGCACTCTGACTGCTCAGCCCCTGTCCCCCTGGGGCCTGGTTTCTTCACTTTGCCACAGTCCCCAGCACTCACAATGGTCACCCCCACCAAGGGGACCCTCCATCACCAGGCATCATTGCATTGGCAATGCCATCGTTGCATTGGCCAGCGTCATTGATGGCACCCACCTGGCCCTGAAGGCACTTGGATTAACCCAGTCCCAAACTCCATCTGTGATAGGAAGCCTCTATCGGCCTCGACTGGGCTTCCTGCAGGTCTTGGAGGGTTTGACCTTGAGTATGGTACATCTCTGTACGTTCTTACCTCCTTTCCCTCCAAACATGGCCACACTAACCTTCCCTTGGAGCCAGACAGATCCACACTTGAATCCTAACAGGTGTGGGATCCTAGTAACACCCCAACTCTGACATGAGTTTGCTGTGGGCCGAGCTTATAATTCTCTTATCAGATCCACCTAACAGGGCCACAGTCCTCAAAGATGCTTTGCATTTCAACCCTCGGCCTCTTCTCCTTTTCACCACCCTACTTTATTTCTTCGTCTCTCCCTCTCTCTCTCCCACCCTCTCTCTCATATGACTCCCAAACTCAGAAAGGTTTGATTGCATTGAAATTTGGCTCTAGAGCCCTAAGCCTTAAGGCAAACAGTTGTCCTAGAATTTGCTGGAAATCACTTGGCTTCTCTTAGCTGGATGATGGCAAAAAGCAAACAGCAGCTCCCTTCCCTGCGCCACGCCACCCTCACTCCCACATTGCAGTCTGGCTAACTGGAGGTTCCTGGAATTTCCCGGGGCTACACACCAGAGCCTCTCCACGCAGGAAACTCAGCAAACTCCTGGAAAGCTCCAGAGTCATCGGCCGGGGCTATAGCCAGGCCAGCCTGCTGACAAGGGTGCCCATCTTGTTATTCATCGCCTTGGCTGGGCCAGTGCTTGTCTGCAAAGCTTCCTTGAGTTTTGGGTGGATTCTGCCTGCTTTCCCGTGACCAGTATGCGTTGGCCAAGCTTGGTTCTAGAGGACCCTGACATGTGACTGAGAAGCTAATTAAAGAGAGAAGTTATCTATTCAGTCACTCACTCATCAATCCATTCATTTACTTCTTCATTTATTGCAGCTTAAATTACCTCACTCGTTTTCTCCTTTACTCATTCAGTCACTTAGACATGCACTAGCTTACGGAGAGATCTACATACAGATGTGGATCTAGATTCCCTTGTTTACTTTTTTATTAATTCATCTGCCACCCACTCATCTGCTCATCTATTTTTCCACTCATTTATCCCTCAATTTCCCCGTTTGGTTATATGTTGACTCACGTTATTAATGTATTTATTAACACACTATTCCATCCCCTCATCCATTTATACATTCACTCAATCACTCCATTTCTTCATTAACTCACACATATACTCACGCATAAACAGCTCCCTTCCTATTGTACAAGGCTTTATAGGGTAGGTTAAAACTTGGAGTCTGAATAAAATAAGACAATAAAAATAGTAGAGTCTCAGGGAGACATGGGCCCACGCTCTCACTCTCGCACCGCTGTGTCTCAAGCAGTCAATGATCCATGAACCCCAGTGAGAAAAACACAAGGGAGAGAGAAAGGAGAGGTGAAGTTCTCTGGGGTGCCAGGGCCAGAAGTCCATTCATGCAGGGCAACCAGGTTGCTCTCCCTTGATGGCAGTGTCGGCGAAGGGGCGGGTGATGACCTCCCAAGGCAGAGACGGCTGGGGGAGACAGTCACTCAGAGAGTGAGTGGGCACCGGGGCCAGCAAGGAGAGTGCCCACCTTAGTCGGCAGCAGCTCAGTTCACAAATAAAGAGGCAGGAAGCTGGGTGTCCTGACTTAGGTCGTGGGCTCTGGAGCCACAAGATGCCAGACTCAGTTCTAGAACTGCCTCTCAGGAGCAGTGGGACCTTGGGTGGTTTACCTGACCTGGGTGAGCCTCCCATACACATGGGGACAGGACCCCTGCAGGGTTATTCCGAGGACTCTGCGGGGTCTGTGAAGGACGGCGTGCAGAGCTGGTGTGAGGAGCCGTTGTACACGTTCCGGCCCCATGGGTCAGGAAAGCCCCTCGAGGGACAGGATGCAGGATGGGGCTAGACTGCTTCCAGAGCTGAGAACAGGGCTGGTGCATCATGGTTGCTCAGTAAGAATTGATTGAATGAATGAAAGAGCTGGAAAGGGCTCTTAGAAGTTAGCCAGTCCAGCCACTTTCAAACTCTGCTACTTTGAAGGTGATACTGGGGCCACCAGAGAAGGTTTGGGGCCACATCTCACTTGACCCAAGCACCTCTATTTTTAACTCTTTACATATTGGGCTTTTCTTTTAAAATTTCATTTGACAAGCGGGTTTCCCTCCCCACCACCAAAAAAAAAAAAAATCTTGAAAAAGGATGCTTGAACTCTCTTAAAGATTAAAAAACTAAAGCCCAGAGAGAAGAAGCAAGTGCCCAAGATAGTCCAGCAAGTTGATGATGGGGCCAGAGGAGACCCCAGAACTCCAGACTCCCCATCCGGGGAACCTGCCCAACATCACACCACCGTGTTTTATCACAGTACTGACCCTCCAGGCTTTCAGGGGCCACCTGCCACCATCCCCACCTCTTCCAGGACTCTAAGATTCCAGATGGAAGTGGCGAGAATGGTGAAAAAAAGGGTAACTGGGTCAAGCCACGGACAGTGGGGAGGGCTCCCCAGGTATGCTGTGTCTCCTCAGGTGGAGAATCCAGCTGGAAATTCCGCAGGAGAACAGCCAACACCGTATGGCCAGGGTGTTGGGTTTTGAAACCCTATCCACTTTTTTTAACCTATAATTATGTGGCACACACCTAATTAAAATGGACTATAATTGTTGAAATATTTTATTGAAGTCATTTTTTTTTTTTCCAAACAACAGGTTTAACAGATGATAAAACTTGTCTTGTGGTTAACTTGGGCTGCCAAGAGCCCCGGGCAGAGTACGGGCTGGGGCTGGCGGACTATGGACAGTCAACCCCAACTGGATGCCAGCATTCTTCGCTAAGCACTCCTTCTGGAGACTTCTCTCGGGCCCCATGCCAAGCACTCAGAACAGAGACAAATAGCCTGGGTGGGAGTTTTGTGCACAAAGATGACTAGGTTTGCTTAGCTCAGTGGAGAAATCCTTTGAAATTGGGCTCCCAGGGGAGTGAGGGCAGCTACGAGCAGAGCAAACTGTTGATTCCAGAGCACAAGGAAAGGAGTGTGATCCTCACCCCACTCACAAGCAGCAAAACCCTCCTCTAAAACCCCAAATGACCACAACAAAACAGACCTGGGCAGCGCAGGGGCTGCCGGGTCTTCACATTTTTTAGGGAATATGGTGGATGCATCTCTAACAATGCCTGTGACAGCGGCCACAGTTTACTGTCTTCTAGGCGCTCAGTGTTTTCTATGCTTTATTTCTAATCTTTACTGAGGAAACTGAGTCATAAGCTGGCCAAGATCTTTACCCCAGCTCTAACTCAGAAGCCAATGTTTCTCCACTATTGTTCTGACTCAGACCCTGACTCAAAGTGAGCATCTTCATCATTAAAAAGTCTGAATCAGTCTGGGGGAGGGAAGGGCAAGAAAATACGCTGCAGGATTTGAGGGTTCCTTTCGGTGTGCCTGTCTGCCCAGCCCGCCTCGCCCTGCTGGCAGCCTGTGGGCCGGATATGCTCTGAGGTGGACCAGAATAAGGGCCGGACTGGGAAACAGGGAGAAATTTATTTTATCTCCTGGCCAACAACCGGGATGGTCATGGGACCCCAGTTCTGATCTCAGTGAACCAGTGAGCAGAGGTGCTGCTCTTGTCTGGAGATGATCTGTTTTATCTTGTGTTATTGTCCCAAGCCAGCAGTGAGGTGGCTGTTGTCACCCCCAGGTTACACGTGACAAAGAAGAGCCAAGAGACGAGCCAGGTCTGATGTGACGCAGTTCAAACAAAGCTCCGAAGTCACGGGAGAAAAGTATATCCTCGGGGTCTCTCCATTGTGTGCGTGTGTGTGAGTGCGGTTTTTAATGTATTCCTTCTTATTACTCTTGTTACCGTTGTCTACTTCCCCTCAATGTCATGCTTCATCTTCATGCAACTCGTTTTTATTGAGCATCTACTATGTAGGAGGCCCTAAGCCAGGTGTGTGGCCTTTCATCCAAGAACCGAGGCCGTGGAAGGAATAGGTGTCACAGATTCAAAGGCCAGCTCAGCCCCAGGCAGCTGCGGGATTTGAGACCATCTCTGCTCCCTGCGTTCAGTTTCCGCCTCTGCAGGCGGGGTTGAAAGCCCAGACCTCAGGGTTGCAGCCTGGAAGCAGGGCCCCTCTGTGTGGGGCCTGGCTCGGGGCCTGGGAGCCCTCCCCCACAAGCCACCCACCCGCCCCTTCCCTCTCTGGGCGGTTCGTGCAGGACTCACGCTGACAGCTGTCCGGGAAGGGGGGTTATTTGTACAAAGCAGCCTGACTGTGTCTAAATCCCTCCCTGGGGCACTGGTTCCAAATTAAAATGTGGAGATTTGATCTCTGCCAGCCCCCACCCCCACCCCCACCCCCCACCCCCAGAGGACTCCCTCCTCTGCCTTCCGCCTGGTCCTGCCCCGGTGTCCTCACCACCCAGAGGAGCACCGCCACCTTACCCTCCCCCATCTCCAGCCCCGCCCACGCCCACGCCTCCTCCTTCTCCCCCCTCGCTCCCACCCCTCCTGCTGGTCTATCCTTTTGGCATAGGGAGGAGTGGGCGGTGCCCTCCAGCCCTCCAGCCCAGGAGGGCAGCAAGGGGACAATCACATAGGGAACTAATTAATTCACCGAGCAAGCCGTCCGCCATCTTGTCTCGTCAACCCTTAGAGATAGATGTATCACGATGCTCATTTAAAGATGAGGAAATTGCAGGTCGAGGAGGTCACTGCTCAAGGTGACACATGGCCCAGCTAGGGATGGGGTGGAATTCACACATGGAGCCTCTTACCTTATTCGCGCTGAGAACGGCTGCCTTTTGAAATGTGTTTCCTTGTCTCTGGACACGCTGCGTACAGGAGCATCATACCCAAAGGAGCTGCATGGTAGGCACCGTTGACCACATTACATGCGGGGGGCCTGATGTCGGGGGGTGGGATAACGGGCCTGAGCCCGTGGCGAGTCACTGGGATGTGAGATAAGGCTGGACGGCTTTGCAACCGCCCCTCTGTCCTTCCCCGTCCCATGTTTGGAGACCAGCTGAGGAGGAAAACCACGTGGCTTCTTCTTTGTCATGATGGGCTGTCCCGTGCACTGTAGGGTGTTCAGCAGCATCCGTGGCCTGCACTCACTAGATGCCGATAGCGAACCCCCATCTCCTGACCGAAACTGTCTGTAAACATGCCCTGTGGGGGACAAAATCACCACCCCCAGTTGAGAATCACTGCCTTACAGTTTTCTGTTTTCCTTAAAGAAAGGCTGTGCTATTTGTCTCAAGGGCATTTAGAAAATCAGAATAGTTGATGCCCCCAGAGTAAGTAACACAGAGCATGGACAAGAAACACAGGCCAGATGTGATAGTATTATTATTGTTACTGTTGTTGTTGTAGCTGTCAGTGCCTTGCCTATTGTAGGTGGAGATAAATCACCATGAGCTGGTGATGGAGCCCTGGAGGGTGGACAATGAAAGCTCATAGATGAGTCCTGTGGCTGACTCACAGGACACTTTGAACACGTCTGTTTGCCTTTGGGAACTCAGTGTTCCCATCTCTATAATGGGAAATCTGAAAGATGTAACCCTCAAGGACCATCTTAAGTCTAGTATTTCCAGATTTCCCAGATTCAATCTCTGATTCTGGGACCAGTGTTATCACACAGAACCAAAGTGCATGGGCTCTGGGCTCTGCCCATCTGGATTCAGACCACAGCCCGAGCACTTACCAGCTGGGTGACCTTAAGCAGGTCCCTGAATCTTACCATGTGTCTGTCCCTTCATCTGTAGAACTCTGAGACCAGATCTGCCTCTTATGGTTGTCACAAGCATGAAATGAGATGATCTATATACTAGAACAGTGCAGGCACTGATAACAGGCCCGTAAGAATTCATTATTATCATCAGAAATACTCCAGTTGTATTTAAAAACATATGATTCTCATTTATGATCTCAAGCCCACTGAATCAGATCTTCCAAGGTGAAACTATGTGATGGTATTTTTTCAAATCTTTCCCAAATGATTCTGAAGTAGTGGGTCCTTGGCCTGGCATAAGTTGTGTAGAATTCTCTGATGTTAGAAAGATTTCGTTAATGTTTCAAGTGTTGCTGTATGAGGGGGCCCTGAGTGGTATGAAGTTAAGAAATGTACTCTGGCCTCAGGGAACCACCATCTAATCAGGCAAGGCCAACTTATAAGTGAAATACATAGCCCAAGTGGGCCTCTGTGGCCAGGACCACAAAGAAATTTGGAACATGTGCTCAGACATAACAGAGGAGAGAAGGTGATCTTCAGGGTTGCCAAGTAAGGTTGTGCAGGTTGTTGACTGCACTTACGTGCCCAAGAAAGGTGACTTTTTCTATTCACACAAAAGCACCATGGGGCAAGTGGAAGGCCTGGAGGTCGTTGATCACCCAGGATGCCCTGGAAGCTCTGACTCATCCATCACTGCCAGCCCAGCTGCCCCCTTCTCTGGGTAGTTTTCTCTAAAACCCCACAAAAGGAATGGACCACTGTGCCAGGCTCTATTATAGTCTTGTCTTTCCCAGATTTGAATTGCACATTTGGGTCAATACCTCCCCCAAGAGATTATGAGCCCTTTGAGGGCAGGAACTGTGTGTTTATTGTATTTTTTTTTAATTTGGTGTTTCTAACATCGAATATGTGGTCTGGTGTAGAGTAGGTGTTGAGCAGGTGCTTGTTGGATGAATGAATGATCAGATAAGTAAACAAATGAATTCCAACTAAGTAAAAGGGTCTTAGGGATCATCAGTGGAAAGGAACTACGTCACCCATCAAGAGAACGGGGTGCCAGCTGAAGGGAGTTCTTGGAGGAGGTGGAGGAGGAAATGAGCCTTGAAGGATGGACGTGATTTTGCTGGGCAGAGACGCGGTGCAGAGGAAGTGAAGGGAGCGCGCTCCAGCAATCTCACGCACAGAAAATGAGATTAAAAAAAGTGGAAAACACAAGGCATCGTTAATAAAGGGTTCAAAGAAAGCATGGTTTGATGGTTCCCGTGGCAACGCGTTCTTCATTTGGTTTGGAATCACAAAATAAATATTTTCATAGAATCAACAGGAAAATAAGAGGACACATGGTGCTGCACCTGGGGGAAGTCTTTGCACTCTGGGGGACCCTCGTCATTTTGTCCTTGGACCCTCATCATTTTGTCCACAGCTTCTCAGAGTTGAGCAAATGCCAGATTCTTAGGTTCCATGTGCCCGAGAGACAGGGAAGCCCTGGGTGCCAAAGGGACCCCAAAATGCACTGTCAGGTGTGTGACACTGATGATGTTCCTCCCCACCCTGACAGCCCTGGGCTCTGACCACACCTGGCTGTACGACTCTGGACAAGTTGGATTTGTCTCTGGGCCTCAGTTTTCTCATCCATGTAAAGGGAAATACACATGCCCACTTCTCAGGACTGACAGTCAAATTAAATGAAACACAATGCTGGCTTTGTGGGCACTTAATCCATGTTGGTTCTCTTTTCTCAGAAAGTTCCATTAATGTCCACTTGGCTGAATTAGGGAATCTGTCTCCAAACTTAAGAGATAACCCTGTATCTTTAAACCTGATGGAATTTCCTTTCAACCAGTAATGCCATCAAGGGGCTCTGTCTTTTGATGATTCCAAAGGCAAAGATTTATTCCCTACAATTTCCATTGCAGTGCTGTTCTATTAGGAAAATATACACTGTGTCAGCCATGGTGGGATACTGAAGTCCACAGAGAAACCCCCATAATGTAGAATATTCTGCATAATGGAAATGTATGAGGAGAGGCAAAGGGTTTTTACTAATACAGGGAAATCATGTTGTAGATTTAACTGGGAAGCTTCAAACACAACTCATAATCATTTCACCTTTGGGTTATTTTCTTTACTACAAAGATTTTTGCTTTGTTTTGTTTGTTTTGTTTTGTTTTGTTTTGTTGAGAGTATCAAAATAGAACACCTTGGGACAAATTCCTCCATCAAGCCCAACGTAGACTCAGCTTCCAAGTGCCCTGTGACCACATTGCCAAGATCACGCTCCTGGTAGGAGCCCCAAGGATGACACGTGTTGCCCCTCACTTCATCAGGCTGTGATAGTACACAAGACCCAGGGCTAGTTCCGTGCATCTGGCCCCCTGAACAACTTCACACCCAGCCTCGTGCTAGGAGCTACAGAGAAGGGCGACTGACAGGTTTGCAGGAACTCCCACTGCAGTGAGAGAAGAGGGCGTAAAATGGAGAAGCTGCCGTTTCTCACGTGGACCCCATCTCTGTGTCCTGCCCCTCCTGTGCCTGTTTCTTAGTCTCGTCCCATGTGCTCACGCTAAAGGCAGCTAAAGGGTTAAAAGCACAGATGCTGCAGCCAGGTCACCTACAGTGAAGCCTCCCTCTGCGGGGGTGGCTGTGTGAGGCTGGGCAAGTGACACAACCTCTCTGTGCCTTGGTTTCCTCATCGGGAAAAGTCATATGATGACAGTACCCTCCTCATAGGCAGTGTGAGACTCCTGGGTCGGTAAAGCTCTTAGATCAGGGCATGACCCTCGGCACGTGCTCAGTGAGGGCTTTCTATTAATGTTAGTTCAGACGCTACTGAGATAAAGACTATCGGACTTCAAATCACACAATCTTTCCACTCGCCCCACTGCCAGATATCCACAAATAACTCAGAAACGAGACCCTTGGAGGGGCTGAAACAGAGGGTCAAAGGGGACAGGAGTTGCCTGGCCCCTGGTTACAGAGGGGATGGGGAGGAACAGGGGTGCTGGAATTTGGCTGCTGTGGGTTTGAATTCTACTCTTACCGCCCACTGATGGTCTACCCCCCCCCCCCACCCAGTTCCTCTGCAGCTCTGCACCTTGGTCGCTCTGTCTGAAAGATGGGGCTAGCTGCCACCCATTCCTGGAGAAGTTCCCATCAGCAACAAGCACACATCCAATAAAGCTCGAGAACTGGGTTATTAACCTAGCACCGAGCTGCCAGGAAGGGTGATGGGGAAGATTATGTAAGACAATATATGTGTGACATCTGCATTGCCCGGTGGGTGCAGGCTGTCTCTCACCCTTGAAGGACTCCAGGAGAAACAAGTTAAGACAGGTCCCCTGGGGGGCAGGGGGTTTAGAAGGCATTGAGAGAAGACAGGGCTTTGGACAGCCAGAGATGGGGGGCAGGGTCCTTCCAAACAGAAGAAGCAGCTTGGGCAATGAGCCAGTGCCTCAGAGCATCCTCAGATGGGCACAGTACTATCAGAGCATCCTGGACAGGTCTGGGGTGTAGGAGGTGGTGGGAGAAAAGAAGAGAGAGGGACAGGGAGAGAAAGGAAAGAGGGAAGAAGGGAGGAGAGAGAGGAGGGAGGGAGGACGGGGTATGGGAAGCGCTTGAGTCCAGCTCTTTCCCTGAAGCCCCATCTGTGGCCAGCCAGCACAGTGCTGACACCACACATGCCCCACACACCCGCAGCGCCTGACCCCACGCGGAAGGCCCTTGTTCCGCAGCCACCCTGCACGACCTCTGGGGAGCGTGATTACAAACTTCGACACTCCCATTTCACCCTTTCAAAGGGCACTCTTCCCACTCGGGCATCTGCTTCCCTCCACTTGGAGATGTAATGCACCTGCTTGCCACTGAGAGATTTAGTGTCCGCCCCCCCACCCCTGAAAAGAAAAATGTAGCTTGAGATTTTAATTCTTATTCATGTCATTTTACAATAGCTTCATTCATTCCTACTGGCTGTATGACTTTTCTTCTTTTTTTAATTTATGGAGTACCTGTGTGACGTATGAATTAGAGAAAGGAAATGTTATTAGAAAGGTCCCAGAGAGCGAGCTGTTTCATGTCTGAGGACTGAAAAGTAAGGGAAAAGGAAAGAGTGATACGTGGGGCAAAGAGAGCTGTGTTCTAGCCAGAACTGGCCTCCGAAGTGCTGTGTGACTTTGGACAAGGAAGTTAACCTCTCTGGGCCATGTGACTCTTTGTCTAAGGGATGGCCACCCACTCTCATCAAATAGCATCTCTGTTACAGCAGCCCTCTTGGTTAGGTATGGTCATTGTCATGATTTGTATGGAGAAGCCCCCTTTAGGGGGCCTGAGCCCAGACCCCAGCCCATCTCATGGGGCTCCAGCTGCAAACAGAGTAAGGCTGAGCCCCCCTGCCGCCCCCACCATCTTGTTGTCCAGCTTCAGCTGCCAGGGTCTCTCACGGGCAGAAGCAGAAACGAAGAAATCCAGTAAGCCTGGGGAGACCAACGCCTTGGCCCCATAAAGCCCTTTTCCTAAACAGCTGGCCACAGCTGCCCAGAGCTAAGTCTTGCGGTAACTTGGCCCAGAGCCCTGAAAACTGAGGGGCTAGGGCATGGGGACCCGAGGAGGGGAGAAACAAAAGATGCTCCTGCTCATTCCACCGCCCACTGGCTGTGAGGCCTCGCCCCTCACGCCTCAGTGTCCCCAGCTGTGAAGCACACAAAGCCCCCTCCCTTGGCATTGTACAGTGACGGGACTATGGTTGTCAGACAGCCAAGGTCAAGGTCTGGCTTGGGTGGGTCCCCCTCAAAAGTCCCGCGCAGAAAGCCCTTCCCAGCCTCTCCTACTGCATCACCCGCCCCTCCCCACCCACAGCTCACCCCCCACCCCTGGCCCCAGGAACATGCACACCTGTCTGCCTCCTCGTCTCCATCCTCCCGGGACAAAGTACCAAGTGCCTGTGCCTTCACGGGGGCTGTGTCTGACCGAGAGCCAGGCTATTGGCAGCTCATTCAATGTCCCCTGAGATGGCCGCTCAGGCAGGGGGACGCTTTTCCAGGTTTGCTGCAGGTAGGTTTTATTTTTACGTCATTTACCGAAATTCTCCCAACAGGTTACGGCAGAAGGGCAAGAGCGATGTGGCAGGTCTCCGTGTGCTCGTAGGCCAAGCCCTGGATGCAGAGAGAACTAACAGCTCTCAAGCATCTTTCCTGCTGATGGCAGAAAACCATCAGTTTCTGATGACTCAGGGTCACCTGAGTTAAACTGTCACCTTTGGAAAAGTCCCCAGTCCGATCAGAGACTTTCCCCTTTCCTTCTCTCCAGGAAAGGTGTGAGGAATCTAGAGGAAGAAGAGCAGATCATTCTGGTTTCAGGGAAGTGTGGGTCCAGCCCACCACCATCCTCAGCACCTACTGGCCTCGGTCAGCTTCTGGCTTTGTTTTTGTTGCCGGGTATCTGAGGGCAGTGGCTGCCTTGGTCCCGGGCTCCCCATTCACAAGGTCCTCCTGTCCTAGGTTCAGGAGATTCTCCTGAGTCCCGAAGCCCTCTGTCAGCAGACCCCCACCCCTCAGGATTGCAGGTCCTACCAGAAGCTTCCTAGACAGATGCCACTGTGCAGGCGTGTGGGATAGTGAAGCAGGGAGACCCCTCGCTCAGCCGCTCTTGGTGCAATCAGCGGGGCCTCGCTCTCACCCCTCACATTCCCCCAGGGCTGCTCTAGCTGCTCTCACCCAAAGCTGATCAGGGAGGGCTGGGGAGATCCTCTGGGTGGGCAACTGCCCAGCTAAAACCCAGGTTTTACAATAGTAAGTGAGAAGGAAGAAAAGTATGTCTGCCACAGTGGCGCCATAAGGGTGGCATTCTCTATTTGCTCCATCTAGAAGACAAATGAGACACTGCGTGGGGGGACAGTGTATCTAGGCTCACGGTCAGAAATTCTGGGGGAGCCAGGAATCCCCTCAAATCCTGTACTTCTTGCTGTGTCACAGGCCATTGCACCCCCTCCCGGTGTCCCCAGCGTACCCCAAATCTTCCCTGTGCATCGCGTGGTCCCCCTCCTCTACTGACACAATACCCCTATTAACGTCAGTTAGGACAAAGTGACCCCAGATGGAACCACAAATACCCAATGGGCAGAAAATGAGATGGAAAATCCTATCGGTCCTTCTGACAGTTAAAGTAAAATTTTATGTGAGCAATATACTCTTGCTCTGATTACCATGCAGTATAATTTTATTCTGGTTTTTCTGGGCCCACTGAACCCCCTGCTCTTTTAAGTGTCCAAATGCTCTGCTTGCCAAGATAAGTGATTATAATTGACAGGGCATTGTCAACCTATAGCAAAGCTGATTTCATCAAGCATGCCAAGGGCCAGCTCTGGGGGCAGGTAGCTGAGTGGAGAGGGGTTTTGATCTCACTCTCTCCCTCTGGTACAGTCCACACTGGCACCAAAGGCTGGAGGGCAAGAGAACAAAGGGAATGTCGTGTCTCTGAATCCAAATCTTTCCCTTTGAAATGAGGCAGCCAGAATGGCCAATAAAACTGTGGAAATGGATTTCTGGCTGCATTTGATGTTAAGCCTTTAGTGTCAAGCGCCTGGTCTATCGGTTCTGTGTTCATGCCCCATCCTTTCTTTATTCCCTTTGCTCCCCTTGTATTCCCCCCTCCTCTGGATGGCCTTGTGGGGAATTTGTCCTTTCATAAATAATTTCTTAAAGTTGCCGGATAGGCAGTTGCGTCCCATTGCTGCTTTGACGCGAAAAGAACAAATTAAGTCTTAAAAGAATGGTGATTCGCTCTGTGTCAGTAATAGAACTGGTCTCATATAGATTGACTAAGACCAGAATTCTCCTGCTTCAGTCTTAAATTCTCTGTTTATTACCGCATCTCTGTGTACAGAGTTGCCACCCTTTCACACTGAGACATCATAATCCCATACCATCACTTTCCACCTAGAGAAGACAGTGGGAGAGAGAGTCCAAGGTTTAGGGCCTCCTCCCTAGTCATCTGTAACAGGATATCTGTGACAGGGAGCTGAGCTTTCATCCTGAGTGGTTAGCCTAGTCCTTAATTCAGAGGGAAGGATGCGGCCCATCCGCGGCGCCATCCCCGCCGTCACCCTGAGCTGTTTTCAGGCTGGGGGAGGTGATGAAAACAGAGCTTTGAGTACCCAGACCATAGTCAGTTTCTGGGATCCCAGTGAACCAGAGTGTAGCCTCACCCACCCTACTTACATCCTTCAGTGGGATCAAACTAATCGACCCCTTTTACACAGTGGTTTGTGGTTCCTGGTTAAGAGGAAGGACCCGGTAAAAGTGAAGAGAAGAGCAAATGGGATATGGAATTTGAAAAACTAGTTTCCAATCCTGATGCTGCCTCTTACTGGGTAATCTTGGGTTACTTACTTCTCCTCCTGCGGCTCAGACATCCGGCTGTAAAAATGAGAGCCGTAATTCTTCCCCTGCCCTGAGTTCTAAATGAGGCTGGATATAAAAGCATTGTTTAAACTCCAAACAGTCATACAGATGAGAGCTAGCACCATTGCAAGAATATATCCATTAGCATCATTTGATCTTCATGACAGGTTAGAAAGGACCAGAACACCTTGCAGCAGCCATAGAGCCAGCCAGAGTTCCATCCCAGTAATAAAACCAGTCAGGTATGCTGGAAATCATGAATAACTCTAGGTAAAATGTACACAACATCTTCTTAAATGCTCTAAACAGCTGGTAAGGTAATAGGAAGTTAGGTCAAAATCTAAGCGGGAGTTAGAGAAAGAAGACCTGTAAAGTCACTGTTGTCCTGAGGACATCTGGTATACCTGGATAACTGGATCTTAGTTTTTCAGAGCCTTGGAGGATACAAGGGACATAACATAAAAACCAGAGCCTATTCAAGGTGGGGAATCCAAGAGAAGACCTTCCTTATGGAAAGTCGGAGTCTCAAAGGGTACAAGGGTGAACTAGACGGAAACACACATACACACGGGACACAGTCCTGCTGCTGAAGAGAGAAGCCTTTAGGTGGCCAGTTGGGGACCTTTAACACAGCCACAGCCTCCCTCTCTAGCTTCCCCTTCCTTTACCATCTGCTTAATCATCACCCCTGAGCTGCTGTGACACACTTCCCCGTCTCTTCTGGCCATTTCCTACCCCTCCCCTGCTGTACCTTCCATTGGCTGAACATTCTGTGGCTAGAATTTTCACCAGATACCCTTCTCCACACGCATGTCCCTTCTTAGCCATACACCCCAGCTTCACTCCACATCAGTTAAATCCCTTCTAATAATACTCCTGAAAAAAGTCAACTTTTGCCTGCTTAGGTGTTGGAATTTCTTTCCAAAATAATAATAATAAAAGTTTGATAATAATTGTAAGCACATCTTCTAGAAATAGCTTCTCCTACACTTTTAAGGACCCTAACCATGTCTGGGAGAAGGGAGTGGTCGTGGAGAGGGAGTATCATCTGGGGGCACCAACCCCTGGCCCAGCTTCTTTCTTTGCTCTCCTTGGTATGGTGATTATTTTGACCCATTTCACAGGTGTGACCAGCATCAGACCCTCTATGATACCAAAAAGAAAAAAAAAAGAAAGATGACCTGGTCCAATCCTTGAGTGTCGCCTTGGCCTCACCCAGACCCAGAGGATCAGGACCAGGTCTGAGGTCACACAGCACACCAGCAGATGACCTGTGAGGTCCCAGTCTTCCAACTCGCAGCCAGGCCCCCTGGCCACATCACACCATAGCCAGCGGGAAGGGCTCGCCCCAGCCTTTGTGCTTGTTCCCAGGCAGTAGCTTCTTTGCTGTCGTGGCAACCCTAGAAGGTGGGCAGGGCAGCCTTTATTCTGTCCTTTTACAGAGGAGAACAAAAGACTGGCAGCAAAGTTACCCAGCCAAGGCAGGAGAGGATTGATGAGAGAAGAAACGTGGATATGAGAAAGTGAGCTCAGAGTCTAACAATGGTCTCCCTCAAGTGAACTTAGAGAAATGCAAGTTACAGTAAATTGAACCTTAAATTCACTTTTTACAGTGGAGCTCTGCTTCCCAGACTCAAGTCCACTCAGTGTCTGGACAAGATGGGTCGCAGATTCAATAAAGCAAATTGAGTTAGGTTTATAGGAAAGGACCTCCCCTCCCTCAATGGGGAAGCAAGAAGGATGGAGGGGAGGAGGATAGAAGTACTTTATGCTTCAGCCCAGACTAAAAATTGGTCCTGAGATTTTGAAAACATCATTTAGGATTAGAGGGGTCTGTAATTTCAAAGCTTTCAACTGATCTGATTTTTGTTTTTAAGATGTGAGGATTTAAATTCACCCTCAGAGAAAGAGATGTTTTTATTTTGTGAAAAGCAACACCCAATGAATTCCTTCAGATCTGAAACAGAGGCCCACAGCTGATATAACAATATCTGTGAACCACACTATTCTATATTCAATTCAACATGTATTTATTGAGCACCTACTGTGTGCCAGACACCATTCTAGGCTTGGGACTGCAGTAATGAATAAAACAGACAAAAATTCTTGCCCTCATGGAGAAGACAGATGATAAATACCAGCAAATAGGTTTTATAATATATATTAGGTGTTAAATGCTGTGGAGAAAAACAATGAAGGAGGTCAGGGAGTCCTAGGAGGGGTGTCAATTCAAGTATAGTCATCAGAGAAGGTCTCCTGAGAAGCTATCATTTGAACAAAGACTTAAATAAGATGAGGCAGAAAACCTTCAGGTAAAGAGTAATTCAGGCATGGAGAACTGCAAGTGCAAAGCCTTGAGACAAGTGAGGGAAAGAGGGAACTCGGAGGTGAGGTTAAATGGTAGGATCTTGGGAGGATGAAGATGGAGAATAGACTGTGTCACACTTGATGTTAGTCAAGCCTGAATGATGAAGATACCCAAGATAAGTGGGGATTGACGGGGTTGCCCTCAACAAGCAGAGAGTAAGGCCATTCCTGAGAAGGGGGGATCTTCCTGGAGAGAGTCAACATTTCCTCTCCCCTTCACTCTGGGAAAAGATCAGTCATAAGAAGAGGAAAGAAGGGCAAGAGATCCAGGCCTACACTGGTGGGGAGCTGAGCCTTGAGGAGGTAGACAGAGGGTATAGGCTGATTCCTCAGAGGGGCAGAGGAACGCCCACCCAGTGGGGTATCTGAGCTGACCCCAGGACAGGGCAGCAAGAGGAAAAGGTCTTGTAGGGAACCTGAGGATGATGCCAGCCTGCAGATGCCCATTCAAGGGTGCCTGCACATTTTTCCCCATGTTATTCTTCCCTTCCATTATCTGTGAACTTCAGGAAATTCAGAAATTTCTGCCTCTGCTTGCCTAGGGGGAATCTGTTTCAGAACTGGGCCACAGGGAGGCTTGCACAGAGCCAGCAGAGAGATGCAGAGCATAGGTCTGGGCCACACTGGCTACAGTGCCCAAAGGCCACTGGCACAGACTTGGGGAGTACGGAAGCCCTTTCCACAAACTTTAGCGGGACTCAGATAAAAGACAGGAGTCCTTTTGCCAGACTGGAGAAGGCAGGTATATTCAAAAAAAAAAAAAAGAAAAGAGCATAAACCTGCAAGGGTTAGGAAAAGAGCATCAGCGGAGAGTCAACGAACTTCTACAAGATGGAAGGAGAGAGAGGAGGAGTGAAAAAAAAGAATCAAAGTAGAAGAAACCACACTCCAGAACACTCATGGAGGGGCCTTTGGCAGAGGAGAGAGAAGATGGACTTAGGAGCTTCAGACAGGCTCAGGATCAGAAACATCATGTAAGAAAAAGCAGGAGTGAGAAGTGGGGTTGAAAACAGAAACTAAATTGAACTCTTTATTTGCCCATCCACACAGAGAAACAAACAGCCAATATCTACTCCCATTTTTTTTAATGGATAAATTTTCTTTAAAGCAATTAAATGGGAAAAACTAGGAGTGCTTGTATAAGCACCAGTGCCTGAGAGCAAAGACCTCTAGATTTGGGGAATGGGCACCCCCCCATTAACATTCAGCCCTCTGACCTGTCACCCCAGACAGAAGTTTGACTGTCAATGAGTTTTGTTCAAATACACTGAGTCCCCGATTGGTTTTCTAGTATCTCATTTGTTTACTTATATGATTAACCAAGGATCATCAGACATTTTAGGAAAATTGAACATAAAAGAGAGACCAAATTTTTTTTAAAAAAATGAAAAACTGACTTTGGAGGAAACAAAGATAATTCAGAGAAAATAAACTTGTCTTCTCAGAGATATGCAAGAACATATTGCATCCATAAGGAAAGAACAGAATGCTACATAAAATGAACAATCATACAGCAAAAAAGAGTTCTGGGAAATTAAATATATGATGTCAAAAAAGGAAGAAAATTCAATAAAAATGTTGGAAGGTAACATTGAGGAAATCTTCTAGAGTGCAGAACAAAAAAATCTATGAAATGGAAATACAAGAGCAAAGTAAAGAGGAGAGGCATAGAAGAGCAATTTAAGAGATTTAGCATTGGACCAATAAAAGTTCTAGGAAGACAAGGTGGTTAAAACAAAGGTGAGAAGAAATTCCAAAAAATAATAATAATGCAAGAAATTTCCCAGAGGTAAAGGACAAAAAGCTTCAGAATAATCAAGTCCCTTGAGTGATCAGTACAATGAATACTCAATATTCATAACTATATCATTAAGAAATTTTAGGAGCTCCACAGATAAAGAGAAAATCTCCAAATTATCCAGGGGTCATCTTCAAAAGAAAGGGAATAAAACCAATATTATATTTTTCATTAGCACAACTAAATCTAAGAACACAGTGGTGAAATTCCTCCAAAGTTCTAAGAGAAGATAAGTGTCAACTGAGACTTTCATATCTTGCTAAAGTATGACTAAAGGGTGAGAATAGAACAAAGTATAAGAGAAGAATAATGACATTATCAGACATATAAATATTTATAGGGAAGTTTGTCAAAGTTATGCTCATGAAATGGAAAGGAGTTAAAAAAAAAAAAAAAAAAAGGTGAATAGGACATAGTATTCAACCCAGGAAAGTGTCTTGTCAGCAGCTCTATGGAGCCTAAAGTAACTGGCCTGGCTTAGAGCAGAAGAATAGAGGGGAGGAAGGAGGGGGTCATCTGTAAAAATGAGGTAGATTTCAGGAATTTGTATAGATTCTTGAGAACTTGAAATACCTCAAGGAGGTAATAAATACAAACAAAGCAAGAAAATAAAGGAACCAAAGCTGATAAACACAGACCAAGCAAGAAAATAAAAGAACCTATTAGAAACTTTAAAAAAGAAAATGAACAGTAATCATAGTAATAATCCTAGTACTCTTGGCTATGAGGTGAATGATATTTATGGTCACAGTGAAGTAAACATGATTTGCTTCATGGATGTTCCACTTCTGGAATCAACCTATAGAGAAAGCTTGGTAGACTGTAATTTACAAAACAAAAAATAAATTTTATCCATCTTAACATTATAAAAGTGAAAGTACATTTGTTAGAAATGAGAAGCAGAAGAAAGGGAAGTGGGAGGGGAGGTCCTAAGAGGGGTTGGAGCATCATACACTCATCTCATAAATTGTGAGTCAAATGTTATTGTAGGTCACTGAAGGAATAAAAACTATGTATGTGCGATTTAAACTAATAAAGAAACTAAAAGATTGTGTGTGTGTGTTTGTGTGTGTGTGTGTGTGTATATAAAATGAGTAGGGGGACAGAGATGTGGGTGATGGTCCAAATGAACAAATTCTTTTGTTATGGGAGGGCCCTGATATATGATACCTAAACTTGACCAATCAAAAATAACATTACTTTCATGTACATTTTTAATATATATATTTTATATATTATATATATATGTGTATGTATAGACACAAGGACAAACAAAAACAAACAAGCAGAAATAGTTAACAGAATTACAAGTGATTTACTCAGGAGAAAAAGGAACCCCCAGCAGCCAGGTAGGACGTGGGGCTTGGGGGGAGTGAAGGGGGAGAAGAAGTGGAAGCGGGATGGGACTGGCGTCCCTGAGTGGTGGCTGGGGGAGGGGAAGGGAAGGGATCTCATGCCCAAAGGGGGAAATTGGGGGACCAATGGGAGGGCAGAAGATCAAAAGGGAGCGTGGCCGGGTTTCCCTTGACCACTTGGGCCCCCAGGAGCCTGCTGAGATCCCAGGCCTGATCCTCTGCCCACCGAGGCTCCCTCCAGCTGGGAGGATCCTGAGGGAGTGGGAGGGAGGGAAGGGGGAGCAAAAGTAAAGGCCAGACCTCTGGGACTGGCACCCCTGAGGGGTGGCTGGGGGAGAGGAGGAGTTCCTACACCCAGCAAGACCCACCCATGGTTAGGGGTCCAGCAGGAATGGGGGAGACCCTGGGGGGACTTGGGAGGACACAGAGGAACAGAAGGGAATGCGGCCAGTGCTCTCCCTGTCCACTTAGGCACCAGGGAGCCTGTTGGGCTCCTGGCCCTAATCCTCTGCCATCGGAGCCTCCCTCCTGCAATGCAGAGCCCAAGCCCCGCCCCTGCACCCCACCCAGGGCCCCACCTCTACACTCAGAGACCCCCTCTGAGACCCCCTCCAACACAATGGGCCTACACCCCACCCACACACCCTCACCCAGGACCTTACCTCCAAACTCCAGAACTCCACACTCTGGAGGCAGCCCTTTGGACGTGCTGCCTCTCCACTTCTGCACAGGTCCTAAGCAGAGGCCCTGTCCATGCTTGAACGGCGCCCCGCCTATAACCTTCCCCAAGGCCATTTCCGGGTGCCTGGGTTCTGAGCCTAGGCCCTGCCCCACGTTCAAATGTTCTGCCAGCCCACCTAGGTCACGCCCCACCCGAAACCCTGCCTAAGTTTCACCTCCACCTAAACTCCGCCCATCCCATAGGCAAGGGTTTTGTTTTGTTTTTTCTTTTTTCCTTTTAGATTGGGGTTCTGTTTTACCTTGTTGTTGATTCATTTATACTTTTAATTTTTCTAATAAATCTTTTAATTCTTTATACTTTGTTATTGTTCTGCTCCTTTTGGCTTGTTCCCACACCTCCCCTTTTTTTTCTTTTTTCTGGTGAGGTTTTGTTTTACCTTATTGAAGCTGTTTCAATTATATTTTTATTTTTCCTAATATATTTTTTACCTTTCTAAATTTATTTTGTTTTTTATTCTTTGTTATTGTACGGCTCCTTTTTTCTTTTTTCTTCTTTTTTTTGTTTTTGTGGTTTTTTTGCCTCACCACGTGGCTTGCAGGATCTTGGTTCCCAGGCCAGAGGTCAGGCCCAAGCTCCTGTGGTGGGAGCTCCAACTCCAAATCGCTGTACTAACAAAGAACCTCAGACCCAGGGAAAATTAATCGGAGTGAGGCCTCACAGAGGTCCTCATCTCGGCAGCAAGACCCGGCTCTATCCAACCACCTGCAAACTCCAGTGCTGCATGCCTCAGGCCAAACAACCAGTAAGACAGGAAGACAGTCCCACCCATCAAAAAAAAAAAAAGAAAAAGAAATGAAGCAACAAAAAAATATGTTACAGATGAAGGAGCAAGTTAAAAACCTACAAGTCCAAATAAATGAAGACAAAATAGGCAACCTACATGAAAAAGAATTCAGAGTAATGATAGTAAAGATGATCCAAAATCTCAGAAACAGAATGGAGAAAATACAAGAGACATTTAACAAGGATCTAGAAGAACTAAAGAGCAAACAGTGATGAACAACACAATAACTGAAATTAAAAATACTCTAGAAGGAACCAATAGCAGAATAACTGAGGCAGAAGAACGGATAAGTGACCTGGAAGATAAAATAGTGGAAATAACTACCACAGAGCAGAATAAAGGAAAAAGAATGAAAAGAATTGAGGTCAGTCTCAGAGACCTCTGAGACAACATTAAACACACCAACATTCGAATTATAGGGGTCCCAGAAGAAGAAGAGAAAAAGAAAAGGTGTAAGAAAATGTTTGAAGAGATTATAGTCAAAAACTTCGCTAACGTGGAAGAGGAAAGAGCCAGTCAAGTCCAGGAAGCGCAGAGAGTTCCATACAGGATAAACCCAAAGAGAAACACGCCGAGACACATATTAATCAAACTATCAAAAATTAAATACAAAGAAAAAATATTAAAAGCAGCAAAGGAAAAGCAACAAATAGCATACAAGGGAATCCCCATAAGGTTAACGGCTGGTCTTTCAGCAGAAACTCTGAGAACCAGAAGGGAGTGGCAGGACATATATAAAATGATGAAAGGGGAAAACCTACAACCAAGATTACTCTACCCAGCAAGGATCTACTTCAGATTCGATGGAGAAATCAAAAGCTTTACAGACAAGCAAAAGCTACAAGAATTCAGCACCAGCAAACCATCTTTACAGCAAATGCTAAAGGAACTTCCCTAAGTGGGAAACACAAGAGAAGAAAAAGCCACAGAAACAAACCCAAATCAATTAAGAAAATGGTAATAGGAGCATACATATCAGTAATCACCTTGAATGTCAATGGATTAAACGCTCCAACCAAAAGACACAGACTGGCTGAATGGATACAAAAACAAGACCCTCATATGTGCTGTCTACAAGAAACCCACTTCCAACCTAGGGACACATACAGACTGAAAGTGAGGGGATGGAAAAAGATACTCCATGCAAATGGAAATCACAAGAAAGCTGGAGTAGTAATACTCATATTAGATAAAATAGACTTTAAAATAAAGACTATTACAAGAGATAAGGAATGACAATACATAATGATCAAGGGATCAATCCAATAAGAAGATACAACAATTATAAATATTTATGCACCTAACATAGGAGCACCTCAATACATAAGGCAAATGCTAACAGCCATAAAATGAGAAATCGACAGTAGCACAGTAAGAGTGGGGGACTTTAATACCTCACTTACACCAAAGACAGATCATCCAGACAGAAAATAAATAAGAATACACAAGCTTTAAACAGCACAATAGACCAGATAGACTTAATTGAGATTTTTAGGACATTCCACCCAAAAGTGGAAGAATACACTTTCTCCCCAAGTGCACACAGAACATTCTCCAGAATAGATCACATCTTGCATCACAAATCAAGCCTTGGAAAATTTAAGAAAATTGAAATCGTATCAAGCAATTTTACAACCACAACACTATGAGATTGGAAATCAATTACAGGGAAAAAAAGAACAGTAAAAAACACAAATACATGGAGGCTAAACAGTGCACTGCTAAATAATCAAGAGATCACTGAAGAAATCAAAGAGAAAATGAAAAATACCTAGAAACAAATGACAACAAAAACATAACAATCCAAAATCAATGGGATGCAGCAAAAACAGTCCTAAGAGGGAATTCCATAGCAATTCATGCTCACCTCAAGAAACAATAAAAATCTCACATAAACAATCTAACCTTACACCTAAAGCACCTAGAAAAAGAAGAACAAAGAAAACCCAAAGTTAGTAGAAGGAAATAAATCATAAAATCAGAGCAGAAATATGAAATAGAAACAAAGAAAACAATAGCAAAGATCAATAAAACTAAAAGCTGGTTCTTTGGGAAGATAAACAAAACTGATAAACCTTTAGCCAAACTCATCAAGAAAAAAAGGGAGAGGACTCAAATCAATAAAATTAGAAATGAAAAAGGACAGATTACAAATGGCAACAAAGAAATACAAAATATCATAAGAGACAACTACAAGCAACTATATGCCAATAAAATGGACAACCTGGAAAAAATGGACAAATTCTTGGAAAAGTACAACCTTCCAAGATTGAACCAGGATGAATTAGAAAATATAAACAGACCTGTCACAGGTAATGAAATTGAAACTGTAATTTAAAATCTTCCAACAAACAAAAGTCCAGGACTAGATGGCTTCAGAGGGGAATTCTATCAAACATTTACAGAAGAGTTTACACCTATCCTTCTCAAACTCTTCCAAAGAATTGTAGGGGGAGGGACACTCCAATAAACATTCCATGAGTCCGCCATCACCCTGATACCAAAACCAGACAAAGATATCACAAAAGAAGAAAATTATAGACCAGTATCACTGATGAACATAGATGCAAAAATCCTCAATAAGCTACTAGCAAACAGAATCCAACAACACATTAAAAGGATCATACACCATGATCAAGTGGGATTTATCCCAGGGATGCAAGGATTCTTCAATATACACAAAACAATCAATGTGATACACCATATTAACAAATTGAAGAATAAAAACCGATTGAAAAATAAAAACCAAGAAATCATCTCAATAGATGCAGAAAAAGCTTTTGACAAAATTCAACACCCATTTATGATAAAAACTTTCCAGAAAGTGGGCATAGAGAGAACCTACCTCAAAATAATGAAAGCCACATACGACAAAACCACTCTCAATGGTGAAAAACTGAAAGCATTTCCTCTAAGATCAGGAACAAGACAGGGTGTCCTCTCTCGCCACTGTTTTTCAACATAGTATTGGAAGTCCTAGCCACAGCAATCAGAGAAGGAAAAGAAATAAAAGGAATACAAATTGGAAAAGAAGAAGTAAAACTGTCACTGTTTGCAGATGACATGATACTATACATAGGAAATCTTAAAGATGCCACCTGAAAACTACAAGAACTAATCAAAGAATTTGGTAAGGTTGCAGGATACAAAATAACTGCACAGAAATCTCTGGCATTCCTATACACTAACAATGAAAGATCAGAAAGAGAAATTAAGGAAACAATCCCATTTACCATTGCAACAAAAAGAATAACATACCTAGGAATAAACCTACCTAAGGAGGCAAAAGACCTGTACTCGGAAAACTATAAAACACGGATGAAAGAAAGCAAAGATAACATAAACAGATGGAGAGATATACCATGCTCCTGGATTGGAAGAATCAGTATTCTAAAAATGACTATACTACCCAAAGCAATCTACAGGTTCAATTCAACCCCTATCAAATTACCAATGGCATTTTTCACAGAACTAGAACAAAAAATTTTACAATTTGTATGGAAACACAAAGGACCCTGAGTAACAAAAGTAATCTTAAGAAAGAAAATGGAGCTGGAGGAACCAGGTTCCCTGACTTCAGACTATACTACAAAGCTACAGTAATCCAGACAGTATGGTACTGGCACAAAAACAGAAATATAGATCGATGGCACAGGATAGAAAGCCCAGAGATAAACCCACACACATATGGTCACCTTATCTTTGAAAAAGGAGGCAAGAATATACAATGGAGAAAAGACAGCCTCTTCAATAAGTGGTGCTGGGAAAACTGGACAGTTACATATAAAAGAATGGAATTAGAACACACCCTAACACCATACACAAAAATAAACTCAAAATAGATTAACGACCTAAATGTAAGGCCGGACACTATAAAACTCTTAGAGGAAAACATAGGCAGAACACTCTATGACAGAAATCATAGCAAGATCCTTTTTGACCCACCTCCTAAAGAAATGGAAATAAAAACAAAAATAAACAAATGGGACCTAATGAAACTTAAAAGCTTTTGCACAGCAAACGAAACCATAAACAGGACGAAAAGACAACCCTCAGAATGAGGGTAAATATTTGCAAATGAAGCAACTGACAAAGGATTAATCTCCAAAATATACAAGCAGCTCATGCAGCTCAATATCAGAAAAACAAACAACCCAATCCAAAAATGAGCAGAAGACCTAAATAGACATTTCTCCAAAGAAGACATACAGTTGGCCAACAAACACATGAAAAAATGTTCAACATCACTAATCATTAGAGAAATGCAAATCAAAACCACAATGAGGTTATCACCTCACACCAGTCAGAATGGCCATCAGCAAAAAATCTACAAACAATAAATGCTGGAGAGGGTGTGGAGAAAAGGGAACCCTCTTGCACTGTTGGTGAGAATGTAACTTGATACAGCCACTATGGAGAACAGTATGGAGGTTCCTTAAAAATCTAAAAATAGAACTACCATATGACCCAGAAATCTCACTACTGGGCATATACCCTGAGAAAACCATAATTCAAAAAGAGTCATGTACCACAATGTTCACTGAAGCACTATTTACAATAGCCAGGACATGGAAGCAACCTAAATGTCCATCAGCAGATAAGTGGATAAAGAAGATGTGACACATATATACAATGGAATATTACTCAGCCATAAAATGGAACAAAATTCAGTTATTTGTAGTGAGGTGGATGGGCCTAGAGTCTGTCATACAGAGTGAAGTAAGTCAGAAAGAGTAGAACAAAAACCATATGCTAACGCGTATATATGGAATTTTAAAAGGCGGTACTGCTGAACACAGTGGCAGGGCAAGAATAAAGGTGCAGACGTAGAGAACAGACTTGAAGTCACGGTGCGGGGGGGGTCGAGGGGCAGCTGGGATGAAGTGAGAGAGTAGCACTGACATATACACACTACCAAATGTAAAATGAATGGCTAGTGGGAAGCTGCTGCATAGCACAGGGAGATCAGCTCGATGCTCTGTGATGACCTAAAGGGGTGGGATAGGGAGGGTGGGAGGGAGGCTCAAGAGGGAGGGGATATGGGGATATATGTATACATAGAGCTGATTCACTTTGTCGTACAGTAGAAACTAACACAACATTGTAAAGCATTTATACTCCAAAAAAGATGTGACCAAAAATATATATATTTCTACTGTGTGATTTTTTAAAATACGTATTTAATAAATATTTTCAGATATTTTTTAACTTATTTTGACTTCATGTTTTAATGTGAGATTGGGATGTACCAATTTCATATACGATTCTTGAGATGTTCTGAGTTTGTCGTTGCTGCTGCAGTCTAACACTTTCATCTAGAAATGATTTTAAACTAAAATCTACATGCCTCTGTTTCACTTCATTCACCAATCAAGCCCAGAAAGCAAGTTTTAAGCAAGTAAAACCACTAAGGATTCATTCACCTATCATTTATTGGTTTATTGAGCGCCTATAAGAAAAAGGCTGTTTTTAATTCTGCTAAGGCTGCCTAACTCCATTTCTATCCTTAAGGTAACATATGGGATTTTTCCCCAACAGAAGCCCACAAAGGAAAGATGCAGAGTCCAGGTGGCTTTCCACACACCCTCACCCACTCCTGGGTTTTAATCCACTATTTATGGAAAGGACTGAAGTCAGGATGTTGGGAATTTTAGACCCAGATGTTTCATTTTCTCTACTTGTTATCACCTAGGCAAGTCATCTCTCTGATCAGGACCTCTTTCAAATATAAAATAACAGGGTTTGGAACGGTTGGGATCTGAAACATCAGACATTGTTACCCTGAGCTAACTGGTTAACCCCAGCAGCAGGGCAGTAGGCAGCGGGAGGCAGTCTGACCCTGGAGGCAGAAGAGGCCAATTGGTGTTATTAAAGAGGACTGTTTAGGCACCAAAGCACAGCCTGCAGAATGCACCTGAGGAATCACGTGGCAGCCTGTGAAGCAATCCCAGTTGGGGGAAAGATCGAAGGCCTGGGGGTCTAGAGACCCAGGGTTTTGTTCCAGCTCTGCCAAAACGTGGCTAGATGATCTTGAACAAGTCACTACAGCTCTGTGGCCCTAAGTGTCCTCACCTGGAAGATTAAAGCATTCAAGTAGACAATCCCTAAAGTCCCTTCCAGCTCTGACATGCTCATTCCATGATTGCATGACCACAAAATTAAATTAAAATCAGACCTTTTGCTTCACACCGTGTGTTGGCGAAGACAAGTAACACGCCCATGTGTACATGAAAAAGCCTCCGACGGGTCGCTCAGCTTCTTGTTTTTGTTGGGATATTTTTTTATCCTTTCCTGAGCTTATCAGCCCATGATCAAGGGCTCCTTCTCCAATGCAGGTGCTTATCTTCCCGCTGAGGCCAAGGGCGCATCTTAGTAACTTGCCGCGTGTGAGGCAATGCGGGCGTTTCTGCCACTGTTAAGCCACCACCTCTGGCTACAATAAGGCGTTGCCTGATAAACAGACTTGCTACATACCCATCTGCCTGGGAAGGAGAGAAATTTCCTGCCAGCCCACTCCTGCCAAGGTCTGCACCCGGCCGTGTGCAGGAAGGGTCTGATGTTGGGGCCATCTAAGATGCTGCCCAATTTGGGGAAAAGATGGATGAGAGAGATGGCTCCGGTATGGTGGGCTTCCTAGGCACCTGGACCCAGGGCCTGAAGGGTCCTTGGAGGAACGCCAGAGGTCAGAATAGAGACCCGTTAGCTGGGAGAGTGGGGGTCTCCTGGAAAACCAAGGATGGGCTGGGCTGGGCTTGGTATCGATGTGTCAGGGAGAAATGGCCTCGAGATCTGGCTATTTCTAAAGCCCTGGATGACTCATTCTTTCAAGGAAAATTTCCAAAGATCTGATATTCACTTAGCATGGAGGAAACAGATGAATTGATATATAGGTCCTTCCCATCAAAGAGTTCCCAGTCTGGTTGTGAGAGGAAATGGGTAAATAAAGCAAGTAATTGCAGTACCTTTAACACCTACTGTGCGTAGGCACCATTCTCAGTACCAGAGAAATTTAAGTGAAAGATGTCTGATCTCTCAAAGCTTAAATCACCAACTTCCTTCTGATCAGCTTTCTGGGGTAAGGACCATAGTTTGCAGAGTGTTTCCCACAGACTGGGCTCCATGCTGGGTGCTCTGCACGTTTCATCTGGAGCCATCCGAATGGCCCAGTGAGGTAGTGATTACAACTCATACTTCACATATGAGGAAACAAAGGTCAGAGAAGCTGGGAGACTTTACCTGCACCTCTCAAACAGCACGTGCCTGGGGTGAGGTTGGACCCAGGTCTGTGGGTCTCCAAAGCCTGACTTCCTTTTACGATAATGTTCTGCCACAGCTCAGCCTTTCCCAAGTCCAAAAATGTCATCTTTCCCACACTTGCTCTCAGCGCTCCTTCTCCTTTACTCCCTTGCTCAGGGAAGGGCATCACCTTTTCAGTCAGTATAGGATAGGTTGTGCTGCAGTAACAAACAACTAAATATCCATGACTTAAAGCAAGGATTTATTCCCCACTTATGCTCCATGGCAACATAGGTAGGTGAGTGGTTCGGCCTGTCATCATCACTCAGGTCTCCAGGTTGGTGGAGTTTGCATCTCAAGGTGTGTTTCCCTGATCACCAGTGCAGGAGAAGTGAAGAGCTGGAGGGCATCCCATGAGCTATTAAATACTCTAACCCAGAAGTCACATATGTCAGTTTCACTCACAACTCATTGACCAAAACTAGTCACATGGCCACAATTAACCACAGGAAAGGAGGCTGGATATTGATTAGCAGTAGGGATGTCTGCCAATATCATTGTTCACTCAGGTCCCCAAGGGTGAAACCCTAGTCTTCCTAGATTGCTGAATTTTTTTCTCCCTTAGGCACGAAGTAGGGGAAACAGACCCGACTGTGTAATCCCACAGACTTAGGGAAGCTGTGGGACCTTGTTACTTAACTTCTGTGGATCTCTGATGTCTTATTTGTACAACAGGGGCAATACTGTAATGCCTTTATCACAGAGTTATGGTGCAAATTTACAAGCTAAAGCATGTAAGACATGCTTGATAACCATTAGGTTTCCCTTCCCACCCACCCCTACCATCATGCTCCCATATAAACCTTCCATCCTCTACTCTCAAGTCTCCATGACTGGCATCTCTCACCAGCGCTACTGCAATATTCACTGGTCCCTCTGCCTTGAACTGCATTCCATCCTCCACCCTGGCTGCCTGGTGATCTTCCTGAGCCCCAAATCTCACTTTGTTGTTTCCCTGCTCTTGATTCTTTTATGGTTCCTTGCAGCATTTATGACATAGTCATACCCCAATCTATCATTCTAGCCTCTTGATGTCCCCACATACTCTTTATCCTCCACACACATTGGACCATTTCCCCATTTCCCATCCCCTGAATCTTCCCTCATCTTTTTTTTTTTTTTTTTTTTGCACTACGTGGACCTCTCACTATTGCGGCCTCTCCCGTTGCGGAGCACAGGCTCCGGACGCGCAGACTCAGTGGCCACGGCTCACGGGCGCAGCCGCTCCGCGGCATGTGGGATCTTCCTGGACCGGGGCACGAACCCGTGTCCCCTGCATCGGCAGGCGGACTCTCAACCACTGCGCCACCAGGGGAGTCCTTCCTTCATCTTTTATACCTGCACATCTTTAACCATGGATGCCTTCTGCTTGGAGTGGCTTTTTACCTACCTCATCTGACAAACTCCTATTCATACTTCAAAACTCAGCTCACATTTCACCACCCGGATGAAGGCTTTCACAGATACACCAACAGAGTTAATTTTCTTTCACCTGCTGTTAGCCTGAAATTGCACCATCAGCATTCCATTGAGTCAAGCCAAAGTTTCTTCATTCATTTCTCTTTCATAATGGCACAGACAGCAGACCAAGCCCTGACTTTGACTTCAGGGCTTTTTTCAAGCTTGCTTTGTAATCTTAGAAACGTCATCTCCCATTTGCAGCTCTCCCCTCTTGGAGGGATTCGCCATTGTGGGAGCTGCTATAGAAATATCTTAACCTCTTCATGATCACCATCTGCCCTGGGCTTTTTCCATCTGAGGATCCATCTGTTCCCAAGGTAACAGAGACTGGGAATGACCTTACCCTTCAGGAGGGACCCCTCCTTCTCCACTCCTTGGGTGACTTTCCCATTGCAGACCCACTATATCCTGAGATGTTACAGAAAGCACAGCATTCCCATGACAAAAGTTACACACATAAAGAGAGCGACGTAAGAGGGGACAGAGGGGAGTTATTCCACCCCAAACAAGCCCCATAATGGGCACAAGAGTTTTCATCCTTATACCCTTAAGTGTGGGGACAGCCGAGGTTGTGGTAGAACTTCACATTTATCCACACAATTCTTTGGCAAGTTGTCTTCAACAGATAAGACATGTGAGGCACAGAATGGTAACATGACTCACACAGGGTCCTCCTGTAATTTCAAGTCCTGGGCAGAAACAAGCCACAAAGAGTCCTTCTGGTTTCTAGTTCATTGCTCAGAAATTCATGGAAAGGCAAGCCATGCAGCTTGATCATAATCCACGAGTGTGTGGGCAACTTAAGAAGTGACAGGAGAGTGCAAAGGAGTCTGCTTAGCCACGAGGAAAATGATCAGTCTCCATCAACGAGAACAGATCCCCCAAAACACATCACGACGGGAAATAAAAATGGATTCCTGATGGTCCTGTACAATATGATACAAGATACTATTTATGTAAATATGTAAAGAAAGGCTTAGTCACAAAAACAATACTACATATTATGTGTGTGTGTGTGTGTGTGTGTGTAATTTTTGTGGCTTGGAAGGAAGGACATCAAACTTATAATAATGGTTACTTTTGTGGAAAAGGGAACGGACCAGGATGGGAGTAGTGGTCATGGGAGACAGCTGGAGATTTATCTAAACAGTTCTAATAGTTTTTAAAGTGTCCGCTGGCAGACTCTTTCAACTATACTCATAGAAAAGTAACTGAAACAAATATGAAAAAAAGGCAAATGGTTAATTTTGGGTTTTAGGAATGTAAAGGGACTGTAATATTTTTTCAAAAAAAAACACTCTCAGAGAATTCTGAGTTCAGATCCCGTCTATGCTGCTAACAAGCTATGAGACTGTCAGCGATCTCCTTACCCGCTGTATGCCTCTGTTTCCTCACTGCCGCCTGCAGGGATGGGGTGGCTCCCAGGTCTTAACCCGCTGAGCTCTGCACACAGGTGGGCCAGATCCCTGCTTAATCAGCTGTCTTTTTCCAGCTAGATTGAAATTAAACCATGTTTTAGTTTAATTTCTTGTGACGTTTCATGTGGAAAAGGTATCAATTGTGCACAGGCTAAAGGCAAGAGAAAAAGGAAGGAAAGAGATGGGAGAAGAAACAATCAACTCCAGATCCATGGTGAGAGGCAGCCATGGGGTCCTGCAGACTCCACCTCTCTTTTACTTGTGTGTGCGTGTCTGCACGTGCACACGCGTGCACACACACATCACATGGCAGGGCTGTAGAAGTGACAACCACCAGCCTGTTTCTGCGGAATGACCCCCAGAGAGTTCTGAGATGTTTCCACCCAGGAACCAGTTCAGCCCATTGTCAAGGACCTCCCTCTAGAGCCATACATCCCAGGACCTCCAGCTCCTCTCACCCAGGGTGATATGCAGAGAGGATCACATGTCCCATCCACTGGAGTCCACACAGTGTAGGCCACTCCAATCTACCTATTTCCATGCCACCTCCCAGTGAGGTTGGACTAAAATCCTTCACTTGCATGAAATACTCTGAGACAGCTGTAGTCTGATTGGATCCCAGGGGCCACCAGCCAGGGAGGAAGGAGTGAGGCTGGACTCCTACTCCTAGTAATAATGAAAAGCAGAAATCTGCCCTATGCGGCTGGTATTGGGCTTGAGCACACCACGTGCTTTTTCTCACTAGTCCCCCATCAGCCCAATGTCATAGGCAGAAAAACCACAGTTTGGAGTGGTCTGCCCAATATACACCCTGCCAGGCCAGCAACCCGGCCCAAGTTCAAAGCTCTTTGCCCTGGAAGATGTCCCCACACCTCTGCAGTGCAGCAAGTTTGGAAGCCATGTGGGGATGGGTTCCAAGCCCTCTTTGTTGCATTCACACCATTTCCATTTAGAATGTTCTCAACTCTCCGAGGCAATAAGCAGCAACAATTCAGCCGTCAAGATGCTTGTAGGAGGAAGAAAGGCCACTTTGGGGTCATCAGGAGAGCTGTGCAACTTTCTTTGTCTGTAAATTGGCACAAGGAGGCCCACCTGGTGGTGCTCCAGGGAGGATCAGGTGAGACAGCAAGCGAGAAGATGCTCAGTAACTTCCTCCCCCTTTGTGTCAGCCTGGTAACAGTTACAGTGGCCCTGACCCGTTCTCTCCTGGTGGCTGAGCCAGACTGTGTGTTCCAACGAGAAGCAAACTTGATGACCTGCCCCTGGCTGCCTCAGGTCTAGCTGTGCCTGCGGAGTTGCAGGATGTGGTCAGCTCAATAGCGAGGCATGTAGAAAAGAGCTTCCCAGAGGCCTTTGCAGCAAAGCCGCAAGTTGGGGAGATAATTTGTTGCCTTTGCTGTCTTTTCATAAGGCTGCCTCTTAAGGCTACCAAAAGGGAAAAAAAAAGTCATGTTCTTCCAAAATGCAATCCCTTCTCATGAAAGGGTAAGCATGGAAATTATTAGGTCTAAGAGACAATCTCCTTTGCCAACTATGAAATCTCACCAGGACATTGGACGGTCTGCCCAGAGAGAAGAATCTTAACTCCTTTATGAGAGCACCAGGCGGTCCTTTCGGTATTAGTAAAACATACCTCATCCAGTCAAGGAGCAAAACTAAAACAGCTTAGAAGAGCTGCTTGGACATCAAACCCATCTTACAAAATAGGACTTTGATGAGTTCCATGTAAACGAATCCAAAACATGTGATTTAAAGGTCCTCAAAGCAGAGGAGGCTTGGAAATGGGTCGAACTGTCCTTTAAAAAAACACACTTGGGGCCGTACCAAACACAAACGTTTGAAGGATTTGTAACTATGGTCTGGAGGCCCAGCCATTAACTCTGCAGCTCAGAGTGGACTCTGGGTGCCTATAGGAAAAGCCAATGAAATCCACAGACGAAGCCTTCCTGGCGTGACCCACCCATCTGCTCAGGTGTCTGCAAAGGGAAGTGGCACCGACACCACCTCTCACACCACACCTTACTTCCTCTTTCTTGTCATTCCCAAAACAGCGTGGCTTTGGAGCAAAGGATTCCTAAGTGACAGGGCGGGTAGGCTGCATGCTGTCTTTACTGAGCCTCTGCCGTGTGTCACCAAGGTCATACCTCCTTTCGTCTCCGGTTCTTCCTTCAAGACCAGGACTCATATCATAGCTGAGTGGCCAGGAAGGAGAGGCTGGAGCCCAGAGCTTTTGAAAAGTAGCCAAGGTAGGTGGTGGGAATGGGACCAGAGAGGGAAGTGACAGGAGACAGGCACAGAGTCACAGCATTATTCTCGGGGAGGCTCAGGACAGCAAGCAGTACTCCTCTCAGGGAGCAGACCTTGTATCTGAAGCCTAAGCAGAGAGAGAGATGGAGAAGACAAGAGCCCAGATCTTAATGTATACACAGTCCAGTTCGCTGGGAAATAGACTTCGAGATTCTGAAAGTTGTATTCAGGAGTGCCCTTGGGAGCAACATGTCGGGAGGGATAGAAAAGGAGCTGAGGGAAGCAAGACTGGACAGAGGGAAAAGTTGAACTGTGGGAGCAGATGCTGATCCCATGGGAAATTCTAGATCTAAGATGGACCTTCAGAGAAGGTCCAATTGCAGGCACAGGTGCTGGGCTTTTGTACCCTGGCATTATCCAGTCATCCATCAGGATGAGGGTGTGTAACCTTGGCCAAGGAAGCTTCTTGAGGCTGAGGGCAATGTCCAGAGTGGAATGATATAGCCAACAGTCCAAGCATCTGAGAAGGGTATTGTTCCTGCCCTGAAGTGGGATCTCAGTCACTCACCAGAGCATCTACTACAGTCCATCCCATGTGCCACCTGGACCCACTAGTTTCATGCATTAAGTGCACTCTATCTGGGAACAGCTGTTCCAGGATTCTGGTTGGTCTATTTTTTCCATGGAAAAATGATAAGAGGAAGGTTATGGGACAAACTACAGCTGCTGCTGCTGCCCAGGTATCGTACCCCACATCTAATACCCCTCACTCCATCCTCTGCTATGTGTCCTGTATGCTGTGATTGTTGGCCAGCATCTCTCTGGGTCCAGGTGGCTGACCTGAGATGAACCATCTCATTTCACCAGCAGTAAAACCTAACTTAAGGAAGCAAGGGAAGCAGGACTGGACAGAGGGAGATGCTGAAGTCTGATGAGTCCCACTCCATCCTAATTAGGGATCTGACCCTGGCATAACATACCTGCAGACTTTGAGGATTCAACTTCTTCTAACACTCTGCTGCTCTTATAATTAAGACCTGGGCACAGCAAAGGAAACCATAAACAAAGTGAAAAGATAATGCTCGGAATGGGAGAAAATATTTGCAAAAGAAACAACTGACAAGGGATTAATCTCCAAAATATACAAACAGCTCATGCAGCTCAATATCAAAAAAACAAACAACTCAATCAAAAAATGGGCAGAAGACCTAAATAGACATTTTACCAAAGAAGACAATCAGATGGCCATCAAACACATGAAAAAATGCTCAACATCACTGATTATTAGAGAAATGCAAATCAAAACCACAATGAGCTATTACCTCACACCGGTCAGAATGGGCCTCATCAAAAAATCTACAAACAATAAATGCTAGAGAAGGTGTGGAGAAAAGGGAACCCTCCTACACTGTTGGTGGGAATGTAAATTGGTACAGCCACTATGGAGAACAGTATGGAGGTTCCTTAAAAAACTAAAAATAGAATTACCATATGAGCCAGCAATCCCACTACTAGGCATGTATCCAGAGAAAACCATAATCGAAAAAATGCATGCACCCTGATGTTCATTGCAGCACTATTTACAATATCAAGGACACAGAAGCAACCTAAATGTCCAACAACAGATGAATGGATAAAGAAGATGTGGTACATATATACAGTAGAATATTACTCAGCCATAAAAAGGGATGAAATAGTGCCATCTGCAGAGATGTGGATGGACCTAGAGATTGTCATACAGAATGAAGTCAGTCAGAAAGAGAAAAACAAATATCATATAATATCGCTTGTATGTAGAATCTAGAAAAATGGTACAGATGAACTTATTACCAAAGCAGAAATAGAGTCACAGATGTAGAGAACAAACTTATGGTTACCAAGGGGGAAGGGAGGGTGGGACGAACTGGGAGATTGGGACTGACATATATACACTACTATGTATAAAATGGATAACTAATGAGAACCCATGGTATAGCACAGGGAACTCTACTCAATGATCTCTGGTGACCTAAATGGGAAGGAAATCCAAAAAAGAGGGGACATATATGTATGTATAACTGATTGAATTTGCCATACAGCAGAAATTAACACAACAAGTAAAGCACCTATATTCTAGTTTAAATTAAAAAAAAAAAAGACCTGGGCCTGATCCTCAACTTGTCTACCCTCCAGGAGGATGAGTCTCTTTATAGGTTTCCCTCTGGCCATCACACCTAGCCTTTAATTGATGCTCAGTCACCAGACTATAGCCAGTGCCTTGTCTCTCTGTAATGCAGTGGTTGCCCCCAGAAACAAGCATCTAATTCCACAATACTTCTAATTACTATCCCCTCCCTCCTCACCTGAGAAATTGCACCTGCCAGTGCCTCCTTTTCCTTAATATCCCATCCCATTTCACCACCAGCAAAAGGATTGACAATTGCCATGCTGCAGCATGCCAGCGGCTATCCACATAGTACCTACTACCAGGTACTATGAAGATGGGGTCTTCACTGCAAGTCAGCAAGCAGGAGATCCAGCTCCAGAATCCTATTCTAGAGTCCGTGTCCCAGGACCACTTCATTAACACCGGTTAATGGGTTCCCAGGTAACGGACCCTGGAATGAGATGTACATGCTGGCAGCTTATTGAGAAGGGCTGAGCAGAGGGAGACGTTGAACTGTGATGCAGTCACAGTAAAGTTCTCAGCCAACCCCATGGGTTATCCCACTCTGAACCTGGGATAGCCCATCAGAGATGTCCTGAATTGAGATGAGGGTGCCAGGCCTTTATATCTCCAATCACAGTCACTATATGGGACCTATTGGAGGAGAAAGTCACTCTGAGCTAGGCAGCTTCCTTCAGGCAAGAGCAATTCCCAGAAAGGGATACAGCTCTGAGCCAGCCCAGGCCAATAACCCCAGTAACTAGGAAATGAGTTCCTTGGTCCTAAAAGGGTCCACATGACATGAACCACAGTATCCACTACAGTGTCTGTCTTCCCCGGGAGGCAAGAGGAGATTCATCACCACACGATCAAGTATGAAATTTCAAGCCATGTGAGGTGCTACGATGGGTTTGTGCATCAAGGTACATGGAGCCCCATGCACTCATCAGAACCTCTGAGCTCATCTGGAGGGTTAGGGAGGGCTTCCCCATGGAAGAGGATTTGAGCTGATAGACTCCCCAGGAATGAGTAGGCAAGGGGTCAGTGAACACAGGAGGGGGCAAAGCCATCCAGCAGAAGATGGCCAGGCATGAGCAAAAGGTGACGTGCGGGCAGGAGGGAGGTATTGATGAATCACAATAAGGCCAGGGTAGCTGGGCTGAGAGCAAGGGGGACCCTAGCCTGAGATAAGCCAGGTCCAGCAATGCCTGGGGAACCACACTAGGGACTTTGTTCTTTATCTAAAGAGCTACTGAGGATGCATTGAAGGCTTGGAGAGGAGCGTTAGCCTGAGGACACAGCACACAGGTCCCTCGGGTGGGATTTCCTACTTGAGTACCAGCCCCTACAGACCTCAATGCTTGGAAATGTGGATCCATGTGTGGTCAGTGCTGTCTGCTCGAGACATAATATGACCCGGCCTGAAATGGCTCAGGACATGGTTAGGGGAGGGGTCAGTAGGGAAAGCTGGTCAGGAAAACAGCCGGGAGTAAGACCCGGCCGGTGTTAAAGGAGCACGTGAAAGATTGGGGAGCGATAACCACGGAGGTCAGGCCTGAGACCTGGCTACGGTGGGGGCAGCACCATGGAGGGTGGGCTGCTTTGGGGAAGAAAAGGCCCAGGTGGCTTCCGGGCAAAAGTGGCTGCGGAGAAAGGCACTGGTGGGAAGAGGGCGCTGCATGGAGTGCTCAGTTCCAGGAAGTGGATGCCGTAGAGGAAGGAGAAGAAGGCTGGTGGGACCAGGTCCCAACATGCTGTGCACCAGGCTGAGGAACCTGCCCATCGCCAGGGAGAGGTGAGAGCTAGTAGCCTCTGGAGGCCCCATGTGGGATCAAAGATGGCAACTCTGGGCTTCCCTGGTGGCGCAGTGGTTGAGAGTCCGCCTGCCGATGCAGGGCACATGGGTTCGTGCCCCGGTCTGGGAAGATCCCACATGCCGCGGAGCGGCTGGGCCCGTGAGCCATGGCCGCTGAGCCTGTGCGTCCGGAGCCTGTGCTCCGCAACGGGAGAAGCCACAGCAGTGAGAGGCCCGCGTACCGCAAAAAAAAAAAGAAAAAAAGAGATGGCAACTCTGCAGGCAGCGTAGTGGAGGCTTGTGGTCAGCAGAATAATGGCCCCCAAAGATGCCCATGTCCTGATCCTCAGAGCCTGTGAATCTGTCACTTTGGATGGCAAAAGGGACTTTGCTGATGTGATTAAGTTAAGGATACTGAGATGGGGAAGTGATCCTGGGTGATTTCGGTCCAATGTCATCACAGAGATCCTCATGATACAGGCAGGAAGGTCAGCATCAGAGATTTGAAGACGTGGTGCTGCTGGCTTTGAAGATAGGGAAGATGCCACACACCAAGAACGGGCAACTTCCAGAAAATGGAAAAGTCAAGGAGGTGGAATGTCCCCTAGAGCCTCCAAAAGGAACCAAGTCCTGCAACACCCTCTTTTGGTCCGATGGGACCCATTTCAGGCCTGTGACTGCTGGCGAGAGATGAGGGGTTGGAGGACATTGGGATGTGGGCAGTGGGGAAGGAGAGGAAGCCAGAGATGTGAGAAGCAGCCATGGGAGTGGGGAGCACCACTGGCCGTAGATAGTGAACGAGGGAACCAGCGTGGCCCACAGGTTTCTGGTGGGCAATGCTCATGCAGAGGGGAAAGGGAAGAGAGAAAGAAACAGGAATTGGAGGAGAGGGTGATGTCTAAGGTTGGTGACAATTCCTTTGGAATGGGATCCAACTAAGTTCTCCCCCAGATCGCCTTTGAGATGCTCTGAAGGTTGGGTGAGGGTGGAAGAGGAGGACAGTGCCACGTGCTATGATTCAGCCTTGTGAAGGTACCAGCTATGGAAAGGCTGGGAGGCAAGGAGACCGGGTTTAGGCCTGTGACACCAACCCTCTTCCCAGCATCTCCTCGGATGGGACACTCCTGCTTGAGCATCTTCAAAGTCAGGGTAACACGTCCCTCAAACAAGGGTGGGTGGGTTCGGCTCAGCTGCTTTCAAAGCTCTTCCTTAGTCTCTGCCGAAGTCAGCTTCCTATTGATGTGTGTCTCATTTTCCTCTCCCAAGCCCCTCTGATGCCTGTGCCTTCTTTTCTCAGGCAGCCCCACCCCTGGAAAATTGTGGGCAGGATCATGTACTACTCCCAGTGAAACAAGCCCACTGCCCTTCAGGCACTCACTCAATCCTTCCCCTCTTGTACAGGTGACAAGACCTCCCTGACCTCCGACTGATGGCTTTACTGCACCTATCCTCCAGTTTGCTTTTTTTTTTTAACTGCGCCCACTCCCAACTCTGAACTGATCAAACACCTGAGGCATAAGGGAACAAAGCCGAGAAGCCCAGAGCTCCCATCTCCCTCGTTCGAAACTCTGACCCCCTTGTAATGCAGCCTCAAATCCCATTAGCTTTTTATGAACTGTCATGTCATCCAATGGACCTATATTGAATAAGATCCCCAAGGCACTTCCCTCACGTGCTTCTACAAAGCTGAGTCGCCCCATCCTGACCTTGCACTTTGGTTATTTGAACCAATGCGTGAGACACAGCATTTATCTAGGTTCCACAGTGTAAAGGGTTTTGTGGTTGTGGCTCTATCTTCCCCACTGGGTTCAGCCTCCTCCAGAGCAGTGGTTCTACCATGTGCACATCAGAAACGCTAGGACCTGCCATAAAAAGTTATAGCCAATGGGAAAGGGGAGAAAAGAGAGAGAATGAACGAAGAAGAAGGAATGATGGGAAGGGCAGCAAAAGCCAGAAGAGCAGGAGGGTGGTGGAAAGAGCAGAGGAGGGGACCGAGAGAACGTGTCACACCTGGAGGAACTCAGGTAGACCTGAGGCATGATGGGAGGTAACCTAGGTGGCAGGAATGGCTGAGAGTGGCAGGCGGGCTCAGGATCACGGGAGCCCAGGGCAGGTCAGGGGAGGCTGTCACTTGGAGGTTCTGGACGGCAGAGCCGAGGCAGGGGAGGGGGACAGAGACCAGATATATGGACCGGGGAGGGGGAGCGGCAGGAGAGGCAGGCACCATGCGGTTCAAGGCAGTGCCATCTGATCTGTTCAGTCTTGTGGGAATATGCCCTGGCTGCTCTCTGATGTTGTGGACATTGCGTCGCTAGCCTACAACAATATAAGGCTGGCCCCATCAGAAAGTGAGGTCATGACTGTAACCAGGATTGTCACAGGGCCTGGAGTGAGGCTGGACTGGGTCCTCCTGTGGGACCCATACAAGAAACTGTAGGGAGCCCATGAGCTGGGGACACTGAGGCAGTGTGTGACAAAGAGGAGAAGAAGGAGGGGAATTAAATGAGATTATCTAGGAAAAGCTCTCAACACAGTGTTCAGCACTTAGTAAATATTCATTTTATGTTGACAGTGATGGTGGTGGTGGTGGTTAAAATGAGGGAGATCAGGAAGAAAAAGAGTGAATTAAGGAAAAGAGAGCAGAAAGGCAATAATCTGGTATCTACTGAGGGTCTACTATATGCTCTCGGCACCTACTAGCTGCCTTCACCTTTTATATTTCCATTAACCCTGCTCAGCAATTTTATGAGATGGGTGGTCTTACCCCATTTTACTGATGGGGAAACCAAGGCTCAAAGGGTGAAGACAGCTACCCATCTGCAAATTGCCAAGGCAGGATTCAAGGTTTGTGTGATTTGAAAGTTCCTGCCTTCCAGTGAGGAGGAGGTACAGAAGCGGGTGATGACCAGCTCCAGGGAACCACCTGGCTAGACACAGAAAACCCAGATATGGACTTTGGACCCAGGGAGCTCCGAGGGTGTGGTGGGGTGGGAGGAGGTGGTCTGAACAATGACCCCATCAAATGCAGACCATGCCACCATAGAGGATACACAGCAACCCAGGAGCTCAGAGGAGACAGGGAGAGAAGACTTCCTGGAGGAGGTGATGTTTGAACCGAGCTGTGTGATGAGCATCCATTTTCCAAGAAGATGGGGGCACATTTGGTTCAAGGCAGCATTTGGAAATGGGCAGCTCTCTGAGGATCTGTCTTATCATCTCCCCTGTCCCTAACTCACCCACCTTCCACAGCAGAGTCCAAATCAACAGTAGTTGCTCCAAATGTACCGCTAACATCCTCCCCGGTCTTTGTTCCTCCTTCTCTCCAAGAAATTTTCAGACTCTATCATCCCTACCACAGGACATCCAGTCTCTGGCTAGGAAGAGAGCTCTTTTGGCCAACAGCTACTGGCAATGGGTCTCCACCAGAGGAGAAAGAAGATTTCTAGGTTTGGGGCAAGGGTATAAATCAATTGGCAGAGTACAATAGGAATAGAATAAATAGTATCTCATCCAAATCAGTTACGTAATATTTAAAAAGCAGCTCTCAGATAGGAAGAGCATTTATCTATTATGAACATTTTCCATTTTTAGTGTAATTGAAGTTTTTCATCCACAGCTCGTGCTAAAAGCACCAACACATTGTGATTGTCCCCACCCGTTCGAATGCAATTAGAGAATTTAATCAAACTCCACTGCAAGTGCAGTGCCAGCCAGGCTATTTTTGAATTTTTCAATCTAGCATCATTTGGGGACATTTTAATTGTTAGTTGGGTTTATTTATTGAACTCGGGCTTAAAAGAAAAATAAACAGCAAGGAGGAAAGAAGTGGCTGGAAAGGCAAGAAGAATCCAATCTGTGCAATTTAATAAAGTCTGTCCTTGTTAGCTCCAGTGGTGGCGAAATTCCATTGAATTCAAATTTCAACCAGGTCTCTAAACATCACATTATTTACATCTTTCATCTATTATGATATTTCAAATAAGATTGTTATAAAATTGCCCCAACTTTGGGCAACCATAGATCATAAAATAGGAATATTATTGCATTAAAAGAGAGGAGCTGTATCTCATTTAAAACACATAAGCACATAATTTCATAGATTTCATATCTGTAGCTGGATATCTATCTATGAACAATGAAATTCTCCCAAAATTAAAAGCCTTCTGGCTATATATTTGTAAACACAATCAGATCACAATCCAATAATGGGCCCCTTTTGAATTAATGCGCATCACGTGACTTTCCTATCATTACATTTATAACTTTCCTTTTGAACAGCTCACTGCCTTCTCTTTGTCTCCATAAAAATGCAGGGGTTTGTGTGTATTTTCTTGTTTCCTTCAGCTAATGGTATATAAAACCATGTTTTTTTAAGGCAAGAAGATTGGATCATGATTGTGAAAAATACCGACAGAAAGAAACTCACCCTTTTATACCTGCATAGACGGAGAGTCGCCATCTAATCTCTCATCACTTCTGACATAAAACACTTTGCATTTTAAAAAGAAACTGTCACCTTGCTCATTTTTATGATTCTGATAATGAGAATTGGACTTAGTTTGTTAACCAGGAAAGTGCAGTGATTTTATATGCACATTAAAAGGAAAAGACTGTTCCTTTAATTTAGATCATTTAAAACAAAACTTTCCAAGTGGCAACATTTTCGTTGCGATTCATTCATCTATTCAGTGTTCATGGGAAAGCCTTTCCTGAGATACAGGGTTCAAAGTAAGTGAGTAAGGCATCCTCTTCCAGAAACAAAGTCACATCCTGAGGGGACTGAAATGTTGTGTGATTTACTGCAGGGTATCTTAGAGAGTCCGGTGGAAGGAGTCCACACTGGGAGTCAGGAGAGCTAGATACCACTGCTGCTCTGCTTTGTGTGAGGCTTCCAAATACATAAGGGCCACTCAGCCTCAAGTGACCAAAAGCCAACTCAATAAAGCAAAAAGTGGACTCGTCTTGTGTATCTCCCAAGTCCATGGTGGATTGATTCAGGAACTGCTGGATCCAGGAGCTTCCACAATGCAATGGAAATCTAGTCTAGCCCCACCTCTTGGCTCTCTTTTCCTCTGTGTTGGCTTTATTCTTGGGATCCATGTAGTGGTCCTTAGTAGGTACAGGCTTGCATCATCCTTGCTGCTATTATGCTCACAGAAAATAGAATTCCTTTTTACTGGTCACACCAGTAAAAACCCCAGTGTTCACTCCCATGGACCACCTGGAGTACCTATCCCTGAACTAATTATGGTGCCCAGAGCAATGGAATGCACTGTGAGCCCTTGTCCAGGTCACCTGCACAATCTTGGATTAGTAGAATGAAATAAGTCCCACCCAAGTGACATGGATGGGCAGAGGGGCTATCACATGTCCTTAGGTATATTGGGGTTTCATAAAGTAATAAACCACTGGCTTAGGAAATAAATTCTAAAGTTCAAGTACTAACCTGCTTCTTCCCACACATTCATCTACAAATTAAGATTTTAGTTCAGATTTCTGACTTGAAAGTTAGACTTCTGTCGGAGTCATTTGAACCTCTGTTTCCTAGTCTGTAAAATGGTTATGATACTGCCTCTCCCACAGATTGTTAATGAGATTACATATGTGAAAGTATTTAGCAGAGTGCAAATAAAGAGCATTATATATACTAAACCTTAACTACACATTATTATTATGAGATATTATGGGAAGTGAATCAACAGATGACACCAGTCAGTATCCAAATGAGTCATAACAGATTACCTTAGTCATACCTGCCTCTGTGCCTGACAATTCTCAAGGAAAGAAACATTGGAGTCTATAATATCATCTAATCATAGTTAAATAAATATATCCTTTATAACCAACTTCAATGCATATGACCTTGTCCTCAATCCCATTGTATGGCCCCATTTCTTTTAGACTTAACCTGAGTTCTGAAGCAATTCAGATATTCTTGGGAAAAGAATAGGAACAGAAAAGGTCAGTTTACAGCCGTTATTAGAATTTGAGTCCAGAGAATGGGCAGCTCAGATGGGTACCTCTCATTTTAGACTGGGGATGAAAAAAAAAATTAGGTTTGCCTTTTGCCTCCATTGTGATTGCTTCACTTTGTTTAGAATATTGACTTCATTTGTTTAATAAATATAATACATGATCATTGTGAAAATATGCCAGCAATACAAAAAAGTCCAAAGGGCCAGTAAAACAATTATCTAAAATTCCACCACTCAGAAACAATGGTAATCGATATTTGGTAAACGTCATTCCAACCATTATTCTATGTTCAAAGATAGATAAAAGGACAGAGAGATGATAAAGTGAAAGAAAAATAAGGGGACAAAAAGAGGAACGTGTTATGCACATTAGTTTGAATATTTAAAAGTACTAAACTCTCTTATATTTTAATTGACTGGAAGAAGAAAGAAGCCCAAGTAAAATTGAAAGACTTATTTCAGATCCATTTTCTTCACTACATGGGATATGATCTCCTTCCTAAAAGATCCCTCTAAATTAACAAAAGAGATTATAGCACACTTTGAATTGGAGTCATCTTTAAATTACATTTTAATTTTAGACTATTAACTCCCTGATATGAAGAAGGAAGAAATTAACACCATATACTTCTCCCTCCCTACCTGTCAACATACTTCTGTTATCTTACTACTGTCCAGCTTTACAACATTTATGTTTTGTTCAGTGAAAAACATTTCAGTTGGTCAGTCTTAGTCTTATATTTATTGATACTATGATATTTACCATCTAACCATGATGCCACCATTCCTGCATTATTTACTTTAGTTCATCTTTTTGTCGTAATTTGTTAAAATACAAAAGAAATTAGGATGTTTAATTGGGGAAATAAACTGTGTTTATTTTCCCTGAAAGACTCCTAAGATGGTACAATCTGTGAGTTTGTGCATGCTTGTCAATATTTCTAAAACCTTTATATCTGAATTTGAAGACAATATAACTTGGCTTAAATCTTTTTTTCTGATTGAAATAAAGAGGTGTTTGTTTGGGGTTTGTTAGGACTGGCTTAAAATTCTTGAAGACGACCTTTTATTCCTACCTTTACCACTTGGTAGACATTAGTCTTCTGGCATTCACTATAGTTGTGGAAAATTCTAAGATAATCCTTTTTTTCTCCTTTATATCTTAAAATTTGCATTTTCTCCTAGAAGCCAATAGAATTCTATCCTTACTCTTTTTTTTTTTTTTTTCATTTTTGGCTGTGCCATACGGCTTGCAGGATCTTAGTTCACTCACCAGGGATTGAACCTGGGCCCACAGCAGTGAAAGTGCCAAGTCGTAACCACTGGACCACCAGGGAATTCCCTGTCCTTACTCTTGAAATTCAGATTTTTCACAGGGGTGTACATTGGTGTTGCTCACTTATTCTATTTCATGTTCCCCTGGGATATCGTGTACCTTCAGATCAGCCCTTTATCTATTTAAGTAAAGTTTTCTTCAGTTATATCATTTAATATTTTTCTGTGTCGTTTGTTCTGGCCTCTTCCTAAAGAGAGACAAATCTGTGCATTTGTCATATTTCTCTTATCTACCTGTCTATTATAAAGATACATCATCTTTTTAATCATTTTCATATCCTTGTACTTTGAAAGTGGGAAGGTATTTTTGGTTGACACAATAACTAGGGCAGGGGTGGGTATAACTGGCATTTGGGGAATGAGGGTTCAGACCCTAAATGTCCTTCAATGTACAGGAATCTAGCTCTATGATGAATGTCTTATTCAAAACGCCAACAGGGCTGAAAGAGTTAGCCCAGCCATCATGTCTTTGATGATGCTTTCTGTCACGTTAATTCTAATTATTTTAAGACTTTTTTTATGTGGACCATTTTTTTAAAGTCTTTATTGAATTTGTTACAATATTGCTTCTGTTTTATGTTTTGGTTTTTTGGCCATGAGGCATATGGGATATTAGCTCCCCAACCAGGGCTCGAACCCGCACCCCCTGCACTGGAAGGCAAAGTCCCAACCACTGGACCTCCAGGGACGTCCCTGTCATGTTAATTCTAATTTTTAAAGACTCTAATGGGGCTTTAATTTATGTAACATTTGTCTTTTTCACATCAGTTTTTTTCTTGAGTTCTGCCAGCTCACTTTACATCCGCTTATGTTGTTTTATAATTTCTTCTTGTGCTCTATCTTAAAAGGATTATATTTTCAATAATACTTTCAATATTATAGAGAAGTATTTGTCTAAACTTTTTGACTATTTTCTTGGGCAATTTATGTTATATATTCCCTTGATATACCTTTTGATGAACAACATTTTCCCTCCATGTTTGCAGTTATTTCATTTTTAAGGTATAATAGGTCACAGCCTAGTTCCTCTGTGTAACTAACCATGTGTTGACTTGGAGCAGAGGGGAAAGATAATGAACTCTGGACACTGCCTGTTGTCTGGAGCCTCTCTGTTGCTACATGTGGGATGTCTCTATCCTGTTTGATTTTCAGAAGGGAACTTCCCTTTTGGGGCTTCCCTGGTGGCGCAGTGGTTGAGGGTCCGCCTGCCAATGCAGGGGACGCGGGTTCGTGCCCCGGTCGGGGAAGATCCCACATGCCGCGGAGCGGCTGGGCCCGTGAGCCATGGCCGCCGAGCCTGCGCGTCCGGAGCCTGTGCTCTGCAACGGGAGAGGCCACAGCAGTGAGAGGCCCGCGTACCACCAAAAAAAAAAGGATTTCCAGTTTCAAAGGGTATCTGTGCATCTCAGATCCGTTTTGCTAGCTGCATAACCTCAATCCTCAGTTTCTCAGGATAAACCTCAGGATATTATTATTATCCTCACAGCAATTCCATGAGGGAGCTATCACTGTCTTCACGTTACAGGTGTGAAAACTGAGACAGCGGTTAAACGGCTTTCCCAAGCTTTCACAGTAAACCAGTGGCAAAACTAACTTTTCAAAACCCAAACCTATGCTCGACCATGTTCCCAAAGCTGGAAAGATAATCTGTAGAGCGCTCTTCACCAAACACTTTCAGATTCACTAGAACTTTGAATCAAAATGTACCCATTTTAGAGATGAAAAAAAAAGCTGAGTCCTGTAAGGCCACATGGCTAGTAAGTCACAGAGTCAGGACCGAAACATGAACCTATAGCAATCCAGTGCACCTGGAAAGATACAAATGGACCCGTTGATTTATGTCCCAATGCAGCTGAATATGGGGACAGAGAGAGAGGAGGCAGGGAGGTGACAGGAAGGCAAGTGGATCCTACCCACTTGTGTAAGCACAGATGAGTCATTTCACGTCCTTGAGCCCCCACAGAAAGTGGCCATCAGAACCGCATCATCAATGTTAAGTGAACAAAAAACCCTGCAAAACAGAATCTGCTCTCTTCTCTCAGCTCTGTTTTTAAAAATGTCTATCCATCAGTGCGTGCGTCTGTAAGGTCGTCTTTCTTTCTCAGATCTAACTGCTTATCTGTCTAAACATCAGGAGAGCATAAACAAAACCTATTTATGTGGCAAGGATACAGGTGATTTTACTTTTCTTGGTGCATTTCTCCATTTTCAAACTTTCCTGTAAAGAAAAAAACGTGTTATTTATATTACCAAGGGAAAACACAAGTCTTACAAAAATATTGATCTTGTCGGGCTGTTGCAGGATGCCTGAGACAATGAGGGAGCATGATGGAGCCAGGGTTCTGCAACCCCACAGAGGTGAGCTCATTTCCCTGTCCCTGGCCTCTGATCGCCGGCACGCTTCCTGCTGTCTCTGGGCCTCCTCTTGCTCGTAAGTTGAATGCGGACAATATCGATTCTTGGGTCGGCAGGAGGTTTTAATGGGGTTACCTATTTAAATGTCTCCCACGGGGTCGGGTACACGGGAGTCACTCCCCCAATGTCAGTTCCTTTGCCGAAAATTCCAGCTGCATCGTCTGCAAGCCTTTGAAACGTACAGGCCCAAACCGCAGCCCAGGAGAACTCCTGAACAGCACTGTTTATTTATACAGCGAGAAGACTGAAATCATTATGCTTTGACTGGCAGCATCTACTTATAGGCCTCGTTCCCAGCGAGCTGTTGGGATCAGGGCTCTCCCCAACAAAGTTACCAACTCCTGGGCTTGGCCATAAGCTCCACGGATGTCTGTGTGGGCCTCTGCTTCCCAACCACGTGAAAGCGGAATCCCTTCCCTGTTCTATTAAGTGAAGATCATTGCCTACAGTAAACAAAGAAGGAGAGGGAAGGGGCCAGAGAAAACCCTCCCAAAATGATGGGGTGGAGCTTGGCGGCAGGAGCAAAGGCCAGCATCCCTCCACGCAGCTCTGCGTGCTGAGTCTAAGAAGGACTAATTATGGATTTCATCACAGGTCCTGGATCTGCCAGAGGCTCATCTCTCTGTGAGTCCTTGGACACCACTCCAAATGCTGATGGAGCACAGATTCTGGATAAAGCACCGGGGTGTGTATTGTGGGTGTGAACGGACAAGATCTGGATAAAGCCTGGGAAAGGACATGCCAGGTAGGGAACTCGGCAGGGACAAAGGCGGAGAGGCGGGAACAGTGAGTGGCTCCACTGGATGGAGCATGGGACAAGAAAGAACCAGCGCGAGGAGGTTAAATACAATCCACCAGGAATGCTGGCACCTAGTAGATGCCCCATAGATGCTCACTGGCCAGATATGTATATACTTTGGGAAAAATTAGGATGGAAGGGGGTCCCCAGAAAGGAGAATGTTGAAGCTTTATTGTTTTCCTCGAAACTTCGGCCTTTCCCAGTGTGCAGAGCTACAGGAAACCAACCTGGGTCTTCTAGTCCTGGGGGAATGTGGGGTCCATACAAGTCCCTTCTGCCTCCAGGCCAACTGAAGCCATTTTATGAGGGCCCACATACTCTGCAAATACCTTACGCCAAGTTTTCCAAAAGGGCATTGAGTAAAACCCAGACTATTTCTCTGATATTTTTTTTTTAAACTTTCCTTTAAGTTCAACATGCATTTGAATTCAGGGGAAACATGGACCACATGTTTTTAATCTATCAACACTTAAATCATCAAAATGTTGGAGGCTATTGGTTTGGAAGCCAACAGGAACACCAGAGCTTTTTTAAGACTTTCTTCTCCTTTTCTAGCAATCAGGAAGCAGCCTTTTTCCAAGAGGAAACCAAATCTCGACTCCAAAGGGGCTGCTGCGTTCAGTGCCAAACCTGGCATGCTCCAAGGCCAAGCTGGCTCCAGACCTGTTGCAGTGGCCGAGGAGAAGGGGTGTGCAGGCTAAGAGGCCCCCCTCTCCTCGCCCATCCTGTGCCACCAAAGACTCGGGGGAGAAAGGGAGGAAAAGGGAAAGAAAGAACGGCCACGGGCTTGAAGGCCAAGGCCCAGCAAGCGGTGGAACCACAGGCCAACCTAGAGGAAAATGCAGCTCCTGGTTCCAGACATGTGCCCCGTGTGGACCACGGGCCGCTTCATCTCTGCTTCCACTTGGGAGAGTGGAAATCGACCCCCACTGCACGGAGCTGTTCCATAAGAGGACAAGAAAATTAAGTAAGATGAAACAAGAGTAGATGCAAATATACATCAGGAAACACACATGCCAGGAACACACCTGACCAGACAGTATTCCATTCGCTTTTCCCACACTCGGGGCCAGACCCTGCCCCTGATCATCCTGGCACCTCCATCCCACCTGCCGCCCTGTCCCGTCTCTGCCTCACTGGCTGGAACAACGTCGGCAGGGATACTGCAACTCAGGCCACCAAAGGGTGAATTGGTAAAGGTAGGAAGCCCCCCAGAGCCAGGACCACAGAGAGTCTATTGCATAGTGAACAGAACTACCTTCTGATCTCAACGAGAGCTCCTTGATAAGAAATGGTCCAACCCTGTCCACCTAAGATCTATTTTGTGGCCCATTTCCTGTCATTTTCCCAGAGCAGGGGTCTGCTTATGTGTCATGGTGACACAGCCACCCCCTACCATCCCTGGCTTGAGAGAGAGCATCCCAATGCGTGCTCTCACCCATGGAAGCATGTTTGGGAGAATTGTGTTCATATGGGTGTTAGAGCTGAGGTCTAGATGAGCGGCCCTCCCAGGCCCCCACCCCCAGTCAACATCCCTGTCCCCAGCACCTACAAAAGTCTGGGAGAACCCATCCCTACTAAGTAATTTGCAGTCTGAAGAAATGGACAGTAGCACAGACCCTGGTGTCAGACAATTTAGGTTTGATTTCTGGCTCCATCACCTCTGAACTATGTGGCCCTGATCAAGTTACTGAACATCTCTGTGCTCCAAAGCCCTCTACTGCAAAATCGGATAATAATAGTCTCCACTTGATAAGACTGCTGTGAAAATTAAATTAGTATACGCAAAGCACCAAGAACAATGTCCAGCACATAGTGACCCTGTGTGTGCTTACTAGCCTCATTGTTAGTATTACTGGCTCACAGTGACAAAATCTGTAGGCACAAAAAAAGCACACTGCACAGAGGAAGCTCTCAACAAACATTAGTTATCTTCCTTCCTCTCTGTTGTGTTACTCCTGCCCACCAATAGCAAACTCTGACCATCTGGGAAGCCTGAGATCATGGGATTTGAATGCTGGGGGCTGGGGCCGGTGGTGAGGTCAGATGCTCTTGTCCAAGTAGTGCCTTTGGGATATTTTGCCTCTTTTAATTTTTCTTTGTAATTCACCATCAACAGTTGAGTCTCCAGTGCTTTGAAATCTCCTAGGAAGACGTTCCCACTTATGTCAGCAGCCTATCTCCCCAGAGTTGAAGATGCAGAGAGCAAATGCCCTCAACAGTCTGGACCACCAACGACAGCGCCCTTGACCAAGCATCCCCTCCCATCAGCTAATTGAGGCTTGGAGAGGAGGCCAAAGGATGCTGGGCGGGGTAGGGAAGGAAGACAGGGAAGGAGATGAGGAGATAAAAGGGGAGTTGGTCCAGGAGGAACTGCAAATCTTAATCTTTTCGTTCTGCCGTCCCATCGAGAAATGAATCATCACTATTTGATTAAAAGTTGTTTTAAGATCGTCAGAAAAATTTCCATTAAAAACAGCAGGTCTGGCAGCTAGAGGGAAGGATGAGCGAGGCCCTGTCTTGGAGACAAGAATTAAGCATCAGAGTCAACCAAAGGTATCTCAAAGAAGCTGAACATTTCCCAGCATTCAAAATCTTAAAAAAAAAAAAAGAAAAGTGTTGCAACGGCCATTGTGTCAGGGAGCCATATGTCACTCTGACAGTTGGGAACAGCTCTGACCAGAGAACAAGACGTGAAGACAGTCTTGGTGGATCCCGTCTTTCCTGTTGCCGTGGTGGGGATGGATGCAAGTGTGGACGGGCCAGCTCATTTGTATGGAGATGAACCATCACCATCAGCCCCCTCCTCTCACCCCCAGCTGCACAACAGATGGGCAGGTCTCAACCTCTGGCCCAAGAGCTGACGTCAAGGGAAGAGTAACTGGATGCCAGCGGTCAGCCGGAAGTAGAAGATGCAACATCAGCCGAACTTGGGTCCAACTCAACACATTTAAAGAACCCGGGGTCACGGGAGGGAGGAGTGGAGAGGGGGCTGAACCCAAGGCACAGGCACAGACCTCCAGCCTTGGGAGCCATGGGTGCCACTGCCGACCAGGAACTTTGTGTGCTCCCTGCGGAAACGAGGACGGTGACGGAGCCTGTGCTGGTTGTCAGCAGGAATGGTGAGGCTTCCCCAGACCAGGCCCAAAGCAGGCGCTGAAACGAATACCTGTTCAGGCTGAATCTGAGCAGTTTCCTCCTCAGCATCCCAAGACCCTGTTTCCCAAAGAGTCTATGGTCTCTGGTGATTTGGAAGAGAGAGAGGGACAGACAAAGAGATACAGAAGGAGATGGAGAAAGGAGAGAGAGCAAAAAGAAAAGGAAAGAAGGGAAAAGGAAGAGAAGAGAAAACAAAACAAAACAGAAAGACAGGAAAAGACTTTCTGTGGTTGGACAAGTTAGAGAACTGGAGAGTTAGACAAAGTCAATGCCACGATGACAGCAGATCTTTTTCAGGTCCTTAAAGTGCTGGCATGCCCTGTAAGTCCCCAAGGAGGTAGCGTCTGTCTCACCCCTGCCTCATTGACCTCCTTCCCCACACACCGTCCTTCAAGGCACACACACGATGGGTGAGACGTGCCATAGAGGGGGCTGCAAGGAACCTGCTCTTGGAGGGGCTGCAGTCAGGCTGGACCACGTTGAGCTGGGTCATCCTGGGCATCTGGGCTGCATCATTGTGAATGAGATGCCTAACTTCTCTCTATGCCTCATTTTACTCATCTGAAAAGATGGAATGATAAAACCCAGGCCCTCAGGTGCCTAGGAGGGAAGAAAATGGGCTCATGGATGCGAAGAGCTAAGCATGGACTCACCACTAGGAGGGTAGCTTACACTGGTTACACTCTTGGGCCCTCATATGCCCTGGCTGCCCACGGAAGGGTACTGGCTGGTGATTAATAGGACCCTCACCTCATCTTTTCCAGAAAGTCCAAGGCAGGTCTGGACCAACCAGAACCTGGTCTCTCATCTTGTCTAGAAAATGTCACTTTGCCTTTTTGAACCTGGGTTTCCTCATCTGTCAAATGGGTCTACGAGTCCCACCTCCAGGACTGGAGCTGAAAGAGGACAAGAAATGAGACCTGGCTTGTCAGCTTCAGAGAACCAAGTGGTCAGGAGGGAAATGGATGCTTTCTGGGGGGGTCCGGGGAACTTTCCAGGCATCTCACATCACACACACCCTCGTGCCAGGCACCTAGAAACCTTCCAAGCAGTCATTCTGAGGTCAGGCCTGGGAGGCAACTCAAGAAAGGAGACAGTCACGGGTGAGAAGATAAATGAGATGGGAAGCTGTTTGTCTCACAAACAGGAGTGGATGTTCAATCAATCCATCCAGAATCAAGGCCAGGATTTATGACCAAGTCCTCTCTCCCCACCCGGAAAGTCCTTCATATTTTATAATCTGGCACGTCCTTAAAGGCCTTCAGATGGAACCAGAAACAAGTTCAGTCCTGAGTAGCATGGCCACGGCTTAGATGAAGCAAGATCCACCTTCCTGAGACCATTTCACTCCTGGGACAGACACCCTGAGCCCTGCAGGTGACTTGAACAAGGTCCCCATAGAGCAATGGAGAAAACAGTATAAGTTCAAAGTCAGAAAGTGCTGGCTTCAAATCCAAGCCCCACAGCTTCGAATCTAAATGTCGTTTGCTCACCTTTCCAAAGGCGTCTTCAGGTTGCCGTGCAGTCAGTGTGGGAGCTTGGGTCACTTCCCCACCCTCTACCCCCAGCTGGGAAGCCAGGGGCTCAAAAATGGGTGATGAGCCTCCCAGAGAAGCTCCACGGCCTGGTCAAAGGGCTTGGCAAACAACTTAGGCGTTTCCAGGAAAAAAACGGAGCCCAGCTTGGGGCCATGGAAAGCACGGTCCCCAATATTGAGTCAGCCTTGAGTCATGAGCTAAAAACATGCTTTTGCCAATTGCAGCTCTAGGCAGCCATAATTAACACAGGGCTGATGAAAATTGCATTTTTCACTCAACAGAGGAGGGTACTTCAGGTAATTAGACATAACCTCGTGTATCGGTAACTCGCCTCTACACATGAGCTCTGGCCGCCATGTCCAGGCCCTACCTCCAAAAATAACTTACACCAGCATTAACCAGCAAGATGTGCCTGATTTCAAAACATTACCCTTCCTCCTTAAGTATATTGAGTGTAAAATGCTAAATACACTAAGGCCCTTAATTGGTTTGTCCTAATCTGCCGACACCTCTCTGAGAGCATCTTTGTACCTGGGCCAGGCAGCCACCTTGTCTTTGAGGATGACTTTTCTCTGAGCTGACCTCAGTGCAAAGCATCCTGTGGGCTGGAATGAAGTGGGGGAGATGTATTTTGATCCATCATCCGTTCATTCATGCATTTAGTCACATCACAGCTACTGGGGGCCCACCATGTGCCGGGCTCTGGGCCGAATAAGAAGCTAAGAGCCCAATGTAGAGGAATTTACACTTGATGCGGGTGTTAGAGGCCTAGGTGTGTTGCTTCCTTTACAGACGGGAACCCTAAAGCCCAGACTTGCCCACATGCACCCAGAAAGTGGATGGCGGAGTGAGGGAGAACAGCTAGGTGCCTGCCTCCCAGCAAGCTCGGAGGTCTCAGGAATCCCGGCTGTGCCTGCCCCCTCTCCTGTGAGGCAAGGGCCGCCCCTCCAGCCTCCACTGGGCACACAGAGGTCACCAGGTGTGGCTCAATGGAGGCCAGGAATGCTCCTGCCAGGTGATTACTTGCAGAGAGAGGTCCTGCCCGCCAGGCTCCTGACTAACCACCCATCCCGCCGTCCAGGCCCTGCCCACCTGCAGGACGCTCCCGGGAGAGCTTCCCCTGGTTCCCATGACTAAGGTGGCCCTCCCAGGACAGCGTTATCCTTCATTCCTTGCCGATGTCGCAATGTCCAGCCAGATGAGGCAAGAGGGACATTTGGTGTCTACCAACACTTCCAGAGAAGCCCAGGGAAATTGCCCAAAGCCAGAATCCCTAAAGGGCCGACTCCCAGCTCCCCTGGTTCCCACCCATCTTTCTTCAGCATTGAAACCCCCTTTCCTGTTTTTTTTAACTCTCACAACCTCTACAGAGAGATGGAAATAAAAATAGCAGTTCACACTGGCTAAGCAAGGCACGAGGCCCTTAGCACCAGCATCTGGGGGACGGGGGACAGGGGGTGCTGTCAGCGCAGTTTTGCACATTTTGCTCCAAGGATCAAAGACTTTAAGGAATTTCCAAGGTCACCCAAGGAGTGCAGGCAGATCTGGCTCTGAAAACAAAAGGTCTCTCTAATCATGACAATAATAATACCAGCTAACAGTGGGAGCTGACTCTCTGCTCAGCCCTTGTGGGTGTTGCTCTTTAATCCTCACAGGCCACACAGGAGTGAGGAACTCTGTTCACACCCAGGCCCTCCAAAGCTCCAGCACAATCGTCTGCCTGCTGGGCGGTACTACCCGCTGTGTCCCGAGTCCCTGTGTGCCTACGGGCAAGTCGCTTCCCCTCTCTGGGCTTCAAGATTCCTTCAGTGAAATGGGACATGGATGCCTCCCTCACAGTAAAGGGAACAAGAGAACCTGGTCAGGACAATGTTCTCTTCTCTTTTTGTCTCTGCCTCCAAGCCCACATCTTGCTGAAAACCCACATACTCTCAAAGCTTGGATGAATCCCACCAGTTCTGGAGACCCCAGGAAGAGCAGCCCAGCCGTGACTCTCATGCTAAGGAAGTGATGCTCTCTTGTTAGCAAAGGGAGCCATGAGGGATTTTTGGCCAGTGTACTAACAAAAACTGGCTTTAGAAAGATACACTTCACAGTGATTTGAGCACAAGATTTGACCCAGGAGAGACCTGGAGAGACGAGGAGGAGAGCGCAGGATTCCAGGTAAGAGATGAAAACAGCGCAGAAGCCAAGGAATGAAAAGGGACTGTGGACATAAATCCAATAGGACAGGGTGTAGGGCCAGTATTGGGGGACAAAATTGCCCCCAGCTGAAAACCAGTGTCATCTATAAAGGGACACTTTCAAATTCAAGCCCTCAAGTTTCTCACCTAACACTCATAAGATTTTTAACAAATAACAGTAATAACAGTGAGGGCTTTGCACTCAGGCCCCAGGACAAAGCTGCCTCACGGCTCCCCGGCCACGAGGCCATAGGTAAGTGGCTGCAAATGTTGCCTGCTACAGGGTGCTCGTGTCTGTAGAATGGAAGTGGATGGGGAGCGGGGAGGAATGGAAGACCCCCAGGGACAGGGCTCCCACCTGCACAGCCAGTCAGGAAGCTACACGGCCTTCCCAGGAGGGTCTGGGCCATTGGGCCGCTACCACTCTCTGGCCGGAGTCCCCGTGATAGAGCTGGCAGGGATGTTACTGCTTACAAAAGAGGGTGGATCCAGGTGAAGCAAGAGCTGGGACCTGCCTGAGGGGCTGAGAGCGGCCCTGAGCCCTGCCTGGCTGACGAGGAGCTCTCACTTTCTAGAAATCTCTGCCTCTCCCGAGACAATTGCATGGCGAGCGTTCACAGGACCCAGGGCCCTCGGTATTTCCTGGTTCTCCTTGTCTGGAGGCAGCCGGCGTGGAGTGACCTTCCAGGCTATTCCGTGAAACTCAGCCAGCTCTGTGAGGCCTCAGGAGGGCAGCCACCCCAGGCCGCCTCAGCCCTTCTTGGGAAATTGCCTGTCCGAGTCCATGTCGTCCACCATGGGCAGGTGTTTGTCAGGTGGGTGTTGGCAGGGAGGGTCCAGCTGGCCAAAGAGCCAGCCATAGGATTACAACACTGGGAGGCGCTTGAGAAATCATCGTCCACTGTGCTCCAGCCCAGAGAGGGCGAAAGAACAGGAAACACGCGGACAGCTCGTGTCCTGCCTGCTGACAGAGACCAAGAGAAAGCAGAGCCCAGAGAGGCAGAGCTGGCCTCCTGAGAGCTCAGCCAGTAAGGGGTTGCCCTCAGCTCTCCCCGACTTCAAAGCTGGTTCCAGAAGCCGGCACCCCTTTCCAGCTGGCTTTACCAAGGGGCTCGGTTTGGTGCCATCCCCCTGAGCTCACGTGGAACCCTCAGTGAAAGCCTTTTTAGCTAAAAGCCCAACCACGTAATCCCACCTGGCATTTGAACCAACTTCCACTGGGCGACGCACATGGGAAGCCGGCCATCGGGTAGCATGGCCAATGGATCCAGTCAAGACGGGAGAACACATTATAGTCATTAAAAATCATTAGGATGGTTGGGCTCTGAGGTCAGATCGGCAAGATAAACACGCTTGGAGGAACTAGTTCTGCCTTTTCCTGCGGCCGCTCCCACTCATCCAAGCCGGGCACCCAGACAGCCAGACTCCCCCAAGAACCTGCCGCAGGACTCTGGGCAGTGCCCTGCTCTGCTGCAGTGCTAAGCAACTTCTTGAAAAGCAATGTCAGGGACTCGGTTAGTTTCCCGTGGTCTTTTGCAAATAGGCAGGATAAAAAGACACCCCACCCCCAAAGAAATGTCCTTTGATCAGTCTCCTCCGAGAAGTCCTCGAGCCCACCTGTGCCACCCTTTACACGCAGAGGCAGAAAGAGTGATGCAGTTCTTCACGGGACAAATCACTCTGGGTTGTATCTGCTCGTCCGCTATCCCCACAAGAGACCAGCAGGCACTAAAGGGCAGGGGCCACCCCTTAGCACCAAGGCTGCTGCCATTGGCTCCATGCACCAGGCATTTTACATGCATTAGCTTTAATCCTCACCAACAACCCTACAAGGGAAATATTATTATCCTGATTATCCAAATGAAGAAACTGAGGGCTACAGAGTTAAAATGACTCACTGGAGGTCACGGTTAGTAAATTGCAGGGACCTATCCGACCCAAGTTTGCCTTTCCCGCAGCCCCAAGCTCCCTCCCTCCTCTTTTCGGCATCCCTGGGAGCAGCACAAGACCTCACACATAGTAGGTGTTGGTTACCTGTTTGCAGAATAAGTGAATGAGTGAGTAACGAATAAAATAAATTTGAAAACTTCAATTACTTAATTTGCATCTTCCAAGATGAGTACATCAGTGCGGCTGTGAGGAAGAAAACAGACTGTTGATTAAATAGTCTCCTGGATTTTTGAACTCAGTGAAAACAATCTCTAAATAATTTTGTGACTTTTGGCCTTTTCTTAGCACAACAAAAACATTTTAATTAAAGCTTATTCCTAAGCCAACTTTTCTTTCTTAAGAGATGGGGAGCATTTAATGTTCACTGAGCATCTACTATGGATACGTACACCACTGTCAGCACACTCGCTCTTCCCAGCAAATGGGTATTGTTACCAGGTTCCAGAGGAGGAGACAGAGGTTCAGAGTGGTTACGTGACTTGCCTGGGGACACACAGCTGGGTGAAGACAGGAAGGTCCAAGACCTGGACTGTGTGAGTCCACACACTTCCTCTAAACACCGTTCAGCCGCAACCAAGCTTCCTCTCTTAACACGGCAATCTGCAAGACAGCCTTTTTCCAGAGTCATCCTTCATCCAACAGGCCTTCTAAATATGTGCTCCTAGGGAATCAGAGAAGCAGAGACACCCAAAACAAATGAATAAAGAGAAAGAACCCAAAAGTCGAAAAAGAAGCTGCTTGTTTCCAGCACTCATTAACGTTTAGTGTCATTTAAAAAAACAAACAAAAAAAAAAAAACAAGGGCTTCCTTGGTGGCGCAGTGGTTGAGAGTCTGCCTGCCAATGCAGGGGACACGGGTTCGTGCCCCGGTCTGGGAAGATCCCACATGCCGCAGAGTGGCTGGGCCCGTGAGCCATGGTCGCTGAGCCTGTGCGTCCGGAGCCTGTGCTCCGCAACGGGAGAGGCCACAACAGTGAGAGGCCCGCGTACCAAGATTGTCTCTTGTGGTTTGAGTGTTGACTGTGGAATGGCAGGTGTGGGATGGAGAGGAGACCTCAACCTTCTCAGTATTAGGGCCGCAATGTCCAGCCTTGTCTCTCCCAGCAAATGAGTCTCCCCAAGGAAATGTTTCCAGTGCCGGGAGGGCTCCAGTCAGTCAGTTCTGGCAGAAGGGGCTGTGCACAGGGGCGCAACCCTCCCACACGCCCCCATCCAGGGGATCCCTACCCCGCTCCTGCCCCCAGCCCGGCAGCCAGCCCGGGGGCCCGTCAGGGGCATCCTTGGCAAGCCGCCATCCCAGCGGCAGCTGGAACCTGGCTACTCTCCACGTGGGCAGTAAGAGTCACGGAGCAGTGGATCCCTCACCCTGGAACCAGGCAGAAAATGCCCTGTGTCTCGTTACCTTCCCATCCTGGCTGCCAGGACCCGGCCCAGTCTTGGAGATGCTGAATAGGCCGTTTGTGGTGAGATCAAAGGGCCACCTGCGGGAAGCGCCCCACTGCCTGGAACAGGCCCAGGCTGCGTCCTGCCCCAGCACCCGCCTCCCACCTGCCAGACCCAGGATCCTCCAAACAGCCCACCTTGGCCAGGCATCACTCTGCCCCCACCTCCCCCTGACGGCTCCCTTTCTAACAACACCTAATCACCCTCCCCAACGACACCTAATCACCCTCCCCAAGCGCCAGGCTCTCACAGGCCTCCCTGCCTCACGTGTGCTGTTCTGTTTGCTCCCCTTCCTTGCTTTCTGCAGCCAGAGGGCTCAGGCACCAAGTTAGGCAGAGTTCCTTCTCCGGCTCCTCAGGGGGGTTCAGGGCTCGCAGAGGGCAGAGCGAGCTCCATCATTGCCGCCTGGTTCCCCACCAGGCTGCCCTGGGTGGGGAGCTCCCCGGGGGGTCTTCATTGGCCACAGGGTTGCATGGAGACCTGGAGGTCCCGGCACAGGCCTTGTGCGGTTGCATCAAACTCTAGCAGACTGAACGAGAAGGCAGAGGACACCTCCACCTCGTTCTCAGAGAGAGAGACTCAGTAAAGAATGGATGAATGCGCACCGCTCAGAGACACGTCTGGAAACAAGCTTAGATGGAACATTTAACAGCGAACCCCATGTAGACTCAGCCCTGTGGCAACCCTGTCTTAACCACATCGTATCTCACTAGGACCACTGCCCACTGGACAGCTTATGCTCTTGTGCCTCCAGTAAGTCCATGCCAAAACCACTGTCATCTTTCGAAAAGGCCAATCTGATCACGTGACACATCCCTACCAGAAACAAGCGCTTGGCCCTCGCCAGTGCTTTGAAGGTACAGACAGAATCTCCACCCTAGCACACAAGCCTTGAAGCCAGGCTCCCAGGCTCCCATCTTTTGGACATGGAGGCATTTGTCTTTTCCTACACTTTTACCAGTTTCTTCTTCCTCAGTTTACCCCAGAGTCCCCCCAAGATGTCACTGAGCCTCTGGCACAGTGAGAAGGTCATTTTTACCAGAGTCCCCAGCTCTTACTGGCAATACCTTGATAATTGCCTGGCTCCCTCACTCGAATGTAAGCTCCGTGGGGCAGGACTTTGTCTTGTCCACTATGCTGGGCACACACACAGCTGTTTAATGCGCACATGTGTGTGAACAGCCCTCCACCTTGTCGACCGTCTCTGTAGAGGCGACCCTGGGAGATGCGAGATGGCTTTAACGCTCTTGATCAGCTCCTGGTCTGTCTGGTTCCTTCCCCTGTGATCTCCTGGGGGCAGAGAGCATGATCCCTTCACCTGCCCCACCCCCAGCCCAGAGCTGTGCTCCCTGCGCTTGTATTTTGAACAAATGAAAGAGTAGCAGCTACTGTGCCAGAGGAGCCCACAGGCCCAACATGCCATTCCTGTGCACTGCCCAGAACCCCCAACGGCGGGGGCCGGTCTGAGACCTGGGGACCTGTCGCTCTGCCCCATTTGATTTTCCATTGGTCCTGCCCCAGCTCTCCTGTCCCACCTTTTCTGAAAGCGAAAATCTCGACTGAGTTGAAAGTGAATTGTGGCCAGTTGGGTCGTGAAGGGATGGAGACCTACTCTCCTACTAGGAAGAATGTGTGTTTGCCTCTTGGCAGAGAGGATATTCCGACTGGTCATGTTTTGCCCTACCCCAGCTCTGGACGGAACTCCAGCCCCAAGCCCCACCCTGCAAGACAGAGAAGAATGGTTTTAGGGGTGAGACGTCACCTTTCAAATCCCTTCTCAAAGGCCACCTGCCCCTGGAGGTCCTTCTGGGTCCCCTGGGGAAAACCGCTGAGGGCTCTGGGCTCCCCCAGTGCATCACTTACTCCTGCCCCGTCATGTGTGACCCTGTGCTTTTACAGTCTGATGGCCCTGTACCCATGAGTGTTCCTTCAGGGGGAGATTATGATCTCTTCCTTTTTATGTCCATCTGTTCCTTTAACCAGCCAGGCTTTTATTCTCTGCCCCGTCCTGGGCTAGGCACGGGGCACACAGAGTTGAGTTAAATGTGTGCCCTCCAGCGGCTGACGATCTAGTGGGGGTCGGACAATCACCCCTCACCACGCAGCATGATCAGAGCTCTAAGGGTGCCAGCACCGGGCTGTGATAGCAGAGAAAGCCCCTGACCAGCCCAGAAGGACACGCAGGTTGGGAAATAATTCTTAGAGGAAGTTAACATCTGAGTGGGGTTTTCGAGGATGGATAAGAGTCTGTGGAGCCGTAAAGAAGGGAAAGTGCAGAACAAGGACAGGAAAAGCTGCCAAAGTGTTCAGTCTGGCTGACTACAAGCAGTCCTGGACAGCCCCATCACATGAAGGGGCCCATAAAGCATGCTAAGAAATTTCTTCTTTTTCTTGTTTACCTTTCCAAGGTGCCAAAGAAGGGTTAGGCCAATGTGTGAGACACAGAAGGTGTTGAGAAAGCAGATGTGTGCTGTCCATTCAGTTGGATTTCTCCCTGCTGCCTCCTAACCCCCATGAGATTAGAAGCTTCTGGATGCCAAAGTCCAGATACTTGTGTATATTTGTGTGCATCCCCAGAGCAATGAACACAGTCGTGACACTTCACAGACACTCACTCAATATTTGCCTTGACCAACAATTGCACGATGCATTGGGTTTGGCCAAGCACCTGTAACATTGGGTAACTTTTACCTGCCCCAAGCTTGCCAACGTGCTAGGCATTTTGTATGTGCTACTCACCTGATGTCATTTGTCACCAGTAACAACACAACAAGATTGACATGCCACCTCTATTTTGCAGGTGAAGAAACTAAGGGTCAGGGGGCAACTGGCAGGTCTATCTGACTGTGTGACTCTAAACTTCCACATCGGTTCCCATTTCACAGGTTAGACAAACTGAGCTCACCTCCCTTGCCCAGGCAGAGAACATTGAATTCAGAAAAAAAGCCCTGAAGCATGACTTGTTTGACTTGGCAGAGTGTCCAGCTCAAGAGAGTTGTGTACACACGCATTTCATCACTTGCGACCCTTTCATGGCGAATCCTCCGGGGACCCAGCAGCTGACCAGCTCCAGCCGTTCGGGCTTGCTGAGGCCAAGCGGGCTCTGTCAGCCTCTGTCTGCCAAAGTCCTGGCCACCAGGGAGGGCCTGGCACCCTCTTGCCCACCCCCTGTGCAGTCCTGACTTGGGGAAGACAACCTCCCAGCAAACTGCCTGAAGCCCAAGAGGTGAGATTAAAGGCATCCAAGTCGGCCCCCACCCCACCTGGATCTATGAGGCCACAGGGCTGAGACTTGGCCTTGTCACAGTCCTGTCACCTATGCCTCAGTTTCCACACCAATGGAAAGGAAAAACCGCACGGACCTTCCTGAACGTTGGGAGGATGAAGGGGAATAGCAGCATCGACCAGCCCAGCTGCGTCAGAGACTCTTGAGGGCACCTTAAAATGCAGGTTCCAAGGCCGGTCCTGCCATCTGATCCTGGGGCCCAGGGAGCTGTATATCTAATGGACTCTGCAGGTGATTCTGGTGGGAAGCCAGGTGGGGGATGCAGTGAGATCATCTCATCAACAGTGAGACCGTCTCACTGTAGGAGACCCCGACACCCCGAACACCCATAGGGCCCGGGAAATGTCATTAGTCCCTCCAACTCCAGCCAGCCTTATGCCTCTCTCTGATGGTATCACCTGTCTAGGGACCAGGGCATCCCCCCTCCCTCCCCTCCCCTCCCCACTATCCCATCCGTTTTCTCTCCGACAAGAACCTCGGAACCTCTCACTCCATTCCCCTCTCCTCCATCCCTGTAGTGGCCACTGGGACCAAACCCTATTCACTCCTCACTCCTCCCGGCCTCCAGCCTCCCCCAGTCCATCCAACCTGCCATATTCCTCCACCCCATACATGGCCCTGCTCCCATCACCCGTTTCGGTGGACGCTAACATCCTGTAAAATCAGACTCTTTCACCAGCAAGGAATTGAGTCAGACTTCCCAACTCACCTGTCCCTCCTGGGCTACCACCACCCAGGGCTCCCATCAAACCCACACTCCTGTTCTTCTCCCCTGCACCCCCTACTTCCAACCTGCATGATTTCTCCTCTCCAGCCTCACTCCTCCTCCTGGACCTCTACCCGCTGCCACCAGCTCCACCAGTCCCAGTTCTAGCCCCCCATCAAGGCCATCTCAAAGGTCACACCCTCTACAGAACTGCCCCTGGGTCGCTTACAAGCACTGGGTGCCAGTGCCGCCCCGGCCCCCTCACCGGCCACACTCCGTCCCTGTGTTCCCCTTCCTCTCCCCATCTGCCTTCCAGCATCCTCCTCTGGGCCCGGGAAGCTGCTCTGCAAACTAATAGCCCTGGGTCCCCAGCTCCCTCCCTCGGACTCAGGCAGGCTGCTCCACCCCCACCTCCCCGGGTCTCCCTCCTTCCCTCCCTGCCCACCTCCAGCCCAGGGCACTGGGCACTGCAGTATCTCTTAGAATCTCCCTTCTCCCTGCTCTCCCCTTTGCAGATGGCACATCTGCTCAATTCTCCCCAGATGACCCAGTTCGAGGGTGCCATTTCCTGCCGGGGCCTGACGAATACACGTCCTGTACCAAAAACAGCCACGTTCAAATGGCCATGTCAATTGGGCCCTCCAAAACCACCTGCTTCCTCGGGTAGATCATGCTATTTCTCCATCCAGCTCCTGGGGCACTGCTATCTCCCTTTCTAAATCCCCAGGATGTCCAGGGGCGAGCTCAGCTTCTGGGGAGGAGGGAAGCTCCCTTGTCTGGAAACAGGAAGGCAGGACTGGCCCTGAGCTGTCGGAACATTGGAGCCCATGCCCTTGAAAGAACAGGGATGTATGAGTTTCCCAATTAATGTTCACTTCTAGAGGATGCTTGTGCAGACCCCTGAGTGGGAGAAAGGATGGGGGGGATGGAAGAGTGGGAAGGAGGAGGTAGAAAGTCCCTGATGTTTCACCAGACCCCCATGGGCAAACAGACACCTGAGGGGCTGGATTGCGTGCACCCCACCCACTCAGCATCTCGGGGAGAGAATGGGTGAATAAGTGACTTGAAATTCCTACCAACTCAATACTCACAGGCATATGATCTAATAATAATCAGATTCTAGAAAGGCTCCAAGTTCGATTCTACTCTGATCCTTGGAAAGGCCCAGAAGAAGTTTGACAGGAGCATGTCATAACCACCCAAATCTCCTTCTTGGTTTCCCAGCCACCATGCACTCTGAAGACTCTTGCTCCAAACTCAAACCCCACGAAGATCAAAAGATCCCTGAATGCAGGTTCCAAAGAGACACAGACGTTATTGCAACATCCTGACCCATCTCGGACATAAATTCCATTAAAGTTCCATGAAACAGTAAGTAGGTGTTTGAATTAATACCAATATTTATTGGGGTTTAACGAACATCCACACCAGTATATATGTCCGAGCTTTATCTACATGTCCCTTATAGAGTTATTAAAACCCCAAAATACAATTTCAATCATCAGCAGGAGTGTAATGAACACACAGTAACGAGTCCCGTTCAATCGGACTCCTCCGATCCAGGAAGCAATTACTCATTCATGACACTTAATTTGAAGTGTTACCACAGATTTGTATCTCCTGAAGCCACAAGAAGTTAGATCATAGTATTTCTTGTTAGAACTTAGAGAGCAAGTTCGCTTCAGAGGGAGGATGGAGACTGGGTCCGAGAGAGGCGGGAAGAGACATGAACAGCTGGGAACCAGTTGGGTGGCCTCCAGAGAAGGAAGATGAGTGTGGTCCCCGGAGTGAGAACACCTCCCTGCTCTCGCCAGCACATTGGCTTTCTGCAGCGTGGCCTGGCACGGGCCTCCCATGCCCGGGAGTCCCCAGGGTTGAACCCTTCCAGGGATGCAAAGCTCATTACCACAGAAAGAAAGGTGCCCCTTGTAACCTTGGAAAGTCACTTCTTCTCACCCCACCACGGCAATCAGAGACTTGCCTCTTAATTTAAATATGCCGTCTCCATCCACAGGAACAAGATTATTTTAAATAGGTGTCATTCCACCAAATCTTTTCTACCTGCACAAAAATCACCCCATTACTGAGTGCTTAGGGCCAAGGTCCAGCGGGGCACCTTGCCTGCTTCTGGGCAGTGGGTCTCACCTGGGGATGATTTTTGGCCCCCAGCACATTTGGCTGAGTCAGGACATTTCGGGTTATTACAACTCAAGGTTACCACTGGTACCTACTGGGTAAAAGGCAGCAATACTGACATTCTACAAGCAACATTGTAGAATGTTGTTTGTAGACAGCAATACAACACTGGGACGGCAATACAATATTCTACAAGGCACAGGACAACCCCGTGTCCCCCAACAGACTCATCCAGGATATCAATCGTGTTGAGGTGGATAAAACTTGTTCTAGATCTAGATCTGGCCCCAACGCATTAAAGAATAAAACAGGAATGGCAGATAGTGTTCACGTGTGGTCTAATTTGATCTTTACCTCGTTAGTATCCCCGTCCTACAGATGAGGAAACTGAGGCCCCTGATGGTTAAATAACTTGTCTGCAGTCGCACAGAAAGTGGCACAGCTGAGCTGATCCATGATCCATCTGCCTCCCAAGATCTTCGTAAGACACAACACCTCATCCTGAGGAGCAAGTTGCTGAAGGTTTGTCAGAGACCAAGGTCTTCTCTCAGAGGTAGAACTTCCAGACTGGTGCATACTTCCAATTCATGCAAATCCAAGCAGGTTTCATTATACACAGAAAACTCAGGTCACTGTGGGTCAAAAATTCCCTTGAAATTTGCCATGTTGAACCCTCTTGCAATGGAAACTGGTTTTCCCCCTAGTTTTGACCCCCAAACAGGACAAACCCTGTGTTCAGCCAGCTTTCACTGTTTAGAAATTTACACTGAACATCCATGGAAAGGCCATGTCCTGGAAGCTCTCAGGAAGTGGACAAACCTTGTGAATTCAGATAGGTGAATTCAGCTATGAGGCACAAAAAAATTCCATATTCTTTCTCTTTGAGTGTTGATCCAAAATCAGGTGCCTTGGGGAATACATTTGTCTTATATTCATCACAGTTTCAAAGAGCCCCTAGAAAAAAAAATGAACACACTCATTAAGAACTGATTACCATTTTCATTCATTGAAAGATATCCTCCAACAGACCCACAGGGTCACGCAGGAAGGGAAGGGGGCTTTGATGTGCTTAGTTGAGCTCATACGTATTGCAGGAGGGGACGCCGAGACACACGGAGGAAGGATTCACTCCAGGGGCTCTTTGGAGCAGTGCCACAACAGACCCCCAACTCCCAGGACAGTGCTTTTTTGCATTCTGGAGCAAGGCTACTCTCATCTGAATACACCTTAATGTATGCTTATCGGAATCCGTTGTGGCCCAAAGCACTAAATATAACGGCCAGTTAGTGTCTCCAGTTGAAGGGAAAGAGGGGAGATGGAGGCAAGTGTTGAGCAGGCCCCTTTTCACAGTAAGTTCAAGGATATCTCATAGAAAAATGATGCTAAAAAGGGCCTCAGAGGGCATCCAGTCAGACTCCCACCCACTTACCCTGCAGGTGGAAAGACTGAGATCAAGAACTTTAAAGCTCCTTGAGCAGATATGTTGTCATGGTCAAATACCAGGTGCCCTCAAAACTAGCACTGACTCCCTTCTAACCCCCCTCCTGATTAAGGAAATATTCATGAAGATAGACACAAAGGAGGCAATAGAGAGAGAAAGGGAAGAACAGAATTGATACACAGAAAACCAGATCAGTGCAGTGGAGTATTAGCTGGAGAAATCCTGCCACCACCCAGGAAAAAGGACCAATAGCCAGCATGATGAGCAAACTGATGATATAAGGCAAGAAAACTCTATTGTAGTGACACAACAGCTACAAAGCAGGAATTCCAGAGAGTCCAGGTCAGACAGGAAGTCAGCCCTGACTTAAGGACTAACAGAAAAACAATTTCCCTGATATGAAGAAAATCTCTCTTTGTGCTGAGGTTTCATGTTTTAAGTACTAGCCAAAATTAAGGTGCTAATGCCTTGGTGATTTTTTTCTTAATATAAAGGATGAAAAGAAAAAATTCCACACTAGAGTAAAAAAAATGATTCAGCATCAGACCTTTCCTCCACATTCCCAAATGACAGAACCCAGTGGAGCCTTCTCCATGGAACAGGAGAAACAGTGACCCAATAATCTATCTCTGCCAAGAAGCTGCTCATTGATGAAGCTAAAAAAAGAAATTTTCAAAGGGCAAGGACTTTGAAAGTATATCCTTCACTTGCCCTTTAGGAATTAAACAGTGACCTTCAAAGAAGTTCTCTAGACAAGTAAAAACTCTATCAAAATACACAAAAACCAAAAAGAGTGTTGATGTTAAAGATAAATAATATACATTTAACCTCGCTTTAAAATAGATGAGGCATCATGTTTGCCTATTGATATGTTAATTATTTGTTTTATTTAGGTTCATAGTTGCTTATCTGACATTCCTGAAGTCAGATGTGCCTGTAAACTTAGAAATTTTCAGATTCTAGAAAGGAATGTTAGTGCACATGGGGAACATTGGCAACCATCCCACTAGGTCTGAATGTTGGTGTCACACAGAGCACCCTAGTCCCCTCCTCCATGTGAGGACACAGTGAGAAGTCTTCATCTGGTAAGATGGCTGTCACCCAACCCTGCTGGCACCCTGATCTCAGACTTCCAGCCTCCAGAACTGTAAAAATAAACATTTGTTGTTTTTAGGTCACCCAGTCTGTGCTATTTGTTATAGCAGCCCAAATGGACTAAAACACTCCCCTCACCCTGAAATATGTGAAGTAGCACCCCCAAATCCAACACCGAGATAGCTCTAAGCCAAAACATGAATATTCACACTACGTGAGATAAAATAGAGGCAATAAATATCTCCATGTCAATTGAGGTCAGATTCATCCACCAAATAAATGATGAAACAATTTTCATTTTCAGAAAATTTTGGATCTCAGAATTACAGATAAAGACTTGAAACCTGTAAATAATACCTAGGATTGATAAGGTAGCTGGAAGAAGATGCTTTATTGCTTCATGAATGGAAGTTTATATTCACAAAACGCTTTCTGGATTTTAATTTGGAATGTTTCAAAGCCTAAAAAATTAAGTAAATGTTCTCTGTTCTAGAAATCTGCTGCTAGATATTGATCCTAAGGAAATCATCAGAAATGGGTACAAAGTCTCCACTTTCGGAAGTTCAACCTAGAATTGTTCAAGATGTCCAAAAACAGAGATGGTTAGATAAATCATGGCACATCTTAAAAAGGAAAACTTGATAGGCATTAAAAACGACATGATGCAAGAATGTTCAATTATGTAGAAAGCTGATGACAGAATAATAAGTGAAAAAAATTACAAATCAATTTATTCTGTATAATGCCATTTTATTAAAAAAAAGAAAAGAAAGATTGGACTTTCCTGGTGGCACAGTGGTTAAGAATCCTCCTGCCAATGCAGGGGACACAGGTTCAATCCCTGGTCTGGGAAGATTCCACATGCTGTGGAACAACTAAACCCGTGCGCCACAACTACTGAGCCCACACACCACAACTACTGAAGCCCGCGTGCCTAGAGCCAGCGTTCCGCAGCAAGAGAAATCACCTCAATGAGAAGCCCACACACCGCATTGAAGAGTAGCCCCTGCTCGCCGCAACTGGAGAAAGCCCGGTGCAGCAATGAGTACCCAAAGCAGCCAAAAAAAAAAGAGAGAGAGAAATATATGCAGAATGTGAGTACATACACAGAAAAGAAAGACTGGAAAGGTATATAACCAAAGACTGAAGATAGTGGTCATCTCTGGGTAGTGTGAGTTTTTTTTAATGATTGTGTTCTTCTTTTTGCAAAACTCTACTTTCTAAAGTTTCTATAATGAACATGCTAATTTTTATAATATAAAAATAATTATGAAAAATAAACAAAATGCCTTTTTTTTGTACAAAAATGAAGTGATCTGATTAAGAAAATATAAGACTACATTGGCAACATGCCAGACACAGACAAGATATACAATGTGTGCTCGTACAAGGGAGGGAATTAATATAGTCTGGATGGTAGATTTATGTAATATTAGCATTGGAGGGGAAACTACCAAAACTCCATTTACAGCTGGGAAACTGAGGCCTAGAAAGGAGGAGGAAGGTGGGACTTGACCTGAGGCAGCCTGAGTCTAGAAACTCCTACAATGACCCATACCTGACTGTGTTTTTTGTGACTTCTCCCCCTAAGTTCTATCTTCGAGAAATTGGCTGAGCTCAAGTGTGAGTACCAGGACTGTTCAAATGGTAAAATTCACCATAAAGAGGAAAAATTAATAAGAAAACATGAGGGTTCATTGTCTAGTTTCCTTTTGCTGCCCAAATTACACATGCAAATATAGATTTTGGAACTTCATCTGAGCTGAGGAGATGTTGTCGTCTTTCCCTAGAGGACAAGGAAAAGGTCGCCTTTGAGGAAACCAGACAGGGACCCCATAGCCAAGAGGACAGAAATCTCCATCACAGTTTCTGCAAATCTAGTCCCTTCCACATGACATAAAAGGTAGATTTGACTTCAGTGCAACATGGAAACCCAAAACTTTGTCACTGAGGCATAAAAGATATTAATTTTGGTAGCAAAAGATATTTATTCTTCATCACTGGTTCAACAAAGGGCTGTTTTCTCAGGTTAAAAATATATGTCCTCTCCTCCTCAATCATGTGATTCATGCTAGTGATAAATTACCATCCCTCATATACTGTCCTTTGATTACTCATTATCACCCCTGCTTCCAGGATGGAGAATCAACCCCAGTAGCTCCTGCCTCAGTGAATGACTGGGCACAGGACAGATTCCTCTATGTTCTTATAAAATATTCCAAACCAAAGAAATCATTCTAGGGACTTCCCTGGCAGTCCCGTGGTTAAGACTCCATGCCTCCAATGAAAGGGGTGCAAGTTTGATCCCTGGTTGGGGAACTAAGATCTTACATGCCACCCAGCCAAAAAATTTTTTTAAAAAAATTAATTAATTAATTTAATTTAATTAATAATCATGAGATTCCTTGAAAAAAAGAAAAGAAATCATTCTAAATCTTGCCCCTCCCACCACACATCCCCTTATAGCTCTGGGGAGAAGTGGAAAGGGAATTGTCGGCAGATTTGTGGAGACTTTGAGACTGTCCTTCAGTTTGCAGAGGCAAAAACAATGTCTTTCCAGACATGCAAAAGCAGAAAGAATTCATCACAAGCAGACCTGCACTAGAAGAACTGTAGAAGTTCTTTGCACAGAAGGAAAATGATACTAAGTGAAAACCTGGATTTACACAAAAGAATGAAGAGCACCAGAAGTGGTAACTCCATGCGTGACTATAAAGGTGCTTTTCTTGTTATTCAAAACTCTTTGAAAGATAACCAACTATTTGGTTAGCCAAAAAGTTCGTTCAGGTTTTTCCATAAGATGTTACAGAAAAACCCTAACGAATTTTTTGGCCAACCCAATACTTGAAGGAAAGGTAAAAGCAATGTACTGTGGGGTTGGTTTATAGCACATGTAGAAATAAAACGTGTGACAATAGCACAAGGTCAAGAGAGAGGAAATAGAAGTATACTGTTATAAGGTTCTTATACTATACATTAAATTAAAGATGCATATTAAAAACCCTAAAGAAACCACTAAAATAACTCAAGAAAAAAGTAGGCTAACAAACCAATCAATGAGATAAAATAGAAACATAATAAAAATATTCAACCCAAAGGAAGGCAGAAGAGGGGGAGAAGTTCACAGAACAGATGAGACAAACAGGAAACCAATAGCAAGATGGTCGATTTAAACCATAGCAATAATAGCTTCAAAATTAATGATCTAAACATGACAATTAAAAGGCAGAGTTTGTCAGATTGGATTAAAAATAAACAAAACAAGACCCAACACTATGCTACCTACAAAACAACTCACTTTAAATATAAAAACCCTAACACCAAACAAAAGAAAGTGGGTGTGGCTACATTAATATCAGACAAAGTAGATTTCAGAGCAAAGAATAATAAAAAGATAACAAAGGGCATTTCATAGTGAAAAGGGTTAATTCATCAAAAAGACATTCCATTCCTAAATGTTTATACAGTTAGTAACAAAACCTCAAATTATGTGGAGCAAAACTGTTAGAACTGCATGGAAAAAAAGACAGATTCACAAGTTTAGTTGAAGATTTCAATATCCCCTTTTCAATCATTGACTGAACAAGCAGACAGAAAATCATTAATAGGACTTGAACACTATCAACCAACTTGACCTAATTGACATTTGTAGAGCACTTCACCCAACAGCAGTGGAATACGTATTCTTTTCAAGTGATCATGAAATAGTCCCCAAAATAGAGCATATTCTGGACCACAAAACAAGTCTCAATAATTCAAGTCATACAAAGTATGTTCACTGACCACTAAGGAATTAAATTGAACATCAATAACACAAAGATATCTAGAGAATCTACAAGAATTCTGGAACTAAATAACTCATGGGTCAAAGGAGAAATCAGAAGGAAAATTAGAAGGTAGTTTGAACTAAATGAAAACGAAAATAATCAAAATTTATAGGATGTTGCTAATGTATCGTGGTAAAATGCATAGCTTTAAATGCTATATTAGAAAAGATGAAAGAAAGGTCTCAAATCAGTGATTTCTTCCACCTTAAAAAGCTAGCTAGGGCTTCCCTGGTGCCGCAGTGGTTGAGAGTCCGCCTGCCGATGCAGGGGACACGAGTTCGTGCCCCGGTCCAGGAGGATCCCACATGCTGCGGAGCGGCTGGGCCCGTGAGCCATGGCCGCCGAGCCTGTGCTCCACAACAGGAGTGGCCACAACAGTGAGAGGCTCACGTACCGCAAAAAAAAAAAAAAAAAAAGAAAACAAAAACAAGCTAGCTAAAGAAGAATAAGCCCCAAATTAAGCAGACAAAAAGGAAATAAAATAATCAGAAGGGAAATCAAAGAAATAGAAACCAATAAAAATCAATAGAAAAATATCAATAAAACCGAAACTGGTTCTTTGGCAAGATCAATAAAATTGACAAAACTCTAGCCAGACTAATTAGGGAAAATAGAAGAACCAAATTGCCAATATCATAAATAAGAGAGGTGACATCACTATAAATTCTACAGATACTAAAAGGATAATCAGGGAACATTATTAAAAACTTTATGCCAAAAACTCAACAATTTAGATGAAATGGATAAACTACCAACACTCACAGCAGAAAAATAAATAACACAAACGGCACTTTAATTATTAAAGACATTGAAATTTTAGTTAAAAACTTTCACAAAAGGAAAGATCAGGCCAGATGGCTTCACTGGTGAATCCTACTCAAATATTGCAGGAGATAATATCAAACTCTTCCAGAAAATAAAAGGAGGAATATTTCTAAGTGCATTCTATAAAGCCAGCACAACCCTGATATGAAAACAAGATTAAGATACTAAAGAAAACTATAGTGCAATAGCCCACACGAAAATAAATACAAAAATTATTTTTAAAAATTTTTACATATGTAAAAGTACACTATGACCAAGTGGGTTTTCTCCTGGCAATACAAGGTTGGTTTAATTTTTGAATGTCAATCAATGTAATTCATCATATTAACAGACCAAAAAATGAAAAACCATATGATCATCAATCAATATATAAAAGCATCTGGCCAAATCAAGCATCCAGTTTTTAGCAAACTAGCAATAAAAGGAAACTTCCTCAATGTAATAAGGAGCGTCTTCCAAAAACATATGCTAGCATCAGATTTAATGGTGAAAGACTGACTTCTTTCATCCTAAGATCAGGAACAAGCCATAGAACTTCACTCTCACCACTTCTATTCACCACTGTACTGGAAGTTCTCAGCAGTGCAGAAAGACAAGGAAAAGAAATAACAGGAATCCAGATGAAAAAGAAGACGTAAAATTGTTTTTATTCACAGGCATGATAGTCTACATAGAAAATTCTATGTAATATACAAAAAAAGTGACTAGAACAAATAAGTGAGTATAGCAAGGTTGCTAGATAAAAGAATGATAATAAAAAAATATATTTCTATATACTGGCAACAATCAGATTGAAATGAAAAAAATAATTACAGTAGCAATAAAAAATAAGAAACACTGGTGGATAAGTCTAATGAAAGATGTACAAGGCCTGAGCACAGAAAACTACAAAATATTACTGAGAAAAATTAAGGTCTAAATGAATGAAGAGATTTATTGTAATCATGAACCAAAAGATTCACTCTTATTAAGATGTCAGTTCTCTAATTGATCTATAGATTCAATGCAATTCCCAACTAAAATCCCAGCAAGCTTTCTTACAGAAATTGACAAACTGACTCTAAAATTCTTATGGAAGTGTAAAGGGCCTAGAATGGAAAAAAAAAAAAAAACTTTTGAAAAGAAGAATATAATTGGAAGATTAACACTACTTGACTTCAAGATTTTTGAAGCTGCTGTAATAAAGACAGTGTGGTATTGGTGTCAAGATAGGCAAATAAATCATATTCTAGAAGTAAACCCACATAATTGAAATTGATTTTCAACAAAGATGTAAAGGTAATTCAGTGGAGGAAAGGTAGTCTTTTCAATAAGTGGTGCTAGAACAATCAAAGAATCATATGCAAAAAAAAAAAGAACTTTAATCCATACATCATATACAAAAATTAACTAAAAACAAATGATAAACCCAAATGTAAAACATTAAACTATAAAACTCTTAGAAGAAAATTTTTGTAATCTTCAATGAGGCAATGATTTCTTAGCTACAACACCAAAACACAATTGTTAAAGGAAAAAAAACCATAATTGACCTCAGCAAAACTAAGAACCTGTGCTCTTCAAAAGACATTGATAAGAAACTGAAAAGGCAAGACACAGAATGTGAGAAAATATCTGCAAATGGTATATCTGATAAAGAACCATCACCAGAATATATAAAGAACTTTGAAATCTCAATAATAAAAAACTAATTTTAAAATTGTCAAAATATATACAGATATATAAAGAACTCTAAAATCTCAATAATAAAAAAACTAATTTTAAAATAGGCAAAAATCTGAATAATTTACCAAAAAAAAAAGGACGGCAAATAAGTATATGAAAAGATGCTCAACATAATTAGCCATTCGGGAAATGGAAGTTAAAAGCACAATGAACTACCGACCTCTTAAGATGTCTAAAATTAAAAAAGACTGACCGCACCAAGTGTTGATGAGCAACTGAAACCCGTACATTGCTGGTGGGAATGTAAAGTGGTACCCGTACATTCCTGGTGGGAATGTAAAGTGATACAATCACTTTGGAAAACAGTCTGGCAGTTTCTAAAAATCCAGCCATTCATATGACCCAGCCATTCTACTCCCAGGTATTTACCCAAGAAAAATAGAGAGAGAGATATGTTGGTACAGGGTCTCATACATGATTGTTCATAGCAACTTTATTTGTATTAACACAAAACTGGAAACAATCCAAATGTCCATTAACAGGTGAAGGGATAAATAAATCATGGTACAGCCACACAACAGAATACTACTTGGAAATAAAAAGGAAGGAACTATTTCTACTCATAACCACATTGATGAATCTCAAAGTAATGACGCTGAGTGAAAGAATCCACGTGTGGAAGAGTACAAACTGTGCGCTTCCATTTAAATAAAACTCTAGAAAACGCAAGCTAATCTCTAGGGACGGAAAGCAGATTGGTGGTTGCCCAAGGACGGGGCAGGGAGAGGTGCAGTGCGGAGGGGCAGGAGGGAGGGTTTACAGAGGAGCATGGAGAAACGTTTGGAGGTGATGGATATGTTTGCTACCCGGATTGTGGTGACATGGGTGTATATGTATGTCAAAACTTATCAAACTGTACACTCTAAACCTGTGTGGTTTATCATTTGTCAACTAAACCTCAATAAAGCTGTCAAAAATTATGATGGACTGTGCTTCCTGGACCCACAACCCTGGTCCTTTCACCTGAATTACTCACCTGGGTCTTACACTAGTGGGAAATTCCTGATAAATGAATGTCTCCGTGTTTCTGCCAGCTACTCTACATTACAGGTTGAAAAGAGATCCTCATCACAGTCAAGCATCCTGGCAGCCAGCTCTGACATTTCACCTTGAGGTCCTGGACTTATATTCCAACCATCTCCCCAAGCAGCTCTAGGAGTTGCTTCAGAACCTGGGACTCAGACACAGTTGTAGCTCCAGGCTCACATCCAGCATTTGCACTGCAGTGCTCTCTGCTCACAAAGAACAGTGCCCCTCCCTCCAACCAGGGTCAGACTTGCAGCCCTGTCAACAGTTAAGACAGCTGTGTGCAAAGTTCGTACAAAAACATAGGCATGCACATTCACACATTTGTCCCAGGGAGAGGCCCTCCAATTCTCCCTTCAAGACTTCCTTTGGGCTTTGTTGCAATAACCATGCTTATTTACTTTTTTTGTTCATGCATAAGACCTAAGGCAATATCTGGTGTATGTTTGGGGTTTTTTTTCCAACGTGCAGTAGATTTCACAGTTGGGGAAGGAGAGATACTGAAAAAAAAAAAAAAAGTGTTGGCTAACTAGAAAGGTGACAGCATCACTGAGCTAGAAAGGACTTCAAGATGATGATCTGGGCCAATTCACTCATTTTACAAGTGAGGAACCCAGAACCCAGGGACTAGACGGGATCTCCCTAAGGTCACCCAGTAAGTTAGTGACCAAGATGGAATATAAATCCCAAATCTTTCAACTCTCCCCTCAGGCTCTTGCCTTTATGCTGCAGTTTGAGAAAGAGACAGAATAACCAGGAAAAGCAAATGGAAAAACCTGAAAAAGGACAGAGAAGTCTGGGAGAATTTAGTGTCAGTGAAAAACAACAGTCCTACATGGAAGGCACCAGAGTGTTCCAGTGCGATATCAGCTGATGTCCCAACGGGAACCAGGAATTCCATAGACAAAGCTAAGTCATATTGCATTGCCTCTGCCTGAGAGGAAATTACTTCCCATTTAAAGTGGTTAAAACAAAAGGTGGCCAGTGCCTAAATGGCTGAGGCTATCAGCTGAGCACCACTTCCAAAGTGCTTCATCAGGAAACGAGTGTGGGAGCACATACTTCCTACGTGTATGTTTATCTATAAATTAAACACAGGTATTGTTGATTGAGATGAATACAAATAACAGTCCTAGTATTTTCTCCTTGTCTTCAATGACAAGTGCCTCAATGTACCCTTTCCCCTCGGAAAACCACCAACATAGAACATTCCATCAAATGGAACAGAGTCCCCGCCTGGGGTCTGGAGACCTGGAGCCTATTGCAGCCTTGTGACACCCCATCTCATCCAATTCTTCCCTCCATCGTGCAGACCTGGAAGCTGAAATGCAGAGAGATGAAATCAGACTTGCCAAAGGTCCCACTGTTAAGAACTCTAGGAGGCAAAATTTGGACTTGGACCCAGATCTGACACCAGAGCTGTGTTTGTTTTGGGGGCCACAGGTTCATCCCAGGAGAGCCCCCGAGGCATGTAAGCAGGCAACACTCAGTGAAAATGGAAGTTGATCTCCAAGGTTCCAAGGTAGAACAACCAGCTCCTAGAATGTCATGGCAAAAACATTAGCGTCTAAACAACAAGATCCTCCTGTATAGCACAGGGAACTATGTTCAATATCCTGTGATCAACCATAATGGAAAAGAATAGGAAAAAGAGTGTATACCTATGTATAACTGAGTCACTTTGTTCTACAGCAGTAATTAACACAACATTGTAATTCAACTATACTTTAATTAAAAAAAATTTTTTTTAAACATTAGTGTCTACAGCTTAGTTGGGGAGACAGACATCACTCCAAATAAATAAGCATTTAAAATTTGCAGTATGCTATGGGAGGGAGATGCATGTAATGTGAGAGGAAGGATAGGAGGAACATTTGAATTGAGAAGCCAAGGAGGTAGCGGTGCCTTCTTTGTGTGCTTTGTGGATTTCACAAGGTGATGCCTCGGATGGATGTCGGGGGGAAGGGAGGAAGGTTCACGGCACCCCTCCCCCATTGGCATTCTCTAACAGGGTTAAAATTCTCAACTTACTCCAAATCAAGATGCCAGCTTCACGCAGCAGTCTGTAAAGGGGCTAACAGCCAATTTATGTTATTAGGAATTCTGCTGTGAACTTACCCAATTTGCCACCACTGTATGCATGTTTAATGTTTCCTGTTAGGAATCAGCTGTGTTACTGTTCTGTCCCCGTCATTTCAAGCTCCCCTCTTCCCTGCCTTCTTTTTATGAACGTGGCGCACCGATTAATATTCTGGCAGTTCACATGATCGTTCTCAATCCATGTGAATAACCACCTCCTATATTACCACTTGTTAGTTTCTGAAGTTTTTAGCCTACATTGGAATGTTCTTTCCAGCAGGGCCCAGGGCTAGGCCTGGAGCTGTTGCTTAGTAAATTAGTAAAATGCATTCTCTCTACCCCTGGAGAGTGCCCATTCCCCAAGCCCAAGCTGTGGCTCCTTCCCCAAGGATGGAGAGAGAGACAGGAGGGAAACAGACACAGAGAGAGACAGAGACAGAGCAAACAGAGGGACCAGAGCCACCAGAGACAGAGACAGAAAGAGAGACAGGGAGAAATAGAGACAGAGAAACAGAAACAGAGAGGAAAGCTCCCCTGCCATTTGAGGCATTTAGAACCCTCTAGATAGCAAATTGTTTTCATAATGCACTTGGAAGAGGTGTGATATCAGAGTTCAGGTAAGGTGCCCCAGCAATGCTTACAAACTGCCTAACAGGGACATAAAGTTTTATTTATGAATCAGCATCGGAAGAAAGAAGGAAGGAAGGAAGGAAGGAAGGAAGGAAGGAAGGAAGGAAGGAAGGAAGGAAGGGAGGAAAGGAGAAAGGGAGGCATAGGAAAAAGCCCAGAGGGTCCAGGGGGCAGGACTGGTTATAGCTGTATCCCCAGGGCCTGGTGCATTGCTACGGAGCTCCAGAAAGATCTGGAACAGACACCCAGAAGCCACAATCAGGCCAGGATAACAGATGATAAAAAGAGTACCCACCTTTTACTGAGCATCTATTCTATACCAAGTACTTGTGTAGGTACTTCAGATTCATTAACTGCTGACTCCTAGCAAGGGTGCTTTGAAGTAAAGATTGATTACTCCATTTTATATGCAGGAAAGGAAGCCCAGAGTGGTGAAGTGACTTTCCCACACCTCATAGCTAACTAATAACAGAGCCAGGGCTGAAACCCAGTTCCCTCCCCTGCCCTGACTGTCTCAAAGGATTCTTGTGTGGACCAGGTGACTGGAGATGCAGCATTGGAGGAGGGAGCCAGAGGTGCAGCCTCAGCACTTCACTGACCGAATCAGCAGGATCCTCAGGGCCGGCCCAGCCCACAGCTTCGGATCTGCCAGCCAATCAGCACGGCAGGAAGCTCCTTCTGCAACTCCTCTGCCCTTATGTCCCAGAGGGGCTAATCTGCAAGGCCAAGACCACAGCACCTTATCAGAACATCTTCACCTCCTGGGGACGCAGCCCAGCCAACTCAGAACAGCAATTTCCTCTAGATCTTCCCCCAGAAGCCCCAATCACAGGCATCACAAATTAAAACAAGAAACCCCAAAATGAAATTTGAGGGGGGCCCTCCCATGTAGGGCCTAGCCTAGAGCAAAGGCCACAGGGAAATATATGTAGCAAAAGCCTTTTCCTCTTTCTCCATCTGGTGAGCTCCTGACTACCCCATGAAACCCCAGCTCAAATGCCCTTCCCCCTGGAAGATTTCTCAATGCCTCCCCTACATCCAGGTATAGTGGTCAGTGCTCTGACAATACTTTGTCCACTTGTCTCCCTGAATTGCAGTTGTTTGGTTTTGTATCTCCCCCACCAGACTATAACCTGGTGGGTATAAATATAGGCAATAAAACCAAGCGACTTAGAATGAATAAAAGATTTAATCACAGTTGATTAAGTTACTAGCTCTGTGACCTTGGGCAAGATGGCCTTTCTGAACCAGCTGGCTCATCTGCAAAATGGAGATAACATAGGTCTATCACTGTGGGAATTAAGCAGTTCAAGTGCTAGAAATATAGCAGCCACTTCAGGAACATTAGCGCCACCCCTCCCTCCCCCCAGCATTATACCTACCACTCTGAGATTCTCACCAATGCTTGTTTAAAGGAATCACTGAATGGGTGGAATTAAATGAAATGCTGAGGTTTTACTCAATACATGAGCCTTAGGAGAGCAAGGAGAGATCTGACTCAAGGAAGGGCCCCCAGCTCCCAGCCAAAGAAATGGGTCCACACAGCCAGATCCTACCACTCCTGTTTCTTCTTCTTGGATTCACAGAAAGACTACATTTCCCAGCATCCCTTACAATTATGTTAGGATCATGTGACTAGGTTCTGGCCAGTGGGATGGGGCTTGACATAATGGGCACCTTTAGAAAATGGAAAATGATCCTCCATTCTTTCTCCCTCTCTCTCTCTCTGGCTGGAGGTGAAGGCCTCCAAAATAGTGGAGCTGCATGATAGAAGGAGCCCAGTTTCCTGAGTCAACACTTAAAGGAGAGCCACCAACCCTCAGTGGATGTTAACATGAGCAAAGAATGAACTTCTATTATGATAAGTCACTGGAATGCCAAGGTTTTTGTTATAGCAGCTAGCGTTACCTATCCTGACTGATACAGAAATAGGAGACAGAAAGGGATAGAAAATCTTTTGAAATTCTAAAGTAGGTGGCATCAGCTTATCAATCAAGAGGTGGAAAGTAAAGAAACAGATATATTCGGATGGAGGGATGGACATCTAGGTTATACAGGGGTAAGTGTTTTCTAAGACTGTTGCCTATGATAATCTGGAGGGTAGAATCTGTGCCTTCTGAATTTATGGCTCTAGGGAAAAAACTTGAAAACAGAGCAATAATCTGTGTATGTCAGATACATCTGGACACATCTGAGAAGAGATTATAAAGAAAGAGATAAGCTCAGGAAATAACTGACCAGTTGGCAAGCCGAATAGAAAGGGAATAGAAGCCCAGAAATTTGGGCCCTTCCAAGGTTGGAAAAGCCACTGCTTCTAGTCCCAAATAGAAATGGAATTTTAAAAGTTGGAGGGGCAAAAGCCCAGGAAATCCTCTGAGTTGGATAAAGTGACTTAAAGCAAAGATCAGATTAAGGGTGTGTCCTTTCTTTTCAAGCTAAGGTAAGACTTTGGGTGCGGTTTCCCGTACAGAGAATGGGGCAAGTCAAACTGATCAGGAGCTTACTAAGTTCTTGAGGGACATGCATTGCCAGAGAAATCAAAAGTAAATGTTAAAAGCCTTTCACGAGTCAAGACTAAAGACAGGTTTTGTTCTAGAAGAAAACAGGAGAAAATCTTTGTGACCTTAAGTTAGGTAAAGATTTCTTGGATATAGTACCAGAAGTACAATCTTAAAAGAAAAATTTGATAAATCAGCCTTAATCAAAAGTAAGACTTAGGCTCTTCAAAAGACACTGGAGCTTCCCTGATGGCGCAGTGGTTGAGAGTCTGCCTGCCGATGCAGGGGACGCGGGTTCATGCCCCGGTCCGGGAAGATCCCACATGCCGCGGAGCGGCTGGGCCCGTGAGCCATGGCCGCTGAGCTTGCGCATCCAGAGCCTGTGCTCTGCAATGGGAGAGGTCACGGCAGTGAGAGGCCCACGTGCCGCAAAGAGGAGAAAAGAAAAAAAAAAAAAGACACTGTTAATAACTCAAAAAACAAGCGAAGGACTGGGAGAAAATATTTGCAAATCACATATCTAATAAAGAACTTGTATTCATAATATATAAATAACTCTCACGACTCAAAATAAGGAAACAATAACTAAATGGACGAAAGATCTGAAGAATATCCTCAAAGGCACATCGACGGCAAACAAACACATGAAAAGATGCTCAATACCATGAGTTACGAGGGAAATGCAAACTATACACCTCTTGGAATGGCTAAAACAAAAAAGAAAACTTACCAAGGGTTGAGAGGAAGGAAAGCAACTGTGCTCCTACATGTTGCAGGCAGGGGTACAAAATAACACCTGCGCTTTGGAAAACAGTTCAGCAGTTTCTCATAAAATTAAACGTTGCCATGTGACCCAGTAATTCCATTCCTAGATATTTACCCAAGAGAAACTTAGTTTCACATAAAAACCTATATGTGGATATTTATAGCAGGTTTATTCAGGTTTCCTGCCCCAAACTAGAAACAACCTAAAATTTTTCAATGTGACATCCATTCAATGGAATACTACTTGGCAATCAAAAATAGAATGAACTCTTGATAAACGAAACCATGTGGATGCATCTCAAATGCTTTGTGCTAAGTGAGTAAAGTCTGACTCAAAAGCTACACTCTGTTTGATTCCAAAACAGATCAGGTGGGGTGGAAACCTCCAGACACTGGCGTGAGCATGGGACAGAGTAGAGAGGAGTGCAGTCAGACAGAGCTGCATGCAGACACCACTTCGCTCCAGCAGTGACAGTGTGAATTGACCTCTGGATCCCAGGATGACCTATGCCATAGTACACCATGCCCCACTTCAGAGGATCAGAGATGTGGGAGTCCAGGAACAGGGTCCAGGGATAGATGGGCAACATCTGGATAGTCTGTCATTCATTCATTGAGCAGAGCCACGATCTGAGGGAATTTTCTATCACCGCAAGCATGAAGGGATTGGAATGACCTCAGTCACCAAGAATCACCCCCAGCAGAGAAACCTGGTTCCCAAAACTGGGACCCAGTTAGAAAAGCAGGACCTGGGACAAGGCCAAAACCTAGAGGCTACAAACAGTCCACCATGGCAGGAGTGGGTTAACCCCATTGAGAGGCGATGCTGAGCTAGAAGAGTGGAGAGTTCCTTTGTCCCAGCCCATACCAGCCAGGCAATGCTAGTCCTAGAGGGCAGCATTGGGGTTACACCTTCTGGTAGGAGTGAAGTGGTCCCAGGGAGGGGTGCTCAGGAGATGCAGGAGCCAGGCAGGACTCGCAACTGAAGTTAAGTTTCCTTATAAGAGCTTTATCCCACGTACCAAAGTTCCCTAATTAGTAACAAGGGGTATGTGTGCATTGGTAGGAGTTCTTTGGTAAGCAGGAAACCTAAAGGTTAAAACAAGCCAAAGGAAGTATTGCTTTCAAGAACACCTAGATTACAGACCAAGCTATCAGTGGTCACCTCTAACCGGATAGGAACTAGATTGTAAGCTCTATGAAAATGAGACCCCAGTCTCTCTCTGCAAGTGTTTTGCACACTGCTTGGTTCCCAAGGTGTACAGACAGGTAAGTGGGTAAGTGTTCACTGAAGGCAGAGGTTATGGAAAACACATTTTATCCTTTGAATAATTAAATGGTCCTTTGTGCTCCTATAGAGTGGTGAGATTTATATGATGTGTTGGTACTCTCTGATACGATTTTCCCCAAACCCTTAAAGGCAGATGTCCATTCTCTGCATTTGGCAGATGTAGAAAGGGAGGCTCAGAGTGTGAAGCAAAAAGAAAGCTGGCATCTATGGGGCAGGGTTCTCAACCTCAGCACCCGCTGACATTCGTGGCCAGAGGATTCTTTGTCCTGAGGGCTGTCGTGTGCTTTGAGGATGTTTAGTAAGCATCCCTGGCGCCTCCCTACTAGATGCCAATGATAACACTCCCACACAAGTTGTTATCAAAAATGTCTTCAGACATTGGCTATGTCTCCTGGGGGGTAACCTCCCTCTCCAGCGAGGATCACTGCTGTAGGTGGGTTAACTCACATCCCCAAGGCAGGCGTTGGCCCAGAGTCCTTTATCTCAAACCCTTGGGGCCAGATGTGGTTTTGAATCAAGAATATTCTGGGTCTTAGAAAGGTAAATACATAATAGCCCAGGTGAGTCTGGGGCTGCCCTCCATCACCCCAGACATTACTATACTATAGCAAAATGAGTGAATATCCAAATTAAGCAGGATAAATAAAGATTACAAAGAGTCTCACATCAGTTCAGGTCAGGCATTGCTGCCAAATGAGTCTGCTATAAACCTGCAAAAGAATAGACTTTGGGGGCTTTTTGGATTTCAGAATTGCAGAATGATTCATGAACAAGGGGCACCACAGAGAGGTTAAGTGACATGCCTGAAGTCACATGACTCTTACTATGGACAGGGATGGGTTAAATGACATGCCCAAGGTCACCTGACTGTTACAATGGACCAGGATCTTTGCCAAGAGCCAGTATTCTTTACCATCGTTCCACACCCAACTCCCCTAATGCCTCTTCACCTGCCAGGGCCCCATGCTGGTAGAGGACCTAGATGCAGGTCCTGGCCCTGGTCACATCCCACCTGTTCCCTTGCACTGTCTGGCTTCCCTTGGGACCACCCCCTTGATTTCATTAATCATGGTCTTATTTTCTTTTCTCGGGTTGTCTGTTTCTGACCAGGATTTCCACGTGGTCAACCCACGAGATGAAAATCAGTAAGGTTCGAGACCCAAGGATTTAGGAAACAGAGAGATAAAAAGAGAGGAGCCAGACGCAAGAGGGAGGAGATATGGGGATATATGTTTATGTATAGCTGACTCGCTTTGTTATACAGCAGAAACTAACACCCCACTGTAAAGCAGTTATACTCCAATAAAGATGTTAAAAAAATGTTTAAAAGAGGAGGCACCTCCTGCAGCCAGAGTCTCCACTGGAAGACCAGCTTCACAAGCGTCCCACGCAGGTGTGAAGGCGCATCCGACAAGGGCATGTGACACTTCCGCCGTCCTGCCGCTGAGACCCCACTGTAAAGCAGACCTCACGGGGTCAGGTCTGTTTATTCAAATATTTGTCCCCAAAAACCGAGCTGCAAAAACCATCCACCTCACCCAAGGCTGGGGACACGGACTTGCCTCCCACTCACCAGAATCGAGGCTTCTGCTTTTGCCATGGGGACCAATCAGAGGGTGAGACAGCCCGTGGGGTGCGGGAGTCCATGGTATCTGGCCATCTGGGGGCTCCCACTTTTCTCGGACAGTTGTGGCAAGGGAGATTTTTTTTCCAGAGCTTGGTAGAGCTCCATATGGTCGAGATCAAAGGTGTTGCTGGGTGCCTGGTCCTGCTTTATTTCCAAGCACTGCTGTTAATTAGAAAACAAGATCAGAGGCAGTATTAAAATCCAATTAAATTGATATGAACAGATTGCCAAGGGATGTTCACTAATGTATAATTGAGCACCATGTAAATTTCGGTGGCTGGCTTTTGTTTTTTTCCCCTACACTCTGGAATGAATGATGAGGCTATGAAGTTTCCCTTCATTGTAAAAAACAAACAAGTTAATGCATTGATCTAGGGAGTATTGCCCTGGTGATTGATGAAAATGAGAGAGGAATAGTAAAGTGTGACTTTTTGAAGGGCGGGAGCAAGGATCCTTTGATTCGTTCTCTTTTTCCTCTCTTTGGTTCCAGAGTCATTTCTTATGCCGGGTGTCAGGCCTAGCTTTCTGTTGACATTCCATCGTTAACGATCCAGAGAAAGTTCCTCTGGGTTTCAAGGATGGATTGGAAGCAAGTTTGGGAATTTGAAAACAAACATCACAGATGAAAAAAGGATCTACATGCAGGTAGGTTTTGTTTACATATTAATTGCTTGTTTGGGCCTTTGTGCATTAAAAAGAGAGATTCTGTCCTGATTTGGGCTCCTGAGCAAAACCCCCAGGATGTGGAATCTGAGAGAGGAACCCAGGAAGGTGAGGAAAGGCTAGTTTTACCAATGAATGTGAGAAGCCTCCCAAAAAGAAGCCATCCGCATAAACATGTGTCAGGAGTTGACTGATACTGTTGCAAAATCAAATTGTTTGCTCACTGTGGATACGGCAGGTCTGTGAGCATGTTGTCAGCATAAATGTAAAAAAAAAAAAAAAATTACCACCAAGGAATCCAAAAAAGACAACGGCGGATGGCAGTGTCTACATATTCATGATATGCTGGTAGCATTGGGGGTTTTGTTTTAACTCCCTATAAAGAAAGGAAAACCTAATCACCTCACTCCCAGAATTGCAAAGGATGAGCTAGGCGGTGAGGAAGACTCAAAGACACCCCAGAAACTGGCCTTGACCTGCGGGTGCCCAGGAAGGGGGCAGGAAGTGTAATAAACAAGTAGCATGAGACACAGAGAGAGGTGAGGCAGCTTCTCAGCATCCGTAACCCTGCGGTTCCCTTTCCTTAAGAAGCCCTGGTTTTGCTCAGGGTAACACCTGCCTATCATGCAATGCAAGGCTGGGGACCCCAGATCCAGGGGAGCTCCTGACAGGTCTAAGCCAGAGGGGCAATTCCACTGGATGTGACGCAGTTGGCTTCTCCCAGGGGCTGCTGGGAAAAATCTCCCTAGGTGATGAGAAGCATGGGTTGCTGCTGCCGCCATCTTGCTACCAGCCCAAGGGTGACACCCACACATCCAGCAGGACCTGAGAGTCCCAAAGAGTCAGAGCCAACTTGCCCCCCTGATTTTCCAGCACCTGAAACCCACATACCTCTGGATCTGTTCTTAAGTATGACAGCAAAGCCCCTCATCACATAAACCACTATGGACCAAATTTTCTATTAAATGTTGCCAAAGCCACCCAACTGATCCGGGATGGGACCCCAGAGAGGAGCGTAAATTTCATGTGCCTTGTGAGATGTGGGAAGCTTCCTGAAGGAAATGGCGCTACGCTTCCTTGTCAGTATCAGCCTTGGAAGATGCGGGTGGGTTCGGCCATTTGGTTGTTTTGCTGATTCATTTCAGAGAAGAGCTTCAGCAGAGAATCAGAGGACAGAATAAGGTCATTAGCAACCTCTGTTCCTTTTCACAGAAAGGAAAGGAAAGTGACATTTATTAAGCAGCCCAACTATGTACTTCCCAAATAAAAACTCCCTAAAAAGAAAGGGTTAAAGTACACAGAGTCTCTCTTTTAATCCTCCCAATAAATCTCTGAGATGTTTTTTACTACCCCCATTTTGCAGATGGGAAAACGGAGGCTTAAAAAAGTGAAGTACCTCGCTCTGCTACAATCTCTCCTAGCCCCCTCACATTTCCTTCATAACATTTACCACGTAGATAGACAGCAAATATTTTATACTTGTTCTGTTGATATCTTATCTCCCTAGACTCTGAACTCCAGAAGGAAAGGGGACAGATCAGCCCGTTCACCACTGCAGCCCTGACCTCATGCCTGGCAGGCATTCTATAAATGCTCTGCAAGCATAGCCAACATCACTTGGCTAATGAGGGGGAAGATGCCATCTGAACCCTATTCTGTCTGTCTCCAGAGACCAAGCCCATGACCACTAGCCCACACTCCTTGCTAATACTCCTGTAATCCCAGCACTAGGCATGCAATCCCGCACAAGGTGGGATTCACTGAACGTTTGTTTATTGAATGTCCCATTGCACAACCAAGGCGGGTGGTGCCCACCTAAAGTGTGGAGCAGGGAAAATTGGATGAGGACTCTGGCCACCAGTATGTAGGATACCTGGGTTCAGGACAGGGCTATGTAACTCATGAGTGACCTTAGACAGGTCACTTCTCTTCTCTTCTCTGGGCCTTAGTCCTTTACGAGAAGAAGCATCCCGGAGACACATACCTCCAAAGAAAATGCAACTTCCCAAAGGAAGACATCCTTCTCACCAGTTAGTGATGCCCAAGAAGCCTTCGCAGAGCAGCCCAACACCACCTCATTGTTTGACACTCTATGGAGCCCTTATCCTGCAAGGATATGGTTAAACATCTCTAGGTCTCAGTCCCAAGATATCTGTGGGGTCCAGTGCGAAATGTAAATGCAGAGACATTTATTCAAAAAGGAGGGTAAACATGCCCTGAGCGGGACTGAAATATAAGCTCTTTCTCTGACAATCTTCTCTCTCCACTAGTCGTGGTGTTTTTGTTTAGTATTTCATGTTTTGTTAAGATAAATTAAAAATTAAAATTATTAACATTTGTTTTACCATTCATCTTTTTTTTTTTTTTTTTTTTTTTTTTTTTTTGCGGTACGCGGGCCTCTCACTGTTGTGGTCTCTCCCATTGCGGAGCACAGGCTCTGGACGAGCAGGCCCAGCGGCCATGGCCCACGGGCCCAGCCGCTCCACGGCATGCGGGATCCTCCCGGACCAGGGCACAAACCCGCATCCCTTGCATCGGCAGGCGGACTCTCAGCCACTGCACCACCAGGGAAGCCCTACCATTCATCTTTATATTGTGCAATTCCAGGTTCAAATGCAAACATAAGAACATTTACTTCACATGTGAAATAACCAAAATTATGCAACTGGTATTTTACAGTTTGTACACGTGTGTACATTTCATTCTTACCAGAGCGGTGGAAACACTGCAGAAGCTAACTCAACTGTTTCATTTCTCTTCTCCATATGTGCCCATTCTACCAAAGCACCTTGGGGGCCAGGAGCTTGCATTCCATGCGTGCCTTTGTACTCACTTTGACAACTTCCTGAACTTCCAAGCATGATGGGTCCACTCTCATTGTGTGCTCATGGGGCATCGTGAATGATGTCTATGAATATAGCAGGGAATGGGGACACGCATATTATAGATATCTCCTCTGCTCACACACAAGCTCCATTGCCTCACTGGATGTCACTTGCAGAGCACAAGTTCAAAGATAAAACTATTTTGAATTTTAAGACAGCCAGACAAGGCCCTTTTGAGTGTAGAGCCTGTGCGACTGCCCAGGTCACATGCCCCTGAACCTGGCCCTGGGCTTGGTGCTGCTGTCTCCACCATGTTTAATGGCCAAGCCATCCAACCTAAGGCCTAGAACCCCCTAGGGCACCCACAGAGGATCCAGCGGCCCAGTGCCAAGAAAGCCCCGTGGCTCATGAAACACTCTACTCCATGCTAAACAACTGGATTTTAAAAAGCCATATTTCTCCCAGATGTTTAATCATTTCAAACACTAGGATGAAACTGTTTTGTACTCAGCCTTATTCCAAACATGTTCTAAATTGATTCACCAAAATACATTTAGTAAGATAAAAATGAAGAATTGACTCAGGCGAAGGGACATTGCTATTATCAATACGACATCCTCTATCCCCTACCAGATGGTAAGAGAGTATCTTCAACCATTTTATTTTCAACAGAATACATAGCACTGCATTGAACATATTGGTGCCAAATAATTGCAGAATGACTAAATGAAATGTGCAGAGTCACCATTTTTTCTTAACTAAACAACACACCTACCAATGGACAGTTCATTTATGAACTAATTAACCGAGTTTACTAGTTAATTAACCAGCGCACTAGAACTTGAGAAAGTTTTTAGGTTTTTTTTTTTTTAATCTATAAAGCCTTTTTATCTGCTTATCTCATCAGATATTCCAAACAAGTTTCCAATGGAAGCTATTTTAGCCCCACTTGGCATCAGAAGGCCTGGGAAGGGAAATGACTTGCCCATCATAACATATAAGAGACAGAACAGGTTTCAAACCCAGTTTTTCTGATGCCAGGAATTCTATGACTTAAGTCTTTGAGATTATGAAGTACTCATCTGGGCCAGAGGAATAAAAAAAGGGAGGAAAATGATCTGGAGAGAAAAAAAAAATGTGAGGCTCCTTGTAAAATGCAAATCAAGAGTCCCTCTGGCCAGAGCCCCACAGAGACCCGATAGATGATTTGAAACCCCCGAAGGGTGTGATGGGTCAGCCTCCATGAACGTTGCTCCCCTGTCAGGATGGGTGCATTTGCCACACACAGAGAGGAAAACACAACTGGAATCAGTCACAGAAGACAGCTCATGAGGCTTCCAAAGCATCTAATAAATGCAGGCTTCTCCTCTTCATCCATGCAGCCAATCGGGATGGAGAGAGGACATGACCTGGGTTGCTTTTCTGGAATCAGCCCACACCGAGGCCTCCAGACACCAGTTTGAGGTCCTTCACAGCCATCGTCCTATAAGTGGAGTGAAGCCCTGGGCGGCCCGGACAGCAGGGAGAGGCACAGCTGGGCTCCCCCAGGCCCTCGCCTGCAGGTCACAGGGGCTCAGACTCCATGAGGAGGCCTCTTCCCATTCGTGAGGCCACCGGGTCAGTTCTTGGACCCAGGCTGGCTCCCTGGAGCCCCTTCTCGCCTTCCGCTGATGGTCACGGGGCAGGACAGGGAGAACCCAGGGGTGCCCTTATCCACGGAGAAATACTTTGAGTTTTAAGAACTGTTCTCCATGAACTCTTCTGAAATAGAAACCTCACACCTTTACCCTTCCCAGATCTCACCGTGTCTCCCGATGGCAATGTTACAGGAGCAGCACACAGTCAAAACCATGAATGTGGCTGCCCCAGAGCCCCCAGGGTGTCCCCCCCAGGTACTGTTCTGAGCAGCCCCAGTATCTGCCTTCCTCTCTCACCCAGGGCGTCCATCATTCAGCAAGCACTCATTCATTCATTCAGCGCCTGCCAAACACTCGGCCACGTCCCAGGGCATGAAGCTGTCTGCAGGAGCTCGCAGCCCAGCTGGGGTAAAGTCGGGAGAGAAAGGCAGCATGGGAGCATGTGGACAGAGGGCCTCCCAGACCCTGGAGAGCTCAGGGCCCACCCTGTGTCCCGCACTTCTCCTCTCCCGCGGAGGCCCAGCTCTTGGTCCAGACTGGGAGGGACACCTGGGAAGAAGCAGAGGGGAACTGTGCTGGACACTGGCCTCAAGCGTGGACAGTTCCAAGGACTTCCTTCTGAGGCATCTCCATGTCCTTGATCTCAACCCAGAGAAGGTCAGACGGAGCCCAGACATCTTATATGCAGTGTGTGCTACCTCTCGGCTCCAGGGCGTGGCCAGCTGAGCTCTTCGGAGACAATGGCCTTAGCTCATGCCCGATTCCGGGGGCTAGGAGAGCCTGCCCTCTACTAGTCCCTCTACGTGGGACTCTCCAGCCATCATGCTTCCGGAAAGAGCGACAGACTTTGTCATGGAAGCTCCCCAGAAAGACTTGAAATGGGGGCTTGCAATGCTGGCAGGACCCCGTGTGTCAGACCTGGTGCTCACGGGGCCACTTGGGTAACTAACGATATCTGAGTTTCAGTTTTCACAACCGGAAAGTGGGGACACCAGCTGGGATTTTCAGGGCCTGTTTACCACAAAGAGGAGAACTCCACCCAGTTTGTTCAAACACACAGGGAGAGAAGGGGTGAGGGCATGGGGTGCTGGGAGGAGTCGCAGTGAAGGTACAACTGGGCATTGCAGGGCAGGAAGAAAACAAAGCATGGCTGAAAAATCTTAGGGATTTTGTCCCTCTGTAGCTTGTAGCTTTATTTCTCTCTGCAGGCCCCCTCCACACACACGCACACGCACGCACATGCACACACGCACACACACACACACACATGCTCCTCTTTCTCTGGGGCCTCCTGGTCTCCCATCTCTGCTTCCCCACTCTGTCCTCTCTCTTCTCTTCAGGGACTGGCTGCATCAGCTGGTACACCAGCCACCAGAGGCTCCTGCCGATGGCTGTCAACCCCTCACAGGCCAAGTCCACACAGCTAGCAATCTCAGCCTCTCCATGTCCCAATTCCAAGAGAAATTTCCAAGAGGAAAACCAAAATGAAACCTGCAATCAGATAAGGCCGTGGCCAGACAAGCAGGGTCACGGGTCCTGAGCAGGTCAGCACAGGGCACCAGGTGGGGCACTGGTGAAGTGGGCCTCGCAGGTACTGGACCAGCCCCTGGAAGGACTGACGTGGGCATCACACACGCACAAGTTCGCATGTGGCAGGTCCCCGATCTGCCACCGCAAAACCCCAATGGCACCCACGTTCTGTAACTCGGAGCCTTCAGAGCTGGTTCCAAGGATGTCAGTTCCTTCCACGCTATTCCATGCCTGCCCGTATGCAGGCCCCTCCCTCCAAATCAATCACCACCTGCCTGGCGCTGTTCTCTGTTTCCCAGGCTCGAGTCCTGGCCCCCTCTCGGGAGGGTCTCCTCCTCCTGTCTCTCCCAGCTAGACCTCTCCTTTGCACCCCCCAGGGGAGATCTCTGCATATCGACGGGTGAACCCAATCCAAGGAAGCTGAGAGTGCTGGGCCATCACGCTTTACAGAGACGCTCACCCGTTTCTGTCCTTCGGCCCTCCCTCTCTTCCACTTGACACCAAAGAAGCCTGAAGCTGGGTCCCCAAGCCAGTAGGAGGAGGAATGGGAATTTGAACCAAGACCACCTTCCGCCAAACCTAGAGCGTCTCCCGGCACATCCCAATTTCCTCTGAGCCATGACACAGCACGTTTCTACAGCCCTTTACTATTGCCAGTGCGCCTTTCATACCAGTGACCTCACTGGAGCCCCGTGACCTTGTGAATTGCTACAGAGGGTTCCCAGCGTACAGAGGAGCAAACCATGCTCCAGAGAGGCAAACTGACTTGCCTCTTGCCCAAGGTCACACAGCCAGGAAGTGGGAGCACCGGGGCTCAAACCATGACAGTCTGGCTCCAAAAGCCCTATTTTTTGTCACCACCACACCACCTCCATAGAGACAGAACTACTACATGGTAGATCACTTTTGTGGGCTGGGAAGTCAGTGCACTGTGTTTCCAAGGATCCATTTTTTGCTTAATTTTAATTTTATATTGGACTGTAGTTGATTTACAATGTTGCGTTCATTTTAGGTGTACAGCAAAGTGATTCAGTTATATATATATACATGTATCTATTCTTTTCCACATTCTTTTCCCATTTAGGTTATTACAGAATATTGAGTAGAGTTCCCTGTGCTACACAGTAGGTCTCCTTGTTGGTTTTCTATTTTAAATATCGTACTGTGTATATGTTATTCCCAAACTCCCAATTTATCCCTCCCTCTCACCTTTCCCCTTTGGTAACCAGAAGTTTGTCTTCCAAGTCTGTGAGTCTGTTTCTATTTTGTAAATAAGTTCATTTGTATCTTTCTTTTTAGATTCCACATATGAGATATCTGATTTGTCTTTGACTTCACTTAGTATGATAATCTCTAGGTCCATCCATGTTGCTGCAAATGGCATCATTTCATCATTTTTAATGGCTGAGTAATATTCCATAGTATGTATTTACCACATCTTCTGTATCCATTCATCTGTTGATGCACGTTAACTTGCTTCCATGTCTTGGCTATTGTAAGCAGCACTGCAGTGAACATAGGGGTGCATGTATCCTTTCGAACCATGGTTTTCTCCAGATACATGCCCAGGAGTGGGATTGCTGGATCATATGGTAGCTCTATTTTTAGTTTGTTAAGGAACCTCCATACTGTTCTCCATAGTGGCTGCACCAATTTACATTCCCACCAACAATGTAGGAGGGTTCCAAGGATCCATTTAATACCGCATCATGCAGGGTTATGAAGCCCCTGGTGGCGTTTGGGATGAGATTATTTGCCATTCTGTGCACCATGCTTTAGAGTTTGAAAAGAACTTTCTCATAAATTCTCAGAACTCACAATTGTTCCCTGGATTTGATTTACAAATGCCCCACTGAAGTGTGGGTGGAAGGTACTCACAGGGTTAGGGGAAAAGGACAGAGCATCTGTCTCCACCCCAACCCTGAGGTTCTCCACGCAGAACCTCATCCCGCTCTCCCAACAAGGCCACGAGCTCCGTGGCCATAGCTCCATCGCATGGATGAAGCGCTGAGCTGGAGAGAGCAGTTTATGCAAAAGACCGAGAGGAGTAAAAGGACACTTGGAGCACCTAGAAGCTTCTCAAGTGCTCTCTCCTGCCACCACCAAAATAGGTCCATCTGCTCCCTTTTTTGGCTTAAAAGAGAGACGTGCCGAGCTTAACGTGTCACTGCTGCTGGGACAAAAATGTCCCCAGCTCTCCAGAAAGACACACATTACCACGTTGAAAAGGCTGTGCTGGTCATCAGGATGGAGGTTTTGCCGCTTTACTCACTCCAGAACTTTTAAAAAAAGGAGCAGGATGGGGCCAGGAAGTGCTGGGGAGTAAGATGAAGCAGGGCAGGTGCCCCTCAGCTGGGATAGAAGAAAACAGGTCATTGGCAGCTATGCATGCCGAGGAGTTGAGACTTCAGGGAAAACTACAAACCAAAAAGAGGGAAGAGGGTCACAGGGCCCGGCTCAGCGTGAACAACCTGCGAGAATCGCAGACGACTGCTTTATCATCAGGCCCCTCACCACTCCTCCTCCTTTTCTCAGCCTGGCATACAGCACTGACTGCTGAGCTCAGCTTTCAGAAGTTGCCAATTTGGTGGCATTCGGTTTCATCTTTAAAAATGCAGCATCTTTTGATCTTCAGACCTTTTCATCACTCACTGAAATGAGAGAGCAAAGCAGAAGACAAAGGGACCACCCAGGCAGGGCCAAGGGACAGGGTTTGGGGGTTGGCGATGGGGTGCTGGACATGAGGCTTAATCCTTGAGGACTGGGTCCCCCACAATAGTTCCAGCTAGTGGGAAATCAAAACGAGACAGTGTGGCTGGGCTCCAGCAGGGAGAGCGTGACTCCTCTGGAAAGATGGTGAGAAAGCCCCTGGCTCTTAGAAGAGGTCATCCACCCCAGACAGGCTTCGGGGAGCCAGGGAATCAGCCAAGTGGCAGTAAGCTTTGTCTGGAGGGGGAGGGGCAGCATGGGTGGAAACCACGCCTACAATTCCAGAAAACATTGCACTGTCCACTCCAGGGTCTGGACCCCAGGACAAGGCTTCACCAAATGTGTTCCTCAGATGCTGCTGTGCTGATACTCCATGGACAGTCAAAGGAGGTGAACACTGGGTTGAACAAAGGGAAGCATGCTTTTCTGCTGCAGGACTTCTCAGGGCCTTTACTATGTGAATGTCCATCGTGACTCTCCAAGGAAGGTGGGGAAGGGCATAGAACATAGAGGGTTGCCCAGGCTTACCTTCTCTCCTGGTACCAGCGTTCCACTTTGGGAAACGCCATGGGTGAAGGGTGTGGAGGCCTGGGACCCTAGCGGGATGGCACAGGCGCCTGCATGGGGTTTCCACTTGAGAAAGGCAGCTGCTGCTTCTGTGCAGCTGTGACATCACTTCCCTTGAGACCCCAAGGTGGGAGGGTCTGTTTACCTTCAGACCCTCCCACCTCTCCCCCAATGGTGGTCACGCAGACGGAGCGCACACAGGCGCATACCCCCAGTACCTGATGGGAGCATTCCACCCACCTCCCACCACAAGTACACACCATGGGGGCTTTGCTTCTCTGCCTCGGGGTCTGCCCTGGAGCCACAGAAGACAGTTTTGCCAGGGGCAGGTGCAGCCCAGAGCACGGGGTGTAACACCCCCTCCCCTGACGGTGATAATCTTTCATGGGGTCAGGAGTCCAAACTCCCATTATTTGAGGGATGATTCTAAGGCAGGTCCATGTGCTTCCTGACAGAGCTCTCGCAGGGGGACAAGCATGGTGACCAGCTCAGCAATGCCCCTTTATGGGCCTTTCCTCTCCCCACCCAACTCACCAGACTCCACTGCTTCCTGGGTTCACCTCCCAAAGAAACCATCTGCATCCGACTTCTTGTTTACTTTCAGGAAAACGCCAACAGTCAGGGAGTGCGTGTTATGTCACAACCTCAAAGCTCCCAGTAAATAGACTGGCCTGAAATGCAACAGCCAGCCCTGGGAGGGAGTGAGCTCCTAGCTGCTATAAACACAAACAAAGATGCAGGTTTGAGCCCATCAACAGCCTGCTGTTGTTAATGGGAACCCAGCCATGGCTCAGGAGGCTAGAAAAAGGGACATCAAAATGCCAGTCTACACCTCTGAGTTACGGCTGTGCCCTGCCTGAAGACCACGGCATCATGGCTTTTTCCTGCCGAGTGTTCATGGTCTGTGTCCAGGGACTACAGCCTGACCATCAGGGCAGGCACAGAGCAAGGTAGAGTTCCTACAGCCAGACTGGACCCGGAGGTGAATGAGGAACTCCCAAAAAAAGAAAAAATACACAAATTCCAAGATTAGTGAAAACTGTCAGGCTTCCTCATCAATCAAAAAAATGCAAAGTGAGGGGCTTCCCTGGTGGCTCAGTGGTTGAGAGTCTGCCTGCCGATGCAGGGGACTCGGGTTCGTGCCCTGGTCCGGGAAGATCCCACATGCCGCGGAGCGGCTGGGCCCGTGAGCCATGGCCACTGAGCGTGCGCGTCCGGAGCCTGTGCTCCGCAACAGGGGAGGCCACAACAGTGAGAGGCCCACGTACCGAAAAAAAAAAAAAAATGCAAAGTGAAACAACAACGTTCTCTTTTTTCTTATCGACTGAGCAAAATATTTTTAAATTTAAATTTTTTATTAAAAATAAATTATAGCATTGGCCAGTGAGCAGTGACAGGGAGGTCCCCAAAACTGTTAATGAAAGCATAATTTGGTCCTTCCCCTCCGGAGGTGAATTTAGCACTATCAAGAAGCTGAAAAGTTATGTTCCCACTCTCAAATACTGTATCTGAAGAAACTAATGAAATAGAAAAAGATTTATCTACAAGAATGTTTAATGGGGTGTTATTATAGCAAAACGCTGAAATCACCCAAAGGTCAAACAGTTGTAAATCAGATATAAATACTACATAGTATATTCAAGCAAAAGGATAGTTTGAAAAAAGATATAGAAGACTCAGGATTTGGAAATATTTATGCTATATAGTTCTTTGGAGGGGACAGAAAATAAACAGCTGTGATAGCATGATCCATTTAAAAAACGAAAGGTAATATATAGTAAGTGTCACTTCACTTAAAAAGCTGTGGTCCAGTCTCAGAACTGTGTCCCATTTAGAGGGACCCAAACTGGAATTTTCCTTTATTACTCACATCTCATCTCCCTCAACATTAAAGAGGGTTCAAGTCCATAGATGATGCTTAGAATCTGATATCTGTCTCTATTTTCCAGTCTCCCCAACTCCAGGAGCCTCCCACCCTTCCACTCTGACAAAATTCTCTTTCCTGTGCCATCTGGACCCACCTCCATCCTCTTGCATCTGCTCTACACTCAGCCCTGTATGATGCGCTCCCAGCTTGTCACTCCCTTCTCAGATCTCCCGCCTCTTTGAAGCCTGCCCAAGGGCACCAGCTCAGAAGCCTCCCTCCAAGATCTAAGGATGACCTTCCCCATTTGTGTCACCCACTAACCCTGAACATGCAGTGTCTGGTTTCACTGCCTATTCAAGTGTTAGCTTAAGGACAAGCCTCAGTTTGCTCATCTGTAAAATGGGGACAGCACTATCTGAAAGCCGTGACAGCACATGGCATGTTAACTGGATCACAGTCATTGTTGAACATGTGTTAGTTCCTTCCCTTGTGTCCCTCTTGGTCAGTGTCCATGCCTTGAGAGTCAAGAATCAAACCAAACCACTCCCAGAGCAAAAGCAATGAATGGAGTGTCCTCTGGACTGGATGTCCCCACATGACAGCAGGGGGTCCTGGACAATGAGTCACATTCGTAGATGGGCTCAGACCTGGGGCGTGTGGTCCACCTTCCCCACACTTGATGGCCTGCCTTCAAATCATGGCCCCACCATCATGCAAGTGAGTTACCTCCTCCCTGAGCAGTCCCTCATCCACAGTGTAGGGATGGGAAGATTACATACCCGCCCTGCGGAGCCAATAAAACAATGCCTGTAAAAATTTTTAATTGCCTTAAGATCACAAAGACTAACAAGGCCAAATGTTGGCAAGACTGTGAAACCAATGAAACTTTCATACGCTGCTGGTGGGAAATGCAAAATCGCACAACTATTTTGGAAAATAGGTTGGCCCTTTCTTATTAAGATAACTACATATATAAATATATATATATATATATATAAATAATAACTATATATATGTAAACAATTTAAATATTCATCAATAAGAGAATGAATGAAGAAACCGGGGAATAACTCATACAAGGACTGTAGTTCATATGATAGAATCCTGTTCAGCAATACAAATGAATGGATCCTGAGACGGTGTGGGTGAGTCTCCCAGGCATGGGCTGAGTGAAAGAAATGAGATGCAAAAGAGCAAACAGTATGAGTCCATCTATTTGAAACTCTAGGAGAACAACTAATCTATGGTGAAAGAGTACAGATTAGTGGTGACCTCTGGCTTGGGAGGAGTAGGAGGGAGGGGGTAAATCAATAAGGGACCACAGGGGACGTTATAGGGTGTGGCAATGCTCTATATCATAATTGGAGTATTGTTTGCAGGAACATATACATTTGTCAAAATTCATCAACCTGTACCCTAAAGGCATTGAGGATCTTAAATGCACAGTTTTACCTCAATTTAAAACATAATAGGGCTTCCCTGGTGGCGCAATGGTTGAGAGTCCGCCTGCCGATGCAGGGGACAAGGGTTCGTGCCCCGGTCCGGGAAGATCCCACATGCCGCGGAGCGGCTGGGCCCGTGAGCCATGGCCGCTTGACCTGCGTGTCCGGAGCCTGTGCTCCGCAACGGGAGAGGCCACAACAGTGAGAGGCCCGCGTACCAAAAAAAAAAAAAAAAAAAAAACATAACAGACATGGCCCCCGGCTGCCATCTTGCATTGTCCTGTCTTGTGAAGCCTCTCTGCACACAGCTCCCGGCTGCCATCTTGGACTGCAGTGTCGTTTGCAACACTTCTGCACACGGCCTGCCTGGTCTGAGGTATTGGTGGCAGCCATTCCGCACTAGGAACTCTGGTCAGAAAAGCCGGGTGCAAAGCCTCTGCATGTGGTCCCCTGTGAGCAAGTGAAACCCAACTAAGCACAAAGGGAAAAAAAAATCCATCTCAGAACTGTGACTATTTTCAAGGCTATTGCTTTTCTCTGTGGAACACTGACTTTTGGGCAAAACTAGGAAGAAGCAGGTGATTCTAATGTGCAGTGCAGAAAGAGAGCCACTGCAGGCCAGCTTCTCCAACTCTGAAGGCACTCCAGCCATGTGGCTGACAGGGTCTTAGTGCTCGGGCCGGTATCAGGCCTGAGCCTCTGAGGTGGGAGAGTCAAGTTCAGGACACTGGACCACCAGACAACGCCTGGCCCCATGTAACATCAATCGGCGAGAGCTCTCCCAGAGATCTCCGTCTCAATGTTAAGACAAAGATGCACACCACTCAATGAACAGCAAGCTCCAGTGCTGGATGCCACATGCCAAACAACTAGCAAGACAGGAACACAACCCCACCCATTAGCAGAGAGGCTGCCTAAAATCATACTACGTTCACAGACTCCCCAAAACACACCACTGGAGGTGGCCCTGCCACCAGAAAGACAAGATCCAGACCCACCCAACAGAACACAGGCACCAGTCCCCTCCATCAGGAAGCCTACACAAGCCACTGAACCAACCTTACCCACTGGGGGAAGACACCAAAAACAACGGGAACTACGAAACTGCAGCCTGTGAAAAGGAGGCGCCAAACACGGTAAGTTAAGCAAACTGGGAAGACAGAGAAATACGCAGCAGATGAAGGAGCAAGGTGAAACCCACCAGACCAAACAAATGAAGGGGAATAAGCAGTCGACCTGAAAAAGAGTTCAGAGTAATGATAGTAAACATGACACAAAATCTTGGAAAAAGAATGGAGAAAATACAAGAAACGTTTAACAAGGACCTAAAAGAACTAAAGAGCAAACAAACGATGATGAACAACACAGTAAATGAAATTAAAAATTCTCTAGAAGGAACCAATAGCAGAATAACAGGGGCAGAAGAACGGATAAGTGACCTGGAAGATAAAATAGTGGAAACAACTACTGCAGAGCAGAATAAAGAAAACAGAATGAAAAAAATTGAGGACACTCTTAGAGACCTCTGGGACAACATTAAATGCACTAATATTCAAATTATACGTGGTCCCAGAAGAAGAAGGGGAAAAGAAAGAGACTGAGAAAATATTTGAAGAGATTATAGTTGAAAACTTTCCTAACATGGGAAAGGAAATAGTCAATCAAGTCCAGGAAGAACAGAGAGTCCCATACAGGATAAATCCAAGGAGAAACACGCCAAGACACATATTAATCAAACTATCAAGAATTAAATACAAAGAAAAATTCTAAAAGCAGCAAGGGGAAAGCAACAAATACCATACAAGGGAATCCTCATAAGGTTAACAGCTGATCTTTCAGCAGAAACTCTGCAAGCCAGAAGGGAGTGGCAAGACATATTTAAAGTGATGAAAGGGAAAAACCTACAACCAAGATTACACTACCCAGAAAGGATCTCATTCAGATTTGACCAATAAATTAAAAACTTTACAGAAAAGCAAAAGCTAAGAGAATTCAGCACCACCAAACCAGCTTTACAACAAATGCTAAAGGAACTTCTCTAGGCAGGAAACATAAGAGAAGGAAAAGATCTGCAAGAACAAACCCAAAACAATTAAGAAAATGGTAATAGGAACATACATATCGATAATTACCTTAAATGTAAATGGATTAAATGCTCCAACCAAAAGACATAAACTGCCTGAATGGATACAAAAACAAGACCCGTATATATATGCTGTCTACAAGAGACCCACTTCAGACCTAGGGACACATACAGACTGAAAGTGAGGGGATGGAGAAAGATACTCCATGCAAATGGAAATCAGGAGAAAGCTAGAGTACCAATTCTCATATCAGGCAAAATAGACTTTAAAATAAAGGCTATTACAAGACACAAAGAAGGACACTACATAATGATCAAGGGATCAATCCAAGAAGAAGATATAACAACTGTAAATATTTATGCACCCAACATAGCAGCACCCCAATACATAAGGCAAATGCTAACAGTCATGAAAGGGGAAATCGATAGTAACACAATAATAGTAGGGGACTTTAACACCCCATTTTCACCAATGGTCAGATCAACCAAAATGAAAAAAAAATAAGTAAACACAAGCTTTAAATGATACATTAAACAAGAGGGACTTGATATTTATAGGACATTTCATCCAAAAGCAACAGAAAACACTTTCTTTTCAAGTGCACATGGAACATTCTCCAGGATAGATCATATCTTGGGTCACAAATCAAGCCTTGGTAAACTTAAGAAAATTGAAATTGTATCAGGATCTTTTCTGACCACAACACTATGAGATTAGATATCAATTACAGGGAAAAAAACCTCTAAAAAATATAAACACATGGAGGCTAAACAATATACCACTAAATAAACAAGAGATCACTGAAGAAATCCAAGAGGAAATCAAGAAATACCTAGAAACACATGACAATGAAAACACAATGACCCAAAACCTATGGGATGCAGCAAAAGCAGTTCTGGGAGGGAAGTTTATAGCAATACAATCCTACCTCAAGAAACAAGAAAAATCTCAAATAAACAACCTAACCTTACACGTAAAGCAATTAGAGAAAGAACAACAACAACAACAATAAAAAAAAAACCCAAAGTCACCAGAAGGAAAGAAATCATAAAAATCAGATCAGAAATGAATGAAAAAGAAATGAAGGAAACAACAGCAAAGGTCAATAAAACTAAAAGCTGGTTCTTCCAGAAGATAAACAAAATTGATAAACCATGAGCCAGACTCATCAGGAAAAAAAGGGAGAAGACTCAAATCCACAAAATTAGAAATGAAAAAGGAGAAGTTACAACTGACCCTGCAAAAATACAAAGAATCATGAGGGATTACTACAAGCAACTATATGCCAATAAAATGGACAACCTGGAAGAAATGGACAAATTCTTAGAAAAGCACAACCTTCTGACACTGAACCAGGAAGAAAAAAAGTATAAACAGTCCAATCACAAGCACGGAAATTGAAACTGTGATGAAAATTCTTCCAACAAACAAATGCCCAGGACCAGATGGCTTCACAGGCGAATTTGGTCAAACATTTAGAGAAGAGCTAACACCTATCCTTCTCAAACTCTTCCAAATTATAGCAGAGGGAGGAACACTCACAATCTCATTCTACGAGGCCACCATCACCCTGATACCAAAACCAGACAAAGATGTTACAAAAAAAAGAAAACTACAGGAGAAAACTACAGGTCAATATCACTGATGAGCAGAGATGCAAAAATCCTCAACAGAATACCAGCAAACAGAATCCAGAAGCACATTAAAAGCATCATACACCATGATCAAGTTGGGTTTATCCCAGGAATGCAAGCATTCTTCAATATACTCAAATCAATCAATGTGATACACCATATTAACAAACCAAAGGATTAAAACCATATGATAATCACAATAGATGCAGAAAAAGCTTTTGACAAAATTCAACACCCACTTATGATAAAAACTCTCCAGAAAGTAGGCATAGAGGGAACCTACCTCAACATAATAAAGGCCATATATGACAGACCTACAACCAGCATCGTTCTCAGTGGTGGAAAACTGAAACCATTTCCACTAAGATCAGGAACAAGGCAAGGCTGTCCACTCTCACCACTATTATTCAACATAGTTTTGGAAGTTTTAGGCACAGCAATCAGAGAAGCAAAAGAAATAAAAGGAATCCAAATCGGGAAAGAAGTAAAGCTGTCACTGTTTGCAGATGACATGATACTATACATAGAGAATCCTAAAGATGCTACCAGAAAACTACTAGAGCTAATCAATGAATTTGGTAAAGTTGCAGGATACAAAATTAATGCACAGAAGTCTCTTGCATTCCTATATACTAATGATGAAAAATCTGAAAGCGAAATCAAGAAAACACTCCCATTTACCATTGCAACAAAAATAATTAAATACCTAGGAATAAACCTACCTAAGGAGACAAAAGACCTATATGCAGAAAACTACAAGACACTGATGAAAGAAATTAAAGATGATACAAAGACATGGAGAGAGGACCTTAAAGATGGCGGAAGAGTAAGACGCGGAGATCGCCTTCCTCCCCACGGATACACCAGAAATACATCTACACGTGGAACAACTCCTACAGAACACCTACCGAAGGCTGGCAGAAGACCTCAGACCTCCCAAAAGGCAAGAAACTCCCCACATACCTGGGTAGGGCAAAAGAAAAAAAGAAAAAACAGAGACAAAAGAATAAGGACGGCACCTGCACCAGTGGGAGGGAGCTGTGAAGGAGGAAAAGTTTCCACACACTAGAAAGCCCCTTCGCGGGCGGAGACTGCAGGAGGCGGAGGGGGGAGCTTCGGGACCGCGGAGGAGTGCACAGCGACGGGTGCGGAGGGCAAAGCGGGGAGATTCCCGCACAGAGGATCAGTGCCGACCGGCACTCACCAGCCCGAGAGGCTTGTCTGCTCACCCGCCGGGGCGGGCGGGGCTGCGAGCTGAGGCTCGGGTTTCTATTTCGGACGGAGCGCAGGGAGAGGACTGGGGTTGGCGGCTTGAACATAGCCTGAAGGGGTTAGTGCACCACGGCTAGCCGGGAGGGAATCCCGGGAAAAGTCTGCACCTGCCTAAGAGGCAAGAGACTTTTTCTTCCCTCTTTGTTTCCTGGTGCGCGAGGAGAGGGGTTTAAGAGCGCTGCTTAAAGGAACTCCAGAGACGGGCGCGAGCCGCGGCTAAAAGCGCGAACCCCAGAGACAGGCGCGAGCCGCGGCTAAAAGCGCGGACCCCAGAGACGGGCGGGAGACGCTAGGGCTGCTGCTGCCGCCACCAAGGGGCCTGTGTGCGAGCACAGGCCACTCTCCACACCCCTCTTCCGCGGAGCCTGTGCAGCCCGCCACTGCCAGGTTCCCGGGATCCAGGGACAACTTCCCCGGGAGAACGCACGGTGGGCCTCAGGCTGGAGCAACGTCACGCCGGCCTCTGCCGCAACGTCACGCCGCCTCTGACGCCGCAGGCCCGCCCCGCACGCAGTGCCCCTCCTTCCCCCCCCATCCCCGGCCTGAGTGAGCCAGAGCCCCCGAATCAGCGGCTCCTTTAACCCCGTCCTGTCTGAGCAAAAAAAAGACGCCCTCCAGCGACCTACACGCAGAGGCAGGGCCAAATCCAAAGCTGAGCTCCTGTGAGCTGTGAGAACAAAGAAGAGAAAGGGAAATCTCTCCCAGCAGCCTCAGAAGCAGCGGATTAAAGCTCCACAATCAACTTGATATACCCTGCATCTGTGGAATACCTGAATAGACAAGGAATGATCCCAAATTGAAGAGGTGGAATTTAGGAGCGAGATCTACGATTTTTTTCCCTTTTCCTCTTTTTGTGAATGTGTACGTGTATGCTTCTGTGTGAGATCTTGTCTGTATACTCTTGCTTCCACCATTTGTCCTAGGGCTCTATCCGTCCATGTTTTTTTTTAAAAAAATTTCTTTTCTTAATAATTAATTTTAATTGTAATAACTTTATTATACTTTACCTTCGTTCTTTCTTTCTTTCTTTCCTTCCTTCCTTCCCTCCTTTAGACAACGAATCACCCCAAATTGAGGAGGTGGTCTCTGAGAGCAAGATTTATGATTTTTCCCCCTTTACCTCTTTTTGTGAAGGTGTATGTGTATGCTTCTGTGTAAGATTTTCTCTGTATAGCTTTGCTTCCAACATTTGTCCTAAGGTTCTATCCGTCACTTTTTTTTTTCTAAATATTTTTTAATTCAATAACTATATTATACTTTATTTTATTTTTACTGTATCTTCTTTCTTTCTGTCTTTTTTCCTTCTTTCCCCCCCTCCTTCCTTCCTTCTTTCCCTCCCTCCTTCCTTCCTTCCTCCCTCCCTCCCTCCCTCCTTTCTTTCCTTCTTTGCTTCTTCCTTCCTTCCTTTCCTCCTTTCCTTCTTTCTTTCCTCATACTTCTACTAATTCTCTCTACATTTTCTCCCTTTTATTCTGAGCCGTGTGGATGAAAGTCTCTTGGTGCTCCAGCCAGGAGTCAGGGCTCTGCCTCTGAGGTAGGAGAGCCAACTTCAGGACACTGGTCAACAAGAGACCTCCCAGCTCCACATAATATTAAACGGCGGAAATCTCCCAGAGACCTCCATCTTAACACCAGCACCCAGCTTCACTCAACGACCAGCAAGCCACAGTGCTGGACAACCTATGCCAAACAACTAGCAAAACAGGAACACAACCCCACCCATTAGAAGAGAGGCTGCCTAAAATCATAATAAGGCCACAGACACCCCAAAACACACCACCAGACGTGAACCTGCCCACTAGAGAGACAAGATCCAGCCTCATCCACCACAACACAGGCACTAGTCCCCTCCACCAGGAAGCCTACACAACCCACTGAAACAACCTTAGCCACTGGAGATAGACATCAAAAACAACGGGAACTACGAACCTGCAGCCGGCAAAAAGGAGACCCCAAACACAGTAAGATAAGCAAAATGAGAAGACAGAAAAACACACAGCAGATGAAGGAGCAAGATAAAAATGCACCAGACCTAACAAATGAAGAGGAAATAGGCAGTCTACCTGAAAAAGAATTCAGAATAATGATAGTAAGGATGATCCGAAATCTTGGAAATAGAATGGACAAAATGCAAGAATCAGTTAACAAGGACCTAGAAGAAATAAAGATGAAACAAGCAATGATGAACAATGCAATAAATGAAATTAAAAGTACTCTAGATGGCATCAATAGCAGAATAACTGAGGCAGAAGAACGGATAAGTGACCTGGAAGATAAAATAGTGGAAATAACTACTGCAGAGCAGAATAAAGAAAAAAGAATGAAAAGAACTGAGGACAGTCTCAGAGACCTCTGGGACAACATTAAACGCACCAACATTCGAATTATAGGGGTTCCAGAAGAAGAAGAGAAAAAGAAAGGGACTGAGAAAATATTTGAAGAGATTATAGTTGAAAACTTCCCTAATATGGGAAAGGAAATAGTTAATCAAGTCCAGGAAGCACAGAGAGTCCCATACAGGATAAATACAAGGAGAAATACGCCAAGACACATATTAATCAAACTGTCAAAAATTAAATACAAAGAAAGCATATTAAAAGAAGCAAGGGAAAAACAACAAATAACACACAAGGGAATCCCCATAAGGTTAACAGCTGATCTCTCAGCAGAAACCCTACAAGCCAGAAGGGAGTGGCAGGACATACTGAAAGTGATGAAGGATAAAAACCTGCAACCAAGACTACTCTACCCAGCAAGGATCTCATTTAGATTTGATGGAGAAATTAAAACGTTTACAGACAAGCAAAAGCTGAGAGAGTTCAGCACCACCAAACCAGCTTTACAACAAATGCTAAAGGAACTTCTCTAGACAAGAAACACAAGAGAAGGAAAAGACCTATAATAACGAACCCAAAACAATTTAGAAAATGGGAATAGGAACATACATATCGATAATTACCTTAAATGTAAATAGACTAAATGCTCCCACCAAAAGACACAGACTGGCTGAATGGATACAAAAACAACACCCTTATATATGCTGTCTACAAGAGACCCACTTCAGACCTAGAGACACATACAGACTGAAAGTAAGGGGATGGAAAAAGATACTCCATGCAAATGGAAACCAAAAGAAAGCTGGAGTAGCAATTCTCATATCAGACAAAATAGACTTTAAAATAAGGACTATTAAAAGAGACAAAGAAGGACACTACATAATGATCAAGGGATCGATCCAAGAAGAAGATATAACAATTGTAAATATTTATGCACCCAACATAGGAGCACCTCAATACATAAGGCAAATACTAACAGCCATAAAAGGGGAGATCGACAGTAACACATTCATAGTAGGGGACTTTAACGCCCCACTTTCACCCATGGACAGATCAACCAAAATGAAAATAAATAAGGAAACACAAGCTTTAAATGATACATTAAACAAGATGGACTTAATTGATATTTATAGGACACTCCATCCAAAAACAACAGAAAACACATTTTTCTCAAGTGCTCATGGAACATTCTCCAGGATAGATCATATCTTGGGTCACAAATCAAGCCTTGGTGAATTTAAGAAAATTGAAATTGTATCAAGTATCTTTTCTGACCACAACGCCATGAGACTAGATATCAATTACAGGAAAAGATCTGTAAAAAATACAAACACATGGAGGCTAAACAATACACTACTTAATAATGAAGTGATCACTGAAGAAATCAAAGAGGAAATAAAAAAATGCCTAGAAACAAATGACAATGGAGACACAACGACCCAAAACCTATGGGATGCAGCAAAAGCAGTTCTAAGGGGGAAGTTTATAGCAATACAAGCCCACCTTAAGAAGCAGGAAACATCTCGAATAAACAACCTAACCTTGCACCTCAAGCAATTAGAGAAAGAAGAACAAAAAACCCCCAAAGCTAGCAGAAGGAAAGAAATCATAAAAATCAGATCAGAAATACATGAAAAAGAAATGAAGGAAAAGATAGCAAAGATCAATAAAACTAAAAGCTGGTTCTTTGAGAAGATAAAATAGATAAACCACTAGCCAGACTCATCAAGAAAAAAAGGGAGAAGACTCAAATCAATAGAATTAGAAATGAAAAAGGAGAAGTAACAACTGACACTGCAGAAATAAAAAAAATCATGAGAGATTACTACAAGCAACTCTATGCCAATAAAATGGACAATCTGGAAGAAATGGACAAATTCTTAGAAATGCACAACCTGCCAAGACTGAATCAGGAAGAAAGAGAAAATATGAACAGACCAATCACAAGCACTGAAATTGAAACTGTGATTAAAAATCTTCCAACAAACAAAAGCCCAGGACCAGATGGCTTCACAGGTGAATTCTATCAAATGTTTAGAGAAGAGCTAACACCTATCCTTCTCAAACTCTTCCAAAATATAGCAGAGGGAGGAACACTCCCAAATTCCTTCTACGAGGCCACCATCACCTTGATACCAAAACCAGACAAGGATGTCACAAAGAAAGAAAACTACAGGCCAATATCACTGATGAACATAGATGCAAAAATCCTCAACAAAATACTAGCAAACAGAATCCAACAGCACATTAAAAGGATCATACACCATGATCAAGTGGGGTTTATTCCAGGAATACACGGATTCTTCAATATACGCAAATCTATCAATGTGATAAACCATATTAACAGATTGAAGGAGAAAAACCATATGATCATCTCAATAGATGCAGAGAAAGCTTTTGACAAAATTCAACACCTATTTATGATAAAAACCCTGCAGAAAGTAGGCATAGAGGGAACTTTCCTCAACATAATAAAGGCCATATATGACAAGCCCACAGCAAACATCATCCTCAATGGTGAAAAACTGAAAGCATTTCCACTAAGATCAGGAACAAGACAAGGTTGCCCACTCTCACCACTCTTATTCAACATAGTTTTGGAAGTTTTAGGCACAGCAATCAGAGAAGAAAAGGAAATAAAAGGAATCCAAATCGGAAAAGAAGAAGTAAAGCTGTCACTGTTTGCAGATGACATGATACTATACATAGAGAATCCTAAAGATGCTACCAGAAAACTACTAGAGCTAATCAATGAATTTGGTAAAGTAGCAGGATACAAAGTTAATGCACAGAAATCTCTGGCATTCCTATATACTAATGATGCAAAATCTGAAAGTGAAATCAAGAAAACACTCCCATTTACCATTGCAACAAAAAGAATAAAATATCTAGGAATAAACCTACCTAAGGAGACGAAAGACCTGTATGCAGAAAATTATAAGACACTGATGAAAGAAATTAAAGGTGATACAAATAGATGGAGAGATATACCATGTTCTTGTGTGGGAAGAATCAACATTGTGAAAATGACTCTACTACCCAAAGCAATCTACAGATTCAATGCAATCCCTATCAAACTACCACTGGCATTTTTCACAGAACTAGAACAAAAAATTTCACAATTTGTATGGAAACACAAAAGACCCCGAATAGCCAAAGCAATCTTGAGAACGAAAAAAGGAGCTGGAGGAATCAGGCTCCCTGACTTCAGACTATACTACAAAGATACAGTAATCAAGACAGTATGGTACTGGCACAAAAACAGAAAGATAGATCAATGGAATAGGATAGAAAGCCCAGAGATAAACCCACGCACATATGTACACCTTATCTTTGATAAAGGTGTCAGGAAAGTACAGTGGAGAAAGGACAGCCTCTTCAATAAATGGTGCTGGGAAAACTGGACAGGTACATGTAAAAGTATGAGATTAGATCACTCCCTAACACCATACACAAAAATAAGCTCAAAATGGATTAAAGACCTAAATGTAAGGCCAGAGACTATCAAACTCTTAGAGGAAAACATAGGCAGAACACTCTATGACATAAATCACAGCAAGATCCTTTCTGACCCACCTCCTAGAGTAATGGAAATAAAAACAAAAATAAGCAAATGGGACCTAATGAAACTTCAAAGCTTTTGCACAGCAAAGGAAACCATAAACAAGACCAAAAGACAACCTTCAGAATGGGAGAAAATATTTGCAAATGAAGCAACTGACAAAGGATTAATCTCCAAAATTTACAAGCAGCTCATGCAGCTCAATAACAAAAAAACAAAAAACCCAATCCAAAATTGGGCAGAAGACCTAAATAGACATTTCTCCAAAGAAGATATACAGAATGCCAACAAACACATGAAAGAATGCTCAACATCATTAATCATTAGAGAAATGCAAATCAAAACTACAATGAGATATCATCTCACACCAGTCAGAATGGCCATCATCAAAAAATCTAGAAACAATAAATGCTGGAGAGGGTGTGGAGAAAAGGGAACACTCCTGCACTGCTGGTGGGAATGTGAATTGGTTCAGCCACTATGGAGAACAGTATGGAGGTTCCTTAAAAAACTACAAATAAAATTAACATATGACCCAGCAATCCCACTACTGGGCATATACCCTGAGAAAACCAAAATTCAAAAAGAGTCATGTGCCAAAATGTTCATTGCAGCTCTGTTTACAATAGCCCGGAGATGGAAACAACCTAAGTGCCCATCATTGGATGAATGGATAAAGAAGATGTGGCACATATATACAATGGAATATTACTCAGCCTTAAAAAGAAACGAAATTGAGCTATTTGTAATGAGGTGGATAGACCTAGAGTCTGTCATACAGAGTGAAGTAAGTCAGAAAGAAAAAGACAAATACCGTATGCTAACATATATATATGGAATTTAAGAAAAAAAAATGTCATGAAGAACCTAGGGGTAAGACAGGAATAAAGACGCAGACCTACTGGAGAACGGACTTGAGGATATGGGGAGGGGGAAGGGTGAGCTTTGACAGGGCGAGAGAGAGTCATGGACATATACACACTAACAAACGTAGTAAGGTAGATAGCTAGTGGGAAGCAGCCGCATGGCACAGGGATATTAGCTCGGTGCTTTGTGACAGCCTGGAGGGGTGGGATAGGGAGAGTGGGAGGGAGGGAGACGCAAGAGGGAAGACATATGGGAACATATGTATATGTATAACTGATTCACTTTGTTATAAAGCAGAGACTAACACACCATTGTAAAGCAATTATATCCCAATAAAGATGTTAAAAAAATAAAAAAAATAAAAAAGACATGGAGAGATATACCATTTGTTTGGATTGGAAGAATCAACATTGTGAAAATAACTATACTACCCAGAGCAATCTACAGATTCAATGCAATCCGTATCAAACTACCAATGGCATTTGGCACAGAACTAGAACAAAAAAGTTCACAATTTGTATGGAAACACAAAAGACCCCGAAGAGCCAAAGCAACCTTGAGAAAGAAAAATGGAGCTGGAGGAATCAGGCTCCCTGGCTTCAGACTATACTATAAAGCTACAGTAATCAAGACAATATAGTACTGGCACAAAAACAGAAATATAGATCAATAGAACAGGATAGAAAGCCCAGAGATAAACCCACACACATATGGTCACCTTTTCTTTGATAAGGAGGAAAGAATATACAATGGAGAAAAGACAGCCTCTTCAATAAGTGGTGCTGGGAAAACTGGACAGCTGCATATAAAAGAATGAAATTCGAACACTCCCTAACACCATACACAAAAATAAACTCAAAATAGATTAAAGACCTAAATGTAAGGCCAGACACTATAAAACTCTTAGAGGAAAACATAGGCAGAACACTCTATGACATAAATCACAGCAAGATCCTTTTTGACCCACCTCCTAGAGAAAGGTAATAAAAACAAAAATAAACAAATGGGACCTAATGAAACTTAAAAGCTCTTGCACAGCAAAGGAAACCATAAACAAGACAACCCTCAGAATGGGAGAAAATATTTGCGAATGATTCAATGGACAAAGGATTAATCTCCAAAATATACCACAGCTCATGCAGCTCAATATCAAAAATAGACATTTCTCCAAAGAAGATATACAGATTGCCAACAAACACATGAAAGGATGCTCAACATCACTAATCATTAGAGAAATGCAAATCAAAACTACAATGAGGTATCACCTCACACCGGTCAGAATGGCCATCATCAAAAAATCTACAAACAAGAAATGCTGGAGACAATAAATGTCTCATCATTAAAGGATGACTATGATTTGTTGGTGCTGGGACAGGCCAAAGCCGGGATCCCAATGCGTGTGCACAAACACACTGGCTCACCCTCGCACACTAAGCCCTGCCTGATTCCATAGCTCAGGGCTCAGCTCAGGGAGCTCCCCGGAACCCACAGCCCCCGCCAGGCCCTGGCCCAGAACGTGGGCGCCCCCCCGCTGCATCAGCGGTCAGCAGGCCCCGTCCACCCCAGGCTGGCAGGCTGGCAGTCAGCGGTTGCCCACCGAGCACCGGACCCTGCCCGCATTAACTTCCTGCTGGGATAATTCTTCTCCAGGCTTTTTTTTCCGGCCACCAAGTGCGCCTGCCACCACACTGCTGTTTTTCATCTTGTTAATTGAGTCATTTATTTTGTTAAAAGGTGAAACTTTATCAGGGTTTATGTGCCAAGTGCAAGAAGGTGTATTTAATGATACATCAAGTGGCCACAGCTTCAGATGCCACTTCATCTGGATGTAGCTCGGAGGGAGGGCGGGATAGAGCCCATCCCTCGCAGTTAAATTATGCTCATTTTACAAACAGCCACGAGTTAAATCCCGGGTAACCTTGGCCTCAGGGTGTGCCCAGAAATACACACAATGGCTGGGGGCTTGAGAACAGGATCCATGCCCTATTCATTCTGTCCCCAGAGCATCCTGGTGGTTCCATCCGGCTCTCCTGGGTGCTCAGGCCTGAACCCTGGGCATCTCCCTTGTCTCCTGGTTCCCTGGCCCCTCAGGACCCAGTGCCCAGCATCTCTCAGGCAAGCAAACAGTCAGCCCTGCCCATTCCTGCCCGGTTCCACCCACCCCCGCTCCCGACATCTGGCATCCGTCCTGTGTCCTGAATCCCCCAGAGGACCTTCCAAACTCCAGAGCTCAGCTGGCCTACCCCCGCCAAGAACTTCAGTGCCCTCCTTCCCCTAAAACCTGGAGGTAAATTCAGAACTCCCTGGACCGCTGTCCGAAGCCTTCCCAATCTGGCGCCACCTCCGTTCAGCCTCAGCCTCCACCAGCCGCACCCTCTCTACCTGCATGGCAACCAGGCTCTGTGCTGCTTTAGAAGTCCGTGCCTTGAAATAAAGCCCCTCCACAACCCCATCCTCTGCATCTCTCTTCACTCTAAGGTAGTGTTTCTCAACCCAATAGAATCACTCCGTGAGCTTTTTTTTTTAACGTTACATATATTTTATTTATTTAAACCTCTTTATTGGAGTAAAATTGTTTACAATGTTGTGTTAGTTTCTGGTATATAACAAAGTGAATCAGCTATACATATACATATATCCCCATATCTCCGTCCTCTTGTGTCTCCCTCTCACCCTCCCTATGCCCCCGCTCTAGGTGGACATAAAGCACTGAGCTGATCTCCGTGTGCTATGCGGCTGCTTCTCACCAGCTATTTTACATTTGGTAGTGTATATATGTCCATGCCACTCTCTCACTTCGTCCCAGCTTACCCTTCCCCCTCCCTGTGTCCTCAAGTCCATTCTCTACATCTGCGTCCTACCCCTAGGTTCATCAGAACCATTTTTTTTTTGATTCCATATATATGTGTTAGCATGTGGTATTTCTTTTTCTCTCTCTGACTTACTTCACTCTGTATGACAGACTCTAGGTCCATCCACCTCACTACAAATAACTCAATTTCGTTTCTTTTTATGGCTGAGTAATATTCCATTGTACATAAGTGTCACATCTTTATCCATTCATCTGTCGATGGACACTTAGGTTGCTTCCATGTCCTGGCTATTGTAAATAGAGCTGCAATGAACATTGTGGTACATGATTCTTTTTGAATTATGGTTTTCTCAGGGTATATGCCCAGTAGTGGGATTGCTGGGTCGTATGGTAGTTTTACTTTTAGTTTTTTAAGGAACCTCCATACTGTTCTCCATAGTGGCTGTATCAATTTATATTTCCACCAACAGTGCAAGAGGGTTTCCTTTTCTCCACACCCTCTCCAGCATTTATTGTTTGTAGATTTTTTGATGATGGCCATTCTGACCAGTGTGAGGTGATACCTCATTGTAGTTTTGATTTGCATTTCTCTAATGATTAGTGATGCTGAGCACCCTTTCATGTGTTTGTTAGCAATCTTATATCTTCTTTGGAGAAATGTCTATTTAGGTCTTCTTCTCATTTCTGGATGGGGTTGTTTGTTTTTTTGATATTGAGCTGCATGATCTGTTGTATATATTAGAGATTAATCCTTTATCTGTTGAATCGTTTGCAAATATTTTCTCCCATTCTCAGGGTTGTCTTTTTGTCTTGTTTATGGTTTCATTTCTCTAGGAGGTGGGTCAAAAAGGATCTTGCTGTGATTTATGTCATAGAGTGTTCTGCCTATGTTTTCCTCTAAGAGTTTTATAGTGTCTGGCCTTACATTTAGGTCTTTAATGCATTTTGAGTTTATTTTTGTGTATGGTGTTAGGAGGTGTTCTAATTTCATTCTTTTATATGTAGCTGTCCAGTTTTCCCAGCACCACTTATTGAGGAGGCTGTCTTTTCTCCATTGTATATTCTTGCCTCCTTATCAAAGATAAGGTAACCATATGTGTGTGGGTTTATCTCTGGGCTTTCTATCCTGTTCTATTGATCTATATTTCTGTTTTTGTGCCAGTACCATATTGTCTTGATTACTGTAGCTTTATAGTATAGTCTGAATTCAGGGAGCCTGATTCTTCCAGCTCCATTTTTCTTTCTCAAGATTGTTTAGGCTCTTTGGGGTCTTTTGTGTTTGCATACAAACTGTGAAATATTTTTTTCTAGTTTTGTTCAAATGCCATTGGTAGTTTGATAGGGATTGCATTGAATCTGTAGATTGCTTTGGGCAGTAGAGTCATTTTCACAATATTGATTCTTCCAATCCAAGAACATGGTATATCTCTCCATCTGTTGGCATTATCTTTAATTTCTTTCATCAGTGTCTTCTAGTGTTCCTCAAACAGGTCTTTTGTCTCCTTAGGTAGGTTTATTCCTAGGTTGCAATGCTAAATGGGAATGTTTCCTTAATTTCTCTTTCAGATTTTTCATCATTAGTGTATAGGAATGTAAGAGATTTCTGTGCATTAATTTTGTACCCTGCTACTTTACCAAATTCATTGATTAGCTCTAGTAATTTTCTGGTAACATCTTTAGGGTTCTCTACCTGTAGTATCATGTCAACTGCAAACAGTGACACCTTTACTTGATTCCTTTTATTTCTTTTTCTTCTCTGATTGCTGTGGCTAAAACTTCCAAAACTATGTTGAATAATAGTGGTGAGAGTGGGCAATCTTGTCTTCTTCCTGATCTTAGTGGAAATGGCTTCAGTTTCTCACCATTGAGAATGTTGTTGGCTGTGGGTTTGTCATATATGGCCTTTATCCTGTTGAGTTAAGTGCCCTCTATGCCCACTTTCTAGAGAGTTTTTATCATAAATGGGTGTTGAATTTTCTTAAAAGCTTTTTCTGCATCGATTGAGATTATCATATGGTTTTTTCCTTCAATTTGTTAATATGGTGTATCTCATTTATTGATTTGCATATATTGAAGAACCCTTGCATTTCTGGGATAAACACCACTTGATCATGATGTATGATCCTTTTAATGTGCTGCTAGCTTCTGTTTGCTAGTATTCTGTTGAGGATGTTTTCATCTCTGTTCATCAGGGATATTGGCCTGTAGTTTTCTTTTTTTGTAACACCTTTCTCTGGTTTTGGTATCAGGGTGATGGTGGCCTCGTAGAATGAGATTGTGAGTGTTCCTCCCTCTGCTATAATTTGGAAGAGTTTGAGAAGGATAGGTGTTAGCTCTTCTCTAAATGTTTGACCAAATTCGCCTGTGAAGCCATCTGGTCCTGGGCATTTGTTTGTTGGAAGAATTTTCATCACAGTTTCAATTTCCGTGCTTGTGATTGGACTGTTTATACTTTTTTTCTTCCTGGTTCAGTGTCAGAAGGTTGTGCTTTTCTAAGAATTTGTCCATTTCTTCCAGGTTGTCCATTTTATTGGCATATAGTTGCTTGTAGTAATCCCTCATGATTCTTTGTATTTTTGCAGGGTCAGTTGTAACTTCTCCTTTTTCATTTCTAATTTTGTGGATTTGAGTCTTCCCCCTTTTTTTCCTGATGAGTCTGGCTCATGGTTTATCAATTTTGTTTATCTTCTGGAAGAACCAGCTTTTAGTTTTATTGACCTTTGCTGTTGTTTCCTTCATTTCTTTTTCATTCATTTCTGATCTGATTTTTATGATTTCTTTCCTTCTGGTGACTTTGGGGTTTTTGTTGTTGTTGTTGTTCTTCTTCTTCTTTCTCTAATTGCTTTAGGTGTAAGGTTAGGTTGTTTATTTGAGATTTTTCTTGTTTCTTGAGGTAGGATTGTATTGCTATAAACTTCCCTCCTAGAACTGCTTCTGTTGCATCCCATAGGTTTTGGGTCATCGTGTTTTCACTGTCATTTGTTTCTAGGTATTTCTTGATTTCCTCTTTGATTTCTTCAGTGATCTCTTGTTTATTTAGTAGTGAATCATTTAGCCTTCATGTGTTTGTATTTTTTACAGTTTTTTTCCTGTAATTGATATCTAGTCTCATAGCATTGTGGTCAGAAAAGATCCTTGATACGATTTCAATTTTCTTAAATTTACCAAGGCTTGATTTGTGACCCAAGATATGATCTATCCTGGAGAATGTTCCATGCGCACTTGAAAAGAAGGTGTATTCTGTTGCTTTTGGATGGAATGTCCTATAAATATCAATTAAGTCCCTCTTGTTTAATGTATCATTTAAAGCTTGTGTTTCCTTATTTTTTTTTCATTTTGGTTGATCTGTCCATTGGTGAAAGTGGGGTGTTACAGTCCCCTACTATTATTGTGTTACTGTCGATTTCCCCTTACATGGCTGTTAGCATTTGCCTTATGTATTGAGGTGTTCCTATGTTGGGTGCATAAATATTTACAGTTGTTATATCTTCTTCTTGGATTGATCCCTTGATCATTATGTAGTGTCCTTCTGTGTCTCTTGTAATAGTCTTTATTTTAAAGTCTATTTTGCCTGATATGAGAATTGGTACTCCAGCTTTCTCCTGATTTCCATTTGCATAGAGTATCTTTTTCCATTCCCTCACTTTCAGTCTGTATGTGTCCCTAGGTCTGAAGTGGGTCTCTGGTAGAGAGCATATATATGGGTCTTGTTTTTGTATCCATTCAGGCAGTTTATGTCTTTTGGTTGGAGCATTTAATCCATTTACACTTAAGGTAATTATCGATATGTATGTTACTATTACGATTTTCTTAATTGTTTTGTGTTTGTTTGTTTTTGTTTTTGTTTTTGTTTTTGCAGTACACGGGCCTCTCACTGTTGTGGCCTCTCCCGTTGCGGAGTACAGGCTCCGGACGTGCAGGCTCAGCGGCCATGGTTCACGGGCCCAGCCGATCCATGGCATGTGGGATCTTCCCGGAACAGGGCATGAACCCGTGTCATTGGCAGGCGGAGTCTCAACCACTGTGCCACCAGGGAAGCCCTGGGTTTGTTTTTGCAGGTCTTTTCCTTCTCTTGTGTTTCCTGCCTAGAGAAGTTCCTTTAGCATTTGTTGTAAAGCTGGTTTGGTGGTGCTGAATTCTCTTAGCTTTTGCTTGTCTATAAAGGTCTTAATTTATCAGTCGAATCTGAATGAGATCCTTGCTGGGTAGAGTAATCTTGGTTGTAGGTTTTTCCCTTTCATCACTTTAAATATGTCTTGCCACTCCCTTCTGGCTTGCAAAGTTTCTGCTGAAAGATCAGCTGTTAACTTTATGGGGATTCCCTTATGTGTTACTTGTTGCTTTCCCCTTGCTGCTTTTAGAATTTTTTCTTTGTATTTAATTCTTGATAGTTTGATTAATATGTGTCTTGGCATGGTTCTCCTTGGATTTGTCCTGTATGGGACTCTCTGTTCTTCCTGGGCTTGATTGACTATTTCCTTTCCCATGTTAGGGAACTTTTCAACTATAATCTCTTCAAATATTTTCTCAGTCCCTTTCTTTTTCTCTTCTTCTTCTGGGGCGCCTATAATTCGAATATTGGTGCATTTAAAATTGTCCCAGAGGTCTCTGAGACAGTCCTCAGTTCTTTTCATTCTTTTTTCTTTATTCTGTTCTGAGGTAGTTATTTCCACTTATCTGGTCACTTATCTATTCTTCTTCCAGGTCACTTATCTGTTCTTCTACCTCAGTATTCTGCTCTTGGTTCCTTCTAGAAAATTTTTAATTTCATTATTGTGTTGTTCATCATTGTTTGTTTGCTCTTTAGTTCTTCTAGGTCCTTGTTAAGCGTTTCTTGTATTTTCTCCATTCTATTTCCAAGATTTGGATCATCTTTACTATCATTACTCTGAATTCTTTTTCAGGTAGACTGCCTATTACCTCCTCATTTGTTAGGTCTGGTGGGTTTTTACCTTGCTCCTTCATCTGCTGCATATTTCTCTGCCTTCTCATTTTGCTTAACTTACTGTGTTTGGGGCCTCCTCTTCACAGGCTGCAGGTCCATAGTTCCCATTGCTTTTGGTGTCTGACCCCAGTGGGTGAGGTTGGTTCAGTGACTTGTGTAGGCTTCCTCGTGGAGGGGACTATTGCCTGTGTTCTGGTGGGTGTGGCTAGATCTTGTCTGTCTGGTGGGCAGGACCATGTCAGGTGATGTGTTCTGGGGTGTCTGTGAATGTAGTATGACTTTAGGCAGCCTCTCTGCTAATGGGTGGGGTTGTGTTCCTGTTTGCTAGTTGTTTGGCATGGGGCATCCAGTACTGGAGCTTGCTGTTCATTGAGTAAAATGGAGCTGGGTCTTAACATTGAGACAGAGATCTCTGGGAGAGCTCTTGCTGATTGATATTACGTGGGGCCAGGAGGTCTCTGGTGGTCCAGTGTCCTGAACTTGGCTCTCCCACCTCAAATCTCAGGCTGACAGGAAGCCAGAGCACCAAGACCCTGTCAGCCACATGGCTCAGATGAGTGGTTTATTATCAAGGATATTAAAGCACAGGAACCAACAGCCAGATGATGAGATTCATAGGGCAAGGTCGAGAACAAAAAACTTTCAGTCCTCTTAGAGTTTGGCGCCCAGCACAGTGGCACATGGAGGTTTTCTGCTTCACCCACCTGGAAGCTCTCTGAAACCACTCCTTTTGGATTTTAATGGTGGTTTCACTACACAGGCATGGTTGATTACTCAGTGAGCTTTTTAAAACACTGATGCTTCAAGCCCATCCAAGACCAACTGAATCAGAATCTCAGGGCCCAGGTCACAGGTACCCAGCTAATTCCATGTGCAGCCAGACTTGAGAACCACCATTTCAACATCCTCCTCGCCCCTCAAGTACAGGCATGGTTTTCACCTCCTGCAGGAAGCTCTCCTGGCCTCTGCCCCCAAGGCCCTCACCATCCAAGGGTGAATGAGGCCCCTCCTCTGGGTCCCAGATCTCCCTGTGCAAACTAAACACGAGTGTTAAGGTTAGCCCAGGGCTCCCTGTGTGGGATGCTCTTGAGGGCAGCAGTGGCTGGAATCACACAGAGGGTGCTCAGCATGGGTCCACTGGGAGTCTGCATGGTGTGAATACACCTCACGCTCCCACAATGATGTGCTACCGAGGAGAGCTCCCACCAAAGTTGCCAGATTAGGGAGGTCAAGGCGCCTTAGCAAGCCCCCTGGACAGGGGGAGGGGTCAGCGTGAGAGATGGTATGGAGGCTGGAAACATCCAGCAGCAGGGCAATAGGGAAGCTTCTTTTAGATTGACAGGAGGTAGTAAGGCATGGTTGAAAGAGCCAGAGTTCCATCCAACCCTGCCATGTCCCAGCTGCGTGACCTGGGGTGACTCACTCAACCTCTCTGAGCCTGTTTCCTCATCCATAAAGCAGGTAACCCTCCAATTCTTGGGGAGGACTTTGCAGCAGGACATATGTGAAGGGTGGGGCACTAGACCTGGTGGGTTGAAACTTTGGAAATGTCAGTGTCCCCTGATCACAGCCTTCTTCTCATCTGCCCTGGTTTTCCCTCTCCTGTGGATGTCTTTACGGTCCTCAGGCCACCAGTCAGAGGCAGGCTGGCAGGCAGGCGCCACACCATGGACTCTGGCCACTTTCTCTTTGCACATCGTGTGTCCAGAAGATGGTCCAGGGGAGCGTGATTGGCCGGTCTCCCTCTCGTTCTGCCCTGACCGTTTTCTCTGAAAAACACAGTGGAGCTGCTGGGTCGTAGGTATTTCTGTCAGTCAGGCTGCTGTGTCTATCTGTCAGCAGGTTCTCCCTAATTCCATTCTGACACACATGTATTAAGCACCAGCTGTGGACCAGGGCCCGGGCTAGGAGACGAGGAGGCCACTGGAGCGTGTGCCTTTTCGTGGTCGAGTGTTGGTGGTACCAGCGTGGGTGGGCATCACCGACCCACTGAGGGCCTGAATAGAACAGAAAGGTGGATGAAGGGAGGATTTGCTCTGTCTCAGCTGAGATGTCCGTCTTCTCCTGCCCCCAGACATTGACGTTCCTGGTTCTCTGGCCTTTGGACTGAATTCCACCCCTGGCTCTCCTGGATCCCCAGGTTGCAGGCGGCAGATCAAGGGACTTCTCAGCGTCCACAGCTAAGTGAGCCAATTCTTGTAATAAATCTCCTCTTATGTATACTTATATGGAGAGATAGACAGACAGACATCCTATTGGCTCTGTTTCTCTGGAGGACCCTGACTAGTACACTGACCATGTGACCCAGGGCAATTCTGTCTATCTTTCTTTGCCTCCATTTCAACTAAACATGGGATTTTCACCTCACTGGGTTGTTCTGGGGTCCAAGCAGTAATAAGCCACAGTAATAGACATACAGCGCTTGAAGTGGGGCCCGGCACACGGTGCAGGGTTACTGTGTCAGAGCGTGTTTACTTCTGACCCCTCCCATTTGCACGGTTCATCCACAGCGTCCAACTCCCGGCAGTTGGCAGCACACAAAATGGGACTGTTCAGAGAGGACCGCTGGGTTGTCAGACAAGTTGCTCCATATGCTTAAGATTGCTTTTCCTCCCTTCACAACCCCTGTGCAGTCTCTCTTTAGGGGTCCCCTCCTCCAAGAAGCCTTCCCAGGCTGCTCTGTTGCTGTTCCTGTGGTGTCTGCTGGCTCTTCCGTCCCCTAACCCAGATCGTGGGTTACTTGAGAGCAGAAACCAGCTCCCCCAAGCCTGGCCCAGAACTTGGGCAAGCAGACCCTCGTTACGTATTTGCTAAAGAAAGAGGGAGGGGAGGGATGGACGGAGGGAGGGAGGAAGAGAAGAAGAAACCCATCAGCCTTTGGACCCACAACCTCAGTGTTCCTTAAACATCACACAGCTTAATGGGTGCAGATCCGTCCAAGCCTCCCTTGCAGTTGGCTTGTGTCTCTTGGACACAGGACAGTTTCCCTCTTCCCTCAATCATGGAAGACCCAGAGTCTTCCATTGCCCTTGAGCAGCCCATGAGTAGTCCTCTAGCTGGTGTTTTCTGGAAACTGTGGAGACCAAAAAAATAAGGATAAAGTGTGGCTTTTTTTGAAAGACATGATGTTGTCTTTCAATAAGAAGAGGAACCTTGATAATAAAGTCTCCAGACCCCAAGGAGAAGGAGTGACTTAAGGAAAGACCCAAATGGGAAATACAAACTCAACACTCCATTACGGCCAGTGAATTCACCAGATTGTTCAATATTTTGAGTTCAGTATTTGGGTCAACGAGCAACAGGTTTTCCCCTTCCAGGAGTAGTCTATTTAATGCTTAGCTGAGTTCTAGGCATCCTTCCTGGTCATGCTCTAGGGTCATGCTCTGGGGTAAATGCCCTGGTCTAGAGATTTATATCAGCTCCCTCTCTACAATCTCCATGGTTTTAATCAGAATAAAATGTCCTCATCTGGAGCCCACAAGGTGAATGGCTTCTCTGGGTTTAAAAGCATGAGAAACCTCGATATTGTAAATCAACTATACTTCAATTTTTAAAAATTAAAATAAAAAAAATTTTTTTTAACCCTGAGAAACCAGAAAGAACAGTCTTAACTCTCAGAAGATTCTGGACCCCCACCTCCACCACTTTGTGTCGCCAAGTTTCCCCAGGAACTGTGGAAGGTTGGATCTCCAAAGAGGAGAAAGGCTTCTGTCTCCTCTGGGGGCTGGGAAGCATGGCTTCAGGTGAGTGAGCTGTCCGGGTGAGGTCAACAGGCAAAGTCAGCGTTGGAAGGAATACCAAGGCCTGACATTTGTGTAAGGCTTGGCCATGGAGGAACCTCAGGTCCCTTTGGCCAGCACATTGTGAGCCCTGGTGGAAAGGCTGAGCACCGGATGTCACTGGTTGCAGAGCATGAGTTTAGGAGGGCTCCAAGGCTGGATCTGCCCCACAGCATCAAAACACCTGAACACAGGTGTCTGCTCTCAGGAGAGCACCTCTCCTCATCCCCACTTCAGCTTCCGAGTGCCCATAATGTGCAGGGAATCCTCATCCTCCCAACACCTCACTGTGCAACACTTAACACCCCCACTTCACAGAGGAGGAAACTAAGGTTTCCAAAGAGAATGTGGTGAGTTATCAGTCGCCAGGTGTTAAGTGCTTCCTGCATAGCACAGGAGCAGTGACACGTACCAGACACGTGATGCTTTCTCTAATCCTCCCACTCACTGCCGGGGAGGATTATTAATCCCATCCCATAGATGGGGAAACTGAAGCTCAGGGAAGGGAAAGTATGGTCCCTGTATCACACAGCTGGAAAGTGGCAGAGTCAAAATTCAAAGCCAGAGGCACCTAACTCCCTAGAAATTCCACAAGGCAGGCAATTGCACAGGGACACCCAGCTTGTGCAAAGAGAGGGTAGGGACAACAGGAAGGAGTGAGCATCTTTGCCTCACAGTCTCTGACCACCAGTCACCGCCCTGCTGCCTTCTCAGGCTGAGCGGTTCTCCTTTCCTAGGATTGAGCTTCAGAGTCCAAGCCAGGAGTGCTTGTAAACATCATCTACCACACCACGGTGTTCCCCTTGACCACGTGGAGGTGTGACACTAACCTCACGCTGTGTTGAAGACTGTATGAGTTTCCTGCAGCTGCTGTGACAAATGACCACCAGCCTGATGGCTTAAAACAACAGAAATTTCTTATCTCACAGTCCTGGAGGTCAGAAGTCCAAAATCAAGGTGCCAGCAGGGCCATGCTCCTTCTGAAGGCTCCAGGGGAAAATCTTTCCTCACCTCTTCCAGCTTCTAGTGGCTCCTGGCATTCCTTGGCTTGTGGCTGCATCACTCCAATCTCTGCCTCTGGGGCCATGTTGCCTCCTCCCCTCTGTTTCCCTGTCTTCTCTCTTCTGTTTCTTAGAATAATGCCCATCATTGGATACAGGACCCACCTTAATCCAGGATGACCTCACACTGAGATCCTTTCCTTAATTACATCTGCAAAAACCCTTATCCCAAATACTTTCATGTTCTGAGGTTCCAAGTGGACATATCTTTTAAAGAGAGTCACCATTCAACCCATTACAAACACCTTAATTCCTTTCTCCCCATTCCCAGCACTTTTGATACCACCATATTACTCATCTCTACTCCTCCCCACCCTAACCCCCACACCTGGGAGGTGGCATGGTCAGTGGGAAGAGCATGGGTTCTTGGGCCACTCAGACTTGGTTTTGTATCTCAACTCTTCCATGGGTCAGCTATGTGGCCCATACAGGCTACCAGACTTCTCCACACTTTCCTAGCTTTATCTCTTAAATTGAGCAAACCCCACTTACTCCTTTTAGGGGACTTACATGATCTAATGAATGATACCTGGTGGGTTCTCAACAAACAGTGCACACCCCTCCAGCCTCCCTACATGTGTAAAAATCCAGGAGATCAGAGTCATGTGGGATTCTTTGAGAGGGTCACACAGCTGACCAAGGTCAACAGGAACTGGAATTTCATGCAGAGCTGTGGGATCCATCTTCCAAGGACTGTGTTGAATGTCACTAGCTGGTATGAGGACAAAGCTTTATTTACACCAACACGTGAACTTGAGCACATGTTAGAAATCTATGCACTCGGGATGAAACTGAGATGATGTGACTTGCCCAGCATCACAGCAGGACCTAAAGCCCTGGCTTCAGAAAACACCTGTCCCATTGTTTCCCAAGCCACCTGGAATCTACATGGAAGAGCTCCTTGGCTCTTAACACAGTACAAAAAGTCTATCTGCCCACAGCATTCCATCTTCCTAGATCTAGAGGGGCTTCAGAGTGCCCTCCCTCACCTGACACTCCTATTTGCCCTTCAGTGTCAATGAAGTTCCCCTCCACTGGCCCCAATAAGTCCTATTGCTCCTGTTGAGTGTGACCATTTGTGTGCTTGTCTTTCCCAGAACATGGTGGGCTCCCTGTGGCTCTGAACCCATGCCTGATCCATCCCTGCATCCCTGTTGTCTGACTCAGGCACGACACCTAGTAGGACCTTATTGGACCATAAGGCCACACCAACCAAGACTCAAGTTTCTTTGTCATTTGCAACACAATTGATGCTCACAAGGGAAGGAAAACTATAAAAGGGGACATTTGTGGTCAAACTGGTGGGAATCACTGAGCTAGTTGAAACTCTTCATTTTCCACAGAAGCAACCAGAGGCCCTGATGTGAAGTATCTTGCCCAAGATCTTCAAAGAGCAAGAAATGTGACCCAGAAATATGATTCATAGTCCCCAATCCACTTCCTTGTTTGAGATTTGAGGGAGAAGAGGGAAGGTGGGTACCAAGAAGAGGATGTGCCTCTTTCTGGGAACATGCCTTCTGTAATTAACTGGGGACCCTGGGCCCAAAACTCTTTCTGGCTTCAAACCCATCTTTAAAGCTCCCACTAGTGTTAATTAAAAGACCTTTCTCAGCACTCCCCTGACCAGCCTCTGCTGAGAACTGAGTTGCCTGTGCCTCCATGGACAGAAACAGCATCTTTCACCATACCATCTTTCTGCTGGCTGCTCTCAGCAGAGTGGACTGTACCTTCGTAAGGGTTAGGAGAACTCAAGAGTCGTTGAAGAGGTATCTGGTCTGTGGAAGGGAGGTACCAGCCAGCCCAAGAGGACTGAAATTTGGAAACCGAGCAGGACCTTGTGGGATCCTCCTGGTTACAAAAGCCCTTCTGTGTCCCCTGTTTCTTATATGAAGGAAGGAGGCTTCAGGCTCCTAGACCCTCCCTGAGTTCCAAGGGGTACATCTAAATAGTTTCTAATTAGAGAAGTGAGGGAATGCAGAAACAAAGTCGGAGCAGTCAAGAGACAATAGTGCAGCGATTAAAACAGGGTCCTGGTTCCTCCTCAAGGGATATACCTAACAATACCTATGAGCTCTTCTGCAGGAATTAAAACCCCAACCCAGGTGGAGGATGGTAACTTCAGGCTGAACACAAGATTCCTGGAGCACCGCCCTGTCACCTCACCACCAACCAGTCAGAAGGAAGTCTGCACATAGTAAAAGATAAGGAAGATTCTGATCTCCTCTCCAAACGATTAACTGTGATTAATTTCCTCTTTCACCCTTTAAAAACTTTCATGGTTAGCAGAATTTTCCGAGTTGGTTCTTGGACATGAGTCCACCTTCTCCCCAGGTTGCTGGCCTCCTGAATAAAGCAAACTTTTCTTTCCAATCAACACTTGTCTCTTGAACGTTGGCTTTTAAGTGGCAATGAGCCGAACCTGAGTTCGGTAAATTTAAAAGCCAGTAGGAAAAGAGGGAAGGGGAAGAGAATGGAAGAAACAGAAAAAGAAAGCAGCAATGGGTAGGAGGGTAACAGAGAGCAAGGTGGGGAAGGCAGGTTCTGGGTCATAGGCTTGCATGGGCCATGTTGTAGAGTGTGCTCTTCACTATATAACAGTAAATCACCAAAGGGTTTAAACAAGAGAGGAGCATATCAGGTTTTTTTTCTCTTTTAGAAGATCAAGAAAATTGCATTAAAAAGAATTTCAGTTAGCGGGAAGAGAACTGCCATCACTTCAGATATCTTTTAAAAGTTTGGGCTCCCCAAGTTCGTCCATAGATAATACACCAAAGAGACAGAAGTCAATGAAGGCTGTTAAATTCGTGGTTATTTTTTGTTACAGCTAAAGGACAGAGATTAAAATCAGCCAAAGGAAGAAGCGTGTAGGGTTGAGTCCAGAAAGTGAAACTGAACAGGACCCTGTGGGGCTCCAGAGCACAGAAGCCTTTCTGTGTCCCCCATTTCTTGTTTGTAGAAAATAAGCTTCAGCCTCCATGACCTTCCCTGAGTTCCAAAGGGCAGGTTCAAACAGTTGTTGATCAGGGAAGGGAGGGGATGCAGAAACAAGGGAGGAACAGTCAAGAAACAATAGTGCAGGGTCCTGGCTCTCCCTCAAAGGATACACGTAACAATATCTTTGAGCTGTTCTACAGAACTGAAACCCCCACCAAATAGAGCATGTTAACTACTTGATGAAGCATTCTTAATTCCAGAGAAGGTCACAGTTTGATAACCTTGAGAACCTCAGAAGCTCATCAGGAGACCACGTGAGGCCAGATTAAAGGAGTGCAGGCCCTGCACACACCCTGATCCTTATCAGCAACTCCACCCTTGAACCTTCACTATAAAACTCCTCACCAAATCCCCCTGGGTTGGGACACAGTACTTGAGGGCACAAGCTCGTTGTGTCCCCCTTTGCCTGGCAAATCAATAAAGCTATTCTTTTCTACTTCATCCAAAACTCTGTCTCCAAGATTTGATCTGGCACCGGTGCACAGAGGCCGAGTTTTCAGCATCAGAAGGTTCCAAATGCAGAGCTTCCAGTTGTCCTCTGCCCATGGAGTCAGGGACAATAAACCTTTCCCAGCATCAGTGTGTGACAATATACATGGAGTATTGCCAACAAGTGAAGCTCGCCCAAGCCTTGGTATTCATAGTCCTTACTTGGGCTCAATCTGCCCATGTGGCTGATCTGTCCTCAGCCCCACTAGAGGCTGAGCTGATACCTTGTGACCCAAAGCCTCCAAGCTAAATCACAGTGTTTGTGTAGCCCAAAGTCCCCAGGGAAACAAGGACACCCCTATCAGGGGTAACATTACAAAGACCTAGGCAATACCTCCAAGGAGTTGAAGGCAAAGGCCAGACCTCTCTCTGAGCAACATCAAATGCATTCCTACACAAGAATGGACTGGAGAGGGGATGAGGTGGAGATGAGGAGGGCACATTGGAAGTGACTGCATAGTCCAAGTGAAAGATGGAGGTGACCAAGCTAGGATGGTGGACGGGATTCTAATGGTGAAGAGGGAGGCATACATAAGAGAGATCTGACTAGTTTCATTAGAGATTAAAAAATAAATTCTGAGATAATTTTTACTCCAACCAAGATGGAGTAACAGGGACTGGATCTTTTTTGCTGCCTAAGACAATCAAAATTTATTTACGTATTTATCAAATATATGTATACATCAAAGGTTTTCAAGACCATGAAGGACATCAGGCAATAAAGAACAGTGATCCCAGTGAGAAGAGAAACAAATGAAGTGAGTGTCACAACTGTCCCAGTTTAATGCCTTGAGAGCTTACAGAAAGGTCTGAGGATGTGAAGCTGAGAACAAAGGAGAATAAAGTGGACAGAGTTTGCAGGACAGAATACTGGAGAGAAGAGAACTGCAGTGAGAGAGAACTCCAGAAATGTGCAGATACCATATACGAAAATTAACTCAAAAAGGATCATGGACCTAAATGTGAAACCTAAAATTACAAATATTCTAGAAGAAAACATAGTAATAAGTCTTCACGACCTCATTTTTCTGCCTCTGGGCATTTTCCCAGGCCATTCTGTCTACCTGGAGTACTCTTACCTTCAGCTCTGCGTATCAAGTTGTTACGGGAATAGCTGTTCTTTCAAACATATAATTTTTCAGGATGCAAATCAAATATTATCTCCCCCACACTCTCTAAAGCCTTCCAGGTAGAATTTATCCTGTTTTGAAGTTTCCCAATCTGCTCTCGTTTCTCAGCATTTCTCACTGACTGTCTAGAATGAAATATATATTTAACATATATTAATATTAATATATACAAATATAAATATATATTACATATATTCATTTTAGAATATGTATATATCCTAAATTTCATATGAGACAAGGAGCTCCTTGAAGACAGAAATCAGGTATAATTTATATTCTAAATTCCCCCAGGGTCTAGCAAGGTACTTGACATGGAGTAGCCACCACTGACATTTACCAAGACTTTATCATATGCCCAGGGAGTGATGACGGTGACAGTGTGAAGTCAGCCCGTGTGTTCTGCTGCTGGGATTTTAAGAGCTGGAAACACATCTGATAGACAAGCCTGTCCAATGCCTTGATGATCACTGCAAATATCCATCATTTCTTTTTCTTTTCCATTATGGTTTATTGCAGGATATTAAATATAGTTCCCTGTGCTACACAGTAGGATCTTGTTGCATATGTGTATTTGTTAATCCCAAATTCCTAATTTATCCCTCCCTCCCTTTCCCCTGTGGTAACAATAAGTTTGTTTTCTATTCTATGAGTCTGTTTCTGTTTTGTAAATAAGTTCATTTGCATCATTTTCTGCATTCCACATATAAGTGATGTCATATGGTATTTGTCTTTCTATGTCTGGCTTACCTCACTTAGTATGATAACTCTAGGTCCACCCATGTTGCTGCAAATGGCATTATTTCATTCTTTTTTTATGGCTGAGTAATATTCCATTGTATATATGTACTGCATCTTCTTTATCCATTCATCTGTTGATGGACATTTAGGCTTCCATGTCTTGGCTATTGTAAATAGTGCTGCAATGAACACTGGGGTGCATGAATCTTTTCGACTTAGAATTTTCTTCAGCAAATATCCATCATTAAACTCACCATTAGACTGTGAATACTGAGCAGTATAAATTTGGGCAGTTCAACATCTTTACCCCACATGTCCATTTCAGGGGGCCAATTCACACATGTAATGGAATCACTTGATCACTCAAGAATTGCACAAGTCACTTTCATAATTGTTTATTCTTTTTTGAATGCCCCTTCTATTTGGTGCCATTAAATCACTGAAACCAGAGCTTGGCCTCAATTCTAGCATCACTGGGGTGGGTGGGGCGGGGTGGGGTGGGGGAATGTAGGTTTTATTATAAATTACATAGGAGGAGGTAAGAACATGGGCTTGTAGGACCAGGGAGGATTTTTCTGGTATAAGGAGGCTCTCAAGGAAGCTGGATCTCTTCTCAACCAGATCCAGGAATTAGCTGGAAGGAACTGGCATCCGTGACTTTGCCCATTAAATGAATAGAAAAATATGCTGTTTCCTGTGCTAGGTGCCGGGAATGCCACCCTGAACACCACCAAACCGCTCCCTGGAGACAGTTTCAGTGCAACAAATGTGCCACGGTAAGCCCAGAGACTCTGACCACGCAGAGGAACGGCACCTAACTCAGACCTGGGGAAAGAGAGCGGGCTTCCTGGAAGCAAGCAAGGCAGACTCAAGGAAGCCACCAATCTAACCAGAAGCAGGTTGCACATGCAGAGCTTTCCAGGCTAAAGCTCAGATGCAGGAGAGCAGACGGCCACTCTGGGTCCCTGTGAGAAGGGTGGGGTGACTGAAACCAAGGGGTAATGAGCTAGAGGTGGGGTAGGCTGGAGCAGGAGGCCAGAGCCAGATCCCAAAGGGCGGAGGGCCCAGGGTGCGGAACTCAGCATTTGGGCTTTATCTTAAAAGCAATGGGGGCTCATGAGAAGTTCAAATACACAACAGAGGACATGTGATTGGCTGCTCTAAGTGGGAGGGGCTTAAAGGACCCCAGAGAGACCTGTAGAGCTTGCTTTCACCAGGAGGGAAGACCATTTTGAATGGGTGGTGTGGGCAGAAGTGCCCAGACAATAGTCAACTCCTCAGAGAAATAAACATTAAATTACAAACTGAGATTAAATGCTAGGAAGCCTAGGCTTCCCAAAGGAGTGACATTTGGGTGGGGACTAAAGAGAGAAGAAAGCCAGGTGACCATTGCTAAACCCTTCCAGGCACAGAGAACAGCATGTGCTAAGGCCCTGAGGCAGGAGGGGCAGCCCTGGCCTCTCCTCGCCTCTCCATGCTCATCTTACAGGAACCCCACACTCCATCACCCTGAGAGCATCCTGTGCTTTCCCACCTTCCCATCTGTGTTGCTCCTCTTTTTCCTGGGCCCCGTGGGTCTGATGCCAGTGGCACCTCCTCTGTAAAGCCCTCAGTTCACCAGGCACTCGGCCCCTCCACGCTCTGTGTCCCCGTAACACTGTATCCTTCTCCCCTCCTGCGTTTTTCATTTCTGAAAGGGTTCAAGCTTTTGGCGTTCCCGCTAAATTACAAGCTCCTTGAGTCCAGAGACTGTATTTTTGTTTGTTTTGTTTTCATCTGGCGTGTGGCAGGCCCTCAGTGAGCACGGATGTTTACATGAAGAGATTAATCCAGATTTCTCAGCCTTGGTGCTATTGGCAGTTGGAGCAGATACTTCTTTGCTGTGGGGAACATCCTGTACGTAATAAGATGTTTAGCATCATCCCTTGTTCTACCTATCAGATGTCAATAACATCTCCCCCCAACGCCACGTTGTGACCATCTAAAATGTCTCCAGGCACTGCCCAATGTCCTCTGGGGGTAAAAATGGCTCCCAGTTGAGAACCACTGGATTGGACAAATCCACGCTCTTACTTTTCCAGGCAGGGAAACCAAGGAGCAGAGGCTCTCTGTCCGCCAGGCTTTTTCTCCTTGAAGGACTTCTAGTTGACAAGCAAACAATCAGATGTGAAAGTAAAGCAAGAAGGAAAGGAAATGGGCCTCCAAAATCACACAGACTTTCTTATCTTAAGTCTTCTGCCAACATCAACTATTTAACCACGGAGTTGATTCTCATCTTGTAAACAAGAAGGAAAGCGGTTTGCAAGATAACGCTCTCCCTTCCAGGCACTGAGAAAGGCCTGGCCCCTCTCCAGGCCCTGGGACAGGTGGCAACCCTGAGTGTCCCCATGGGACACGGGGGCAGCCGCGTTCCAGCCTCAGAAACCTCAGCTGGTGCTGCGAGTTACAGGCTGAGGAAGGAGCGAGTGAGGAAACCAGCCCAACGGAAACAAACTGAGGAATGAAGTGGTGGGGCTTCCTCAGCCGAGAATTTTCCCAACGAGAAGAGCCTAGTTTAATAGTTAAGAGTGTAGACACGGGGCCAACTTACATAGATTTGTTTCTGGCTCCCCCGCCTACTGGAAGCTTCACGCTCGCTACATTATGCAGACTCTCTGAACCCTAGTTTCCTCACCTGTAAAATGGGTGTCATTAGAACACCTCCATGAGTTGGTTGTGTTGAGTCCTTAGCACAATGAGGACCAAGTACAGGGCAAGCACACGTATGTGTCACCCGCTATTACTGGGCACACACACCAGCTCAAGACCTGAAAGATTTTAAATATTTTAAGAATGAGAAGGAGGCAGCACAAGAGGCTGGACTTGGGTGACAGAAGAGGAGACGCCCAGATCTTCCTCGTTACCCACATCTAATTTTGGTTTCCTCGTTGAGGAAAAGGAGATCATGAAACCTCCCCTGCTTGCTTGTCAAAGCCATAATAAGAATCAAATTAGAACAATGTAATAATACACTCAAATTGTCCCAAAGTTCTCATAACCAAATATATGGCAAAAATACTCACATTTATTATGTAAACACCCTTGTGAAATATGCAGCTTGTCTTTTGTCTCTGTATATTTTTACTTTATCCTGGAAACTTGCTCTGTGCCACAGTAGGAACCAAATGGAAAAATAGAACCAATAAAAACAGTAATTCTAGAATTGGTAATTTTAGAACTGAAAAATATATTTTCTGAAATAAAGAGATTTTCATGGATGGACTTAATAAACATGACAGAGGAAACACTAAAGGACACCACAATAAATCAATGAAAATTATTTAAGGTAAAACGTGGTGAGAAAAAAATCAATAAACAGGGAATTGTTTGATGATCTCAAAGAGTACAACACATGTAATTGGAATAGGACAAGGAGAGAGAATTGAGGATACAAATATTGAATAAATAATGCTTAATATTTCCCAAATTTGATGAAAAACATGTAATTGCAAACATAGGTTGCTCTGTGGATATCAGGTAGAAAAAAGGGAAAAAAGCCCAAAATAAGGTGCATCATATTCAAATGGTTGAGAGCCAAAGATAAAGAGTAGATATTGAAAGTAACAAGAGAGAATTAATATATTACACAAAAAGAGACAAAATTCCAATTAATGGCTGAGTTCTCATCAGAATCCTTGTAGACAAGAAAAGATGGAAACATCTTTAAAGTGCTGAAAGAAAAAAAAAACAAAAAACCTAGCAACACAGGATTTTATATCCATCAAAAACATTCTTCAATAACACAGGTAAAATATAAGAATATTTTCAGGTAGAAGAGAACCAGAGGAATTCATTGCCAACAGATCTGCTCTAAAAGAAATGTTAAAGGAAAATTCTTCAGGCTGAAAGAAAATGATAGCAGAGGAAAGACTATGTCCTCAGAAAAGAAAGAAAAATATCTGAAATATCTGGGTAGATAGAAAATCATTTTTTTTTAATTTTTACCATTTTCTTCTTAATTTTTGATAAACATATATAGTTTATACATCTATATCATAACTATATCTGTCTATCTATGACTATATCTATATAAAACATAGTTTTGTAGGCTTATAAGTAGTTAATTTAGGGCAACAACTATAATAAGATTTTAATGTTTTAGGCAAAGTAGTACCTAATATACTATAAAGTATATTACAGTACATAAATAAACTATAGAGATTTCAAAAAACATTAGAACAATGTTTTCCTAACATTTTGGACTGGGACGCACAATAAGAAATATATTCTACAACAAGATCTAGAACACACACACACAACTGAAACAAATATTTCACAATTCTTACCCTTCTGTGTGTCATGCGCTCTGATAAATTCTATTCTATTTGATTTACTTTTTTGCAGCCCACGAGAATGACCTTACGATCCGCTCATGAGTCATGATCTTCCACTAGAAAAAAGAAAACACCGGATTTTAGAATAAATGAGAGAGTGGTTGGTAAAATTGTACAGTGATATTCAAGTATGAGTTTGCATATTAGCATCATGAGTAGTGTTCCCCTTAAACACTGCTGCTCAACAAGGACCCCAAAACTTACTGGTTTGAATCAATACTTTATTATTAACTGTCACAGCTGGGAAGAGTCACTGAGCTCGGCTGGGTGATTCTTTCTTGGTTCAGCTGGAACAGTAGTCATCTGAAACCTCAGCTGGGCTGGGCATCCAAGATGGCACACTCAGAGGGCTGAAAGTCCACGCTGGAGGTCAACTGGAGAGCCTACACATGCTCTTGCACATGACTTGGACTTCTCACAATACGGCACCTTGGTTCAAAGAGAAAGTACACCGAGAGTAGACATCCCCAAAAGCCAGAAGCAGAAATACCAGGCCATGCAGGGCTATGCCTAGAAATGACCCAGTATCACTTCTGCCTTAGTCTATTGGTCAAAGCAGTCCCAGCATCATCCCAGATTGGGAAGGGTAGCAAGTTTGTGCTGCAGACGAGCTTGTGGGTTGGGAGACGTGGCTGCATCCATCTTTGGAAATACAACCTGTTACAATTGGTGATAAGCTTTTCTCAAACCCAGCTCACTGTGTGACAGTGGGTGGATCACTTCACCTGCCCTGACCTCAGTTCTCTCATCAATAGAATAAGAAAACTGATGAACTGTGTCTAAAAACCTTCCAACTCTAAAGTTCTGTGTTCAGGAGAAAGTTAGGGACACATCCACACCATCTAACATGGTATGCATTTGGCATAAGCTAAAATCACCCCCTCGGACTCACCTTGATTCTTGTTTGGTATTTGCTAAGCTCTGAAATTTTCCAGTTAGTTTTAAAATCAGAAAAGACATCTCTTTTTCCTCCTACAAGCAGAGTCATACTGAGAAGATCCTAGTGGGCCATCCTTGCTTTTCACTGCTCAGACCCATCTAGACGTGAACAAGATTCTCTGAAGTACCCATTAGGCCAAAATCAAACAGTCACACAATGAGTGTTTGCAGCAAGCAGGGTGCTTTATTTTATTACCCGTCCTGCACAAGCCACACAGGAAAGAACCAAAAACCGCTAGGATTTTATGAAGCATCGTTTTGTCAGGCTGAGGGAATGTGGAAAAGAAATGCAGTGGCAACAACTACAAAAAGAACATATCTGCCAGACTTCAAGATCAATTCCAAATATAAACTGAAAGGGCTGCTTCTCAGAGGGAATCATATTTCTCGTCCACCGTCATCAAGAAGCTATAGACAACTAAAGTATTTGAATCTGTTCCCTTTCTGCTCGGATATAACCACTAATCTCTCTTCCTTGCCTTCTTTCTTTTCTGGGGATGCAGCCCACTCACCTGGCACATAAAACACTCGTATTATGACATCCGGGCTTTAGAGATTTACATGAGAATCAGCAAACTTTATTTTAGCCCAATATAGAGAATGTGCGAGGCATGGAGGGAACTTTGGGCTTATTCCTCAGATAAGTCATGTATTTCTTTCCTCAAAGAAAAATCCAATATCTTGAGATCAGATGCATATTGAAGCTTTGGTGGAAAAGAACCAGACCGGGCTGGATTAACATGTTCACGTCAGCCTCTCTCTGCAGAGTGATCTGGGAAGCAGAGGGAGCCTCCGTGGAAGAAGGTCCCAAGCCAGGCAGGGCAGTGCCTCCAACCTGGTCTTTTGCCACCCTCTGGAATGGGGGAGCATCCCTCCTCGTCTGAGCAATTCTAGAAGCACTTTCTGATTTTCCAGCTCATGAGAAATGCGTATGTTTTCTCTCTGTGCTTCAAGATACTATTTAAAAGCAAGCAAAAGACAGCAAGCCTGGGCTTTACGCCTATTCTAGACCTTCCTCCCCACCTGCGTTGCCCTCATGCCCAGCTAGTCCATGTGAGCCAGGCAGTTGCTGGCTCTGTGCTCCACACACGGTGTGTCATCTGCCCGAGACACCCTCCCCTGCCCCATTCCTAGGTAGAAGCACCTACACATCATTGGGTCTTCAGAACTTAACCGTTTGGAACCGGCCCCAGGGAGTGGCACCACCCTCCACCGTAGCTTCTTGCAACAGAAACCCAGGAGTCTTTCTTGGTAGCCCCCTCCCTCAACCACACGCCCCTCCCATCCCCAAGTCCTTATCCATTCCGCCTCTGAAGCAGGTCTTAAAACCCCGCCACTCTTCTTCCCCAGGGTACCACCACCTCCCATCTGGACCACCTGCCCACCCCAACGTGCTCTTCTTCAGTCTGTTCTGTCTGGGGTGACCAGAGTCACATTCGTCAACGAAATCAGGTCATGTCACGTCCCTGCTTAAACCCTCCAATGGTGCCCACAGTGCTTCCAATAATATCCTACTTCCTGTAAAAGCCCCGCAGGATGGGGCTCGCCTCTTCCTTCACACCTACCCCACCACTCACCCCCTTACTCACTGCTCCAGATGCTGGCCATTCTCCAGATCCGAGAGCACGCCAGGCTCTTTCCTGCTTCAGAACCCCACACACCCTCTCCCCTCTGCCGGGGCTCTCATCCTGCCCCTCCCCACTCGCCAGGACCCCAGGCTCTGCTAGCTCTGCTTCAGCTTTCAGTACAGACGTCACCTCCTCAGCATGCCCACTCCACCTGTACCCCAGATAAAACTATGGCTTCCCACTATTCTCCACCCCAATACCTGAGTTCTCCTTGAAAGCACTTATCACAGTTTAAAATCGTATATTTATTCATTCCTTTGCTCGCTCCGTGCCTCTGTCCCCACTAGAGGGGAAGTCCCAGGAGGGTGAGGACCCTGTCTGTTTTGTTCACTACGGTACATCCAGACCCTAAGCCAACACCTGGCACAGGGCAGGCCCTTGACCAGTACGGATGCATGACGAAACTCAGGGGCGCTTTCTCACGGAGCTCATCACTGGTAAGAAGTGGTTCTCAAGCTGGGGCCCTTGGTAAGGTAGGTGAAATCCATATCAGTGGAAAGTGCCGAGGTCCAGGGGTCGGCAGCAACACGAGAGATCCCCTCCAAGGTAAAATGAAAAGTATTGTGTTGGGTACTTCCTGCCACAGAGAGACAAGCACAGTACCTGGCAGGTCTCTGATACTCCAGATCCAGGAATACTGCTCTGGTCCATAAATCAGACGACACCAAGCACTGCCAGCTTCATTGGGAACCAGACGGCAGCCCAAGGAACACTGCCACTCGGACCCCACGACCCGGAAGATCCTATAGTATTAGAAGTATGGGTGGTGGGAAGGGGGGACTCTGAGGGGCATCTGCCAAACCCCAGCGAGAGAATCACAATTCAGGAGGCCCCTGGGGGATCTGCAGCAAGGCCACGCCATCTGCGACAGAGAAGTAGGTGCTTTTTGAAAAGTAAATGCTGCTGTGCCGCTGGACCCTGATAGAGATGGAGCACCCGGCCATAGCTTAAGAAGTGACCAGGTGTCCAGGACTGCCCAAAACAAGCTGGGTCTGTCAGACCCACCAAGACATAAGGTTGGGGATGCCCTGAAGCTGCCCATCCTAAAACAGAAGGGGTGTCTCTGGGATGGATGATAAGCAGGACCAGAGGGTACCAGCAAGCTGCACGAGCGGGTGGCCCAGGACCCCCATCATGCAACAGGGCTGTACTTGCCCCCTTCCTCCATGCACACCTGTGGCTGTATGAGACACCCTTCACAAATCCTCCCAAAAGGCAGAGTTTCAAGTAGAGCGCCTGGCCATCGACTGTGTGGAAGGAGAAGTGGTATAGATTAGAATATATACAGACTCGTGGGCAGTGCTGAGTGGCCTGGCTGGGCGGACAAGGATTTGTAAAGAAAAAAACTTAAGATGGGGCACAAGTGGTTTGGGGTGGAGGCAGGTAGATGGATAGATGGGAGTGGTCCAGGTGTGAAGGTCTTTGTGCCACTGGACAGCACCCGTCACCAGCCACCCCCATGTGGAGAAACCCCAGTGGGAGAGGTAGAGGCTGCCCACGGGCTCCTCTGGCGTTCCTGCCATGCTCTCTTTCTCAATTGTAATGGTAAATGGATAAGTGCAAGAACCTTAGCCTGAGAGAGTCATGGTGAGTGGGGTCCCAGGCCTTCATGCCACCAGGTGAGCCCTGAGACCAGCAGACGTTCCAGCCGAGGGGAGAGGAATCTGACTGAGGTCAGGGCTGGGGGACCCCCACCATGACCATGGGTTGCACCTGGAGACTGGCTTCAGTTCATCCACTAACCTTGCTCTTCTAAGCCCCCCAAAAAGATGGTGACCAGAATCCTGAAGGAGCTGCTCCCCAGGGGTATAGAAAGGAGGGGACTACAAGGGTAGGCTGGGCTGGACGTGGAGATGCAGCGACCAGATCCCCCTAAACAAAGGATATGTGGCCTCCAGCTGTCACCCCTTCATGGGGCACCCGCACCCGGCTGCAGAGACCAGCCTCAGCCAAGAGCTCACCCTTCTCAGAGCAGCACACAGATGGGGGCAGGAGTGCGAAGGCCCAGCCTGGGCCATATAGATGGCAGGGCCGGCTGGGGTGCTGTGAAGCCTGCATCCTGGCTGGGCTTCCTCCTCTGCCCAGTCCTGCTGCCTCCCCTGCCCTCCCACAGGTATTTATCCCTAATCAACGCCCTGCCCGTCAACCTCCAGCTCAGTGTCTGCTTCCTGAGAGGCCACCCTGCACAGGATGGGAGGTAGGACCCTACCTGAGCAGCTACACTTTGACCAGTTTTAGATATCGGGGTGCTGTCTTACTCTATTAGGGCTGCTATGACAAAACCCCCACAGACTGGGTGGCTTAAGCACATTTATTTCTCACAGTTCTGGAGACTGGGACATCCAAGGTCAAGGGGTCAACAGCTCCAGCATCAGCTGAGGGCCCACTTCCTGGCTCGTAGACGGCTGTCTTCTTGCTGTGTTCCCAAGTGACGGAAGGGGCAGGAGAGTGCTCTGGGGTCTTTTCTATAAAGACACTAATCCCATTTACCTCCCAGAGACCCCACTTCCTAATACCGTCACATTGGGCATGAGGGCTTCAATGCATGCATTTGGGGGGACACAAACATCAATCCTATTGCAGTGCTGTGTTAACCTGCCTTTTTCAAAGGGATCCACGGCTGAAAATTAGGAAGTTATGAAAGCCGTTGCACTGCACAGCACCTCCTCCTAAATGCAGCATTCCCAAAGAGAGCTGAGAAGAAGCAAGAAGAGGATGAAAGACATGGCAAAAACAAGATGGAGAAGAAGAGGAAGACATCTGGGTCCCTCAGCCCAGCACGAGGTCCTGGGTGATGCTCAGTTTCCTCTCTGCCCTTCCTCCCACCTTGTCTCTCTCTCTCTCTCTCTCTCTCTCTCTCTCTCTCTCTCTCTCTCACACACACACACACACACACACACACACACACACACACTCTTTTTCTTTTTTGGCTGCGCCAAGTGGCTTGCAGGTTCTTAGTTCCCCAGCCAGGGATTGAATCTGTGCCCCATGCAGTGGAAGCGTGCAGCCTTCACCACTGGACTGCCAGGGAGCTCCCACACACACACTTTCAGCATTCCACTAGACTGGAGCCCCTCGAGGGCAGGGACGGTGCCCATTTCTCTGCGTAGCACAGGTGGCGCTCACAGGGCACGTGGCATCTGCTCAGTACATGTTTGTTGAGTGATGTGTAAGGGCTCTTAGGTGGTTTGTGCACAAGCATCGTTTAGCTCGTAGGTCCACCTTTATTTCTATCGCTCTAGCTATAGAATGAGTCTTGAAGTCAGGCAAAATGCTTTCTCCTACTTTATTCTTCATTTTTGAAATTACTGTTGATATTCTAGTTCTTTTGCTTTTTCATATAAATTTTGGAATAATCTTGCCTATATCTACAAAATTCTTGCTGGAATTTCCATAGGAGTTGTGTTAAACCTCTTTATCAATTCAGGGAGAATTCACCTCTTTACTATGTTGTCTGCCAACATGAACACAGCCTGTCTCTCCATTTATTTAGATCATCTTTGATTGATTCCATCAGTACTTTGTAGCTTTCAGCATACAATTCTGTACAAGTTTTGATAAATTTACCAAGTAGTTTTCTGAGCATTTAGAAATGGTATTGTATTTTTGTGTTTCTATTTCCATGTGTTTATTACTAGTTTATAGAAATGCAATTGATTTTTTTATGTTTATCTTGTATCCTATGACTTTGCTGAGCTCACTTACCGGTTCTAGAAGTTTTACTGTAGATTTCCTGAAATTTTCTATGTAAACCATGATGTCATCTGCAGATATGCTTAGTTTGATTATTTCCTTCTATTTGTAGTACATGATCCTAATTTTCCATTTATAATGATAGTGCAATGTTTTTATGCTCACCTCTCCATATAAAGCAGATAGCCAACCAGGATCTGCTGTACAGCACAGGGAACTATGCTCAATATTTTGTAATAACCTGTAAGGGAAAAGAATCTGAAAAAAGAAAAAATATATATAAATATGTTTATAAATATATTTATATATATATAAATTGAATATATATATATAGCTGAATCACTTTGCTATACACCTGAAACTAACACGACATTGTAACTCAACTATACTTCAATAAAAACATTTCTAAATAGTGTAATGTTTCCATTTTAAACAAAGTTATATAGAAAACAGTGAATTGGTTTAAATAAAAATATTAAATAGTCATAGAGGAAGCGCACAGATAGGGCAAAAATTGTGATGTGCGACATGGCTTGAGAAACCCTGTTTTATATCACATAACGCTCACACTAACTCTGCCAGGCAGGTTTACATGAGGAAATTGAGGCTCAGAGAGATGAAGCAAGTCGTCTAAGATCACACAGAAAGCAAGAGTCAGTGATGGGCTGCACACCCAAGCCTGCCGGACCCCTCAACCCCTGCAGCTCCGTCTCCTCCCTGGCCGTGGAAGGAAAAAAGGGGCGGAGTGTCAGGGGTGCACCAGGAGGGCTAGGAGGGAGCAGATAGGAAGGGAAGATGTTATTATTGCCGGTATTAGTTGGGTTTGGGCCTTATATTTATGGCAGTAACTCCTAAAAAGCCCAGGAGTTGGCCAGTGAGGCCAGCTGTAGGTAAAGATGCTGAAAGAAGGCTTTCACACGCAGTTGCAGAATCCAGAGGGTCTTCACCAGTATATCTGCTGCACCAAAGCCCTTCTAGACACTCACCCCCGCTCCTCTCTCCATTGGCCACCCCAGTTAACTCTGACGCCAACAGCCTTATCAGATCTAAGAAAAATCTCTCCCTCCAGCTAGATGATTCATGACATCACTCCCCTCCAGGGAAGCTGGTAAGATGACCTTCCATTTGATGAAGGAGGAGGATTCATTTTTATGGTCTCGCCCCTGCTAATGTGTGTTTAGACAGGGCAGGACAATCAATATTGAAGAGAGGATGCTGATTTGACTCACCGGAGTTGAGGTAAGGACGCTGCCTCCCCATCCATTTTTATAAATCACTTTAAGGGCCTATCGATCTTTCCCTGGGCACCAAGGGGCACGAACCCCTGGGGCAGCAACCTGTCAGGCCCCTTAACCCTTCCTGATGTCCCCGCTGCTGGCAGGAGCCATCAGCTAGTAACCTGCCCTGGGACAGCAGCTGGCTTGAGACTGGGGCTGAGATGCCCCCTTCTGGGCCCAAAGCCTAGCAGAACCAATTCACAAGTGTTGCTTTCAAAGCATGTGGGAAACAAGGAAGTGCCCTTCACCCCTACACACACACATGCATACACACATGCACATTCACGAATGCACACACACCACACTTACACACACCCTTTCAGACACACATACAGAGACCCGTGTAAACCTGGATACCAAGCTAAAACAAAGGCATGAAGCTTCTAGGCAAGCACTAGGCCTGTAACCATCCCTTAATACCAAAAAAAAGGACCATTCAGCGTCTCTCCAAATGTATTCATTTTGACCTGATTCCACCCCTTGGGAAGATGGGAGAAGGAAGCGTAATGGATTTTTTCTGGGCCACCCCAAATTTCAGGGACAACTTTCACGTGGGTCACCCCTACCTCTGCCCAGAGATGTCACCCGTACACCTAACGGTTCTCAGCCAAAACGCTACCAAGCACAGGTGCACCATGGAGATAGCTCTGGAGATGTCCCAAGTTGTTATTGAAAATAATAATTTACAAGAGGATTGGGAGATATTTTTATAACTTAGAGCAGAATTCATCCCTGGAGTAGCATCACTACCAAGTATTTGAATCCCAACCTGCTTTCTTGATTTGGGAATTGCTCACCCCCATAGCCTGACGTGTCTCTGTCATGACCATCCCCAGTAGTCCTTCATCATTTCAGTGTGAATTGTAGCATCAGTGGGGTTGAGGTCTGCAAAGGACCGTGGAGGGATGGGGTCCAACGAGCAATCAGGGTGCAGGTGTAGGTGCTAGAAGGTTTGTGCTGCAGCAAGGGGGCCCCTATGGAGAGCCTCCATCGTCCTCAGTGAAGGCCGATCTTGGGTGGCCTCTGAGAGGTCCTCTGCTGGCCCTACCATGGCCCAGTGGACACTTCTCAGGGTTCAGGGTCAAGGGTGCTCCAGGGAAGAGGAAGCAGGAGGTGGGCGGTAGGGGGAGCGGTGACATGCTCTGCCCTCGCACTAACCGTGAAGATGTCTCCATCTTCATCTTAATCATAACCAGCTCCACCACTTTCGTGGAACTAAAACCAAAACTTCCAACATGAATAGAGTCAGATGCTGCTACTTCCACAGGAAAGGGAAGGGGGGAGTGAAAGGAGGGAGGTTCTTGCCTGACACCCCCTCACTGCTCAGCCCCTTGCCCCTCACTGCTCTTCCTGCTTCATTCTCAGCCCCTCCAGGCCACCCTCTCCAACGTGGCAAATGGGATGGCCTTCCCAAGGCACCAAGAGACCACACTGCCTCCCACTTTAAGTTCAGTCTCTACCACTAAGAGGAAAAATTCGGCCCTCTTTTGCTAGCTTTCAAGATCCTTTAGAGTCTGGCCCCGGGGGGGCGGCTTCTCCATCACAGACCCCACGCTTCCCAGGACACCTTTCCCAAATACTGCATCCCACAGGGCCCCCGCGGGTGCTCTCCCCACCTCCTCACATTCCTTTACGTTCCTGCATCATCACCCCCCAATTTAGGTGGAGAAGCGGAGGTCCAAAGAGACTGCGATGCTGTCCGAGGTCACACACTCGTGAGCCGAAGACCCAGGCAGCTTCTGTTCTTCCCCAGCTTCCCCCTCTTCCCCCTGGGTGTCCTTTGATGGGTCACTGAACCTCTCTGGGCTCTTAATCTGTAAAGGGGAGCTAAAAACACAGCCTGGGATGACTAGAAAGATTACTCTGGGGGACAAACGTCAATTCCAGGACCCCTTGTTAAATGTGTAATGGCCACCGATAGCAGCATCCCGTCAGCCAGATGTCGCCCCTTGGGAGGTGGGAAGAAAGTGTGTAGGGGCTGGATCTGAGCCACCCCAGATTTCAGGGAGAGCTCTGATCTGGAAGCCCCTGGGACATCCTTGAGTCTCCACCCCATAAGATTAGAAAAAGCACATGCATGCCTGCTGGAAACCAGGAGATCTGTAATCAACGCGTGGGCTGGGGAGATGAGGGTGAAGGATGAGGCTGGGAAAGAGCAGAGAAACACCGCTGTGGGCCAGGTTCTCGCAGAGAAGTGCTGATTTGGAGAATCATTTGCTTATAGGAGAATCTACCCATACCTTGCTGTGTGACATGGGTGAGTTCCTGAACCTCTCTGAACCTCAGTTCCTACGGCCATAAAACCAGTACATTGAGCTAGCCTCTTAGATCTTTCCAGGCATTAAAAGTCCATGAAGTATCCCCTCCGCTTCCCAAAACCGTGCCATGAGACACCCTGGGGCATGTCATTGCTCCCATTTTCGAAGTGGACAAACATTTTCACGTGAGACTCCGTGACGCACATTGCTCCCAAGTTTGCAGAATGAGGGAGGGGCTGGGCCAGGAGCAGAACCGGCTCCATCTGCCTCCAGGGCGGGGCCCGGCCACGACCCCAGGGAGCCCTGCCCTCCCTCTGTGGAGGCACTGGCCTGAACCGGCTGGCTGGGCCCCCAAGCCTCCCATGCTGGTGGGATGGCCGCCAGGCACAGCCCGTGTGTCCTCCACGGCAGCGGCCCTTGCCAAGCGGCCCTGCCCAGACCGCACGAGGAGCTGGCCGCAGCCTGCCAGCCTGTTTCTCATTTAGAGCGAACCCCGGCTGCAGCCCAGACATTCCAGAGGGGACATCCAGACGCCAATCCTGCCCAGGGCTTGGGAAACCGGGCTGCAGGCAGCCCCGTGGTCAGAACGCATCACAATGTTTTTCCCTTCCCTGTCGGCATTTTTTAAGTTGCTTAATCCCTCGAGGAGTCTGGTCCACTCTTTGGGGGCGCTGACCTTGGCATTCGAGGCCAATAATGAAAATGACGAGGCAGACCAGGCTGGACTCCTCTTGTGTCCCGTGCTCTCCTGGGTCAGCCCTCCTCTGCATCTGTGCTCAGGCTGGTCTCCACCCCCTGAGACAGGCTTACCTCCAGCTGGGAGTCCAGAATCTTCCTGGGAGAGGAGGCCCTGGAACAATAGAATTGCCATTAATTACATGTCAGCTGCAGGCTGAAGAGACGTCCCCTCACCCCTTCCCGGGATGGTGCTGGTGGAATGGCTCTAGCTGTCCGTGGAAGAGTCCTACCCTTCAAAAAGCCTTGAGTGAGTTAATTATAGATGGCCTCCTAATGACGGCAGTAGCGCTCCTGAATTCCACCAAAGTGACAATTTGCCATCACCGTAGAGACGGCTGCCCATGCTGCTGGCCAGCCGGACATCTGGGCGAGAGGCCCCTCCTTCTCTTGCTGCGTCCTCCACTCCTGCCCAGCTCCTGGATTATCCCTGCTTGGCTTGTTAGTCAAAATAAATTCTCTCTCCTGTGAGGGCTGCCATGTCAGCCCCAAAGGTAAGGCTTTTTCCTTTTTCCCTTATCTTTTTTTAACTCTGATTTATAAACCCCCTGCTAATGGGACCGGGGGCTTTAAAAAAAAAAAAAAAACAGTTCCCACAGTATAGTGGGTCCTCAAACACTCATAGGATCCAGGGATTCCACTTCTGGGTATGCACCCAGAGGAACTGAAAGCAGGGACTCAAACAGATGTTCGTGCACCGTGTTCGCAGCAGCGTTCTTCACACCAGCCAAGATGTGGAAGCAAATCCGAGTGTCCACTGGCAGATGGATGGCCTATTCATACAACGGAATATTATCCAGCCTTAAAAAGGAAGGAAATTCCGAACATGCTGCAGCATGGATGAAACCTGAAGACGTCATGCTAAATGAAATAGTCCAGTCACGAGAAAACAAATACTGTAGGATTCCACTCATATGAGGGACCCAGAGCAGTCAGATTTGTAGAGACAGAAAGCAGACGGTGGGTACCAGGGGCTGGGGGAAGGAGGGGAGCGGATTGACCCCACTTGGGTCCTACATCCCTGCAGCCTGTGGTTGGGGGTGGGGGGGTTCCAGTGCTCCGATTGGCCAGTACTGGGTCCTGTGCCCACCCTCGGAGCTGGGGGTGGGGTCGGTGGGCCAGTTTCGGTGTACTCCCAGGATGCTCTGCGTGGGGGGAAGGGAGGGTGACTGAGGGGGGGGCATGACCCACGGCCCGGCCTCCTATACCGCCTGCCCCTGCATCTCTCCCAGCTGCCTCGCCCACGGGGCAGTCTCAGGGAGGGGGGTTATGTCCTCCTTTATGTACTCAGATTGTCTCTCCATCCTGCAGAGAGGTACAGAAACGGATGCTCAGAAGGAATCCTTGCCACCTTCCACTCACTGGTGTCCCCGTATCAGAGTGCGCTAGCTGCTGTAACAGATGACCTCAAAACCTCAGTGGATTAACACAGTGAAGGTTTCTTTCTGATTCACGTCCAGTCCACTGACGGGAAGGGGGCCTGGCCTGGCTCCAAGCAGCTATCTGCATTCCATCCATCAAGTGGGCCCATCACCTCCTCCCACTGCCCTGGGCCTCAGAGTGTACGCTGGGGTCTGTGGTCTGTGTCTGCCGCCAGTGAACAAAGAGAAGACACGAGACACACCTGCTCAACCCAGGAGAGGCAGTCACATCGGCTCATCCACCACTAGTGAGAGCCTGGCCCAGAAAGGAGGACCGTCTGTCCTACCTACCCCTCCCTGCTCCTTCTACGCTTGCCCTGCCTCCAGGCCAAAGCCCTTTGTCCTCACAGCTGGACTTGGTCTTTGCCTCTTCCCCACTCGCCTTCCCACCCTCCCCAACTCACAGTTTCAACGTGATGGTCTGAAGGGCTTTTGCTGTCCCTAAAGGCCTGGCATGATTTGACCTCTAGCCCCCAGGACTGCAGGGCTGGTACCTGACCCACCCACTTTTGGAAAGGTTTGAGGGTGGAAGGTGAGAGGGCTGGGTAAGGACCAGCAGAAGGATGGATGGATGCAAAATAATGCCCACAGCACCTGGGATGCCTGCTGTTACCCTGCTGGCCTCTGTCTCCCCTCCCCTCCCCCACCTCCTCCTCCAGCTTCTCTCTCCATCACTGCCCAGTCAGGACCCTCAAATGGGGACCCAGAAGATACTTACACAACGTGTGGATAATCCAGCTCATTTTGCAGACAGACAGTAAGTGGGTTACAGGGGTGGGCCCAGACTTGGTGTCCCCTCGCTGCCCTGGGCTGGTCCCCTGGACCAGTTCCCAAGCCCTGGTCCAGGAGAAGAGGCACAGACAGGAAAGAACCGGCATTCACGGATCACCTGCTAGGCACCCAAGCCTGTGAAAGTTGTGCTTTGCATCATTTCACTTAGTTTCCGACTCGACGTGACAGGTAATACAGCAGGTCCCTCTGGAGAAGGGAGACATTTAGGTTCAGAGAGGTGAAGAGGGCAGTCGGCTAGCTGTGAGGAACAGGGGCAGAGCCGGAGGGAGCCCAGAGCTGCTGTCACTCACCCCCGTCCCTGCTGTGGATCCAGGAGCACCAACGCCCTTGGACGCCAGCTCCAGAGAGCACGTGAGCTGGGCTCATGCAGAGCAAAACGGGGGAAGGGAGAATGAGAGCCCATCCCACAAAGGCTCAACCTCCAAGAGAGGAAAAGGAGGGAAAAGAGAAAGCAACGTGGCTAAAGCAAAGGCGCTGTGGAAGAAAAGCTAAGATCACTAGGTAAAAACCCATTTCCCCGTACACGTGAATCCACCTACTAAAGGTCAAGCCCCTCGGCTGGAGCTGCCACCTTGTGATTTCCACACCTCCCCTCGTTACTTAAGACAGACTCAGTGGCCTCAGAGCCTCCGTAATAATACCTTTCCCAAAACATCCCAGATGAACATTTCTGTTTGAAAGTTAAGGAGAATTCTACGACGGCTGCAACACATTATATAAAAGGCCGATGATCAGAGGCAAGACCTTGGCTTCTGCTGCCCCCCACCCAGGGCTGAGGCTCCGGTGCCAGGACAAAGCCTGCGGAATGTGGCCACGTGTGGTCCGTGGCAGGAGGAACACACGACCAACGTGGCCTGGACTTGAACTGTGGGATTCTGCTCACCACCCGAGGCCTCCAGTCTGCCTCCGGGAGCTCCAGCCTCCCCTCTGTGGCCACCCAGGTGGTGTCCGAGGACACGTCCCCACCAGCAGGTGGACACGTGCCCCCGCTCTGATTCCAGCCCCCAAACTACTTCAATAAGAGCAGAAAGGGCTCCTGCCTTAGGAAGACAGAGCCTGAAAAATAAAGGCTGCGCTTTGGCTAAAACTGACCTCCTTTTCCCAGGGCTGGGGTGTTCATCACCATGGTTTCTTTCATTTCTCTCAGCGGCTGTGAAGGCAGGTGATGTAACTGAATCCACTGCACCTCCGGGTTTGTTGAGGGCCCCATCATTGCTCACCATGGCCGTCATACTGACCTGCAGGGGGCTTGCTTACCGGCTGTCCCTCCCCTCCCATCCAAGTGAGGTCGGGGTGACAGAGAGCCTTCTAAAATCCAGATCTGACCAGGTGACACCCCAGCTACAAACACCACCATACTTGCTCAGCCAGGTTCTTCAGCCAAGAACCTAACACCCCACAAATGCTGGCCCATCCTGACCTTTACTGACTCTCAGCTCTCCCCCCTGCTCTGGCTGGGCTGAGTGACTCATGGTTCCTTCCTTATACCTCAGGGCCTTTTCACATGCTACCTCATGGACAACCTCCCCACCCCACCCCACTCGCGGCCTTCCTCCTTCTCCGCCTAATTCCTGCTCCATCCTTCAGGCAGACTCTCCCCCAGGAAACCTCTGCTGATCTCCCACCCCTCCCCAGGCTGGCTCTGTGCCCCATGCAACCTCCGTGGTGACCTCTGCATTAGCACTGCCTGGTTCTGAGCCTGTCTCTCCCACCAGCCTGGCAGGTTCTTAGGGCCGGGACTGGACCCAAGTCATCTCTGTGTCGTCAGCACCTGGCACAGGCCTGGCACATAGTAGGTGCCCAAGAAAAATGCATTGAATAAATGAACTGTGCTGAACTAGACACACCAGCCTCCTGAATGGTTGAAGGCTAATGGGGGAGGGATTCGTCAGCTTGGCCAGGCAGCGCTCCATTTCCCAGAATTCACTCCCTGAAGGCTTCCAGGAGGAGGGGCCACAAGACACATCTTCATGTGACACGTGGAGGGCAGAGGTGACACAGCGGTCTGGGGAAGGGGCAGGCACTCTGCAGCCCACGTATGTTGTCTGGCCCCCACGCGGGGCAGTGGACGGGCCTGCGCCTGCTCCAGTCCCCGCACGATCCTTCAGCTCTCCACCTCATGGGCCATGTCTGCTTCATGACGAAGGGCACCTGTTTCTCCAGGCAGGACACCCTGGAGAACATCCCCAGGATTGGAGGCAGCAAAACGGGCACTGCTGCCCACGCATCCCGGTGCCTTCTGCACGGCTGGGATCCCATCTTCCTCCCGACCACCCTGCTTCTCACCTCACTGCCCTCTTCCCTTCCCAGCTCCCTGCTGAGCAGCCCAGAAGCTCCAGCATGGGAAGTGAAGCCAACAGATGCACAGGGACTGCTTACCTAGCCCCCATACTCGTGTGAACTCAAGTCCCTGCGTCAGGGGCTTTCATACCTATACTCACATAACTTCCAATGGTTCTGCCTCTCTGTGCCATTCCCAACTGATACAGGAGACAGGCCCCCTACCGGCTCAACAATTAGACTCAAACAAACAAACGCTCAGATGCTGGGAAAGCGAAAGCAGCATGGACCAGGGATGCGAGAGAAGGTGACCAAGAGGAGTGACTCTGAGCTCAGGCTTGAAGGGCCAGAGCATCTGATGGAGGAGGTGAAGGGTGCCCCCAAGCTGAGGAAGGGGACCCAAGTGAGGACCGGTGGCCCTGCCATGCCCCATTGGGAACCAGCCCTCCACCCAAGGGTCTCAGTCCCCATCTCCTGCTCCCAGGCCTGAGGGGTGATGCCATCCCAGACCTGGCGGTTTGGCCTTCACCCAAACCCGTGGTCCCCATCATCTGAGAATGAAGGTCAATCACAGGATAAAAATGCTTTAAGCCAAACATTAAATTGGAGAGTTAAGGGCTGGCATTTTTGATTGAGAAGATAGCCAGGTCCAGGGTGGTACAGGAGGTGGGGTTTGGCCAAATCTGAGAGCAGAGTGGAGCTCTGCCTTGCTTCTAGAAGAGCACAGGGAGATGGCCAGCCCATGGTGTTCCTTCTACTCAGCAGGGCTGTCCAGGGATAGTGATGTGGCCACAGCGGCATGAGGGTCTGTCATGCTACAGACGGTTCTTAGTGGCCTGGGAAGTGCCCCTGGGCTTCCCTGCGGGCCTAAAAGCAGCTGGGAGACCCTTGGGAAGGCAAGGAATTTTCCAAGGACCACAAGGAATCAGGAGGTCTCAGACCTGCCAGTGTAGACAGGTGGACCGTGCACATTCCCCTCCATGAACCCCTTAGGATGTACACTCAACCCCAGGGTGAGGGGTCACCCTAAATTAACTGGGTTACATTTCTGTCATTTGGAATTAAGTCCGGTCATGAAACCTTCAAGGAGGTCCCTGGCACACCCCTAGGTAGAGGCCTGAGATTTGCACAGAGACAGACCTCCAAGTTCCTATTTCAAAACGACCCCCATGCATTCACCAACATTAGAAATACAGCCACCTCCAGGAGGGCCAACAGCCGTGGGGGAAGGATTTTCAGTAGCAGCGGAAAAAGCCAGGGCAGGATTAAAAACTAACCAGCAAAACCAACTGGAAACAGCAGGGGAACTCGCTGTGAATGTTGGTTTCAAACGCACCCCATCCATAATTACTCGTTCGGAAAGTCACGATTCTCCTGCCAAAATCGGACCTCCCTTCACTGATGAAACCCCCTTCACACCACTCCCTCTTTGCTCTGCAAAAATGAATTTCACTCAAAAAAGAAATTAGAAAAATAATTGATGTAATAACCATAACCTTGAAAATACTTCTGCCAGAATTTAAGAGCAGAAGGGAAAGGAGGCCCAAAATAAAGGCATGGCGTTGAAAATTGAAAACGTAAATTAGTTCTAAGCACTGACTGCACCCACTTCTCCGCCAACTCTCTGAAGGTGAACAGGAGTGATCCCTGCTCCACAACTCGGGCAGCAGGACCAAACGCTGCTTCGGAAAGCCCAGTCCTCAGACCTCAGCTGCCACAGCTGGAGAGAAAGGACCAGCTGGTCCTGCCTCCCATTTGTATAGATGGGGAAACTGAGGTGGAAGCTCAAAGCATCGCTGTACAATTCACCATACTCCCTTTTTGCTGTCTCAGTGATGATGAAGGCCCAAGCCAAAGTGATTCTGCATCAGCCTGAGTTTCTGAGCATCCATGAAAAACAGAGCCTTCCCACTGACCAGTATTAGACAAGTAGCAAGAGCCAAAATTAAGTCTTTGTTGTATTTAAGCCACTGCATGTGGGGGCTGTTTGTTACTGCAGCGTAACCTATCTTACTCTGACTGATGCACACTTTTGTGGTGATGACACGGATTCACTGCTCTGGTTTTTCTTAGTAAGGTCCACAATGGCAGGATTCACATTTCATTTTGGCTATCATGACACCCAATGCCTAGCACATAGTTGGGCTCAGAAGACTTTTATTGAAGAAATGTATAAATAAAGACTCAATGGATAACCAACAAGGACGTACTGTATAGTACAGGGAACTATACTCAATATTTTGTAATAACCTGTAAGGGAAAACAATCTGGAAAAGAATATATATATAACTGAATCACTTTGCTGTATACCTAAAACGAACACAACATTGTAAATCAACTATACTTCAATTTAAAAAAAAAAAAAAGACTCAGTGGATAATGAGCCAAAAAAAGCAAGACGATGTAAACTGACATTTCCTGAATCAGCGAGAAAAATCCGACACGTGCAGAAAATGACAGCCCATGCTTCAGGGATGGATGAACGTGGCACACAGGCTCTTAATTCTAACCAAAACCCACCTAAGTAATGATTAGCTATTGCCTTCTAAAGGGAAGGCAAAGAGATCCAGACCACTTGGCGAAATCGCCCTAGGTCACAGCTGGCATCTGAGCAGCCAGCCCAACTCCAGAGCCAGGGCTGGTCCCCTGCCTGCCCAGCCACTCACCTTCCAAGGCAGGAATCCCAGGGTGAAGCTCTGGCCCTGGCTGTTCACCTGTCCCTCTCTGTCAGACCTGCACAGGTGAAAGCTCAGAGATGAAGTGAGCAAACACGTGTCAAATGTCAATCTCGTGTCAGCCTTCAGATGCCTTTTTTCAGAATACGGAGCCTGGAGAAGTCAGGGATTCTCTGGCCCAGAAAAAACGCTGAGCTGCCTCCCAGAGGTCCTGCATATTCTCTTGCCGGGGCCTCCATTTCTCCTATTGGTATAGCAGACACACTGGACAAAACAAAGTCAGCCCTAGGACCCATTCCAGCTCTAAAGTTCTCCAGTTCCTGTGCACATACCTCTGACTGATGCAGGAAAGTCAAACCCTTTTAAGAAAATCACTAAAGCCCTAAAATTACGTGGAAGCCTTTTGAGATCCCTGAAAGAAAGGCATTTGCTAAATCCCCTCTATTATTTCCAAAGGATATTTTCTATTATTATTATTTACCAAAGGAATTTATGGACAGAGTTTAAGTGCCCCAGAGCCTACAAAATAATCATCTCTTCGCAACATAACAAAAGGATCTGAATATTCTTGGCTGATGACTTTTTCTTTGAAACATGTTCTCCACTGAACAAAGGATTTTCTTTCTTTTTTTTTCCAATTTGTCCAAGTTCAAGTGAAACACACACACACACACGTACATAAAACCTCATTATGATTACCAAGCTAGAAAATTTTTCACATCAGCAAATAGCCTAAGAACACGTTCCTAAGAGTGGTGATTCTCATTTCAAACATGGTCAGGGTCACCCACAACCCTGGGGACTGTTTATCAGGAACAAGACAAAAATGGTATCTATTTACTTAGAACTGTGAGCCAGACTTTGTGCCAAGACCTTACATGCACTAGTTCATTTAACCCCCTGCATAACCCAGTGAAATGATGTTTAGTCTATGCTGGCCTGAGATCACGAAGCTGGTAGGAGCTGGAATTGGGATTTGACCTTGGGTCTACACAGACTCTCAAGTCCTCGCTTTTAAGCATCACACCATGTCCTCTCCCAGGCACTATTTCATTTAACCCTCATCCTCCAGCCCACAAGACGAGTTTCGGAGCCCCGCTGTACAAACAGGAAAACTGAGGACGAGCTGGATCAAGTCATTGGCGGAAGGACACACAGAGTGAGCGTCGGCTGGTGAAGCCCGAGGTTCTAACTGGTCCACAAACCGGAAAGCGTTTTCCCTCCTTCCACAGTACTTCCGAGCGATGCAGGCGTCAAGTCTCATGTTTCCCTGGTTTGGTCCTAGCTTGTGGTCCAATGCGCTGCTCGTGCCAGCTCCCCAAATTTTTAAGTCTTAAGTGAGTGAAAGAACAGAGGGTTCTTTGCGGTGCCAGTGAGCATGTGTGGCCAAAGGACAGATTCAATCCTGGAGTGAAGGCGGAAAGCTCTGCCTTTGGTGGGCATCGCAGGGATGCCTCCTCGTGTCCAGGGGCCGGGGCCCAGGCAGTCGTTCCACTGAAGGCAGCTGTTTGCAAAGGTTAGTAACTCAGCTCATAAAAATGTGCGGCGAGTTGCAACTTGGCACCGTCTCCTTCAGACGGGGAGAGAAGCTGTCGTTTGCAAAATATGGTTCAAATAATCTCATCTCCTCCGCCCCCCACTTTTTTTTTTCCTTCCTTAGTTTTAAGAGTGTAAGAAACATAGAAGTTTTGTGGTTTCGCACTGGTCTTTTTATGGTTCGAAAGACTCCAAAATACAGTTGATTAAAAAAATGCTTCTGCATAATGCCGGCCATTGTGCGGGCATTTTCAAGCATGCCATCCCGCGCTGGGCCTTCGGGGACTTGGATGTTCTCCGTTGGCTTAAAGAAACGGTTTTGTTCTCAAACAAAAGAGACATCCTGACTCAACAACTGTTTGTGTCTTGACCTCTGCACTCAAATCCCAAATCTGCTCACAAAAAGGAACTTGATACAAGAGAATAAACACGGAACTTGGACCCAGCCAAGAAAACCTAAAGCCTGGCTCTGCCTCTTCTCTGCTCTAGGACTCTGGGAATCATAGGAATCTCAGAGGAGCCCCATGTTCCTCATCCCTGTAACAGGCACAGTAAGTTCTACTTGTAGGGTTGTTGAGAGACTTGAGATAATATAGGTTAAACATAGAGTCAATCATTTCTTTTTCCTTTCTTTTAAACATCTTTGTTGGAGTATCATTGCTTTACAATGGTGTGTTAGTTTCTGCTTTATAACAAAGTGAATCAGTTATACATATACATATGTCCCCATATCTCTTCCCTCTTACGTCTCCCTCCCTCCCACCCTCCCTATCCCACCCCTCTAGGTGGTCACAAAGCACCGAGCTGTTCTCCCTGTGCTATGCGGCTGCTTCCCACTAGCTCTCTATTTTACATTTGGTAGTGTATATATGTCCATGCCACTCTCTCACTTTGTCCCTGCTTACCCTTCCCCCTCCCCATATCCTCAAGTCCATTCTCTACATCTGTGTCTTTATTCCTGTCCCACACCTAGGTTTTTCAGAACCATTTTTATTTTTTAGATTCCATATATATGTGTTAGCATACAGTATTTGTTTTTCTCTTCCTGACTTACTTCACTCTGTATGACAGACTCTTGGTCCATCCACCTCACTACAAATAACTCAATTTCATTTCTTTTTATGGCTGAGTAATATTCCATTGTATATATGTGCCACATCTTCTTTATCCATTCATCCGATGATGGACACTTAGGTTGCTTCCATGTCCTGGCTATTGTAAATAGAGCTGCAGTGAACATTGTGGTACATGACTCTTTTTGAATTATGGTTTTCTCAGGGTATGTGCCCAGGAGTGGGATTGCTGGGTGATATGGTAGTTCTATTTTTAGTTTTCTGAGGAACCTCCATACTGTTCTCCATAGTGGCTGTATCAGTTTATTTTCCCACCAACAGTGCAAGAGGGTTCCCTTTTCTCCACACCCTCTCCAGCATTTATTGTTTGTAGATTTTTTGATGATGGCCATTCTGACCGGTGTGAGGTGATACCTCATTGTACCTTTGATTTGCATTTCCCTAATGATTAGTGATGTTGAGCATCCTTTCATGTGTTTGTTGGCAATCTGTATATCTTCTTTGGAGAAATGTCTATTTAGGTCTTCCGCCCATTTTTGGATTGGGTTGTTCATCTTTTTGTTATTGAGCTGCATGAGCTGCTTGTAAATTCTGGAGATTAATCCTTTGTCAGTTGCTTCAGCTGCAAATATTTTCTCCCATTCTGAGGGTTGTCTTTTCGTCTTGTTTATGGTTTCCTCTGCTGTGCAAAAGCTTTACGTTTCATTAGCTCCCATTTGTTTATTTTTGTTTTTATTTCCATTTCTCTAGGAGGTGGGTCAGAAAGCATCTTGCTATGATTTCTGTCATAGAGTGTTCTGCCTATGTTTTCCTCTAAGAGTTTGATAGTGTCCGGTCTTACATTTAGGTTTCTAATCCATTTTGAGTTTATTTTTGTGTATGGTGTTAGGGAGTGCTCTAATTTCATTCTTTTACATGTAGCTGTCCAGTTTTGCCAGCACCACTTATTGAAGAGACTGTCTTTTCTCCATTGTATATTCTTGCCTCGAGTCAATCATTTCTTCCAGAAATAACTGTTGAGTACCTACAATATGCCAGGCTTTATTCTCAATAGTGGAAAATCAACAGTGAGCAAGCAGACCCCATCCCTGCCCTGGTAGAACTCACATTCTTGTTGGGGAGAGACCCTAAATGGGTAAAGACATAAGTGAGATCATATTTGATGACAAAGTCTTTTTTATTTTATTTTATTTATTTATTTATTTGGCTGCACTGGGTCTTAGTTGAGACATGCCAGATCTTTAGTTGCAGCATGCATACTCTTAGTTGTGTCACGTGGGATCTAGTTCCCTGACCAGGGATCAAACCCAGACCCCCTGCATTGGGAGCAAGGAGTCTTAGCCGCTGGACCACCAGGGAAGTCCTGACAGTGTCCTGAAGAGTGGAGCAGAGTAATGGAAGAGAGAATGACTGATGGAGGTCCTGACAGTGTCTTGAAGAGTGGAGCAGAGTAATGGAAGAGAGGATGACTGAAGGAGGGGGTGGGCTGCCTTAGCCAGAGTCATCAGTGTGGAGCAGAGTAATGGAAGAGAGAATGACTGAAGGAGGTAGCCATGGAGAGATGGCTGGGGCAAAGGGTCTGCAAGTGCAAAGGCCCTGGGGCAGAGTGAGAAGGCCAAGCTAGAGCATGTGAGCTATCAGGAGGAAGGAGGTGAGACTGCAGGGGAATGCAGCGACCAGATCAGAGGATGCCTTGAAGGCCACGATAAGGGGTTGTACTGGGCTTTGTTCTATGGGCAACGGGAATCCATTGGTGGGTTTTAAGCAGTGGAACTACAGGATTAATTTGTGTCTGACCCTGCTAGATGGAGTCAGGATAATGGCAAGATAAGTTGGGAAACAAGGAGACCAGTTAAGAGAATTTCTCAGTCTAGCAAAAGATGATGGACTATCATGGCAGTAATGGGGCTGGAGAAAAGCATATGAATTTGGGGATACAGCTGGGAGGTGGGGCCATGGACCAGATGGCACCCAGAGAAGAAAAGAGAGCCTGGGGGCACCCGATCTTTAGAAGCTGGGTAAAGGAGTGTGGGAACAGTGGCCAGGGAGGTGGGTAGAAATCAGGCGAGTGCAGTATTCTGGAAGCGTTGCAAAGAAAAAATTGGGGGAAGGAAAGAGTGGTTAGCTGAGCCAAGTGAGCAAGATGAGAGCAGAGAACTGCCCGCTGGATGTGGCCAGATGGAGGTCATATCAGTGACCTTGACGCATACCCTTTCTGGGAGGGAAATAAGAAAGTGGAGCCTGCAAATGCAGGCAGCCATCTTCACAAGTTCAGTGCATACAAGGTAATTTAAGTCCCTCCTTTAGGAATGGAAATTGAGCATCTCATACTTACCATTGTTAGAGAACTTTAAAGTTTAGAAACAGATTGTCATCCATTGTCTTATTCTGGTGACTTATGTAGCTCCTTTCATGATAATAAAAATATCCATAACAATAACTCTTGATCCTCAGATATCCAGTCAGTATGGTAGACTGAGGGGACCCTGCATGACTGTCCACCCCACTCAGTTCAAACTGTTAAAAATGTTGGATACGAGGTAACAACAAATGATTTAAATACAAAGCCAATTTCAAAAGCAAAGAAAGGAAAATCTCCAGGAGCTCAAAATGAAGTTAAAGCTCGAACTAGAGGAGTTGATAAAAGCTGAAGGCAAATAACTCACAGGGTATTTGGAATGAATTATAGAAGCTGGAGTCTAGGGGAAGAAAGGAAACTTCAGGCTTAAGTAAGGCAGAGTATGTGTCTGACCCCCTTCCTAAAGCCAGGAACCATGAAGCATGGCCCATCCATGAAACTCCAAGCTAAAATATTATTATCAAATCCGTCCAGAGCTGATAAAACCCACAGGATCCTAGCAGTGAAGCATATGTGAAACTACCAGAAGGGGTACCTCTAAAACTCCAGAGAACAAGGCTCCTATGAAAAGCTGCCCCATTAAAGATGAGCTCACAATAAAAATTACAATCCACAGGAGCAAAAAATCCACCCTGAGGTCTAGTACAATCAAAAGACATAGCAAAATAGAGAAATTCACCCCAAGAACTAGAAATAAAAAGTTGAAACTTTAAAATAAGCATATGTAAAATCTTCAAAGAAAGATAGGAAGAAATACATACAAAAACAAGATTGCATGGAAAAGTAAAGACACATCTGAAAAGAACTAAATGGAGATGCTAAAAATGACAACTACAATGAATAAAATAGAAAAGTTCAATAGACAGGTTAAATAGAAAAATAGACGCATTGAAGCAAAGATATTGAACTCCAAAATAGACATTTGGAAATCACACAGAATGTAGATTAAAAAAGAGATAAATAAATGGATAATATGAAAGCATAATTTGAGATCTGCATGGCAGAGAGAGAAGCGCCCATCTATTAAAATGAACTATTTTCGTAGGTCAAAAATGGTTGACTATCAACAATTTCATACAGTTCTACATACCATGCCTACTAAAAGTGATGGAGAGGAAAATAAGAAAGAATGTGGAAGAGAGAGACAATGAAGGGCTGAGCGCCGGCAATTTTTCAGAATTGAAAGAACACGAGGCTCCATATCAACTCAAAGCCATGTAAATAGAGTATGGTGGACCTGTCAAACAACAAAGACAAAGAGAAAAGCTGAAAGGTCACCAGAGAGAGAAGACAGGAAGGACTGAATAATAGCAGACCTCCTGTCATCACTCTTCAAGTGTAAAGACTTATGGGAGGTACTAGCAGCCCCCTGTTCAAGAGTGAGAACTGTAAAGGACATTTTCAGATGTACAAAGATGTATCACCCACAGGCTCTTACTAAATACAAGTACCAGGGGGTAGAATGAAAAGATCCCTGACTTGGTGTTTTAAGTTTCACACCAGCTCTTCGCCTCAACAGACATTAACAAGCACCAGTTATTCCAGGTCTTGAGCCACATGCTAGGCATGGAAAGGGGAGATGCTCACGACTTAGTGAATAATCGGGCCCAGCTCCCTGATTAAGCAGATGTTGAGCACAAGACCCTGTACCAGTTGCTGGGACACAACCACGGAGAAATAACAGCTCACCTAAAATATATCCAGGTTAAGGCTGAATCACCTGGCATCCATTGGTCCATGCCTGCATCCATTCATTCCACTTCTTGAGCACCTGCTCTGTGCTGTTCTAGGCTCTGAGGGTATATCAGAGAACAAGAGAGACAAGAACCTGCCCTGAGACGTGTGCATTGTGGCGTGGGGAGGACAGAGGGAGACAAAGCCATCCACGGGGGCAGCACGTCAGAATCACCAGAAGCCCGTTGGGGCCCAGCCTTCCATGTTTGCATCTATATCCACAGAAGTTTCTCCAGGAGTTGGTCCCAAAGCAGTGTTTGGAAACACTCAAGGACAGAAAAGGAGGCTGGCCTGGGAGTGAGGAGTTTGGGGCGCCCCTCCAAGAGGAGGAGACCAGCCTCTGAGTCAGTATCAAATGTGGTCAGTCCTGCAAGCCTTCGTCGAGTTCCAAGGGGGGTGTGCACAGTCCTGTGAGGGAGAAAGACTCATGCAGAAAGAAATCCCCTATGTGATAGCACAGGGAACTATATTCAGTATCTTGTAAAAAAAAACTATAATGGAAGGAATAGGGGAAAACAGGAATATAGATATATACACATGTATGTATAACCGAATCATTTTGCTGTACACCTGAAACTAACACAATATTGTAAATCAACTATACTTCAATTAAAAAAAAGAAAAGAAAAAGAAATCCCTGGTGTGCTCCCAATCAAGAGGGAAGAAAGGAGAGCCCTGGGATCCCAGCACACACCGGGCTCTACCCCTGAGCCCTCCTCGCAGACCACGGTGAGGAGTGTCTAATAGCAGGTTGTAGAGGATGCGCTCAACTCGCCACTCGGCCTGAAAAATAAATCAACAGCTTTTGTTGCCAGAAAAGCCATAGCGGCAAAACCCCCTGTGAGGTTTTAGGGCCGCACTTGCTTGAGGCTTCCAGTCCTTGGGAACCAGCGTGTTTGCATTTCCAGAGGGAGAGCCCTCCAGAAGCATTGGCTAAACCTGCTACAGTTGGCTGGCGTGTGGCTTTGGAGTCCCCAGCTGGCCCTCACCACCCCAGGGTGCCCTGAACCTGGGCTCAGGTGTGTATGGCAGGGAGATCACACTGGTGGATTTGGCGAAATCTCAGGGCATCACTCTGCTACATCGCTCCCCTTCCTAAACCCAGTTTTCTTATCAACAGAATGAAGATGATACTCACTCTCCCAGTCCCCGGGTTATTGTGACTTTTCTAAATGAGATACATAGATAAAGCTCAGAATTCAGCATACGTCACTGACTTATAATGTTAATACCTGCTTACTGCAGCATCACTGGGTTCTTACCAGGAGCTGGGCACAGACACAGCTGTCTTCAAGCATCACACAGTTTAATCGCTTAACTGGATGGGTGGGCGTTTTTATTTTTCCCGTTTCATAAATACCGAGGCTCGGAGAGATTAACTGTGGGCACGTGGTTAGAAACAGGGCTTAAACCCAAGCGCTGAGTGTGTGTGAGCCTCTGGCTGATGGAGGCTACAGGAAGCAGCACTGGGCACACCCGGGGGCCTGGCCTGACTCTTGCCCTTGACCTCACCTTCTCTCCTTTTGTTTCAGCAGCCCAGGTCTCTTGCCTGGGCCGTCCCCAAACACCTTCTGTTCCCAAGCACACCAGAAGCGTGGGCTCCGAGACAGTGGGACCCCGAATCTGATGCGCCCAGGCCTGTCGAGGACGAAGCACGAAAATGTATTAAGCAGAGTGGGAATGGATTTTTATGATTCCACCAAATGTCTGATAGTGGGAACGTCGCCCACGACAAGTGTGCATCAGCTTGAGAGAGAAGCAGAGAGCGTTTCAGGACACCTTGTGCTCATGGCCTGGTGACGGCAGCTTCCAGGTGGATGACAAAGCGGCCCAGAGGCCTCCCTCCCTCTCCTCGCCCTTCACGCATCCCCATTCTACAGATGAGGAAACAGACTCAGAGAGGTGCCGTGACCTGGGGCCCATGGTTAATAAGCAGTGAAGCCAGGATTTGGTCCAGACACAGGCTCCAGGCTCATGCCTCTCACCCTGCCCACCCTCACTGTCCCCACAAGGCCTAAGCTGGGAACCAGGCAACACGCAGGTGGGGGAACTGATCCCACTTAGTGGAGTTGGGGCAGGCTTGCTTGAATTGGGCTCCCGGGAGCTACGGCCGCTCTGCCACCCCCAGGCTGTGTGACCCTGCAGCAGGCATTGGCCCCGGCAAACCTCAGTGCCCACGTCTGCAAAGGGGGCCCGTGAGCTCATGGGAGGGTCAAGTAGGGCCGTGGCACTGACTCTGCCCTGCGGCATGCAGACAAATTTGGACTTCAGTTTGTGTCTGCAGAGCATGCACCCCGGGCCAGGAGCTATGTTAAGCCCTCTGCAAGCATTAGCTCATGTTCTTTGCCTTTATGGTGATGATTCTTCTCACCCACACAACAGCAAACCAGTTCTGGAAGATCTCCAGGGGAGCAGAGCCACCTCCAAAGGACAGACTCTTTCCTTGAAATAGTATTTCACTTGTTTGTGAAATTCACCATGTTCAACCTCACCAACTTCCAGACTTTGAAGTGTCTTTCGCCGGCACGTTCACACGCTAGGATGTCCAACAAAATTTGAAATGCCGACCAGAATGCAGACTCGGCAGAAGAGATGCTACCTCTCCCTCGGCCTCTTTATCCCCAGGGTTTGAGTAGGCCAGACGCATAGTAGATACTCAATAAATATTTCTTGAATGAACGAATGAACATAATAATAATAATGGACATTTGTATAAAACATTATAGGGCACACGCCAAAGCACATTTCCCAGCCATTTTTCAATCTTAATGAGAGGTGGTTGTTATGATCCCACTTTGCAGATGAAGAAATGAAGGCTGAGAGACGGAAGAATAGGAATCTCCTCACTTTAATGGCAAATCAAATCCTCTTGGCTTATTGGATTCCTTTTCATTCATCAAGGCTTAGGTCACATGTCACCTCCTCCAGGAAGCCTTCCCAGTCTTCCCCACAATTCATCTTTTCCTCTCCTATCTCCCAGAGCCCTTCACCAACTTCTGTTATTTTTCATTCATACCCAGGTGATATTGGGATTGGCTGTGTACATGCCCGCCTCCTCCTAATGACAGTGTCTTTTACTTCTCACAGCCTCAGAGCTAATGCAATTCCCAACACACAGTAGGTCCTCAACCAATGCATACTGCCTGAAATATGTCCTCAGTAATTTACTTGTGGCTAACATGTCAGAGCTGGAAAAGACTTTAAAGATCCTCTATCATTTCATCATTTAATAGTCCCGTGTTATCCAGACAACCAGCAGCAAACGTGTCTCCTAAGTCCTAACTCGGGGCTCTCTCCAACCACCAGACCCCAACTGACACCTAGATTTACCCTCTTGTGCCAATTGCAATGCACTGGCGATGGTTGCCCCTGGCTGAAATGGAAAGAGTGCCATGATCAGTTAGTAATGTCTGTCACTGATACAGGATGGAAGTGTGGCAGAGGGTTGTCAGCTGACCATGGCATCAGTTCAGGCTATTCACATCAATTAGAACTATTGTTGATTGATAGCTTCTGCAACCAGGATGGAATTCAAAGGTGACCCATCCTGTCCTCAGAGTTCCCCTATCCAGCCCTTCTCTCCTGCTCTGCCTGTGTTTGTCTCTCCAATTAGTTTGGGATGTTCCTTGAGGGCAAAGACTGTGTCTGATTAATTTCTGCACTCCTACTGCCTACATGTAATACAAGGTCCTCTGTGAGTGTCGGGAGAAAAATAATTAAATTAAACTTAGTTCAACAATGATGGGTCCATAAGGTAAGTGGGTGGACATGCAAATGGACAGTGGAATCTCAGATAACACTCCCCCAAATGTCCTGTCTGTATCAGCCTCGCGGAGATGGGAACAGGAGAGAACTTGGCTCCCCGGGATTCCTGGATGCAGAATTCTCACCAGCATCCAGGAATGCCTACATGAGCTCGTATTTCAGGGGTGTGGAAAACGCACGCTCATCTTTCTAGCTGTGCGTCGGCACATTAGCAGAATATCCACAAAATATAGGTTAGGGGAAATCATCCTATAAAACGGAATGAACCATTTTCCAAAACAGAAAATTGCCCAATCATTAAACTGTTTTTTTTTTTTTAACCGTTCAAATATCCATGGCCTTTATTCCCAACAGCCCTGTTCCTGCTGTGTAATGAAGGGAGGAAAATGTGGATTTATTTGCATTTTATAATATCCCATTCTCTGTATGAGGCTCACATGCCAACTTTGTGTGAAGAGACATAAATATTCCAGTTCAGTTATAAAAGCATGGAGGTTTGGAATTCTGAACCTCCTGATTTCAGTTGTTTACAAATTCTTTCTCTGTGCTGTGATTTGTTCAAGGTACTTAATAAGCAGACAGGTCTATAAAAAACAGAAGGCACATTGTTTTTCATTAAAGATGACCCTAGGATCTCAATCCTTCAAAAATAGATTCTGCCTTTACCCTTCCCGGAAGAATGGAAACCTTAAGATTTTTAGAAGCAAGGAAGGGAAAAATGAGGCGCATAAATTATAAACAAACAGCCCCAAACAGAATTAAGTCTAAGTTACAGTTCCAGAAGGTGCCTCTTGCAGCTCCACTCCTGCACATATCTAAGAACCACAGAAAGGGTGGCATCTCACCCTGGGATACCGAACTTGTGTTAGTTGAATGGGGTGCTTGTAAAGATGTAGCTGGATGCTGCTGGGTGCCCATGCCCAGGTACTGGCTTCAGGTCTTCTCGTGATCAGCCTTATCTAGTTTGGGGAGATTCCTGTTTCTGTGTTCCCTGTGAGTGTCCTCGATCAAGCACTCATTCTAAATCGTGGACAAAGCATCTTTTTGGGACAAAGCACTGGGTGGGGCTCTGAGGACCCAGAAATGGATGAGATCAATTCTTGCTCTCCCAACCCCTATAGCCAAGAGCAGAGTCCCCAACTCCACTGAGTGTAATGCAAGGGGCCCAGTACCAGGCTGCGGTTGCCTGTGAGAGCTAGTGTGGGGGTGATTTTGTGATTTATAACAAGAAATATATATTTGGTCTTCCTCCCTGCTTCTGGCATAGATGTCCTAAAACCCTTTGCATCTCCTAAGTGATAAGAGAGATAAAGGTGTCTTGATATTCATGACAAACCCCTTTCAACTTCACCGGAGTTTATGGGAGTGAAGTAATTTTTGGAAAGCACCTAAGGATGGTTGCCAGGGGAACCAATCATGTAATTGGAGGGCTGGAATTTTCAGTTCCGCCCCCCCTGACCTCCAGGTAGGGGGAAGGGACTGGAGGTCAGTGAACACTTGGAGATTCGAGGAGGGTGACAGGCTTGAAGAGGGTATAGAATCTCCACACCCCTTCCCCCATATCTTTCCCTATGCATCTCTTCCATCTGACTGTTCCTGAGTTATATCCTTTTCTAATAAACTGGTAATCTAGTAAGTAAAATGTTTCTCTACCTCTGTGAGCTGTTCTAGCAAATTAATTGAACGGGGGCGGGGGTGGGGGAACGTGGTCATTGAAATCTCCAAGGCACAGTCAGTCAGAAGCACAGGTGACAACCTGAACTTGTGATTGGTGTCTGAAGTGGGGGCAGTCTTGTAGGACAGAGCCTTTAACCTGTAGGATCTGACGCTGTCTCCCAGTGGGTACCGTCAGAACTGAGTTGAATAGTAGGACACCCAGCTGGTGTCTGAGAACCACTTGATGTGGGGAAAAAATCCACACATGGTAATTGGTGATCAGAGTCATAGGGGGTCTAGAGGCCCACGTGACACACACACAAGGAGTCATTCCCTTTCTCAGAAGCCTTTAAAGACTTCTTTGTACACCTGACTGCGATGTTTTTTTAAATTCATAGATCCAGTGACTACCACAGGGCAGGCACCCACTGGATACTCCTTGGATGTTAGCTTTCTTAATCACTGAGACTCACGGGACTGAGGCTCAAAGACAAGAGTAAATTCTCAAGACCAGGTGGCTGACCAGGATCCAAACTTCTGGCTACAAACTCAGGGATGGTCTCTTCCCAGAACCACGTTGTGCCTTCAGAGATGAATCCTGGGCATCTTTAAACGCCTAGCTGACTCCCAGACTTCAGATGAATGAACATGTCTGCAGAGTGTGCATTGGACAGGATGCTGGCACCAGCTGAGTGATCCAATCACTTTATCTTACAGAAGAGGAAATGTGGCCCAGAGAGGGAGTTGACCTGCCCAAAGTCACACAGCACTAGGCCAAACCTAGAGTCCAGGTCTCCCGACTCAGTACTCTATGTACACGGCTCTGCACCACCTGCATGTCTCCCATCCTTCAGTGACACATGGATTCCAAGTCAAAAACCATCTCAAAGGAGTAGCTGTAAATATTTTCCACCTGGTTTGCAGGTTAGCAAGATTCCTTTTCTGCCTTGCAGTTTAAGGCAATTTACACTTCCATTCTCAAAACAGATTTCTATCCTAATAAAGGCTTTTATTACTATTATCCACCTGTCATTACAAGGCATTAGACAATTACAGAGTGCAGACTGGCTCTCCCACCACAAACCTTCCCCTCCTCTCTTGGCAGGGGGAGGGGTGCACATAAACAGAACATTTCATTAAAACATAGAGATGAATCTTTCATTTTTTTAAGCACTGCCAAGACGGTTACCTATGCTTTTGAAAACTTTGCTGTGAAAAGTCACTGGCATGAGCGAGAGGGGGATAAAAAAGAAGTGTGGGCTAGAAACCGTCTCCAGCCCCATTTTGATTGCCAGACGATTGACAAAATAATTTGTACCCGTCGATGCTCATGAAGGGAATTTTTACAATGGATTTGCCGAGCAGATTTTTAATTTTAATCAGTAATGAAAAAATGACAACCCCGATCACAACAAGACATCAGTTGCCGAACGGGCTTTGCAGTCTCTGTCAGGCAGCCTCCATCAGGGACCCGCACCTCCGTGAACATCAATCACTGGTTTCAAACTCCTGTACATCTTTGGGATTTAATTAGACATTTAAGTTCTTTACCCGCAATTTGCAAAACTGTCACTTACCAAAAGTGCAAGACACTAAAAAATGTTCTGTGTGAGTCCCAGGAGCTTGTTTATCTGCCTCCCAGGGGAGGGCTGGAAATTAACTTTCGGACACCCCCGATGCACCCTCACTCAGCTCTGGCCTCTGACCCACAGCTACAGATATTTTCAAAAAGCGAAAAATTAAAGGTTGATGAGTGTGGTAAAAAACAGCCCTCAACTCTGTTGTGGAAAGACAGGGAAAGGAGGAATCGATGTGATGGAGTGTAGACTTATTTTGAGACCTTCTTGGGCATGATGACTGGCCATGATACAGAAGACAGAAGGGCGTTAGAAGCAGGTTCATGTCCTGGCTCCATACCATACCTGCTGTGTGACCTTGAGCCAATTACTTGGCCTCTCTGAGCCTTTGTTGCCTATAAACCTAGAAACCGATAAGTAAAAAAAAAAAAAAAACCCTCATTAATGAATTGCAACGATTTATATAGAATTGCTGTAGAGTACTTTCATAGAGGTTGATTCCACCTTGCTTAGCGGGCACTTTAAGCTCATGCAGAGAACCAGGAAATGCCCCACCCATCCGAAGAGGGATATAGACAGACACTCATGGTTCACGAGAGCAAAAGACAGATCAGCATCGCAACCTATCCTGGCAGGAAGAAGGCTCCTGCCTGCCAGCCCGGCACAGTGACCGCCTGTCCCGGGATCGCTGGCCAGCAGCTGTGACACGCACAACATATAGTATGCTACTGTCTGGGGTTTTCATGTTCACCTTCAAAAGCCCCTAAAGCTGTGTTTTCTTTGAAATCTTTGAGGCTTGGGCATTTTCATTCTGTTTGGTTTTTTGGTCTAGATGTCGCAGAAGTACATATTCTCGATTTAATTTTTCGTTGATGAAAGGGCAGTTGGAGGATTAGGCTCCCAAGGTTTACCCAGGCTCTTAGCTGGGCTGCACCACTCAGGAAATAAACAGGGCCTTCTCCTTTAAGAGAACCTTGGCTTAGCATGGCGCATATGAAATGAACATAAAAGGTGGATTGTGAAAAACCTATTACTCACAGATAAGAAATGCACCCCAGGCAAAGCTTAGGAGCATAAACTTCTCTTCTAGCTGAAGTTTCTTTCAAGTGATGGTTCCTCCCCACCCCTGAGAGTGGTGGTACCAGGGAATTACGGAGCCTGGAAGGGATGTTCTCACCTTGCACTACTGTCTACCTACAATGGACAGGCACTATTGTTAAACCAATTCACTAGTCAAACTGACAACATGCATTTTGCAATTTCACCCCTGCCGAAATTACCTGTCCTCACCTGGGTGAATCCCCACTGCTTTCCTGCAGGAGACAGACAAGCCGCTGTCTCATTACCCACTAACCGTCCTGTCTTCCAAGTGACCACAAGGCCCTTTCCCCGAAAAACGCAGCCCGTCCAGTCTGTGCTGCAGACTCACAGACCCAAATCTCAGGACGCAAGAGGTGACAGGCGCTGAGACTTGGCAAGTCCGGGCTGGAGCTCTGAGGCCAGGGCTCTCAACCCCTGGTTGAGGTGCCAATCTCTGCTGTGTGATGGTGGCAAGCCATGTACCCTCTCTGGACCTCAGCTTCCAGAGGAGGTCCTCTGATTTATGAAGCCATGACCATGGAGAGAAAAATGTGAATCCAGAAAAAAAAACCCACAAACACAGGTTTTAGAATCAGTAGAACTAGGTTTCAATCTCAACCCTGCCACGAGTTTCCGCCTCTGTGTGTATATATGTGTGTGTACCTGTTTTTGTGCATCCACAGAGCCTGGCCCGTCACGGGCTCTCAACAAATATTGATTGACTGGAAGAACAAACGTGGTCCTCCTCTCTGCTGCCAACAAGTGCAGCGTCCTCCAGTTAACACCTACTCCATTTTAAAGGAAACCCTGGGACCTGGCTTCCCACCCTGATGCTGAACAGAGCATGGGCATCCCTCCTTCCAGATTCCTCCCTCCCACCAGGGCCACAATCTGCGACCAGGACCACAGCAGAGATGCAGAACAGCTGGTCCCATCTCAGCAAGAGCAGGTTCAGGGTCCACACCCACAAAAGGCGCCCCTGGGCAGCATCACCCTCAGTGACCTCCCTGGCGCTATAGGAACAATCGCTGGGCAGAGCGATGCCAGCCCTCCGTGGGCCAGGGCAGGCTGGGGCGGCAGGTTCACGCACTTGAGACATGTATGTGAGCACCCTTCATAATAGGGCTTTGTCCTGGCCCTGGTGAGCCAGTGTCGGCAGAGCCCTGGGAGGGCAAAGGCGTCAGCCCACGTACACAATGCCACCTTTCAGCTCTGAGAGGTCCAGTCCAGAGCCCAGAAACACAAGGGCATCCAGGGAGGAGCAAGGCCGGTCCTAGGAAGCCACCTGCCAATGCCTCTCCCTGGGGCTAAAGAATCACCAGGAAGTCAGCACTTATTCCCTGGCCGATTACAAAGAGGGATGTGATACGGAGGGCAAGGAAGGGGAAGGAAATCTCTATCCACTGAGCGCTTACTGTATATCAGGCCCTGTGCCAGGCACTTTAGATTCCTTATCTCACCTCTGGAAGGGTGCATTATCACACCCATTACACAGATGGACAGACTGAGGGTAGACTGAGGTTCTGAGTAGTAAAGTGACTTGCCCACTGTCCCGAGGACCCCAGATGTCTCTGCCTCCAAGGCCTGTGCCCTTTCCCCTCTTCCTCATAGAATCTCCCTCCCAAAATATCCATCTACCTCTCACCTCTGCCAGTACAGACCCAGCTGGATGGAATGGCATTTGGATTCCTGAGCACCCCTACCCCATCCCCTGCAGCTTCAACCTCGCTCAGCCTCTTGCTCTACCTGGGTCATTCGGAGCACGGGGAACTTGCTACAAAATCTTCTTTCCCTGGCCACCTGCCACCTGCCCTGCAACGCTTTCTCTTCTCCCAGGATGGGGCAGGAAAGGCACCAGAACCTGGCCTCTCCCCAAGGCTCCGTCACTCACCCTTCACCAGCTGGGCTGTGGCTCCTGGGGCAGACACTAGGTGCTTTCCCCAGACTAACTGAGGACCGGGCTGGACTGCCCTCCTGGGAGAGCTGTGGTTCACCACTCACTCTTCTGCCATGGACTAAGCCTCAGCATCCACAGATGGAAGAGTAGAGGCTGAGAAGACCTGCCCAAGCCCATCGAGGCTGTCATCAGAGACAGGAATGTGAACTCTGGAAAACCGGTCCAATGTTTAAGTTCACTGACCACACCAGGCATTTCTCCATGTCCACGTGCACTTGGCAAGGCGTCCAAAACAGGACTTATGTTTTGTAGAAACCTGGGGACTAAAACTAGAGATTCTTTACCAACAAAAGGCAGCAGAAGACGTAATAGGAGAGCAGCAGTATAAGAGCTGGCTGGTGACCTGAGTTTTAGAAGCAGAAAGACCTGGGCTCAAGTGACAGATCCACCACTTCCAAGCTGTGTGACCTAGGGTGAGTTCCTTAACCTCTTTGAGCTTCTGTTCCATCATCTGTAGTTTGAGCAAAGCATCAGGCCCACCTTGTAAGTGTGTTGTGAGCATTATAAGAATACTCTTAGCACATGACAAACGCCCAAAGAAGGTTTTCTGTAAATGTTACTATTGACCGTCTTCATCGTCATCCTCGTGGTCCCAAGCCGAGTCGTGTCTCCTGTTGTCTGGGGAACTTAAGCAAATTGATGTCCGTTTGTTCATCTCTATGGAAGGATCCAATGAGATAACCTACATTCATGTTTTGTGTGCCACCCAAAGGAAACAAGTACCAGCAAGTCATACCATCTGCTCTCTGATACGTGTTTGCTTGTTTGCTTCACTTGGCAAATCCACTCGGTATGTCCAGTCCTCAAAGATACTGATAACCATGCCCATCGCTGACTGCGAGCTGTCTCCCCGCCCCCCGGGCATCCGTGGCATGGGGAGCAGACTCACACCAGCTCACAGGAGTTGACGGTGCTCCTGTCTTCCCAGCTCGGTGCCCAGTGGCACCCTTCGGGAGAATTGGCCAGAGGTATTTACACCATGGAAGATGGCAAATGCTCCAGATAGGGAATTTTTGCCCCAGAAAGTCGGTTGTTACACATTCACAGCACACCATGATCAGAGCCTTCATTTCATTTCCTTCTACAACCTCGAGACCTGTGTGACAAGAGCCCAGGGACCACCCAGCCAGGTGCACGGGGGACTTAGACCACGGCTGAAATACCAGCCTTGGGTCGAGGAGCCCCATCTCACAGAGGAGTAAACGCAGAGCCGGACCCTGCCGCTCAACACACACTGGAGTCCTCCCGCCGAGTGACACCAGGTCATTAAAATGACAGGACCATCGGGAGGTGCCAAGCAAGGGGACACAGACCGCCACGGGCAGTGTCACAGCTCCTAAACTGGCAGAGGCAGAGCCATGCCAGCATCCAGAGGACACTCTGCCTCAGAGAGCAGCCAAATCCCAATGCAATTGAGCACAGCCACAGGGACAGGTCAGTCTTCAAGCGACAGGTTATCTGCGGGAATGATCTGTGTGTCCACCCCGGAAATGTGGACACTGAGCCTGGGAAACAGACCCTCCCTCCTTCCATCCGTGCGGCTGTCTGCCGGCCACGGGTCAGGGAGCTCCTACAAGGGCAGGAAGGTCCAGACACTCAAGGCATCACTTGGGCACCACAGGACTCTCAGCTCTCCTGGCCTCGGCCCACCCCTGCACGTACCCCTGTCCCCACCGCAGGCTCCCCCAGGGCAGGGATGGGGTGGGTGCTCTGAGCCCAGGGACCCCCTCGGTTTCCTCTCCATCCTTCCCCAGCGCCTGCCTCTCCCCGCCCCTCCCCCCTCCTCTTCTCCCTCTTCTTTACATCTTTCTCTTCCTCCTACCCTTTCTCCTCCATCCCAGTAGCTAATATTTATGGACACTCAACTGTAGGACCGGCCCAAGGTAGTCAGTCCATGGTAATGTCTCCTTCTGCCAGCACCCCAGGAAGGAGGTGCTGGTGAGTCCTCACTCTACAGCTGGGAAACCAAGCCTCAGAGCGGTTAAATAACTTGGCCAAGGTCACTCTGTTGTGTGCCCTTGATAGACTCAATGACAGAATAACTGCAGAGTCCAAGGAAAGAACCACCCAGCAATTATTTAAGTGAGTGAATGAGAGACTGAAGGTATAAGTGAATTTTTGAAAGCCCAAATCTGATTCTGTGCCTGCCCTGCATAAAACTCTTCTAGGCCTCTGTGACCTTCAGACACCAGCCCAAGTCCTTGCCCAGCATTCAAGGCCCAGGCGTCAGCCTCTGCCCACCCGCAGCATCCTCTCCCTGACAGCCCACTCGGCAAGAGGCCCTGTCCCTCATTATGGGCCGCCTCCTCAGTCCAGCACGTGGTGACCCAGAGAGCACCCTCCATCCACCCGCCTGGCGATCCAGCAAACGCCTGCTCCACCCTTCGCTGTCACCTACGTGCAGCCTCCTGTGAAGGCCTCCGGGTCCTCCCAAGCATAGTCAGCAACTCTTTCCCTGTTTCCAAGCTTCCTTGGTCCAACACCTGTGTAGTGGTCCATGGATCCTGCCTTCCCACAGATCCTCAGTGTCCTAATATCTGGGATTGGATTGCATCCTCCCCAAATTCACATGTTGGAGTCCTCATCTCCAGTGCCTCAGGATGTGGTCATGATTGGAGAGAAGGTCTTTACGAGGGTAATCAAGTTAAAATGGGGCCATGAGGGTGGACCCTGATCCAATATGACTGGTGTCCTTATAAGAAAGGGAAATTTGGGCACAAGAGAGACAGACATGTGAACATGAAGACGGCCATCAACAAGCCAAGGTGGGGGGCTGGGCTAGGTTCTCCCTCACAGCCCTCAGAAGGAGCTGACCCTCAGGGCACTTTGATCCTGGACTTCCAAGACCATGAGACAATACATTTCTGTTAACTCACCCAGTTGGTGGTACTTTGTCATGGCAGCCCCAGGAAACTAACCCACCTGGGATCCAGAACTCACCTCTCATATTTGTACCCCATGCCCGCCTCCATGCCTGTGGTCCCTGAGGAGTAGACTCTGGTGAGTAAACTGAAGGGTGATGGACAGGTGAGAACTGTTTTAGGATCAAAACCTTAACAGATTTTTGCACTGAATTAATCTGATAATTGAGGCTTTTTTCCTCTGCTGGCTAGCAGTTTTCAAATAATACACCCTGGTGAAGAGAAGTGGGGTGTGAAGCAGGGAGCTTCATTCAGTCTAACTCAAGAGCACTTATTGAGCACCTGCTGTGTACCTAGAATAGGCTTAGACAGGTTCCTAAAACTCTGGAGCAGAACCACGGTAAGTCACTGCAATAGAAGACTTTTTCCAACACACATGCTCACACACACATGCACGCACGTGCACACGCACACACGCATGCACACATAGGCACACATGCTCACACACGTGCGTGCACACATGCTCACATGTACACACACACTCACGACATTAACGGGTAGAATTTTCTCCGTTTCAAGTTCTTCCTCTCCTAAATTTCTCTTAACCTTTTGACTTTTTGTGCTAGCATAAGATATCACCTAACATAGCTTCAAACTATATTTAGTGTATTTAGTCATTTTAGGCTTAAAATGCCAACAATGTTTCACGACATTCCACAGAGTGCATCACGACCCTTTCTTTTTTTAACTTGACAACCTCAGGAGTTTCCAAACTGCCGTCAAAAAAAAAAAAATTTTTTTTTGTTTGTTCTGAGGGGATAAGTAGGAGTTTACATAGCCATTCACCAATTCAAGTTCATTCACTAATTTAAGAGACACCACTTGAGTCCTACTATGCGCAGGGCTCACGTGGGCAGTGGGCACATGGAGCAGACAAGGCAGCAAGAGCAGGGATCGTTTCTCCACAAAGGCCTCCCAGGCCCATGGCACGTGGGGCCTGCACGGGCACCAAGGGGAGGGCAGCTAGATGAGACAGTCCTTGTCCTACACCCGCCTGGGCCCTGCGCATGGGGCCAGCACAGCCTCGGGTGCTGAGCGGTGGGGCAGCAGGTGATCAGCCGAGCCTTGGGACGAGGCTTAGCTGCCCTGTGCTGCCAAAACCACAGGAGCAAGCCCCGTATGAGAGCATCGGTCAGGAGGGGACCAGGGAACTTGGCCCAAAGCTTCCAAGCCCTGCCAGCTGGCGATCACAGCCCAGGAGATCGCAGAAGCTGCATCATGTATTTCCAAATCCCCTCTAACCTGCAATGCGTTATGTGCACATCTGCCCACCCGCTGTGGGCTGTTTGAGAACTCAGCCCGCATCCCTGCCCTAGCCCACCGCCGGCCCCAGGGGAGCGCTCAAGAAACACTGCTTACAGCCCTTTCACAGCAGAACTTCAAGGTGGGGTCTGATCTGCCCGAGCCCTTGGGGCTCTGCCTTTCCCGGTTCAGAACCCCTGCTGGCCCAGCACAGCGCCCGCCCCACTGTTCGCAGACAGGCCCCTCCCCCCAGGGCCCAGACCCAAGCCTGAGTCATGAGAACTGATGGTTCCTGAGCAGCAGCTGTGTGCAGGCACGTTTTGGGCACCCACTGTCCGCTGGGAGGCCTGGGGTGATCCCACACACCCTGCGTGTGCCACTGTGAGCACCTGCGCAGAGCAGCCACAGTCTCCACACCCGCAATTCTGTCCGGCTCCGGTCTGGACCCTGCATTGCTCTAGCCCCCATCACTCATGGGACGTGAGGATGATGGTTATGACAGTGATGACACAAGGCCTGAGATGCTGCACTTCCCACAAGCAGGCACTGTGCCAGGCCCGGATGCTTACTCTCTCGTGTATTCCTCACCAGCCAGCCCTGGAAGGAAGCGCTCTTGTGCCCATTTGACAGATGAGGACGCTGAGGCATAGCGAGAAGATCACACAGCCCATAGGGGGCTGAGCCAGCTTCCCGCAGACTCTGACCTGCTCTTGTAACCTCTGAGAGGACTTCCTCCCCACGCATGGGGGCTGTCAGGAGGTGGCCGGCTTTGCCCTGAGAGAGCCCTATGGGAGCTGCACACACACAGGCCCGTCATCCCCACCTCATGGGGGTGCTGGGCCTCCTGGGGCCTGGGAAGGTGGCCGAGGGCCAGGAGGCGGTGGAAGGAGGTTCCCACCATGGGCAGAGCCAGGTGAGGGCAGTTGGAGGTCAAGGGGCCCTTGTCAGGAAGTTGGATCCACGTTGGGGAAAAGCCACTGGGGTGCAGGGCCCGGAACCTGCTGGGAAGGGACAAGGGACAAAGACAGCTTTGTCTGACCTCCCGGCCAGCCAAGGACCACAACTGTATGAGTCTGAGGATGAGAACTAAATGCCTTCCACTCGCACCCAAGGGTGAAGGGAGCCTCCTGCACCCTTTCCTCGCTGACGGAGAGTGCACCTTTGAGCCTGGCCCAAACCCAACTCCGGCCATCTGTGAGCTGTGCGGCCCACAGAACATCAGGGAACCTCTTTGAGCCTCAAATACCTCCCTCAAAGAATGGAGACAGAAAATTCTCAAGACTTGTGTGTAATTTCAAAGCACGTTCTCCCACAGTGCCTGGCACTTAGTTGGAAAAGCAAATCCTCTTTTCTCCGGGAAGAAGCTAGAGTGTTCAACAAGTTCTCCTCCCAGCCCGGGCCCTTTGCCTCTTCACTGGGCCAGTCCCCCCAGCTAATCCAGCTGAACTGAGTCCATGGGGAAGAGGCTGCAACGGTAGCCTTCATCCTGGTTTCCCAGGGCCCCCAGGAACCCCACCATCCCAGGTCCTGAGCTTCCCTTGGCCTCTGTGAGGGAAGGGAGGGAGCAGAGGCCACCATCCCACACCTCATCTGGAGCCCTTACCTGCCTTGCCACATAGACCTGCCCGCCACCCAACTCTCCAAAGATACTGTTGTTCCCATTCTACAGATGAGGAAACCGAGGCTCAGGTGTCGGACTCACTCAGCCAAGTTCACAACTATGGGCATACCAGGATCCAAACTCAAGTCAGCTGAACCCCAACATCCAGCCATGTGTCCCGGAACCACGTGGGGCCCAACCTCACAGCAAGTTCATCGCACACACCCCAGCTCTGGAAATGCAAAACACTCCCCGGCTGGAAACAGGCAAGAGCGACCCGCACTGTGCCAATCATCCGGCGGAACATATGCATTTCAAGGATGGAACAGTTGTATGCTCTTTTCTACACAAACTTAATGTTTTGCACGTTTCTTTCTCAAACACCACAAGCTTTCCCGTCGCCATGTTGCGTAAGCCCCAGAGATATTTTCTCTCTTCTGTTGTACCCCACACAGCGGCTGTCTTCTGAGAAAAGAAATCGACCAAGGGACAAAATCTTGTAGATATTCCAGCCATTCACTTATCCAGCATAATTACCCTGCAAAGAGCAACATTTGGGCCTCAACTCACTAGCAGATAACTAACTGCATTATGCAATCAGTTGACGTGCAATTAGCAGAGTTTGCAACATGCACGAGCTCATGGGGCCATCGCAGGCTTCCAGGAGTCCCCGTGGGCCAGGATGGACATGGCACAGAGGCACCCACCCCAGGAAAGGTGCCTGGAGGAGGGCTTTTGGAAAAGTGAAGGTGAGCTCCTAAAATTGGGGAATTCATCCAATCTGCCTTCATGCGGGCCCAGTGACTTAGTCTGCTCAGGCTGCTATAACAAAACAGACAGGGTGATCTGATTCAGTCATTTATTCCTCATCATTCTGGAAGCGGGGACGTTGAAGGTCAAGGTCGATTTGGTTCTTACTGGGACTCTCTTCCTGTAGACAGCCACCTTCTCACCATAACATTATATGGCAGGAGAGAGAGACGGTTTGGTATCTCTTCCTCTTCTTATAAGGGTACCAGCCCTATGGAATTAAGGCACCACCCTTAGGACCTCATTTAGTCCTTTTCACCTCCTCACAGACCCTGTGTCCAAATACAGTCACCCTGGGAGTTAGGGCTTCAACATATGAATTTGGTTGCAGGGGGTGAGGGGGTGGAGGGATACACAAACATTTAGTCTGTAACACCCAGGGTCAACATTCCTCCCCTAGGCCATTACAACAGCCTCTTACCTGGCCTCCCTGCCTCCATCCTCTACCCAGCAGCCAGTGAGATCTTCCTAAAATCCAAATTCAGCTATGTCCCTTCTCTGACTCAGTGTCACCCTATCACCTTCAGGGGATACTCCCCCATGGCACAGAAGGTTTTCATGCTCTACAATCCCCACACATCCGACCAGCCTCTTGTTTTGACACAGCTGAGTACCCACCCACCCACTCACTCACCTCTCTGCATGCACACACACGCACATAGGCACACATACACGGGCACAATGCCATTTCCTCTGCTTGGGCTGCTTGTGTCTCCCTATTTCTACTCTTCCATCTGTTGAATGAACAACTACTGATCCTTCAAGTCCAAGGTCAAGAATCGCTTCTTCCTAGAGGCTTCTCGTATCCCTCCCTCCACCTCCAGGCTGGATCCCAGCATCACACAGAAGCTGCTTCTTTACAAAGAAGATGACTCTGTGTTCCAAAGAGTAACCATTACTGTTATTTTTAATTTTCCTAATATAATGGGTAAAATACCAGGCATTGTTTTATTTTGCGTGCTCTACCTTGTGAGGTTGGCCATTTTTCCACATGCTTGCCAATTGCATCCCATCCTGTTAGAATTATCTATTTAAATTGTTTACTACTAGAGTCTGCTAGTTTTCTTCTTAATTTTCAGGAGCTCATTACACAAACCAGGGACACAAAGATATTCACTTCCGTATTATTTATAATGGCCAAAATAAAGATGCTCAATGAGGGAGTCCTTTAAACATTGATAGTGCAACACCTCAGTAGACTATTAGGCAGCCGTCAAAAATGATAACAATACAAACTTTGTAACCTGGACAAATGCTCATTGTATGATGAGAGGCCAAGGGGGCAGCCTACAAAATTGCTTTCATGTTCTGATTACAACATTGCAAAATGTGTTAAGTGTTGGGTCCTAGAGCTAAAAGGATGAGCAAGACAGCCCAGTGCACGAATACACAGACAGCCTGCTTTAATGAAGTGTGAGAATATTTCAGGACAGAGGAACATAGAAGGTACTGGAAGCTCAAAGTAGAGGCCTAAGGAAGGCTCCTTGAGGTCAGGAAGGAAGACTTCCTGTCTGAGTCCCAAAGGACTGAATTATCACTGATGTAGCCGGTGTCTGCCAGACTTGGAGCCCCAATCACTTGATGTTTGGGCATCACTAACCAGTCTTCCACTTGGGGGCTGAGTCTACTCCTTACAAGCTACAAATGCAAAACTGAAGCAGCTTTATGCACGTGATCCCACATTCCTCCAGCAACCCTCCAAAGTGGACATTCGGGAAGTAAAGGTCGAAAGGAAGTAAAGGTTAGGTCTCTTGGGTTGGGTCACAGCAGCTTCAAACCCACAACAGAAAAGCACCAGGTCACGCACTCATCCTCCTGTGCACACATTTCTCAAACCTCCTGCACAAGAACCCCTTGGAATGACTGTTAAAAATCAAGATTCCAGGACCCACCCCACAGGACTGAGTCAGAATCTCTGAGGGTTTGGTCAGAGAATCTGGATTTCGTTAAACAGGCCTCCTAGATGACTTGGACATTGCAGTTTGGGAACCACTGAACGACATGCCACCTGCTGAGTTATTCTAAGAGATATCTGCACCTGCCTGGTTTGAAGGATTCCACTCCCCTGGCCTAACACTCCACGTCTATGGTTGTCATTGCTGGTGCTTTGCCTGCCGTTCAGGACAAGATGCACTCCAGCATCTCTAAGAGCCAGCCCATGCCCTCAGCTCACGCCTCTCCCGGGAACGCTTTCCCCTCCAGTTCCTGTTGGACTCATTGTTCTGTTTGGAGCTACTGTGCAAGCTGCTTTCCTTTCTCTCTCTTTTTTTTTTTTTTTTTTTTTTTTTTGACGTCAGCAGCAATTAGGCATCTTCTATACCAAATGATTTATGTCCGTCATCACTAAAAAAATCCCCTTAGCCCCGTTAAGCCTGGCACGTTGATGGAGAAGCCCACATCTCACACCCACATCAGCTACAGAAGCCAAATGCTGGAAGCGGGCAGAGGAGGAGAGACCGACACCATCACATGTCATTGGCTGGACCCAAGACTTGACCTCATCAGCCAAGGTTGAGGAAACAACCCAGAGCCACGTAAACCTGGGTTCAAGTCCTATCTGCCCTCTGCAAGCCCTGTGACCTTGACCACCTCTTTCACCTCTATTGGTCTCAGTTTCCTCTTCCACTCCATGGGCGTAATAACACTGCCTCGTAGGGCTGCTGTGAGGGTTATTTGACCTGATGTACAGAGTGGAAAATGAGACACATACACTGCTTCTCAACATGCCAGTTAGATGCAAGGATGTGGATTTATTTCACACTCCAGAGTAGATTTTCTCTGTTCTTAGAGGAAGAGGGGAAGCTGCAAAGAAGGTGGAAAAAAGAAAGAAGAGATATTTACAAATAATGTGCATTCTTTCCATGTGTATTAAAGGGTCGTCAAATGCTAAGAGAAAGGCGTGGAGGACAGGAGAAGACAGGGCATTTCCCGTTCACCTCCCATCTCACTCTGATCTAAGACTGACTTATTTATGGTGACCATCAAGGTCATGTCCGTCTGGCCCGTTCCTCCCCCTCCAGTCCAGCCCCAGCCTCCTATCTAGTCTCCCAGTGAGGAAAGGCCATGCTGTTCCCTCTGCCCTGATGCTCTCTTCCCACAAAGAGCCACGTGCTCACTCCCCGCTCCCTCCAGGCTCTGCTCAAAGCCCACCTCATCAGTCCAGTCCTTCTAGACAAACCCTGCCCCCTGCACAGTCTCCACCCCCACACACACACATGCACGGGTCACCATCTGACGGTAGCAGCCTAACTCGTTTACTTGGTTGTATCTGCTTCTGCTCCCTAATCACTGGGACGTTGTCTATTCACAACCCCAGCAACGTGAATACGGCCTGAACGCTCAACAAACACAGGATCAACACTGCTTAATTCATTAATCAATCACACTGGCTTTATCTCATTGAATCCACACATCCAGCCTGACAGGTAGGAGTCATTGTACCCATTTTGTAGATAACAAAAACAAGACTCAGCTGTCCAGGCCGGCGAGTGATGGTACAAGTGCTGGGAATTCAAAGCCAGGTTTGTGTGGAGGCCAGGCGTAAACCTAACCATTTCACCTGCAGGCCTTGAAGGGGAAGGACGGAATAGTTGAGCCAGGTCGCTGAGGAGGGACATGCTGGACCAATCACAAAACCAAAGCACCCCCCCACCCCGCGCAGCCTTATGAAAGGCCCACGCGACCTTTCAATCTGAATGTGAACCACAGCGAGGGAGCCTTTGGCTTCGTGCCTCTCTCCTTAAAGCAAGTGCCCCTTTCCCAGGGCTGCGGGGTGCGAGTGACCAGGACGCTGCCTCTCCAGGAGGAGCTGGGTGGTGCTGTTTGGGTACAACAGAACCCAGAAGGACCCAGATAAGATGGAAACCTCACTGCTCCCACCGAGGGTCCGGGGGAGGGAGGGCAGGGAGAGCCAGCAGCCTTTGCTGAGTCTCCTGTGCCCAGGCTCACGCGAGCCCTTCCTTTCCGTGCCCACACACCTCCAGGGGGCACGATCCACACAGACTAGGCTGTGAGAGGTGCCCCTTGTACTTACACAACATGGTAACCCTGGGCATCGTCCCATCTTAGAGCTATGAAGACAGAGGCTCGGAGACCGAACCTGCCTTCTCCAAGGTCCCCAGGTGATGAACCAGGATCCAAACCCAAGTGCTTCAGGTCCCAAGGTCCACACTTAGCCCACACGCCACTACCTCCTACACTCCCAGTTTCCTGCACATTATTCCATTTAGTCTTTGCCGTGATCCAGGAAGAGAGGTATTACCAATGATCTAACTCCTCCGTCTGCCCAAATCAAAGGGCCGTGAAAGGGACAGCCTCCAATGTGACTTGCCATCTAATAAACCCACAATCTTTCCTTACAATCATAATGATCTGAAAGAACAAGGAAGGCCTTGAACACTGGACAAATCGGCCACAGCTGATGAGACACACCAGCAAAGGAAAACAGGAGAAATACCTGGAGTCAGTGAAGGACCGCCCACCCTTCCTCCCTTGTCAGCCCGGCCCCGAGTGGCCAGACACCCCGGAGTGTGGTTGGCTTGTCCCACGGCTGGTAAGTGGTAAAACCAGAATCAGAATCAGAAACCCAGACCTCACTGCCTATCAATGTTGTTCCGTTTACACTCACAGTGACCCAGACACCAATTCTTACTGTACTTTCCAGAAGTGGCCACAGTACATCTCAGAGCCTTGCCTCTCCCCCAACAAGAGCTGCTCCTGGGGGCCTTGGTGAGTGTCCAACAGCAGAGGACAGCCGACGTGGAGCTGCATGACTTCTGAAGCTCGGTCACAGATGGCAAAGCAGCTTCCTCTTGCCTCAGGACACTCGCTCCTGAAACCCGGCCGCCATGCCATGCGGGGGCCCAAGGGCCACTGGAAGGCCACGTGTGGATGTCCTGACCCACAGCGCCTCTGAGATCCCAGCCAACGGTCCAGAGCACCCACCTGGCACGTGCAAGAGGATGCGTTCAAATGTCTCCAGTCCAGCCAACATCTGACCACAACCCCCTGAGTGATGCTGAGCAAGGACCACCCAGCTGAGCCCAGTCACCCCCTGAAGCAGGAGAGATAATAATAATAAGTGAGTGTTGGTTTATCCCACCATGTGGGCTGGTCTGCTACACAGCCGCAGACAACCAGAACCTCACCTTATGAATGTGTAATGAGCTCAGAGTCATGAAGTGACATATCCAAAGGGGAAAGTTGAATCTCCTCGCTGCACGTCTGATCCTCTGCTGCTTCCCGGGAGCAAGTGGAAGGAGGCAGAGGCCACTGCTTCACACCTTCCTCATCCCATGGCCTGGGTTCCTTTCAGCTTATTAAACCTCAAAGTCTTCTTTGACTCAGGGAAATAAAGGAGGGATGTTTGCTAGCATCATTTCTGCACAGTTAGATACATACAATGTAATCATGTTCTGTAATGACTACTCCTATAAAAACTGTGTTCTTCCCAAAGAACCTCTCTCCCCCAAATCCACCCAAACCGCAAGAACTATGAAAAGTACAGCCTCCAAGCTGATATTCAATCTGTCAGATTTGCAGTTCTTCATTATAAGCATAATCACAATAAATAAAAGATAAGACTTAGTGTGGCAAAGTTCATTGTTAAAGGGGCAAACTCTACAGCCCTTCTTCCCGTGATAATTGCCAGACCATGTGGCTGAGGTGGGGGAAAATAAAACCTGGGGGAAGGAGGTGGTTAAATGCCCCTATCAGCAGGGGACACCGGGAGTCAGAGCCCACCAGAGCTTACCAGAGCCACTGCGGCCGCCCAGGCTGAGGCTGAACGAGTTCCTTCCCACACACTTTCTGGTTTCTTCTCAAACTTCTCCAAGGCAACAGATTTTCACTTCCTTTTAAAATTTCTTTTTGCTCAGAGAAAGAAAGAAGATGGCATAGACCGAGTTCTGACATGCCAGGTACTGTGCTGGCCACGCACGTGGTCTCTCCAAGCTTTGTAACCACCCTGGGAGGTGGGTATTATTATCAGTGGCAGGAGCACGGGCTCAGAATCGAGACAGAATCAGGTCCAGATCCCCTTTCTGACTCTCGAGTCGTGCTCGATAAAGGAGTGCTGGTTTGTTTTGTTTTGTGGTTTGTTTGTTTGTTTTTGGCTGCACTGCACAGCACGCAGAACTTCCCTGACCAGGGATCGAACCCGGGCCGCCTGCATGGCAAGCGCAGAGTCAACCACTGGACCGCCAGGGAAGTCCTAAAGCAGTGCTCATTGGATGAAAAGAATAAAAGGCCTGCCCTCATTCTCTCCCCCATCCTCATCCCTCTCACCACCACACGTCCCCATGTGTAAATGCACATAAAAAGTTTCATCCTGTTTACAGACTGAGCTGACATTTCCCAAGGTGGAGCCAAGGCAGGTGGCTGCCTCTAAGCCCTGGACCTTCATGCACCACTGTCCATAAGCCTGATGCCTCAGTCTGTCTTCCCCAGACTGAGGGGACCTGCAAGAGAGGGTCTGACTCCCAGGCGCAGGTCTCACCATCCCAACAGACTGTGGGACCCAGAATGTGGAGCAGGTGGGGGTGGTCTCATAGCAACCTGAAGGCCCCTGGAAGAGCTGGGTGTGGCGAGGAATCATAGAACATTCCAGTAGGTGACCAGCAGTAACCAGAATGCTGCGCACTTCCTGTCGGCCCAGCCAGCTCTTGGAGAGAACTGGAGGGCCCGAGGCTCATAGCCCTGCTCTCACCAAGAGCACCTGATATGTGTGAGACAGGCTGCACACACTCAGGAGCCCATTCCCTTCTAATGATATTACTAATGCCTAAATACCAACAGCACATCGTAACTCGTGCACTCCAGCTGCCCCTTAACTCAAAGTTGCATCATAGTGCTTATAACTCAGGGCTCCCCAGCTCCATCTAATTTATAGGAGCATGGTTATTCCTAGGGGCCTTTGGCTTAGAGGGCCTGAGCCCACCTTGAAGAAGATTCTATCCAGAACCCTTCTAATGCAAACACTACAGAGGCACTCAGTAAGTATCTGTTGAAAGAATGAATGAATTAGGCACTATCATATATTTTATATCATTTAATAAGAATGCTGTTCATTATCATCTCTGATCTTCAGTTTCCTAGACTATAAAATAAGGAGAATATTACCTACCTAACAGCATTACAAGATTAAGGGAGGTAATATATGTACAGTGTCTATGCATCTTTAACAATCAATGCATGTTCAATTAAGTTCAGCAAATATTTAATCACCATCATGATTGTTATTAGTGATCATTTATTTAGCATCTGCTAAATGTTGGAGGCTTTCTAGGCTTTCTAATCCTCATAATAATACTTCAAGGTAGATAGTAGGATTGCCTTTATTATGCAATATTTATGAGAGCTGAGGGAGTAAAAAGGTTAGTACGGTATAATAGAATAACTTCCACTCTGGGAGTATGGCAGACCAAGTCTTCCAAGGCACCCTCTCATGTCAAAAAAAAAAAAGAAAAAAGACTATCCTGATAAACATTCACTTTTGACATATTACTAGGTTGGCAAAGGCATGTGGAAGTTTCCAAATCCCCCACCCTATTCCTCCCCAAAATATGAGCTAGACCTGGATCTGCGACAAGCTAGCAGTGCACAGAAAGCAGGAGTTTGCTTGTCTTGAGGGTGAGCACCAATAAATACATTGCCATTGGGATCGTGACCCTACAGTCAAGAGCAAGGTGGAGGAGCTGAGCCTGGGAATCTTGCAGATCTGGGATGCTCAAAGGTGATACATATGTCTCCAGGTCTTTGGTGGTCCTGACTCACAGCAGAACCAGATAGAAATCTCTGGAAGAAGGGCTTCCCTGGTGGCGCAGTGGTTGGGAGTCCGCCTGCCGATGCAGGGGACATGGGTTCGTGCCCTGGTCCGGGAAGATCCCACATGCCGCGGAGCGGCTGGGCCCGTGAGCCATGGCCGCTGAGCCTGCACGTCCAGAGCCTGTGCTCCACAATGGGAGAGGCCACAACAGTGAGAGGCCCACGTACCACAAAAAAAAAAAAAAGAAAGAAATCTCTGGAATAAAGCATCCCCAATTTAGGCTCACAAGTGTCCCAGGGATTAGGGCTAAGCATTGACCTCACAATGAAAGGTCACAGAAACAGAAGGAGGCAAGTACCCATGAGTGGCAGTGAGAACAAACTTTAAACGCCCAAAGATTGCAGACATTGAATAATCTGACACACAATATATAACAACAATATATAACAATGTTTGAAGTGCATCAAGAAAGAAAGGTTGGAATCACAAAGATGAACGATCAACAAAAGATTATCAGCAATGACCAAACAGATTTGAAAACTAGTTGGAACTTCTAAAAATAAAAAATTTAATTAACTTTGAAAATAACTCAATGAGTGGTGGATTATACAGAACTAAAATTAAAATTTGTGGTCCCAAGAGTCTGATTGAATTACCAAAATAATGTACTAAGAAACAAGGAACTAGAAAATATAAAGGGAAATGTAAGAGTTATGAAGAATAGAATGAGAAGCTCTAACATAGACCTAATCAGAGTCCCAGAGGAGAGTGTAGAGATATTAGATGAGAGATTGTATTTGGAGAGATAATAGCTGAGAACTTTCTAGAACAAATGGGAGATGGAAATCCAAGATTCAGGAATCACAATATATTCCAAGTAAGATTAAATGTCTTAAATCCTCTCTGACATCCTATAGTGAATCTTTAAAATACCAAAAACAAAAATAATATTTTAAAAGCGGCCACAAAAAGAAGAAATAATATTCAAAGGAATTACAGTACGGCTGAGAACAAACTTTTCAACTCCAACAATGGCAGCCAGAAGTCATAGAATAGAGCCTTCCACACGTGGAGATGCATTTACTGCAGATCCAGAATTGTGTACTTCACAAGACTGTGTGCCCAGAAACAGCAAACACGAAACAAAGTTATATTCAGATATACACAGTTGGTGGTAAACCAGCAGACCTTCCCTAAGGAAGGAAAGAAAATGATCCAAAAAAGGACAGCATGAGATGTAAGAAGAAATAGTGAGCTAAGAAGCTGGTAAACATGTATGAAAACTAGCAAAGCAATGTGTGTCTAAAATAACAATTGTCTTATTTATAAAATTACAGAAAATAACAGAAGTAAGATATTAAACAACAGTAACATGTACGTTGAAAGGGTGTTGATTTGATTCTGGGTATTCTAAGGTCCTTTTATTATCCAAAGGAGTTGAAGATATTAATTTAGTATGCTGTCAAGTTAAACATGCATGGTAAAATGTCCAGGACAATCAGAAAAACAATAGGAAAAAAAGGAATAAATTTCAAAACAATAGAGGGAGAGTAAAAGTGAAATAAGGAAAAAGAGCAAATAGATAATTTTTTAAGACAATCAAAAAGCAAGAAAGAAGACAAGAGAATCATAGAAAAAGTGGAAAAAGGGAAATCACAAACTAAGACAACAGAAACAGTCAAAATAAATCAATAATATAAATAAACATAAGTGCGCTAAACTAACCAATTCAAGACAAGATTGCCCAAAAGACTTCAAAACACAGGAAACCCAGGTATTACCACCACCTAGTTTGAGAAGTAAACTATTATCAGGAAAATTGAATAATCTATGTACTCCTTTCTAATCTCAACTCCAACTCCCTCCTCCCAGAAGAAAAGAAAATGACTAACTCAATATCTATTATAACCATCCATTCCCATATATTTTACCACAAATGTATGTATCACTTCACACACACACACATATTTTTTTTCTGCACATCACATTTTTACTCAATATCATGTTCACATGGTTTTCCATTTTGATAGATGTAACTTTAGTTCATTAATTTTTACTGCTGTATTATTTTTGTATGACTATGCCACAATTGAGTTATCCACTCCCCTGTTGGTTGGCATCACTATTATAAAACCTTTATTTTGCAAAAGTTTGTCTCTAAGGTAAATATTCTTAGGTGTGGAATTTCTGGGTCATGGAATACAAAAATCTTCAATTCCCCTAGATAGTGACAAATTGAAAGTAGTTGTACAAGATTACCACATTTTTGGCAATAGCAGACTAGGTAATTAGGACCAAACTTCCCACTGCAAAACCAGGAAAATATAGATAAACTTTTAAATGAAAAATTAAATGCCGGAAGGCATTGAAGAGTTTTCAAGACAATAAAGAATTGTAACCAAGATTCAGGAGAAGAAGGAAACTCAAGGAGACAAGCTTAGCATTTGGACAGTTTTTCTCCTAACGGTGCTCACTGGTTCTGGAGGAGGAAGCAGAAAGGCTGAAATTTTGAGAAATTCATAGAACTAAAGGGACAGAATTAAAGTTCAGAGATGATTAATAAGGGGGATTTATGGAATCACCAACACCAAGAGTGGTACCCATTTTTTTCTATGCTTCTCTTTTTTTTCTTTCTTACCTCCTGTGGAGGAATTGATAGTGTTTTGTTTTTTAACTGACTCTAAAAGGATATGCTCTAGGACTAAGGGCAAGCCAGAAATATGCTGTCCTTCAAAGGGACTGAAGCCCAGGCTAAAACTTCTCCATCACTAATTAGATTAAGGAGAGCTGGCACTGCTAGATCTCCTAGCTAACCTGTGTCAGAATCAAATATTAAACCTAGTCCCCAGTTTATCTCTACAATATTTCCAGTACTCAGTCAAAACCACGAATACATGGAAACAAAATAATATGTCTAAAAACAAAGAGACACCAACATAATATGGAAACTTCCCATAGGACCCCCAGATAATAGAGTATCAGACCCAGACTTTAAAATCAACTAGCTTATTATGTTCAAGGAAATAAAAGAAAAATTAAGAATTACATCAGAGAACCGGAAACTATAACAATGAATCAAATACAAATTCTAGGACAGAAAAATAGAATAACGGAAATTAAAAATTCAATGGATAGGTTTAAAGCAAATAAGATACAGCTGATTAAATAATTTGTAAACTGAAAGATACCTCAGAAGAAAATATCTAGAATGATGTGTGGAAAGACATGAGGATAGGGGAAAAGTATTAGAGGCATATGAGATACTGCAAAAAGGTCTAACATATATGTAATTGGAGTCCCAGAAGAACAGGACAAAGAGTGAGACAGAAACAATATCTAAAGAGATAAAGATAGAAAAGTGATCAATTATATTTAGAAAGATTCAAGAAGCAGTATGAACCACCAAGCAAAATAAATACAAAGGGAATCCCACCAGGCACATTATACTAATGCTATTGAGAACCAAGGAGGAAATCTTAAAATCAGAGAGAGAAAGGGAAAAAAGAGGCATTACCTACAAAAGAACAAGAATAGCAACTGACGTCTGACTTCCCAATAAAGCAAGAACCAGAAGACAATAGAATGTTATCTACAAAGTACGGGAAATGAAATTCTCCAGCCTAGAATTCCCCAGCAAAAATATCCTTCAACAATATAGATGAAACAAAGACATTTTCAGATTGGGAGAAATATATATTTAGGCTGATAAAATTCACACCAGCAGTCCCACACAAAAGGAAATGCTGAAAGGTATTCTTCAGAGAGAAGCTTGGAAATGTAAGAAGGAATAAAAAGATGACAGAAAGGCAAATGTGTAGATAAATGTGAAATGAATATCAACTGTATAAAAATAATAATAATGACTTGTGGGGTATGGAATAGATAGATAAATACAATACATGAAAACTGTAACATATAAGTAGGAGTAAATGAAGATGAAGCACTTAAGGCTCTTGCATTATCCAAGAAATGGGGCAGGTACTGATTTATATTAGACTGTTAAAAAAAATTAAAGATGCTTGTTGTTTTGGGGTGGGGGGAGGGATAAATTGGGAGATTGAGACTGACATATACACACTACTATATATAAAATAGATAACTAATAAGAACATACTGTATAGCAGAGGGAACTCTACTCTGTATGACCCGTATGGGAAGAGAACTTTAAAAAGAGTGGATATATGTATATGTATAACTACTTCACTTTGCTGTACAGCAGAAACTAACACAACATTGTGAATCAACTATACTCCAATGAAAATTAATTTTAAAAAAGAAAACAAAAGAAAGTAATAAATATAAAAGCATTCATTAATGAAATATAAAATAAACATATAATAAAGATGATCAATAATAAAAATTTTTAAAAAAAAGATGCTTGTTGTGATCTCTGTGCAGCAGTTCTCAAAATGTTGTTCAGAGACCCCTAGGAGTCCAGAGGGGACTGCAAGTTCAAAACTACTTTCATAGCAACGCTAAGGCATTATTTGATTCTTTTTATTCTGTTGACATCTGCATTGATAGTGCAAAATTACAGTGGGTAAAACTACAAATGGTGGTGCATTAACACAAATCATGGCCATGGCAAGAAAACACACTCCTTCTATTCGTTGCCATCTTCACTGCCATGCACCTGCAGGAGAAAACCAAAAGGAGCCCATTTCATTTGACTCTCCTTGATGGAACAGTAAAAAAAAAAAAGTATTAATTTTTATTAAATCATGACCCTCGACTACACATTTTTAATACTCTATGTGACAAAATGGGACATGGGCATAAAGCAGACATAAAAAGTTATGTCAAGGAAAAACACTGAGCAATTAAATCACAAGGTGAACTAACCACTTTTTAATCCAACACCATTTTTACTGGAAAGAGCATCTGTTAGACAAACTATGATTATTCCAACTTGGATACTGGGTCGGCATCCTCTCAAACAAAATTAACAAAGTTACTGTGTTTGTTAATTTTGGAAATTAACTTTAAGGAAAACGGCTTACGTTATATGTCACCAATGATACAATTTGAGCTTTCAAAGAAAAATTAGAATTTTGCAAAATCTGATTTGGCCATCATGAGCTTAATGTCTCCCCAATACCTAAAGACTTTTCTGATAAGATCAATGATGATATAAACAAATGTAATTTTTTTGATCTTATATAATCAAATGTGTCAACATGTGGAAGACCTACATAACCCAATGAAGTAATATTTTCCAAATGACCAATGCATAGTGCTATGTTTGGAAATTATGTATAAGTGAAAGATCTATTCAAATTCCAAGACAAACTGATGGATTTTAAATAAACAGAATATGAAAAGTTCATTGATATGGTTTCAGATTCCAATTGTAAATAACATTTAAGAAACCTCCACTTATTAACTTTTGGTGTAGGATCAAAGAAGAATACCCACAGTACTCTGAAAAAGCTATTAAAATACTCCTCTTTTTGAACCACATAACTGAAAGAGGCTAGATTTTCTTTACGTATTTTACCCAAAGCAACATACCACAACAAATTGAAGGCAGAAGCCGGTATGAGGTTATAGCTTCTATTAAGCTATACGTTAAAAAAAATACATGCCAAAATAGAAAACAATACCAGCTCCTTAATTTTTTGTTTCAGAAAAGATACCTATTTTCCATAAAAGTAAGTTATTTCTAATAGCTAGTAATAATTATTATAACTTCTAATAAATATTTTTAATTTTTATTAATTTTAAATTATTATACAATAAAATATCAGTAGGTGTAACCCAGAGGCATAAAATCATTTTGGAGTTCTCAACAGTTTGTTTATTTGTTTGTTTGTTTGTTTTAACCTCTTTACTGGGGTATAATTGCTTTACAATGGTGTGTTAGTTTCTGCTTTATAACAAAGTGAATCAGTTATGCATATACATATGTTCCCATATCTCTTCCCTCTTGCATCTCCCTCCCTCCCACCCTCCCTATCCCACCCCTCCAGGTGGTCACAAAGCACCGAGCTGATCTCCCTGTGCTGTGTGGCTGCTTCCCACTAGCTATCTACCCTCAACAGTTTTTAAGAGTGTCAAGGAGTCCTGAGACAAAAGACTGAGGATCACTATTCTAGGGTAACTATTAAAAGAATAGCAAGCGAATGTATAAATACTACTAAGAGAAGTTGGGGGAATAATAATAATAAAAGACTCAGTGAATCCAAAAGAAGGCAAGACAGTAGAAAAAAATGACATAGATCAGAAAATACCATATGATCCAAGAATTCCACTCCTGGGTACATATCCAGAAAAAATGAAAACACTAGTTTGAAAAGATATGTGCACCTCAATGTTCATAGCAGCACTATTTACAATAGCTAAGATATGGAAGCAACTCAAGTATTCATCAACAGATGAATGGATAAGGAAGATGTGACATGTTTATACATACAATGAAATATTAGTCAGCCATAAAAAAGAATGAAATTCTACAATTGCAGCAGCATGGATGGACCTAGAGAATATTATTCTCAGTGAAATAAGTCAGACAGAGAAAGACATCACTTAAGTGTACCATATCATTTATATGTGGAATCTAAAAAATAAAACAAACAAATGTATACAGCAAAATAGAAACAAACTCACAGATATGGAGAACAAACTAGTGGTTATCAAGGGGAGAGGGAAAAGGGGAGGGGCAAGACAGGGGCCTGAGATTAAGAGATACAAACTACTATGAATAAAATAGATAAGCAAAAAGGATATATTATACAGCACAGGGAATTATAGCCATTATTTTGTAATAACTTTTAATGAAGCATAATCTGTAAAAATACTGAATCACTATGCTGTACACCTGAAACTAATATAATATTATAAATAAACCATACTTCAATTTTTCTAAAAGACCCAAAAAGTGTTTTGAGTTCATTGCAGCACTGCTAGTAACTGTAAAATACTGGAAACAACCTGATCGTCCACAAGTAGGAAAACAGTTGAATCAACTATGGTACATCCACGCAATGGGGTACTAAAAAGAATGAGGAAAAATCTCTACAAACTGATATGGTAGAATTTCTAGGACATATTGTTAAGTGAAAAAACAAAATATTATAGAGTACCTATAAAAAGATACCTTTTTATAGAAAGGAAGGAGAGATATGAAAATATACCCTTGTGTGCTCATTCATTCAAAAAGAAACAGAGATGATAAGCCAGAGGCTGTTGGGGTTAAGCACAAGAAGGAGAAGAGAACAGGAGAAAATAATAGAAGAACTTGGTGGGGTGGAAATGTTACTACTCTGAGAATACCTTTTCATACAGTTTTGTCTTTTGGAACCACATAAATGTTTCATATGCTCCCAAGAAAAAAGAAAGAAAATGAATTAAAGTAACAAATATGGAAAAGGGAAGCTAAAAAAAAAAAAGGAAAATCTATATCAGTCATTACATTAAGTATAAATTGACAAAGACTGTCAGACGTGATTTAAGAAAAACGTGATCCAATCATGTGCTGTTTAGAAGAAACACACTTAAAATATCAGGATACAGAAAGGTTGAATGTAAAAGAATAGAAATTATATCTCAATGCAAACGCTAACCAAGAGAGAGTTGGTATAACTATATTAGTATCAGAAAGTGTACACTTCAGAGAAGAAATGTGACTAAATGTGAAGAGGGGAATTTATAAAATGCAAGGTCAAGTTTATCAGAAAGATAATAATTCTAAATGTGCATGCACCTAATAATATAGCCTCAGAATATACAAAGCAAAAACTGACAAAACTAAAAGGAGAAATAGACAAACCCACTAGCACAGTGAACTCTCAGTAACTGATAAAACAAGTTGACCAAAAACATTAGCAAAGATTTAGGAGTTCTGAATAACAGTATTAACCAACTTGACTTAATTGACATTTATAGAACATGGCACCCAACAACTGCTGAGTATACCTTTTAAACATTTAACAGAATTGACCATATGCTGAGCCATAAAGCAAGTTTCAACACATTTGAAAGGATTAGAATCCCTCCGATCGTGACCTCTGACCAGAGTGGAATTCAGCAAAGCATCAATAGTAAGTTTAAGTAGAATATTTTGGGACATTAAGAATTCTGGGGGGTTAAGAGAAACTGTTCTAAGGAATATACTGCATCAAACAAAAAAAATCACAACAAAAATCAGAAAATATTTTAACTAAATAATAACTACATTATATGATGACTCAGAAGCCATGCTGACTGACAGGGAAATTGGTATAACCTTAAATGTGTATATTGAAGAAGAAATGCTGAAAGACAGTGATCCAAACTTCCATCTCAAGAATTGGGAGAGGAAAATAGAAAGTAAAACCCAAAGAAAATGACAGAAGTCGTGGCTGTTGAAGGCTCTGGGGTCTACCCTCTCCTGGAGTCTGCAGAGGGATGCTGCTCTGGGGAGGCTGCGATGGGCTGGAGGGGGCAGGTTGTCAGCCCCAGAGTCCAGCTCCCCCAAGATCAGCTCTAACCACTTCTTGTTTATTATCTTTCTCTGGTAGATATTTCTGCTAATCTAGTACCTATGGTTTTAATTCACATTTCCCTGATGACTAAGAAAGTTGAGAATCTCTTCATACGTTTGGAGCCTCACGTAGTTTCTCTTCTGTGAATTGTCAGTTCAGATCTTTTGCCCAAATTTTCTATTCATTTTCTTATTTTTATTTGCAGAAGTTCTCCTATATTTTGGATACAGATCCTTTGTGTGTTAGATGTATTGCAAATAGCTTCTTCCAGTTTGTAGCCTGCCTTTGCACTAGGGTACCTTTCATTGAATAGGAGGTTTTAATTTTAAGGTGGTCAAATATATGAATATTTCCTTCGGTTTTTATTTTGAGTTTGTTTCAAAAGTTCTCTTCTATACCCCCAAAGTCAGGAAGATATTCTATTCTATTTTCTTCTGAATGTGTTAAAATTTCTCTTTTCCCACATAGGTCATAATTCACCTGAAAGTTCTTTTGGGTGTCACGTGAGGCTGATTCCCTTTTTACAGCAGGTGAAATTGAGGTTCAGACTGGTGACCGGGCTTCTCAGGCTGTAAATGTCAGAGCCTGGAATCAAACCCAGATCTGCCTGGTCCAAACCGCATGGTCTTTTCCTGCAACCCATTGCATCCGTCCAGAGACTTCTAATCTGATCTGTGCTAGGCTCCTAGCCCTGTGGACACATACATCAGTTGGACCCAGGCCTGCTATGGAGGGGCTCAGTCTGCTGGGGCCCAGATATGCACTCTGACAGGGAATTCTTGGATTATACATTCCTGAAATGCTGAGGCAAATGCAGGACAAATTCAAGGCCAAGAGGCGAGGCTGAGGAAACCCTGCCCCAAAGCCAAGACAGCACAAAAAAAGTGCTTATTTCCTAGTTACCAAATGACACTCAGAAAGTTGAAGTAAGCAGCCCAAAATTCTTCCTAGAGGAAAGCAGCAGAAGTGAACCTAGAAGTCAGGCTGTGGAAATCTAGTCTCTCTTGCTCTTTCAGCACTGCTTTGCAGAGAGAAAGAGAACGGCAGGGAGATGGGGCAGCAGCTGCGGGCAGCCCCCTACCCCAGCTGCCTGACCCCTGACCCCAGCCCTGGGACCTCTGCAGTGGGAGCTTCCGGGTTCCACGGTGCCCTGCAGCCATGTTGGGGTTCTCATGTTTCCCAGCAACAACCGGCCTCGCCAGCTGCAGCCAGGTGTTCCCAGCAGCCCACTCCCAACACACACACACACACACACACACACACACACACACTGCCCTGATACCTTGTGCCAGAGCCACACTCCTCCAGCCCTAAAGCCCAAGCTCAAATTTCTGACTCTTCACCCATCAGTTCCCCCTTCTGTCCAGCTGTCCAAGCTGCTCCATGGTCAGTGTTGGGTGACACCAGAGGCAGACCAGGCACGTGCCTAGGGCCACAGAGACACACACACAAAGTTCAAGTTCAGGGGGCTTATCAGAAGTTTGCAATCAGAAAACCTAAGCGGAAGTCATTTTAAATCTCACCGTATGTGTAAGGTGTGTGTCAATACGAAAAATGCACTGTGAACTTGAATCACACGGGGCTCTAGGAAGGATTTTCTCTTCTCGGCTTGGATCTTCTAAAGCAGCGGTCCCCAAACTTTTTGACACCAGGGACCAGTTTGTGGAAGACAATTTTTCCACTGACCGGGGATGGGGGGTAGGTGTGGTTCAGGTGGGAATGCAAGTGATGGGAGGCGGCAGGTGAAGCTTCACTCACTCGCCCACCTACCGCTCCCCTCCTGCTGTGTGGCTTGGTTCCTAATAGGCTGCGGACCAGTACTGGTCCCCGGCCCGGGGACTGGGGACCCGTGTTCTAAAGGGCTGAATTTTGCCCTGATGATGCCTCAAGTCACGAGGATATTTTCCCAACTTGATTCTGAATTGTTGCCTTTCTCTGTTTCTCTGACCCTCCTTTCTGTACCTTCCTTCCCCTCTCTCCTCTCTCTCATTGCTTTCACTCTGAACTACACGTAATCATTTCCAACCTTAAAGCACTTCACCTTTGGCGAAAAGTACTTCAGTTTCAAAGTGATTAGAGGTTGAAGATCCGTCGTTTAAAATTTAAATTAAACCAATTTAAATTACAGGAGCACTTCATGGGTTTTAAGCAAATAATTATTTTTTACACAGATCAGAGGGGTTGGCCCAAACCAGGTACTAAACAGGAGTGAGAAAGTGGTGAGAGACCTCTGGGGAAGCCAGGCTCCTGGGCTGAACGGGCGAGGGAAGCCCTGCTCAAATGGCCAGTGGCAGCTGCACTACGTCCTGGGAGAGGGCAAACCCCAGCCCACGGCAGTGTTCCTTCTGATCCCAGAAACCAGTCAGGACCCTGGGCATTGCTTCTAAGGTCCCTCAAAGAGTAAGACTTCACGCACCTATTGGGGACTTCCAATGCAGCGGGGGGCAGGCCTCAGTCACGGAAGAAAAAGGAGGTTTCCCTTAGTTCTCGTGGTCCCTGCCCAGGATTCCATGCCCTATGTTCCCATGCTATTCCCATGTGCCCCAGCAGAGGGGAGGTAGACCTCAGGGTCACCAGAATGCAAAGAGGACCTCATGTTTATTGAGCACGTTTTGTATCCTGGACTCAAGAATGAATCAGCAAAGTCCCCACCTTCTAAAAGCTTAGCCCAGCAGAGGTATAAAACTATCAATTTCAGAAGAAAGCTGTGAGTAATACAGAAAACTGTCTGAGTTTTAATACAGAACAAAGATGGGACTGATTAACTTCTGGGATCCTCTGGGTTGGCCTCAAGGAGAAAAGGCTTTGTAAGCAGGGGTTTGCAGGGTGAATAGGAGTTTTCAGGTAGACAAAGAGATATCAAAAGACCATGACATCGTGTTCCTGTTACAGAAGGAAGGTAGGATGAGATGCTTGAGTTGTCTTCTCTTACCACGTTGGAAACTGAGTCTCGATGGTTTGATGTTCCTGTCTGAGATGACGCAGCTAGAAAGTTGAAAGCTCAAATTTAGGTCTGACTCCAACATCCCAAGTACTTTTCTTTCCTCCTTTGTTGATATCTGAAGCCAGAAACTGGTGTTTCAAGTCTTTTCGTCTTTTTCTTCTTCTCCTTCTCCTTCTCCGTCGTCTTCTTCTTCACTTTTGGCCAAACTGCAGCCTAGGATCAAGACCATGGAACTAACCTGCCCCACAGCTCTGCTTCCCACCACCCCACATCTGTGCCCATCTCTTGGGACAGGGAGCTTGTTGTTGGACCTGGAAGGCGGCTGGAACAGAGAGCAAAAAAAATAGTTCACGGTCTGCATGGCCTAGGGAGACAGGCAGCCCAGCCGCGTCCAGGAGAGCCAGGAGGCCAAGCCCAGTGCAGACATTTCAAAAACAAACCTTCGTCCAGGCTTCCATCTCCTCGGGCAAGCCCCACCCTCCAGGAGGAAGGTAACTAATTTCAAGCCGCCCAGGTTCCTTTCCTTTGGAATCTTTGTTTTGTTGTTTTCCCTTTTCCCTAATTAGGTTTCAGAGACCAGAATAATCTAGGCAGCTTCCTGTGCTCAGCGTGGTTGGATGTGTGCTGTGGTGTTTATTTACAAATCTTTTCCCAAAGAGGGATAGTGGTGGAAGGGCCGGGAGGGAGGCACCTAAATAAGAATTTGCCCCGGGGCTGGGTGTGGGGATGGAGGGTAGCTATTATTCATGGGTACTGAGCCTCTGTTGGGGATGATGAAGATTTGGGTAGAGATAGTGGTGAGAGTTACACAACAGCGTGAACGTATTTAAGGCTCCTGAACTGTGTACTTAGGAATGGTTAAAATGACGCCTACTACATTGTGGGTATTCTACCATAACAGTAAGTGGCCCCTTGACGTCTTGTGAATGGGTGAGAAATTACGAAGTCTTCAGTGACAGTTACTACACCAGCAGCGACAGAGGCATGCTGTTGGAAGGTTATTGACTGATTGGCCCGTTGGGGAATGGAAGCCTCCAGCTGTCTGGACAGTCGGGTGTGGCTGTGAAGCACAGCATGCCTGAAACGCCTTCACGCTCTGGGGACTCGCACTTAACCTGGAAGTCAGTGAAGCCAGTTCTCTTCTTTCAAGGAGCAAACGGCTATCTCTGTCCACTGGGAAGGACCTCAGCTCCTGGGCCCTTCCCTTGAGCCGTGTTCCTGCCTGCAGAGTGAAGTGGGAGGTTGAGGAAGCCCTGCTTCATTACTGTGTGCAGGGCAGTGGGAAAGGGCTTGGCAGACGACAGCCCTCCTTCCAGGCCCAGCACCATGATGGCATGACCTTGAAGAGGTCACTTTGTGTCCCTGAACCACACTCAGCATCTTGGTCTTTTGAATGTGACAAGAATCCTTGAACAGACTGAGTCCACACGTACATGTGCGCCTGGCACATAGTAGGTGTTGGACAAGGGCTGCTCCTCCCCCACTGTCGCTCAAAAGAGGAGCCTTGTGCCTGACGGAACCACAGCTCATTCTTGGGGACCAAGAGTGAGCCCTGTGGAAGCGTGACTGGCAGGAGTCACAGGCAGGATTCAGAAGCCTTGTTCTCGCCATTCAGTGATCCGTGTGATTCTGAGTCCGGGGTGGGGTGACGTGGGAGGAGAGGGTGACATGAAATCAGGAGCAGGACCGCCACTGTTGGGCTAGGGCTTCCAGTAGCGAAGGGCTGGCACAACTGCTTGGAGGGAGAGAGGCCTTGGGTAAAGCTTCAGCAGTGTGGAGGCCCCTGAAAGCTCAGCCCTGAAATCAGAGTGAGACAGGGAAGGTCGACCAGCAGGCCAGCTGACTCCCCTCCTGCAGCCCCTTCTCCTTGTGGAGGAGGTGCTATAGGCCCAGAAGGAGGGCCAGATCTGTCCTGCCCAGTTCAGGATGTGCTAGAGTGGGGGGGTCACAGTGCCAGAAAGACCTCCCGCCTACCCCCACCCCAAAACAAGCCAGCTCTTTCTCAGCCAAGACCACTCCCCTCGCTTAAAGGACAGGGGACAGGGACCATGTTGGAAGTCCACCCAGAGGCCCTCGCAGACAGTGTCACCTGCTGCCTCTCTGCACAGCAGTGTCCATGGTGAGTCTTCAGGAGAGTCCCAGGAGAGGCTACCCCTGCAAGGTGTTTCTCAAGCTCATTTGGCCTAGGAGTCTTTTTACCTACAGGGTCTCAAGTTCTAAAGACCTATTTTGGGAAATGTGGCCTTTATAGTTCTTAATTATAGCTTAATCTGGCGGAAATTTTCCTAAATTCTTCCTGTAGATGTGAGCAGCCTTGACAACTGGAGTTCTTGCAGCCTTGGTTTTGACATCTGTAAAATGGGTATTGTATACGTATGGTATCCACAGAGACGACTGTTGCAGGAATAAAGGAAAATATTTCACAGAATGCACAAGCCAGGGTTGCCTGCAACTGCCTGGGAAATAACTAAGCACCACATTTGTTACCCATCGCATACTGCTCTTATTTATTTACACATTCAACATACATTTACTACCTGACGGAGCGAGAAAGGTGTAGTTGCCCCTTTTTTTGCCATTGCTATTTGGTTTGGGATGCAGACGCTGAGGTGGAGGTTGGAGCTGAACTTGCATGGGGTCCCACAGCTATAAATTCTAGTGCCAGGATCAAAATCCTGGTTCGTCTGAGCCCAAATGTAGATGTTCTCCACCACGCCAGCCAGCCTGGGCTCCTGCAACTGGCCATGCAGCTACTGTGAGGAATACAGCAAGGGAGAAGTCAATGGCCCTTCTCCAAGGAGGCCACAGCTTCACAGAGACATAGAAGTCACCGTGGGAGCCTGGGAAGGACCAAGCCAGGTGGACAGACAGGTTTGGACAGCCCAGAAGTGGACGGGAGGGCTCCTTCGGAGAGAAAAATGTGAGTAAAGGAGGGTGATCTAAGAGGAGGATTACTTAAGGAGGTAGAGGGAGACAGGGCTTGGGGGCTCTGGCCATACCCACATGATCTAGGAGCAAGGGATGGGACCTGATGCTGCGGGTGCTTTGGGGAGTTTTGGGGATTTCTGATTCGGGTCATCAGATGTTGCAGGGGTGCAGAAAGACTTACCTGAAAACTCTGTGGAGAGTCATCCTGTGTAGCTGGTAGGAATATAAAATGGCACAACCTCTTTGGAAAACAGCCTGGTAGTTCCTCAAATGCTTACACAAAGACTTACCATATGACCCAGCAATTCCATTCCTAAGTATATACCCAAGAGAAATAAAAACGTATATCCAAAAACACGTGTACACAGATTTTCAGAGAGGTATTGTTCATAATAGCCAAAAAATGGAAACAACCCAAATGTCCATCAACTGATCAATGAATAAACAAAATGTGGTCTATCTCTACCATAGAATATTACTCAGCCACACAAAGGTGTGGAGTACTGACACATGCTGCAACATGGATGAACTTTGAAAAAATTACACTGATAAAAGAAACCAGTCACAAAAGACCGCATATATGATTCCATTCATGTGAAAATGGTCAGAGTAGGGAAATCGATCAAGATAGAAAGTAGATTAGTGGTTGCCAAGGGCTAGGAGAATAGGATGATGGGAGAGAGTGATAGCTAACTGGTTTCTTTTAGAGGTGGTGAAAGTGCTCTAAAATTCACTGGGGTGATGGTTGTACATACCTGTGAATATATCAAAAGCCATTAAATTGGAAACCTTAAATGGATGAATTGTAAGCTATGTGAATTATATCTTAGTAAGGCTGTTTAAAACAATTTATGGAGCCACCAAATAGTTTATGTGTTAGCTTAGTTAAACCTGACCTCTGCATGGGCAGGTTTATTAGTTTGTTTACCATTTTACAGACGAGAAAAAAGAAGATTCAGAGAGGTCAAGTGACTTGTCCAAAGTCAGAGCTAATGAATGGTCACTCATTCCCCAAAGTCCAAACTCTTCCCAAGACAGTCATTTCAGTCCCTTGGGGCTGCTTCCCCATTTGCATAAGGCCAAGGTCAGCAGCACTTCACCACATCCCCCCAGATAAGCTCAGTCGCTCAATCTGCCAGGAGGCTCCCCTGTCTTGCTCTTCGCCAACCCCCAGGAGATGGGCCAGGGTGGGCTTTGCTTCTAGCCCAATTCTTTATCTTCAAACGCAATTTCTGCTCCATGTATATTTATGGCAAAATACAGAGCAAGACTTCTTTCACTGGGGCCTACATTGGAAGCAGTTTTCCCAGCCTGCGTATATTTGATGGTCAGATCTCTCTGAGGGCACATTAAGATCTCTTGGCTGCTGGTGCACTGCCCTGGCACCCCCACCACCACCCGCAAGTCATTAAGTGCCCCACCATGTTCAAGTGGGGACACTTCCATGAGCTTCTAAGATGCCATGCCCAGTGTGTTCCACCTCTGACTCTGTCCGTTGGGTCCAGTGGACCTAAGGTCAGTTTCCAGCCAAGATGTCCTCCCCATGGTGGGCACTCATCACCCGTGAGACACAGACTCTGGGGCAGCTGGTGGAAATCCAGCTCCGCCATTTACGAGGGGTGTGACCGTGAGCAAAACACCTCACCCCACTAAGCTCATTCCTTTAACAGGAAAGTGGGGACAACAGTAGTAACTTCAGGATTTACAAGATCGCTTCAGGATTTTACGGGATCATTTTGTAAAGGGCTTAGAGCTTAGGCTAGCCCATAGTAAGAACTCAAGAAATGATAGCTATGATCATTTTCTCCTCTTCCTCATCCCCCACCTTCTCCTTCCTTCCTTCCTTCCTTTTCATTATTAAGCACAGAATTCTGCAAATAAAAATAGCCACACATTTTTAATACATGCCAAGCCATTCACATAAAGGTCCCTATTTCTCAGAGGACTCTGCAGCATAGGTCTCTTTAGGGCCCTCAGTAAAGAGAGGAAACAGGCTCAGAAAGGGACAGTGTATTGCCCAAGGTGTAGTCTGAAGCCAGGGAACGTGATTCCTCCAGCTCCATTTTTCATTCTCAACATTGCTTTGCCTATTCAGGGTCTTTTGTGTTTCCATACAAATTGTGAAAATTTTTGTTCTAGTTCTGTGAAAAATGCCAGTGGTAGTTTGATAGGGATTGCACTGAATCTGTAGATTGCTTTGGGTAGTAGAGTCATTTTCACAATGTTGATTCTTCGAATCCAAGAACATGGTATATCTCTCCATCTCTTTGTACCATCTTTAATTTCTTTCATCAGTGTCTTATAATTTTCTGCATACAGGTCTTTTGCCTCCTTAGGTAGGTTTATTCCTAGATATTTTATTCTTTTTGTTGCAATAGTAAATGGGAGTGTTTTCTTAATTTCACTTTCAGATTTTTCATCATTAGTGTATACGAATGCCAGAGATTTCTGTGCATTAATTTTGTATCTGACCACTTTACCAAATTCAATGATTAGCTCTAGTAGTTCTCTGGTAGCATCTTTAGGGTTCTCTACGTAGAGTATCATGTCATCTGCAAAAAGTGACATCTTTACTTCTTCTTTTCCGATTTGGATTCCTTTTATTTCTTTTTCTTCTCTGATTGCTGTGGCTAAAACTTCCAAAACTATGCTGAATAAGAGTGGTGAGAGTGGGCAACCTTGGCTTGTTCCTGATCTTAGAGGAAATGGTTTCAGTTTTCCACCACTGAGGACAATGTTGGCTGTGGGTTTGTCATATATGGCCTTTATTATGTTGAGGAAAGTTCCCTCTATGCCTACTTTCTGCAGGGTTTTTATCATAAATGGGTGTTGAATTTTGTCAGAAGCTTTCTCTGCATCTATTGATATGATCATATGGTTTTTCTCCTTCAATGTGTTAATATGGTGTATCACGTTGATTGATTTGCATATATTGAAGAATCCTTGCATTCCTGGAATAAACCCCACTTGATCATGGTGTATGATCCTTTTAATGTGCTGTTGGATTCTGTTTGCTAGTATTTGGTTGAGGATTTTTGCATCTATGTTCATCAGTGATATTAGCCTGTAGTTTTCTTTCTTTGTGACAACTTTGTCTGGTTTTGGAAAGCTACAGTAATCAAGACAGTATGGTACTGACACAAAAACAGAAATATAGATTGATGGCACAGGATAGAAAGCCCAGAGATAAACCCATGCACATATGCTCACCTTATCTTTGATAAAGGAAGCAAGAATATACAATGGAGGAAAGACAGCCTCTTCAATAAGTGGTGCTGGGAAAACTGGACCGCTTCATGTAAAAGAATGAAATTAGAACACACCCTAACACCATACACAAAAATAAACTCAAAATGGATTAAAGACCTAAATGTAAGGCCAGACACTATCAAACTCTTAGAGGAAAACATAGGCAGAACACTCTATGACATAAATCACAGCAAGATCCTTTTTGACCCACCTCCTAGAGAAATGGGAATAAAAACAAAAATAAACAAATGGAACCTAATGAAACTTAAAATCTTTTGCACAGCAAAGGAAACCATAAACAAGACCAAAAGACAACCCTCAGAATGGGAGAAAATATTTGCAAATGAAGCAACTGACAAAGGATTAATCTCCAAGATTTACAAGCAGCTCATGCAGCTCAATAACAAAAAAACAAACAACCCAATCCAAAAATGGGCAGAAGACCTAAATAGACATTTCTCCAAAGAAGACATACAGACTGCCAACAAACACATGAAAGAATGCTCAACATCATTAATTATTAGAGAAATGCAAATCAAAACTACAATGAGATATCATCTCACACCAGTCAGAATGGCCATCATCAAAAAACCTAGAAACAATAAATGCTGGAGAAGGTGTGGAGAAAAGGGAACCCTCTTGCACTGTTGGTGGGAATGTAAATTGATACAGCCACTATGGAGAACAGTATGGAGGCTCCTTAAAAAACTAAAAGTAGAACTACCATACGACCCAGCAATCCCACTACTGGGCATATACCGTGAGAAAACCATAATTCAAAAAGAGTCATGTACCACAATGTTCATTGCAGCTCTATTTACAATAGCCAGGACATGGAAGCAACCTAAGTGTCCATCAACAGATGAATGGATAAAGAAGATGTGGCACATATATACAATGGAATATTACTCAGCCATAAAAAGAAATGAAATTGAGTTATTTGTAGTGAGGTGGATGGACCAAGAGTCTGTCATACAGAGTGAAGTAAGTCAGAAAGAGAAAAATAAATGCCGTATGCTAACACATATATATGGAATCTAAGAAAAAAAAATGTCATGAAATACCTAGGGGTAAGACGGGAATAAAGACACAGACCTACTAGAGCATGGACCTGAGGACACGGGGAGGGGGAAGGGTAAGCTGTGACAAAGTGAGAGAGTGGCATGGACATATATACACTACCAAATGTACAACAGATAGCTAGTGGGAAGCAGCCGCATAGCACAGGGAGATCAGCTCAGTGGTTTGTGACCACCTAGAGGGGTGGGATAAGGAGGGTGGGGGGGAGGGAGATGCAAGAGGGAAGAGATATAGGAACATATGTATATGTATAACTGATTCACTTTGTTATAAAGCAGAAACTAACACACCATTGTAAAGCAATTATACTCCAATAAAGATGTTAAAAAAAATTTTTTTTAATTGCCCAAGGTCACACAGCTGGTCGTGGGTCAGCTGATTCAGAAGCCCAAGCTCATTCACTATGGCCCCCACTGTCCACTTCTTCCTCAAGGGCGACCATAGTAGGCCCGCTTAGAAATAGCCACGGTACACGAAGGATCGATTGTTCTTCTGAGTCTTGGAACATATTTAAATTGTGAATTGCCGATGAAGGTTTGGGGGATGAGAAAATAGAGCAGTCAGCACATTCCTGCGATGGGAGAAGTCAGCCCCCGTGGATGACACAGCCGAGCGCGGTCGCACCCTGGTCCCCACCCACCCCACCCCACCGCGGTGGCCAGGCCAGGCCAGGTGGACCAGGCCGGTGTCTCAGAGGTCCCCGGCGGGAGGAGCCAGACCCAAAATATTCTTCAGAACAGGTGGCCCGGGTCCAAGGAATTGACCAAGGGCTCCACCCCAGCCTCCACTCAGCCAAGATTGCATTTCTGAGGACTGGTCAGGACAAGGTTGGGGAAGCAGTGCCAGTTCTCCTTGGGCTTTCGGAATGCAATGGAAAGAAAGCTCTCAGGCCCTGGAGGGCAGGGGTGGGACCTCTCATTTATGGAGAAGATTCCCAGCACCCAGCCGGGCGGTGAGCTCTACAGGTGTGCTGTTCAGGCAGGAAGCCAGCCTGTCCTTCCACCAGGGCCAAGCCCTGAGGACAAGGGCTCCAAAGGGGACAGCAGAACATCCCAGAAAAGAGAAGCAATCACGCGATCTGGACCCACCTTGCTTTGGGCTTGGCTTGCAGGAGCGCTGAGGCAAGTTGACCTTGAGACTCAGTCCCCTCCCTGGTAGGAAGAGGTCAGTGACGACCGTCTACCACCCACCCACCTACCCCAGGCTTGTTGTGAAGACTGGGGACTGTCCCCAAGCCTCTACCCTACGCTCACACAGTCACTGAAAACCTGGTCTAAGAACCACCTACTCTGCCCAGCTCACTTGCCCCTCCGTCTAAAATTCCCTCGTTCAGAAGGTTACTCATGCTTTCATTTTCGACATTTCCTGAAATGCCCAGGCCCAGTGTGACTCCCACTCCCCCCACACACCACTCACTCATTCACTTATTTGTTTATTCATTCACTCAACAGACATATTAATTATCCAAATGTTTAAGGCAATAGCATCTCTTAGCCTGGAATTTCCTTATGAATGAGCGAATTTCAAGCTAAGGGAAAACTAGAACTACGGTTTTTCCTACATTTATCTCGGCTATGAAACAGTAGCATGCCAAGGTGAGTGAATTTTGAACTCATAAATTCTGGCTTTAAGGGGCCTTCTGGTAAAATATTCTGCTACGATTATGCCTCTTGACCTGGATTGCTGCCTTGTCTTCCCAAGCAGGAATCCATATAAGAAATATGCTTGAACTGGAAACAGACTTCAGAATCTCCCTTGTACAGGTACAACATTTATGAAGACATATACAGGGACTTTGCTCTTGAAGTGTTTCCCCAAAGCAACTTAATGGCTGCAAAAATGTGAGCAAACAAGATCCCCGTATCTTTAAAAAAAATCACCATCATAATCTCATTCGGCACCTGTATCTGAGTCAGCATGCCCAATTTTAAAGTCAGAATGCCGTGGCCTGAAGGCTCAAGCGTCCAATTCTATAAATACAGACAGAAGTTGCAAAGTCAAAAGGCCAGACCATGCCAATCTGTCACCCTTTCTGCATTGATAAATTATGTACACCCCTTGGATGGATACGCCCCGAGGCCTGAGGTCCTGTCTGACAGAGTCAGATCTTCAATCCGGGCCCCAGTCCCCCCGTCATCCGCTCCCCCGACACGCTCAGCCTGCCACTCCCACCCTCCATGCTGTCTCCTCTGGGCAGACCAGGTGTGCTCCGTGATGGATTGCCCGACCGGCCCCTCCATCCTGGAGGCGGCCAAGCCCGGGTGGCAGGAAGCAACCTCCGGGTCTTTTTGATGGACGGCAGGCACGTCAAAACTGGAAAGGAGCCTGTCTCGGGGGGACATGCGTTTTATTTGAGTTGCGGGGGCCCCTTCCCAGCTTCTTCCTGACCACACCCTGTCCCCCTGCCTCTCATTCCCCCTCAGCCCTCTTTATCCCCCCTTAGGGCCCTGAATGCATTTGGTGTGTGTCTGAGAACCACATTTTAGCCAAAGAGCGAGGAAAAGGAGCCAAGTTTCCTCCCATTTTAGGAGACTTTTTTCTGTGATCTTAAGACGAAATCAGAAGGGTGCCGTGTCTCCAACGAGCTCCTTAGAATTCAGAAAGACGGTTGCAAGTCATTTAAAAAGAGACTCGGCATCTTTAATAAATTTAATCCACGTCTGATTACAGAGGAAGAAAGCTTTCTTTCTCTCTCTCTTTTTCATCTTCTAGGGATGGAATATCGCAATAACTGTTCCCTCTGATTTTTAAAAAAATAAGATTTGCTAAAGGTCAATGTATCTCCTGGCCACATATGCAGCAACATTCAAATTTCCCTGGCCCAAGAATAAAAAGACTCTATCATTAAAAATAAAAGCATAAGGACATCTCTCGTGCCCATGGGGGATTTTTAGAAAGAGGAGACATTTCGTTATCTAGGCGCAATCATGAGATTTTTAAGCAGTATCTCTAATCTGCTTTCCCCCTCCTGCCCCCCGCAACCCATCCACCCCCTACTCCCCTCACATCCCCCCTCCTTCTTTTCACATCAAGGTCTTTTTATCTTCCAATTTTGCATCTAAAGATGAGGTGAATACCATTAGCTCAATTCAACCTCAAGTGTAGTCAGATGGGCCTGTGATTTCTGAAAAGCACTCGCTAAGGTCACATTAAAATGTATAAGAGCATTTCGATTCCTGAGAAGGGGGCTTATTATCCACCCGTGGTGTAAAAGAGGAATGTCAGTGGCCACAGACTTGGGTGAAAACAAAAGAGATACCAGGATTTCAGTCTTTTGTCAGCAAGCTTCTCTCCTTTCTTTGCACAGCTCTCCCACCAGCACTGCAGATAGCTCTGCAGACTGCAAACTTAGGCCTCTTGCAAAAAAAAATGAAAAAGAAAGAAAAAGAAAAACAAGTTTAACTGGCTCTCCTTGCCAGTTTTTGTTTTAACCCTTCCAGTTAGAATCAGCCATGTCACTTTCTTTCAAATTATAAACGTGTATTTCCTTGAGAGAGTAAGAGAATTTGGTGTGGCCTGTTCTTGTGGCTTTTTTTTTTTTTTCAGTCTGTCCTTTTCAGTAGACGGGAGTCAGCATGCAGTTAGAAAAGCATGGACTTTGAAGTGAGACAGACCTGGGTAGGAAGCCCAGTTTTGCCACTCACGAGCCATGTGACCCTGGCTACTCACTCGTTCACTTATTCAACAGATCATCTGCTCTAGGCCAGACATGGTTCTGGGTTCCAGGAACACACAGGTCAACGAGACAGGCACGAGAGTTTGCATTCTTACCTGGGCAGGGCTTCTGTACAGAGGTAAAGCAACAAGGCAGGAGGAGATGAGCATTTTTGAGGAAATACACAGAATTCTTTAAAAGAGGGAGCTTGAAGAAGGCCAACTTTAGGTAGGGTAATTGAGGAAAGCCCTTCTGGGGAAATGGAATTCGAGGTAAGACCTGGGAGTTGAGCTTATGCCAGCAATTCAAAGGGCATCCCAGGCACTGGGTACAGGAAGAAAAAGAATTTGCATTGTGGGCTTCTGTTATTTTGCCCATCAAGCACTCACTCCTCCTCCTTCCCATCAGCTGTGCCCTGCCCTCATCCAGCAAAGAAAAGGGTACATGACCCAAGACAGGCCGTCAGACCCTCACCTGGGGGTGTGCCTGTCAAGCAGAGGCACATAAGATGGAAACCAGTGGCAGCTGGTTCCTCCCCTTGGTGGTGCTCTAATGAGAAGGGTATTTGGTTCTGCCTCTTACATGCCTAAAATTTGTCTAGTTCTTTATTGTTCCCAATGTTGATTCTTCAGCTTTCCCTTAGATTCTGTGAGCCCATCAGCCTTCCAATAAATACTCTTTTTGCTCAAGTGAGTCAGAATCTGATATATGATTTGAAAGCAAAAATCCATAACCAACATAGAAATCAATAGCAGAGAGCAAATCTTCAGGTAAAAGAACCTCAGGTAAAGGTAGGGTATATTGACGTGGCTATCTGGCCAAGAGAATTCTGATTTATAGTGAGAGTGGGAACTTAGTAGCCAATGGCACACAGAGGTGAAACAGCTAATTAAGTTATCAGCTTCAGGACTCTCAAAGAGAAGCCAGGAGAGTAAAGGTCTGAAACAGATTGGATTAGAATTGGAACTGTTGCTCTTAATTTATGGTTTTCAATATATAGAGAGAGAGCTATAACTATAGACCTGAACATGGGTTTGTATGTGTCCATTAAGAGGACCTGAGAGCAGTGACACCCAGTAGCAATGAGCACATTTAGCACCCAGATCTTGGTTTCTAAATACCATTCTCTATTCAAAGGAACAAGGGCTCCTTAGAGAAATGCGTGATTCCAGGGATGGGACAGGGAAAATACAGAAGGTACCTGGAACATCTTGTGTCAGAAAGTGAGGAAGTGTTCAAGGAAGAAGGGGAACAGGTAAGAACAGAGACTAACTTAAAGAGGCAAACACTGACCAAATTTAAGTATTAAAAAAAAATTTTACTCAAATTTATTCTGATATAATTTACATACAATAGAATGCACCTATTTTTAATTATAGTTCAATGATTTTTGTCAAATACATAACTATATACAAGTATGTGGCCACCACTTTAATCAAGATACAAAACATACCCATCTCCCCAAAAATTCTCTCAGACCCTTTCTTAACCCATCCCTCCCCAGAGGCAACCACTGATCTGATTTTAGTCACTATAGGTTAATTTTGATTTTTTTAGAACTTCATACAAATGGAATCATACAGTATATTTTTTTGGTGTCTGCATTCTTTGACTAACATAATGTATTTGAAATGTATCCATATTGCTGTTCATATCAGGAGTATGTTCATTTTTAGTGTTGATAGTTTTCTAATTTATGAAAAATACAGCTGCTTTATTCAATCACTTTTTGATAGACATTTATGTTGTTTCTAGTTTCTGGATATTATGAATAAAGCTTGTTTGAATATTCATATATATGTTCTTGTAATATATGTATTCATTTTCCTAAGGTAATACCTATGAGTGAAATTCCTATGTTCTATGATAAGATTATATTTAACTTTATAATAAATTTTTGCACTGCTTTCCAAAATGATTGTACCATTTCACATTCCCACCAGCAATGTTTGAGAGTCCCAGTTATTTCATATCCTCACCTATGTTTGTTATATTTAGCTTTTTTTATTTTAGCCATTCTAGTAAATATATAGTGGTATCTCATTGTGGTTTTAATTTGAATTTCCTAATGGCTGTTGGCCATTCATACAGCTTTTTTTGTATAGTGCTTGTTCAAATTTTTGCATGTATTTATTGGGTTGTTCATGTTATTATTGAGTTGTAAGAATCTTTCTGGATACAAGTTCTTTGCCATATATATGTATTGCAAATATTTTCTGCCAGTTGTAACATGCTTTCCATTTCCTTAATGGTGTCTTTGAAGAGCAGAAGTTTCTCATCTTGTTGAAGTCCATTTTACAAATTTTATTTTATGATTTGCGCTGTTTGTGTCCTAAGTACTTATTGCATACTCCAAGGTCAGAAATACATGTCCTATGTTTTCTTCAGAAGTTTATCATTTAAGTCTTTGTGCTAAAGCATATAATCAAATTGGAGTTCAATATTATAAATGTTGTGAGACAGAGTCAAACTTTATTTTTTCCATGTGGATATTCCGTTGTCCCAGAATCATTTGCTGGAAACATTATCATCTCTCCATGAAATTACCTTTGCCTCTTTGTTAAAAAACAATTAATCATATATGTGTGATTGCTCTCCATTAATCTATATGTTTACTCATTCACTGACTTGAATATTGTACTTTTCTATTATAAATGTTAAAATTAGGTTGTACAGGCCCTCCAAATTTTTTCTCCTTTTTGAAAATTATTTTGGTTACACTAGGTCTTTTGTATTTCCATATAAACTTTATAATGTCTATCAATTTCTCCCAGAAATATACTGATACATTGACCGAAATTACATTAAATCTATTAATTCTTTGTGTAGAAACTATATTGTCGTACATTAAGAAATATATTTGGTTTTTGTCACTGATTCCTGACACAGAGCTCCTAAAATTATTGGAATTTCCTGGGTGATAGGAGTGCCTTTTGTTTGATCACTCCAAAGTTTATGCTAATGAGGTAATTTAGGGTGGACCAGGATGGGCTGGTCTAAGTGATTAGAAAGTTGGAAATTTCAGCCCCACTCACCACCTTCTAACCTTGGAAATGAAAAGAGGGGGAGCTGGAAATTGAGCTTTATAAAACCTCTTCAACAAAACGATTTGGTGGGCTTCCAGGTTGATGAACACATCAGTGTGATAGGTGGGCTGTGCACATGGGAAGGACATGGAAGGTCCACACCCCTCCCCCATATTTTGCCCTATGCATCTCTTCCATCTGACTGTTCTTGCAATATATCCTTTATAATAAACCAGTAAATATAAAAAAGTGTTTTCCTGAGTTATGTGAGCCATTCTTGCAAATTATCAAACCTGAGGAAGGGTTGTGGGAAGATCCAGATTTGCAGATGGCTGGGCAGAATGTGGGTAGCATGGGTAACAGTTTTGCCGCTGGCATCTGAAGTGCAGGCAGTCTTATGGGACTGAGCCTTTAACCTGTGGGGTCTCCACTAACTCCAGGAGTTGGGGTCAGAATTGAGTTGAAGTGTTGGACACCAGCTGGTGTCAGAGAATTGGAAAGTTGCTATGGAAAACCCACATACATTTAATATCAGATGTGTTGAGGAAAAAAATCTTTCAGATATCTTAACAACATTGAGTCTTGCGATATATCGCTCCATCATTTAGTATATCTCTCCATATATTGAGGCTTTCCTTAACTTCCTCCAAAAATGTTTTGTAGTTTTCAGTATCACTTTTGTTAAATTTATTCCTAAATATTTTGTTTCCAAGTATTCTTTTTTATTTTTAATTTTTTATTGAAGTATAGTTGATTTACAGTAGTACATTAGTTTCAGATGTATAGTAAAGTGATTCGGTATTTTTGCATATTAAGCACCATTGAAAGTTATTACAGGTTAAGGGCTATAATTCCCTGTGCTATACAAAATATCCTTGTTGCTTATCTATTTTATACATAATAGTTTGTGTCTCTTGATCTGGTACCCCCAATTTGCCCTTCCCCCCTTGCCTCCTCCCTTTGATAACCACATCTTATTTTTTGTATTTTTGAGTTGGTTTCTGTTTTGCATATACACTCATTTGTGTTATTTTTTAGATTACACATGTAAGTAATATCAGAGTATTTGTCTTTCTCTGTCTGAGTTTTTTCACTAAGCATAACATTCTCTAGGATCATCCATGTTGCTGCAAAAGACATAATTTCATTCTTTTTTATAGCTGAGTAATATTCCATCGTATATATATACCACATCTTTATCCATTCATCTATTGATAGGCACTTGGGTTGCTTCCATATCTTGCTAGTATGTAGAAATACAGTAGACTTTTATGTATTGACCTTGTATCAAGAAGCTTTGCAAAATTATTCACCTTGTAGCATTTTTGCAAATTCCTTATGATTTTCTATGCACATAATTATCATCTATAAATAAAGATGACTTTTTTTCTTTGTTTCCTATCTCTATACCTTTTATTTTTCTTCCTTTATTGCATTGGCTAGGACCTCTAGGCAGTGAAAAGTAGTGGTGAGAATCGTCATCCTTGTATTTTCTGGTGTTAGCTGTATGTTATTCATAGATGTCTTTTATAATGTTGAGGAAGCTTCCTTCTATTCCTACTTTTCTGATAGTTTTTGTAATATTTGTATGTCAAATATTGTCAAATGATTTTTATGCATTTACTGAGATAACCATACAATTTTCCAACTTTTTACTGGTAAGATTGTGATTTACACTTATTGTTTTTTGAATGTCAAACCAAACTTGCATATTAACAGTATCCTGTTAATAGTTCTGGATTTGATTTGATAATGTGCTGTTAAGGACTTTTCCCCTCAATATTCATGAGGTAAATTAGTCTGTACTTTTCTTATATTGTTTTTGTATCATGGCGTCACAACATCAGTTAAGATATAATACCTTTTCCTCTATTTTCTGAAAAAGTTAACATAATATTGGTATTATTATTTCTTCATTAGACGTTTGAGAGAATTGACCAGTTAAACCATCTGGGCATAAAGTTCCACTGTGGGAAGGTCTTCAACTATTAATTAAATTTTAATAGATATAAGATTATTAATATTTTCTATTGTTTCTTGCATCTATTTTGATAAGTTGTGTCTTTCAAGGAATTTGTCCACTCTATCTGTTACTGCAATTATTGGAATATTTTCATGACAGTTCCTTAGTATCCCTTAATGTCTGCAGAATTTGTGGTAATATCCCCTATTTTATTCTTGATACTGCATTGATAAATATTCATAGATGACCTTTTTTGATCAGTCAATCCAGAAATTTATCAAACTATCTAAATGTTTGAAGAATAAACTTTGGGTTTCATTGATTTCTTCATTTTTTTTCCATTTGTTATTTCATTGATTGCTATTCTTATCTTTTCACTTTCCTCTTTCTACACTTTTTGGATGCTAATTGCTCTTCTTTTTCTAATTTCTTAAGATGGAACCTTAGGTCATTTATTTTAAATCTCTCCTTTTTTCTTATATAAGCATTTTTAAAACTTTTCCCTCTAAAAAACATGAACGTCACAAATTTTGATATGTTTTTATTTTATTTCCATGTAAAAATATTTTCTAATACTTCCTTTGATTTTTCTTTGACCCATAGGCTATTTAAAAGTGTGTTGGGGGGGGACCTTGAAGATGGCAGAAGAGTAAGACGCGGAGATCGCCTTCCTCCCCACGGATACACCAGAAATACATCTACACGTGGAACAACTCTTACAGAACACCTACTGAAGGCTGGCAGAAGACCTCAGACCTCCCAAAAGGCAAGAAACTCCCCACGTACCTGGGTAGGGCAAAAGAAAAAAGAAAAAACAGAGACAAAAGAATAAGGACGGAACCTGCACCAGTGGGAGGGAGCTGTGAAGGAGGAAAAGTTTCCACACACTAGGAAGCCCCTTTGCGGGCGGAGGCTGCGGGAGGCGGAGGGGGGAGCTTCGGGACCGCGGAGGAGTGCACAGCGACGGGTGCGGAGGGCAAAGCGGGGAGATTCCCGCACAGAGGATCGGTGCCGACCGGCACTCACCAGCCCGAGAGGCTTGTCTGCTCACCCGCCGGGGCGGGCGGGGCTGCAAGCTGAGGCTCGGGTTTCGGTTTTGGACGGAGCGCAGGGAGAGGACTGGGGTTGGCGGCTTGAACATAGCCTGAAGGGGTTAGTGCACCACGACTAGCCGGGAGGGAGTTCGGGGAAAAGCCTGCACCTGCCGAAGAGGCAAGAGACTTTTTCTTCCCTCTTTGTTTCCTGGTGCGCGAGGAGAGGGGTTTAAGAGCGCTGCTTAAAGGAACTCCAGAGACGGGCGCGAGCCGCGGCTAAAAGCGCGAACCCCAGAGACGGGCACGAGCCGCGGCTAAAAGCGCGGACCCCAGAGACGGGCGGGAGACGCTAAGGCTGCTGCTGCCGCCACCAAGGGGCCTGTGTGCGAGCACAGGTCACTCTCCACACTCCTCTTCCGCGGAGCCTGTGCAGCCCGCCACCGCCAGGTTCCCGGGAACCAGGGACAACTTCCCCGGGAGAACGCACGGCGGGCCTCAGGCTGGTGCAACGTCACGCCGGCCTCTGCCGCAACGTCACGCCGCCTCTGACGCCGCAGGCCCGCCCCGCACGCAGTGCCCCTCCTTCCCCCCCCCTCACCCCCGGCCTGAGTGAGCCAGAGCCCCCGAATCAGCGGCCCCTTTAACCCTGTCCTGTCTGAGCAAAAAACAGACGCCCTCCAGCGACCTACACGCAGAGGCAGGGCCAAATCCAAAGCTGAGCTCCTGTGAGCTGTGAGAACAAAGAAGAGAAAGGGAAATCTCTCCCAGCAGCCTCAGAAGCAGCGGATTAAAGCTCCACAATCAACTTGATATACCCTGCATCTGTGGAATACCTGAATAGACAAGGAATGATCCCAAATTGAAGAGGTGGAATTTAGGAGCGAGATCTACGATTTTTTCCCCTTTTCCTCTTTTTGTGAATGTGTACGTGTATGCTTCTGTGTGAGATCTTGTCTGTATACTCTTGCTTCCACCATTTGTCCTAGGGCTCTATCCGTCCATGGTTTTTTAAAAAAAATTTTTTTCTCAATAATTAATTTTAATTGTAATAACTTTATTATACTTTACCTTCGTTCTTTCTTTCTTTCTTTCTTTCTTTCCGTCCTTCCCCCCTTTAGCCAACGAATCACCCCAAATTGAGGAGGTGGTCTCTGAGAGCAAGATTTATGATTTTTCCCCCTTTACCTCTTTTTGTGAAGGTGTATGTGTATGCTTCTGTGTAAGATTTTCTCTGTATAGCTTTGCTTCCAACATTTGTCCTAAGGTTCTATCCGTCCCTTTTTTTTTTTTCTAAATATTTTTTAATTCAATAACTATATTATACTTTATTTTATTTTTACTGTATCTTCTTTCTTTCTGTCTTTTTTCCTTCTTTCCCTCCTTCCTTCCTTCCTTCCTCCCTCCCTACCTCCTTTCTTTCCTTCTTTGCTTCTTTCTTCCTTCCTTCCTTTCCTCCTTTCCTTCTTTCTTTCCTCATACTTCTACTAATTCTACTTTTTCTCCCTTTTATTCTGAGCCGTGTGGATGAAAGGCTCTTGGTGCTCCAGCCAGGAGCCAGGGCTCTGCCTCTGAGGTAGGAGAGCCAACTTCAGGACACTGGTCAACAAGAGACCTCCCAGCTCCACATAATATTAAACGGTGGAAATCTCCGAGTGACCTCCATCTTAACACCAGCACCCAGCTTCACTCAACGACCAGCAAGCCACAGTGCTAGACAACCTATGCCAAACAACTAGCAAAACAGGAACACAACCCCACCCATTAGCAGAGAGGCTGCCTAAAATCATAATAAGGCCACAGACACCCCAAAACACACCACCAGACGTGAACCTGCCCACTAGAGAGACAAGATCCAGCCTCATCCACCACAACACAGGCACTAGTCCCCTCCACCAGGAAGCCTACACAACCCACTGAAACAACCTTAGCCACTGGAGACAGACATCAAAAACAACGGGAACTACGAACGTGCAGCCTGCAAAAAGGAGACCCCAAACACAGTAAGATAAGCAAAATGAGAAGACAGAAAAACACACAGCAGATGAAGGAGCAAGATAAAAATGCACCAGACCTAACAAATGAAGAGGAAATAGGCAGTCTACCTGAAAAAGAATTCAGAATAATGATAGTAAGGATGATCCGAAATCTTGGAATTAGAATGGACAAAATGCAAGAAACAGTTAACAAGGACCTAGAAGAAATAAAGATGAAACAAGCAATGATGAACAACGCAATAAATGAAATTAAAAGTACTCTAGATGGGATCAATAACAGAATAACTGAGGCAGAAGAACGGATAAGTGACCTGGAAGATAAAATAGTGGAAATAACTACTGCAGAGCAGAATAAAGAAAAAAGAATGAAAAGAACTGAGGACAGTCTCAGAGACCTCTGGGACAACATTAAACGCACCAACATTCGAATTATAGGGGTTCCAGAAGAAGAAGAGAAAAAGAAAGGGACTGAGAAAATATTTGAAGAGATTATAGTTGAAAACTTCCCTAATATGGGAAAGGAAATAGTTAATCAAGTCCAGGAAGCACAGAGAGTCCCATACAGGATAAATACAAGGAGAAATACGCCAAGACACATATTAATCAAACTGTCAAAAATTAAATACAAAGAAAGCATATTAAAAGCAGCAAGGGAAAAACAACAAATAACACACAAGGGAATCCCCATAAGGTTAACAGCTGATCTCTCAGCAGAAACCCTACAAGCCAGAAGCGAGTGGCAGGACATACTGAAAGTGATGAAGGATAAAAACCTGCAACCAAGACTACTCTACCCAGCAAGGATCTCATTCAGATTTGATGGAGAAATTAAAACCTTTACAGACAAGCAAAAGCTGAGAGAGTTCAGCACCACCAAACCAGCTTTACAACAAATGCTAAAGGAACTTCTCTAGACAAGGAACACAAGAGAAGGAAAAGACCTATAATAACGAACCCAAAACAATATAGAAAATGGGAATAGGAACATACATATCGATAATTACCTTAAATGTAAATGGGCTAAATGCTCCCACCAAAAGACACAGATTGGCTGAATGGATACAAAAACAAGACCCTTATATATGCTGTCTACAAGAGACCCACTTCAGACCTAGAGACACATACAGACTGAAAATAAGGGGATGGAAAAAGATATTCCATGCAAATGGAAACCAAAAGAAAGCTGGAGTAGCAATTCTCATATCAGACAAAATAGACTTTAAAATAAGGACTATTACAAGAGACAAAGAAGGACACTACATAATGATCAAGGGATCGATCCAAGAAGAAGATATACCAATTGTAAATATTTATGCACCCAACATAGGAGCACCTCAATACATAAGGCAAATACTAACAGCCATAAAAGGGGAGATTGACAGTAACACATTCATAGTAGGGGACTTTAACACCCCACTTTCACCCATGGACAGATCATCCAAAATGAAAATAAATAAGGAAACACAAGCTTTAAATGATACATTAAACAAGATGGACTTAATTGATATTTATAGGACACTCCATCCAAAAACAACAGAATACACATTTTTCTCAAGTGCTCATAGAACATTCTCCAGGATAGATCATATCTTGGGTCACAAATCAAGCCTTGGTAAATTTAAGAAAATTGAAATTGTATCAAGTATCTTTTCTGACCACAACGCCATGAGACTAGATATCAATTGCAGGAAAAGATCTGTAAAAAATACAAACACATGGAGGCTAAACAATACACTACTTAATAATGAAGTGATCACTGAAGAAATCAAAGAGGAAATCAAAAAATACCTAGAAACAAATGACAATGGAGACACAACGACCCAAAACCTATGGGATGCAGCAAAAGCAGTTCTAAGGGGGAAGTTTATAGCAATACAAGCCCACCTTAAGAAGCAGGAAACATCTCGAATAAACAACCTAACCTTGCACCTCAAGCAATTAGAGAAAGAAGAACAAAAAAACCCCAAAGCTAGCAGAAGGAAAGAAATCATAAAAATCAGATCAGAAATACATGAAAAAGAAATGAAGGAAAAGATAGCAAAGATCAATAAAACTAAAAGCTGGTTCTTTGAGAAGATAAACAAAATAGATAAACCACTAGCCAGACTCATCAAGAAAAAAAGGGAGAAGACTCAAATCAATAGAATTAGAAATGAAAAAGGAGAAGTAACAACTGACACTGCAGAAATAAAAAAAATCATGAGAGATTACTACAAGCAACTCTATGCCAATAAAATGGACAATCTGGAAGAAATGGACAAATTCTTAGAAATGCACAACCTGCCAAGACTGAATCAGGAAGAAAGAGAAAATATGAACAGACCAATCACAAGCACTGAAATTGAAACTGTGATTAAAAATCTTCCAACAAACAAAAGCCCAGGACCAGATGGCTTCACAGGTGAATTCTATCAAATGTTTAGAGAAGAGCTAACACCTATCCTTCTCAAACTCTTCCAAAATATAGCAGAGGGAGGAACACTCCCAAATTCCTTCTACGAGGCCACCATCACCTTGATACCAAAACCAGACAAGGATGTCACAAAGAAAGAAAACTACAGGCCAATATCACTGATGAACATAGATGCAAAAATCCTCAAGAAAATACTAGCAAACAGAATCCAACAGCACATTAAAAGGATCATACACCATGATCAAGTGGGGTTTATTCCAGGAATGCAAGGATTCTTCAATATACGCAAATCTATCAATGTGATAAACCATATTAACAAATTGAAGGAGAAAAATCATATGATCATCTCAATAGATGCAGAGAAAGCTTTCGACAAAATTCAACACCCATTTATGATAAAAACCCTGCAGAAAGTAGGCATAGAGGGAACTTTCCTCAACATAATAAAGGCCATATATGACAAGCCCACAGCAAACATCATCCTCAATGGTGAAAAACTGAAAGCATTTCCACTAAGATCAGGAACAAGACAAGGTTGCCCACTCTCACCACTCTTATTCAACATAGTTTTGGAAGTTTTAGCCACAGCAATCAGAGAAGAAAAGGAAATAAAAGGAATCCAAATCGGAAAAGAAGAAGTAAAGCTGTCACTGTTTGCAGATGACATGATACTATACATAGAGAATCCTAAAGATGCTACCAGAAAACTACTAGAGCTAATCAATGAATTTGGTAAAGTAGCAGGATACAAAGTTAATGCACAGAAATCTCTGGCATTCCTATATACTAATGATGAAAAATCTGAAAGTGAAATCAAGAAAACACTCCCATTTACTATTGCAACAAAAAGAATAAAATATCTAGGAATAAACCTACCTAAGGAGACGAAAGACCTGTATGCAGAAAATTATAAGACACTGATGAAAGAAATTAAAGATGATACAAATAGATGGAGAGATATACCATGTTCTTGTGTGGGAAGAATCAACATTGTGAAAATGACTCTACTACCCAAAGCAATCTACAGATTCAATGCAATCCCTATCAAACTACCACTGGCATTTTTCACAGAACTAGAACAAAAAATTTCACAATTTGTATGGAAACACAAAAGACCCCGAATAGCCAAAGCAATCTTGAGAACGAAAAAAGGAGCTGGAGGAATCAGGCTCCCTGACTTCAGACTATACTACAAAGCTACAGTAATCAAGACAGTATGGTACTGGCACAAAAACAGAAAGATTGATCAATGGAACAGGATAGAAAGCCTAGAGATAAACCCACGCACATATGGACACCTTATCTTTGATAAAGGTGGCAGGAATGTACAGTGGAGAAAGGACAGCCTCTTCAATAAATGGTGCTGGGAAAACTGGACAGGTACATGTAAAAGTATGAGATTAGATCACTCCCTAACACCATACACAAAAATAAGCTCAAAATGGATTAAAGACCTAAATGTAAGGCCAGAAACTATCAAACTCTTAGAGGAAAACATAGGCAGAACACTCTATGACATAAATCACAGCAAGATCCTTTCTGACCCACCTCCTAGAGTAATGGAAATAAAAACAAAAATAAACAAATGGGACCTAATGAAACTTCAAAGCTTTTGCACAGCAAAGGAAACCATAATCAAGACCAAAAGACAACCCTCAGAATGGGAGAAAATATTTGCAAATGAAGCAACTGACAAAGGATTAATCCCCAAAATTTACAAGCAGCTCATGCAGCTCAATACCAAAAAAACAAACAACCCAATCCAAAAATGGGCAGAAGACCTAAATAGACATTTCTCCAAAGAAGATATACAGAATGCCAACAAACACATGAAAGAATGCTCAACATCATTAATCATTAGAGAAATGCAAATCAAAACTACAATGAGATATCATCTCACACCAGTCAGAATGGCCATCATCAAAAAATCTAGAAACAATAAATGCTGGAGAGGGTGTGGAGAAAAGGGAACACTCTTGCACTGCTGGTGGGAATGTGAATTGGTTCAGCCACTATGGAGAACAGTATGGAGGTTCCTTAAAAAACTACAAATAGAATTACCATATGACCCAGCAATCCCACTACTGGGCATATACCCTGAGAAAGCCAAAATTCAAAAAGAGTCATGTACCAAAATGTTCATTGCAGCTCTATTTACAATAGCCCGGAGATGGAAACAACCTAAGCGCCCATCATCGGATGAATGGATAAAGAAGATGTGGCACATATATACAATGGAATATTACTCAGCCTTAAAAAGAAATGAAATTGAGCTATTTGTAATGAGATGGATAGACCTAGAGTCTGTCATACAGAGTGAAGCAAGTCAGAAAGAAAAAGACAAATACCGTATGCTAACACATATATATGGAATTTAAGGGGGAAAAAAATGTCATGAAGAACCTAAGGGTAAGACAGGAATAAAGACGCAGACCTACTGGAGAACGGACTTGAAGATATGGGGAGGGGGAAGGGTGAGCTTTGACAGGGCGAGAGAGAGTCACGGACATATACACACTAACAAACGTAGTAAGGTAGATAGCTAGGGGGAAGCAGCCGCAAGGCACAGGGATATTAGCTCGGTGCTTTGTGACAGCCTGGAGGGGTGGGATAGGGAGAGTGGGAGGGAGGGAGACGCAAGAGGGAAGACATATGGGAACATATGTATATGTATAACTGATTCACTTTGTTATAAAGCAGAAACTAACACACCATTGTAAAGCAATTATACCCCAATAAAGATGTTTAAAAAAAAAAATAAAAAATAAATAAAAGTGTGTTGTTTCATTTCCAAATATTTGACAATGTTCCACATTTATTTGTATAATTGTGTTCTCATTTAGTGTCATTGTGGTCAGAGAATATACTCTATTGATTGCAATCTTTTTAGATTTACTGATACTTATTTTATGGTACATCATATGGGCTAACATAATGAGTGAGTCACTTTAAAAAAGAGTGTATTTTCTTTTCTCCAATTGTGTGGAGTAGTCTATAGATGTTAACTAGGTCAAGTAGGTTGATGATGCTGTTCAAGTCTTTTTTTGCTTACTGATTTATTTTCCGTTCTATTAATTACTGAGGGAAGAGTGTTCAAAATCATCAACTAAAGTTATAGATTTGTCTATTTCTCATTTGAATTCTGTCCATTTTTTTCTTCATATACTTGGAAGTTCTGTTATTAGGTGAGTACACATTTAGAACTGTCATGTCTACCTGATGAACTGGCCATTTATAATTTGCAAATGTCCTCCCTTGTCTTTGGCAATATCCCTTTTATTGAAGTCTACTTTGATATTGATATAGCTCCTCCAGTTTTCCCAGTACTAGTCTTTGCATTGTAACACGTTTTACATCCTTTGACTTTTGCCTATTTTTTTTATATTTAAAGTGCATTTCTTGTACAAAGCATATAGTTGGATGCTGTTTTTTAATCCACTGTAAAATATCTATCTATTAATTGGAGTGTCTAGTACATTTATGACTCCATAATTAATGACGTGGTTGGATTTAAATTGCTGTTTCTTTCATGTTTTTCCCATTTGTTCTTTGTTCCTTTTCCCCATTTTCTTTGGGATTAATTGAGTATTTTTGGTATTCAATTTCATCATCTCAATAGGCTTATTATCTAAACCTCTTTGATTATTTTTATTGGTTTCTCTAGAGTTTTACAATATGCTTATTTACCCTATCACAGTCTACCTTCAGGGGTATCATATAACTTTACATGTACTGTAAGAACATTACACCTATATGTGTCCATTTTCCTCCCCATATCCTTTGTGCTATTGTTGCCATACATTTCACTTATGTATATGATACAAGTCGATGACATATTGTTATTTTTATTTAAACAGTCAATTATCTTTGCTTAAAAATGTAAATGAGAACAAATGTCTTTCTATATATTGGACATTTCTGACACTCTTTATTCTTTTCTATAGATTTGCATTTTCATATAGACTCATTTTTCTTCAGACTGAAAATTTTGGTTTAACATTTAGTGTAGTTAGTACAGGTCTGCTGGTGACAAATTTTCTCAGATTATGTCTGCTTGAAAATGTCTTTTTTTCACCTTCATTTTTGAAGGATATTTGAGCTGGATATAAAATTCTAGATGGCCAGGGTTTTGTGGATTTTATTTTTTCCTTTCAACACTAAAGAAGTTATTATAGTGTCATCTGGCTTGTATTTTTTCTGAGAGAAGCCAGGGATCATGTTTAATTTCTGTTTTCCTATTTGTAATATGTCTTTCTTCTCTGGAGGCTTTTAGGATTTTTCTCTTTGCCATTGGTTTTAAGAAATTTGATTATAAAGTGTCTTGATGCAGTTTTTAATTTGTCTTGCTTGGGGTTCATTGAGATTCATGGATATGTAGTTTCATATTTTTCACCAAATTTGGGGAAATTTTGAACATTATTTCCACAAATATTTTTTTCTGCCCCATTGCCTCCCTCCTCTCTTTTGGGGGCTTCAGTTTACACGTATATTAGACAGCATGTTACTATGCATGGGTCATTGAGACTCTGTTCATTTTTTCAGCCCTTTACTTTCTGTTTTTCATTTTGGATAGTTTATATGACTATGTCTTCGATCATTTTTTCTGTGGTTTCTAATATATTTTCAAGCTGATCTGATGGATTTTTAAAAATTCACAGATTGTACTTTTCAGCTCTAGAAGATCCAATTGCTTCATTTTTATAGTTTCCATTTCTCTTCTCAGTATGTTCACGTTTCCTTTAAATTCTTGAACATATTTATAAGAGCTCTTATCTAGTCCTTGCCTGTTTATTCTACTGCTTCTGTCATTTTGAATGTGTCTCTATTGATTTTTTTCCTCCAGATTATGGACCACATTTTTCCTGCTTTCTCACATGTCTAGTAAATTTTTACCGGAGGCTGGACACTTTGGCTGTTACATTGTAGAGTGGCTGGATTTGTTTTTTGTTTGTTTGTTTTGTTTTGCTTTTGTTCGTTTGTTTTCTCATCAAAGTGTTGAGCTTTGTTCTGACAGGCACTTAATTTATTCGTAGATCAGCATTACACTTTTGAAGCTTGTTAGAAAGACTTGTTAGAGTGAGTCTAGGGTTGATTTTATGCTATGGCCCACATAACACTACTCTTAAGGTATGGTTTTTCTGGAATCTCTACTGAATTCCCCTTTACTGACCAAGGTCCCTCCACTCTGGTTGGTTGAAATGTGAACGATTCACAACTCTGTGTGTGTTCTGACAGCTTTTGGCTTCCCTCTCCACAGTAACTTTTTTTCTCCCAAGATTTTCTTTGCCCAGTCTCACGGAGTCTCACCTTGTGTATATGTAGGTCAATGTTCCGTCAAAGACTCTTAAGACTCCTGAAGACTTCTCAGGATTGCTCTCTATGTAGCTACCTTTTTTCTGGTACTCTGTTCTACAAATTCTAATCATCTCAGTCATCTTTAAACTCTGATTTTTGTGGCCTCATCTCACCAACTTGGCTTTTCTCCACTTGAGCTCCCTTTTCCTGCATTAGGATTATAAAATTCCTCCAGGAAGAAGGCTGGGGTCGTTATAGAGCTTGTAATGTTTGTTCCACTTCTTCCAATTTGTCTAGTGTTATAGTTGTTTAAGGTGGGAGAGTTACCAATTATTCCTTCATGGGAAGACCATATAAGGGACAGCTGAGAATCAATAAAATAATAATACTAACAGATTATATCCACAAAATAAAATAGAATTCATGGGTCTCTTCTGATGTGAATTTTTTTTTTAATGGGGAGAAAAGAAAGCTTCTCTTTAAAGTAGGATGTCTACTAATAAATGTATAAATAATGATAAAATTAGAAAATCACCATTTGGCAGCCATGATATTAATACTTAATTCAGCCAAGAAACATCAGTAAATGATAAAACTTGTGATAAATATCTGATGAAGCATAGGATATTTACATAGTTTCCAAGTACTCCCTTCCCCCAAATACCTATTAATTACAAAAGAAGAGGAAGGAACTTTACAGTGGAGAAACTTGACAGTAACAGCAGTGATAAGTTTACAAAGCCGGTAATGAGACACATCAAATCATATACTACCTGGTAATATGTGTTATGGACTGCTGGGTAAAGGACAGAGGCAGGGAAGTCAAGTAAGAACCTATTGCAATAGTCTAGGGGGAGGGCTTCCCTGGTGGCGCAGTGGTTGCGAGTCCGCCTGCCGATGCAGGGGACATGGGTTCGTGCCCTGGTCCGGGAAGATCCCACATGCCGCGGAGCGGCTGCGCCTGTGAGCCATGGCCGCTGATCCCGCGCGTCCAGAGCCTGTTGCTCCGCAGCGGGAGAGGCCACCACAGTGAGAGGCCCGTGTACCGCAAAAAAAAAAAAAGTCTAGGGGAAAATGTTGAAGCTGGATGTTATGGATTGAATTTTTGTGTGGCCCCACCAAAATTCACATGTTGAAGCCCTAACTTTTGTATAGGGAGATAGGAAGTGATAAAAGTTAAATGAGGTCATAAAGTTGAGGCCTTAATTCAGTATGACTGGTGTCCTCATAAGAAAAGGAAGAGACACCAGAGCTCTTTCTCTCCACCTTGTGAGGACACAGTGAGGAAGTAACCATTTGAAAGCCAGGAAGAGAGATCTCACCAGGAACCATATTGGCTAGAAGCATAATCCTGGACTTCTAAACTTTGAAACTGTGAGAAATAAATGTCTGTTAAGTCTACAGTATCTTGTCATAGCGACCCAAGTAAACTAATACAGTATGAAAACAGATGAACAGAGCATCACTTATATGACATTCCTGACAAAGATGCTTATCCTGAATCTAATCATCAGGAAATATCAGACGAATCCAAATTGGTAAGCATTTTACAAAACAATCGGTCTATAATCTTCTAAAACATCAAGGTCATGAAAGTCAAGGAAACACTGAGAAACTGTTCCAGTCTTAAGAAAATTAAAGAGACATGACAACTAAGTAGAAGACATGATCATTGATGCTTTTGCTATATAGGACATTATTGGGACAATTGGAAAATGGGAATGGGGTAATTTTCTGATTCTGATAGTTATATTGTTATTATATACAAACATATCTTTTTCTTTCTTTAGGAAATACACGTGAAAATATTCATCAGAGATGGGACATAGTGTCAGCAACCTATTTGCAAATGGTTCAGGAGGTAGTTCTTTGTACTATCTTGCAAAATTACAGAAGTAAGTTTGAAATTATTTCAAAATTAAAAGATAAAAATAAATACCACATCCCTGGGAGAATTTTAATCATCAAATACTTAATAGATGCTGATGAATTTGGAAAGCACTGCAGATTTAGGTAAGCTTAATTAGATAATGAATCCAACTGCATTGACTAGACTATTGTTACATCTTTCAGAACACTATTTGGGGGAGGGGTATTTTTTTTTCCTTCTATTTCTTTTGTTAGATTGATCAAGTTTTCTATATTTCTTTCATTTTCCACTACTGATTCAGAAGTTATACATTCTATCATTCTGGTATTTAGTCTTAAATCTTAATATTGTTTATATTGCATCACATTCCTTCCTTCTGGAATTATTTTTTTTCTTTTTTTCCCACAAAGCCTCAACCAAACCCAAAGGGAGCAATAAAAGGTGAGGCCCTGGCAGAAAATGGTAAACATCTGGACACAGATCCTGGCCCCAGGCCTTGACACCCACCAGTGTGTGACCATGGGCATGGTTCTTGACCCTTCTCTGCCTCAGTTTCCTCATCTGGTTTAGCACAGTGCCTGGAGTCTAGGAGGTTCTCCGTGTGTCAGTTTATCTGGAATTGCATTTTTATATATGTAAAATTGATTTTGTATGTCAAAAACTACACTTTTAACAAAATGAACTACATACAACAGAACATAAAATGTGAGAGTATGTAGCGGCAACTAAGGGTTCTAAGGCAGCACTATACAATAGAACTGTAGTATGAGCCACATACCTAATTTTAAATTTCTTAGTAGCCTCCTTTAAAAATGTAAAGAGAAACAGGAGAAATTAATTTAATTTAATTTTTTAATAAGTTTAATGAATATCCATCATCTCATATAGATACAAGATTAAAGAAATAGGAAAGGAATATTTTTCCTTATGAGAACTTTTAGAATTTATTTTCTTAAATATAACATATATATATATATATATATATAAAACATAGAACAGTGTTAATTGTATTTATGTTGTACATTACATCACTAGTAGCTTCTTATCTTACACCTGGAAGTTTGTACATTTTGACCACCTTCATTCAATTTCCCCTCCTCCCAACCCCCCGCCTCTGGTCACCACAAATCTGATATCGTTTTCTGAGTTTGTTCATTTGTTTTTGAAGGATAATTGACCTACAGCACTATGTTAGTTCCTGATAAACAACATAGTGATTTGATATTTCTATACATTTCAAAAAGGTCACCACAATAAGTCTAGTTATTATATGTCGCCATACAAAGATATTCCATAGTTCTTGACTATATTCCCTACACTGTACATTTCATATCCATGACTCATTTATTTTGCAGCTGAAAGTTTGTACCTCTTAATCTCCCTCAACTATTTCTTTCCTCCTCCCTAGCCTCCTCCCCTCTGGCAACCATCTGTTCATTCTCTGTATCTATAATTCTGTTTCTGTTTTGTTATATTTGTTCATTTGTTTTGTTTAGATTTCACATAAAAGTGAAATCATTCAGTATTTGTCTTTGTCTGACTTATTTCACTTAGCATAATACCCTCTAGGTCCATCCATGTTGTTGCAAATGGCAAGATTTCATTCCTTTTATGGATGAGTAATATTCCATTGTGTATGTGTATATATATATATATATATATATATATATATATATATATATATCACATCTTCTTTATCCATTCACCTATTGATGGGCATTTCTGTTGCTTCCATATCTTGGCAATTCTAAATAATGCTGCAATGAACATAGGGGCACATATATCTTTTCTAATTAGTGTTTTCATTTTCTTCAGATAAATACCCAGGAGTAGAATTGTTGGATCATATGGTAGTTCTTTTTTAATTTTTTTGAGGAATCTCCATACTGTTTTCCATAGTGGCTGCTCCAATTTACATTCCCACCAACAGTGCACTAGGGTTCCCTTTTCTCCACATCCTCGCCAACACTTGTTATATGTTGTCTTTTTGATTAAAAACCATTCTGACAGGTGTGAGGTGATAGCTCACTGTGGTTTTGATTTGCATTTCCCTGATGATTAGTGACATTGAGCACCTTTTCATGTGCCTGTTGGCCATCTGCATGTCTTCTTTGGAAAAATGTCTATTCAGGTCCTCTGCCCATTTTTTAATTGTATGGGTTTTTTTATGTTGAATTGTACGAGTTCTTTGTGTATTTTGGATATTAACACCTTATTGGATATATAGTTTGCATATAACCTCTCCCATTCAGTAGATGGCCTTTTTGTTTTTTGGGTTTTGTTTTTAATTTTTATTGGAGTATAGTTGATTTACAATGTTGTGTTCGTTTCAGGTGTACAGCAAAGTGGATCAGTTATCCATATACATATATCCTCTCTTTTTTTAGATTCTTTTCCCATATAGTGGTGTTTTTGTTTGTTTGTTTGTTTGTTTGTGGTATGCGGGCCTCTCACTGTTGTGGCCTCTCCCGTTGCAGAGCACAGGCTCCGGACGCGCAGGTTCAGCGGCCATGGCTCACGGGCCCAGCCGCTCTGCGGCATGTGGGATCTTCCCGAACCGGGGCACGAACCCACGTCCCCTGCATCGGCAGGCAGACTCTCAACCACTGCGCAACCAGGGAAGCCCGCGTTTTTGTTTTGTTGATAGTTTCCTTCACTGTGCAAAAGCTTTTTAGTTTGATGTAGTCCCATTTGTTTATTTTTGCTTTTTTTCCCCTTGCCTGAGGAGACATATCCACAAAAAGTATCACTAAGACCCATGTCAAAGAGCATACTGTCTGTTTTCTTCTAGAAGTTTTATGGCTTCAGATCTCACATTTAAGTCTTTAATCCATTTTGAACTTATTTTTGTGCATGATGTGAGAGAGTAGTCCAGTTTGATTCTTTTGTAACTGTCCAGTTTTCCCAACACCCTTTACTGAAGAAGCTGTATTTTCCCCATTGTACACTCTAGCCTTCTTATTTTTGTCTTGTTTAAGTAATTCAATTAATAATCATGTTAGAGAGTATCTGCATGTAGTTTCTATTCTATGTTCTGGTTTATCTAAAAATATCTTTGTCATCCTTGCCCCTAAAGTATAGTTTGGTTAGGTATAAAATTATAGGTTCACAATTATTTTGTTTCAACTTCAAAGACATTATTTTATTTCTTTCCGGCATATGTTGCTGTTTGTGACAATTTGGCTAATCTGCTTGGTGTTCTGTTGAAACTAATTTATGTTTTATTCTCTGGTGGGCTTCAGGATTTTCTCTGTCTTTGATATTATGATGTTACACTATAAAGGCTCCAAGCGTGAAGCTTAATGGGTCTTTCTGCAGTTCTGAAAATTTTTCAGCTCTTATTTTTTAAAATATCACCTTGCTGTCTTTCACCCCAGTATCTCTATCTTGACATTTGATGGAGCTTCATTTTCTATCTTCCATAAGTCTTAAGTTTTCTTTTATATTTTCTATTTTCATGATTTTCTTCCTATTAGATTTATGTTGAAGCTTCTCATTCTATATTCCTTACCTCTTTATTTCTCTCATAATTGCTATTTCTTTCATATTTTCCATCTCTTCAATATTTTCCATGCTATTAGTCATATGGTGAAGTGCTTCATTCTGTCTTCAAATTTTCTTAAGTTCTCATTTACATCTCCTGTGCCTTTAATAATTTTTAGCTCTAATTCCATGGGCTGGATTCTGAAAGACTTAATCAGTTCAGTCTTCTAATTCATTTGTTCTTTTCTCAGCAGTGTCTGGTTGATCATTTATCCATCTACTGAGAAGCTTTGTTTTTAATTCCAATAAATATTTTTATTTTTCACCCAGATGCAGAGAGCTGTGTCAGCAGTGATCCTCATTTGAAAGCAGGTTGCTATCATATGATTTTTACAAGGCCCTTACTTTATTTTCTCCCTTCATTCCTGATCTCAAGTACCGTTCCATTCCCATGGACAATCATTGTGCAATATATAATACACAGAATATAATTTGGGTGCCTTATGATTATGGACAAATAGCCTGCAGCAGAGACTGGCTAGATGCTCTTTAATCTCATTTCCACATCTTGAGCACTTCATTCCCCAGCCCCCTTTGCCGTTAAGTCAAGGTCCTACAACTACTTCTGGTCAATGAAATTTGGGTGGAAGTGGTACAAGGTAAAATTGTAGGCATGTGGAAGGGGGTGTGTGGGGATGCTGGGCTGACAAGATATGGATTACGATGAACACCCGTTGCCTTTGCCTACATGTCTGTCTGCCTGGCATTCAGCCCCCTTCATAAGATGGAATCCCCCCAGTAATGCTTTAGAAGACTACCTGATCGCCACTGTATGCAATCTTGACAAGCCCATCAATCAAAGCATCTTGCATTCACTGGAACAAAGCATGACTGGCTACATAATTTGTGAGACCTCTTGTTCAAAACTTATTAAGAATTTCTATATGGCAACAACAGAGAGTCGAACCAAATGCAGGGCTCTTCTAAGGGCAGGGCTGTATGAGACTTCCCAGGCTGTCCACTGAGGAAAGTGACCCCCAAACGATCAGACTCTCCCTTCCAAAAATGTAAATCTTGACCACAATGACATAGGTTCAGGAAAAACCTGTAACTAATTTCCCCTAGAGGACTCCATTGGTTTCTGCTCCTTACATCCCCAGGGAATTCCTGATGCCTATCTTCTCCAAATCAGATTCACTTGCTTCTCTTCAGTGCTATCAGCGCTATGCCATTTCCTTCCCTTTGGCTTAATTTAACTCTGGTCAATTTCTGACGATTAAAGGAAACAGTGAGTAGTCCCACTTGAGTCCTCTGATCCTTGGCGCTCCACCTGAAAACGAGGAGTAATGGCATACACCTCCAAGGACTCTAGTTATAGTTAGAAAACGACAAACGACTGTGATGTGTACAGTACAATCCCTTGCATACACCAGGAGTTTATTAAATACAAGTGCTCTTTCTTCATCTTCACTCCCTACCAGAAGCAACTAAATGCCCATCTCTCTGCTATTCAGACGGAAGCATTATCCATCTCAGACCTAGGTCGAGAAGTCAAGTGTTTCATATCCGTCAGTTATTATGAGAACTTCTCTTGGGTAGGCCAAGAGAAGTGTTGGCTAGGGCCCCTGCCAAGGAGTAGAAAAGAAAAAGATCCAAGGGTGAGTGTGGTGGATTTGCAAGAAATTCGGTTGCCCCGTAACTAAGCCCGCTCCCTAAGAGCACATCAGATTTCTTTGGGGAAACCAGCTCTTCCTCCATGTGTGTTCTCTGAGAGGGATTCCAGAACAAGCCTCCCACTCTGGAAGCCTAAGGACCAGATTCTAGCTCTCCCTGCCCTGCTCAGCCAATCAGAGCCTGTCTTCCAGGATCTGAATCTTAAATCATCACATCAGAGTGATGTGAGTAGAGAAGTGGGGGGCTTCATTGTAGCTCCAGCACCTTAAGGGGGTAATGGTAGCCTCTTGGCCAGGCTGCCTCAATTGTAAAAATGCATCTGTTCTTCCTGCTTCCTCTGCTTCGCCCTGAGTTGTCTTGGTTTCCACCCATTCCCAAGGCTGGTTGTAGGGCTTCCCATCCATTTCAGGAGCTCCTCCATCCCCCAACAAACACCCCATGATATCTTTTCACCAAAGCTCCCTTTGCTTAGGACGACCAAGTAAGTTTCTATTTCTTGCAAGAAAGACCCCAGATTACTACAGAGAACCAACTCTCTGTCCTCCAGAAGACCCAATCTTGCATAGCCAAGATTATGCGAAGATCCAAAAGGATAAAGTCCAGGAATAGGGAATGGAGCCCAGGATCAGCTGCTGAGCAGAATCAGACCCCAAGTAGGAGGAATCCACGACCCCACCTGGCCCTTTGCAGAGGTGAGCTCACAGCTTCCCACTGGAGTAGATATTAAGATCCCTATTTTTCAGAAAAGGAAACTAGACTTCATGGACTTAGGTGATATACCAAGAGGTAGGAAAGCTAGAACGTGAACCAAAATCCCTATAAGATGTTCTTATGCCCATTTTGACAGCTGAAGGGCCCATATGTCCACATGAAAGGTAACTCAGACTTATTCAGCAACAGCCAAGTGCCAGGTGCTGCCCTTGGGCAAGTGTTTCTCACGTGTTACGTGATTTAATCCAAATAACTCAAGTTCTGTTTTTCTGTCTTTCCAAGCATTATGATGTTGTTTTTATATTTCCAATCTACTGTTTAGATATGGGAATATATGGTACCAGAGGGTGCCCAGAGTAAGCTCAAATGGTTCTATGCTGTTAGGAAACCATCCTCCAAAGGAAGGCTTGTTGTTGAGTCCATGCATCACATCTTAGGGGCCAACAGTGTAACCTCCATATGGAATACAATATATATCGAAGGACAAGTCATAAAAACATGTGAACTTGAAGCTGAAAGAGATCGTATTCAGACTCACCATAAAATGCAGCAATTGTTTAAAAACTTAGACCCAAAAAAGAACATTTCACGGAGGAGTATTCTATCACTGACATTGTTTGGAATTGTCAATGCATAGTGATAATTAAAAGCAAATTCCAGGGCTTCCCTGGTGGTGCAGTGGTTGAGAGTCCGCCTGCCGATTCAGGGGACGTGGGTTCGTGCCCCAGTCCCGGAAGAGCCCACATGCTGCGGAGCGGCTGGGCCCGTGAGCCATGGCCGCTGAGCCTGCGCTTCCGGAGCCTGTGCTCCGCAATGGGAGAGACCACAACAGTGAGAGGCCCTCGTACTGCAAAGAAAAAAAAAAGCCAACTCCAGTTTGAGTTGGTTTTATTTGTTTGCTGAAACTCCCTGAAGACAATACATCCCCTTCTTGCCTGCTCCCTCAAGCCCTGCCCCAGTACATCATTTCCATTTTACAGATGAAGAAAGTAGGCCTAGGAGAGGCTCAGCATGTGAAGTCACTAGTCCAGAGGGAAGGCAGAATCCAAAGGCAAGTGTGTACGGATGCCAAGCTGGCCTTCTTTCCACTCTGCCCGGCAGCGGGCAGGCCTGAAGGTGCAAAAGCAGAGATTTCTTCCTTCCGACGTGAGATGAACACCCTGCCTCTCCCCACCTCCCACCCTCTCCTTGCTGCCTTTGAGAGGGGTGCTCAGTGGAATCCTCCCAAGAATGCACACTCTTCCTGGAAGGGGGGCATGCTTCAGGAACACAGCCGCCCAAGAGCCGCGTTCGAGTCCCAGGCCCACCTTGGCGTCATTTCGAGGGTCCCCCTGCAGGGGACCTATCTCCCAGGTTGTGCCATGAGGCCACGGATGGGAGAGCAAGTAGTCAGTGGTGGCCCCGCGAGGGTCCGAGGGACCGACCTGTCTCTAACATGAGCGTCCGCATCTGCAACCCGCATCTGCATCCCGCGTCTTGAAGGATTCTCGTGCCTGCCATCTGGAGGGAGAAAGCCGGACCCGGGGCGCCAGGCCAAGAAAAGCGTCGACGCCGGAGCCTCCCGGGAGCCAAGCGGCACCATGTGTCTGAGCATTATCATTTACACTGAGGAAGCGGGTATTTAGAAAACAGGGCTGGTCCCAAGCACGCCATCTGTGGCCAAGCTTTCCCGGCCCACCGCACCATATTGTGGAAGGCACAGGCGGAAGGAAACAGCGGCCGTGGTGCGCAGTGTTTGTTTGGTTTGGGGCTTTTGTTGTTTTTTGTTTTTTGTTTTTCTAACAAATTCAAATGTGGCTTCCTCACTTCGCAAAGCAGGCTGAATGGCCCCGCAAGTCAGAGTCGCTGGAGGGAGAGAAGGATCGAGGCGGCGTGGGACTGTACACTGGCTCGGGAAGGTAAAGAAGCGTCCTGCCCAGCGCACACTGAGGGCTTGGTCCCTGTCGGGCTCTTGGCTAAGGGCGCTATGTACATGTGTAGATATATTTTATGTGTACATCTAATTTCTTTAATCTGCACAACAGCCTTAAGTGCTAGATACTGTTACTTACTCCATTATGTAGACATGGAAAGGAGAGCCCAGAGAGGTTGAGTAACTTGCCCGTGGCCACACAGCTAGAGAAGGTGGAGCCCAAGCTGGGAGTCAGGTTTAATCCGCATCCACCCTGGCCATCCTCTGGGGCCCTTCTATCCTTAAGATACACAGAGCTCTTTTCCAGCCCTTTCTGGCAAATTGCACACCTCACTGGGTCACTCTCTTTCATGTGGTCATGCGGTATTTTGCTTAGGGCACTGATTGAACGTGAAATCATCTTCCTTATGAATTTGTTGTCTTCTGTTGCCACCAGACCATCCGTTCGTTGCAGCCCAGGCTGTGTTCCTCATCGCTGTATTCCCTGTAATGGGGGCGCAGGGCAGGCCACCCCATTACTCCAAGCATCGCTTTCTAGCCCTCATTCCCTATTTCTTCCCTCAGCCTCAGTTTCCCCATATGTAACATGGCCCACTGGTCTCTAAAGCTCTGTCCGGCTCTGACCCCCTCCCAACTCCTCCAGTCCTGCAAGAGCCGTGGGCAAAGGGGTGATGAGAAAGCTGTTCGCTGTTCACTAATACAGGCCCCAAGGTGCCGCCTTCCCCTGCCCCCGACCCCGCCCTGCCCCACACTTGCCAGGCAGCCACCCTTGGGAGGACCCGGCCCATTAAGGCACAATTATCTCACCACTGTTAAGTGGCTGCAGGAGCAACTGGTTTTGGGGAGTGGCAGGCAGGCTCTGCTTCTGGAGCACATGGTAAAATTTGCTGCAATTAGCAGCGAGGGAACACACATTACTACTATTATTATGTTTTTCTGGCACTCTGGCCCTGTTGCGGGCTGTCTCCTTTCTTTAATTTCTTTTTTAAGGAAGGAAAAAAAATGCTCTTTGGGAACTGAAGCAAAATAAAATGCCAAGAATTAAAAATGCAAATTCATCCAAGATGTTTTCTGCCCAAGACAGCAATGGCCACATGGCTCGATAACATTTTAAATGTTAAAAAATGGGTAATTTTCAGTAAAAATCAAATTTGCCAGAGCCCGAGTTTAAACGAATCCCATATAGCACTCGGGCACCCGGCCAATATTCATGAACAACGAGTCCCTTCAGAAGGTTACGTACTATTAAAATGAGGAGAAAACACAAACTTCACATATGCACCGCTGGTCCTTGGGCATCTGCAGAGCACGGGTGGCTGGATCCAGCTCAGGCTTGGCGATTTCTCTCCCTGCTCTTGGTTGCCCCATCTGTAAAATGGACATAAATAAAATCCAACTTTGGGCTGTGAGTAAGAATAGTAAGACTGTTGTAAAACCCCAATGTTTTCTTAATAAGTGTTGAACGAATACCTCACTTAGCGGAAGCTTCTAAGGACGAGGACGGGAAATCTCAGTGGTACTCCTGCCCACCCCCCTGTGACTGCACTGCCCAGCCAGGGGTCTGGCTCCTAATTAATGGTCCGCAAGTGCATTGAGAGAGGTGGAGGCCCTCGTGTGCCCAGTGCCCTGCCCCATGGTTCAGAGATCCCCCGTCTAGCCAGAGGGGTCAGGGCTCAAGACAAAAACGAATGCCTCCCCCACCATCATCCTCCCGTATTTCGTGGCTCAGTTAGTTTCACCCACCGGGCAGGACGTGATTGGGAGAACTGGTCTTACCGCTGGGCACACCTGGGCTCAAATCCCCCTCTGTCTTTTACTGCCCATGGGACCTTGGGTAAGGCAGTAAAGCTCCGCAGGCCTCGGGGTCCCCAACTGTAAAATGGGGACCACAGCGGACCCCACCTGCCAGCGCTGCTGTAAAAATGACTCACAAATCTTTGAACCTCTGCATGGCCCGTGGTAAGTGCGCAGGGCAGGAGGCTGTTCTAGTCTCTGTATTAATGTCAAAGAAGCTGCCACCCTGAGGTCCCTTGATCTAAGACGAATCCTGCATCTGACCAAGATGCTCTCCCTTAGACAGCAAGGTAGGAGGGGGACCAGCCCCCGTTCACTGGGTCCTGGTCAGGACCCAGCTGGAGACACAACAGGAGCCTCTCCATCTGCCTCGGTTCTTCTTTCCCCCAAAGTCAGATTTGCTCCCTCTTCTGTCTGGAACCCGCCACCTATCAGGTCGACTCGCCCAGAGCCAAAACCAGCTCTAACCTTGGCCTTCAAGGTCATACGTGTTGTACCCACCATACCCCTCCCCCTCCCATGACACCCTGCCCTCATCTCCGCCCACCTCCCCACACAGGCCCTCTGCCCCGTTTCCAGCACACCAGTCACCACCCAGGCCTTTGCTCTGCATCTTTTTCCAGAACCCTCTGCCCCAGGTATCCGCAGGACTCACCTGTCACTGCCTCCAGGTCACCTCCTCCAAGAGGTTTCCCCCGCCCACCTGGTTGAGACCGCAGTCGTACCTGCTCACAGCGCTTGTCAACAGTCGCCCTGGAACAACACCTATTTGGGGTCCAGTTCCTTCCTCTCCCGCTGCAGTGTGCGTTGCACGCGGGCAGGGTCTTGGTCACCTAAGTTTCTTTGAAGACCGGGGTTCTCAGGGGAAAACGGAAGTGATCCGCCCCAAGGTGGGGGCTGGAGCCCTCGGGGCGAAGGGACCCACCTCATCTCACAGATGGGGAAATGCAGGCACAGAGAGGGGAAGGGACCTGCAAGGCCACGCGACGAGTCAGAGTCTGCCTCTGTCTTCAGTTTGTTTATGAGCTAGTGCATCAGACAGACAAGGATGCAGGATTCACGGGGTGCAACCACGGGGGAGCTTGATTTTGCCTCCAATCGCCCCTTTAAGATGCATTCGGGGGTAAAGCTCTTCTCCTGTTCCTGGATGGTCCTCAGAAGGCTCATGACTTTGCAGGTCACTCAGGCAATAAACGTGCTGTCGTTGCTTTAAGTCACAAAACACTGTGTCACTTAGGCAATTAAAAGTGTCTTGTCGTCATCAAAACTTCAGATGTGATTGAAAGTTAAATCTGGTCTCCTCCCTGGGCCTGCTGCGCCCTTGCTTCTCTCTCCCCTCTCACTCACGCCCCCCGCCTTGCGGGCTCCTTCTTCCGACCCCTCCCTGCAGGATCCGGCACACGAGAGGAGTGTAGGAGGAAAAGAAATGGAGTGGAAAAGTCTAACCTGCTCAGCACTGTCCTTCGTAAGCTGGCTTGTCACTCTCTCCGCCTGGGACACGTGCAAAGCCAGCTCTTGCCACTTCTTCCTGCAGAGGTCACCCCCCCACCCCCGGCAGTCCCCTCGACCAGCCGGCTGCATCCCTCTGATGCTGGTCACTTCTCTTCCCGGGCCCCGGGAATCCTGGGTGCACCAGCTTCTCCCTGCTGAGTCTGCTTTAGCTGCCCTGGATGTTCTCTGGGGCAGCCCCTGGCCACTCAAGGCTGACCCCCCTGCTGTGTGTACACACACACACACACACACACACACACACTGGGTCCGTGGGACACACCAGTGTGTCCTTGGCTCTGGTCTCTGGGAGTGCAGGCCGACGTCACTACAGCAGCTCATCCTGGCTCCTCCCAGAGCTACAGCTAACCAGCTTTCCTTGCCTCAGACAGGAGTCAGACCTTCTCAGAGAAGGTCTCTCCCCAACAAGGTGGTAGGCTATCTGGCCGGTTGGTTGGTTGTTTTCTTGGAATCACCATCATTTAGCAGAGTACCACGTACATAGTAAGCCTGCAATAAGAATCTGTTGGGTTCTCTCACCTCCCTATTGTCTCATTTGATTCTCACAACATCTCAGCGCTCTCAGCACCAGAGGAAGCGATAACTTCCAAGTTACAGATGTGCGGGCGGTGGATCCGGCCAGACCAACCTGAGGTCAAAACCAGAAAGTCCAAGGCAGAGCCAGGCCCTGTGGAGGTCTGACTGTCAAAGGACTCTTACGGCTGACGAATGAGAGGAAACCCTTCATGGCACAGTCAAGGAAAAAATGAGGGAAAATAGCATGTTTCTTCCTTATTACTAATCGTGCGGCCTTTGGGTTTTCTTAGTCTGTATTTTTGGTCCACTGGTTTTACATAAGCGCATTACCCTCACACCACTTTGCAAATTCAGTCAGCTGGCCCTCTGTCCTGTGTCCTCACCACACACCACTACCCTCGCAGCCCGGGTGTCAGTGAGTGAACCCACCTATCCATTGATTACCTCCTGCCACCGGGAGCTCCCTACCGCTGCTGCCAGCTGGAAGCATGCCCCTCGGCACCTGCCTTCCACTCACGTGAAGGCTGAGAGCCTCACAGCCCCTGAGCACCGTGTCCCCTTGGGCTGCAATGTGGGGGTAGTGAACACTCCCACAGACCCTGCAGGAAGGGACACCAGCTCCCCTCCCCCAGGGGACCCCACTGGCTTCAGTGAAGTCCAGTGTCTGCAACTCCGCCAACTAGTTGGATGTCCTTGAGCAAAGCACCAACTCGCATCGTCTTCATGGGAGTAATGAGAGCGCCTCCACAGCATCTCGTGGAGAGAGTGCCAGGGAATAGTTTCGCACGGAACCGCGCATGTGGTGGTGATAACAGCCATCACTTTCTAGGCCTGATCGAGCACCAGATGCTTCTCTAAGGACTGTCCATCCTTCTCTTGCATGGTCCTTGCCATGTTCTTATGTAGACAGCTCTAATGCCACCATCCCTACCTTTCAGAGGAGGAAACTGAGATGCACGGTAACTTGCCCCGGATTTTGGTGAGTGAAGGATCAGGGCTGGTGCTGAGGTCCAGGTTCACAGCCACTGCGCTGCAGACCCAGAAGAAAGAGACCCTGTGTACAGCCACTGTCGTTACCCCTAAGTGTGGTCCGGTGCAGAAGTGGTAGCTGCCGCTATCGCTCTAATATCCTGAGTGGGATTTGTTGATGGTGTTCGGCTCTCTCCCCATGAGTCTTTCTCTGGCATGCTGCCTTGTAAGCTGAGCTTACAAAATCAACCTTAAGAACACTGTTTCCCAAAGTGGAAATGATCAACAAAGACCTCCGGTGATGCGCTGCCTCGGCCCGGTCCCTGCCAAGCGCAGCCACCCAGCTTGCGAGCACACATGCTCACTGTTGCAACTTGCCCTCCAGTTTCCCTCCCGTCTGCCCCGTTAGAGGATCGGAGACTAATCCTGCACCCTTTCTTCTAGCACGCGGGTTCCCAGTGCCGGGGCCGCTCAAGGAGGGGAGAATTCGCTAACGCGAGCTGGTTCCAAGACAAACAGAAAACTCCCGCCTGGCCATCTCCCACGGCCTGTGAAAATGAGCATCCTGTGTGTGTGTAAGTGTGTGCATGTGGGTGTGTGTGCGAATGCAAGTGCGTCTGTGTATGTTGGTATAGGTACATTTGTGAGAGTGGGAGTGTGGCTCAGTGTGCATTAGTGTGTGTGTGTGTGTGTGAGTGTGTGCGTGAGAACGTGAGTGGCATGGCGGGGTGTGGTGAAAAATCAGGAAACCAGGCGTGAACCCGGACACCCTGAAGAAATGCTTGTCTGAGTACATTCCCTGGGAAATTCCCTCTCCTCTCTCACTTCTTTCCATCCATTCCCAAATCCCTTGGTGCCAAAAATCCTGAATCCCTCCCAGCTTATTTGTGCTAAAGTAGAATTTTTATTTTTTTTGCAGTACGTGGGCCTCTCACTGCTGCGGCCTCTCCCGTTGCGGAGCAACAGGCTCCGGACGCGCAGGCTCAGCGGCCATGGCTCACGGGCCCAGTCGCTCCACAGCATGTGGGATCTTCCCGGACCGGGGCACGAACCCGTGTCCGCTGCATTGGCAGGCGGACTCTTAACCACTGCGCCACCAGGGAAGCCCGTAAAGTAGAATTTTGAAGGGCAGAGATACAGGAGAATAAATCTCTGCATGAGGTTGAAGACAATGCCCTAGGCCCACCAGCTGAATTGGCCCAGCAAACCCTTTGGGGTCAGTCACATCACTCAGAGCCAGAAGGAGCCCATGCAGTCAAGCTGCCCCATGTTACAGACGAGGACACTGAGGGGGAGAGGAAAAGGAAAGCCCGGCCAGACTGGGGACCCGCCAAGTGCCTTGGCACCTTGCTGTCTTCCTGAATCCTGTGACAGCCCTTTAAGACAAAAGTCTACTGTGCAAAGGAGGAAACCTAGGCTCCAGGAGCGACTTTACTTGCCTTTAAGGTCACAGAGCCGAGAAGTGGCAGATTCGAAGCCTGGTCCTCTGAATGCAGGCCTGTCTGTCCACTGTTCCTCCTGGCCTGGGAGGCCTGGGCCGGGGAAAGGAGAGCCTGCTGACACCCAGGCCACTGCTCTTCTCACTCAGCTTCTAGCAGCTCAAGACGTGACTTCTCCTTCCATGGGTGGCACAGTGGGGTGTTTTGACTGGGGCTTGGGTGTGGCGGGGAGAGGGAATGTTTTTGGTTTGGAGGTTCTTATTGCTGGTTAGCTGTCTGTTCAGATTCACCCTGGGCACTGAAGACTGCCCAAAAGTCTATCGTCATCCCGTCTCCCTCCGAAGGGCCCTTTGGCTGAACGTCCTGGCCAGTGGAAGCCGAGTGGCTGTAGCATGTGGGGAGGCATGTTCCCATGTGCAGCCCTGGGCCCGGCTTCCCAGGACCCAACCTCCCTGGCTGCCCCTCCAGCTCCTATTCCTGGAAAAATCCCCTCCAGGAGGTCCCTGTGCATGGAGCTTGGGGTCCTTTGAAGGACCAGGGACCACTGCAGAGGAGTGGGCCAGGGCTGACCAAAGGGTGCAGGTCCTTCTCTGGGATGGTCCCTGGTCCGCATTCTCCCTTCTCAGGCCCTGCACTGCTCAGGCCTCCCCGCCTCTCTCTCTCCTTCCTTATCCCTTTTCCTCTATCTTAGCATCTCTCCCTCTCTCTCTCTCTCTCTCTCTCTGTGTGTGTGTGTGTGTGTGTATGTCTCCATTCTCACTGTCTGTCTTCTCTCTTCCCTCAGTTTCTCTCTGCCTCAGTCTCTGGCTTCATCTCCATCTGACTCCATCTTTACCTCTCTAGGCCTCTCTTTCCCGTGGTAATCTCTCATTCGCTCCTTTCTTCGTTTCTACGACCACAGGACAGGCTTGAGCTCAAATCCAGGCTCCACCCCTTCCTAGCTATTTGACTGAAGGTGAATCATTTTACCCCTGAGGCCCTCAGTGTCCTAATCTGTAAGATGGAGATAGTAACGTCAGTCTCCCTGGATTCTTTTTTTTTTTTTTTTTCCATATCTCTTCCCGCTTGCATCTCCCTCCCTCCCACCCTCCCTATCCCACCCCTCCAGGCGGTCACAAAGCACCGAGCTGATCTCCCTGTGCTATGCGGCTGCTTCCCACTAGCTATCTACCTTATGTTTGGTAGTGTATATATGTCCATGCCTCTCTCTCGCTTTGTCACAGCTTACCCTTCCCCCTCCCCATAGCCTCAAGTCCATTCTCTAGTAGGTCTGTGTCTTTATTCCTGTTTCACCCCTAGGTTTTTCATGACATTTTTTTTTCTTAAATTCCATATATATGTGTTAGCATACGGTATTTATTTTTCTCTTTCTGACTTACTTCACTCTGTATGACAGACTCTAGGTCTATCCACCTCATTACAAATAGCTCAATTTCGTTTCTTTTCATGGCTGAGTAATATTCCATTGTATATATGTGCCACATCTTCTTTATCCATTCATCTGTTGATGGACACTTAGGTTGCTTCCATCTCCTGGCTATTGTAAATAGTGCTGCAGTGAACATTGTGGCACATGACTCTTTTTGAATTATGGTTTTCTCAGGGTATATGTCCAGTAGTGGGATTGCTGGGCCATATGGTAGTTCTATTTGTAGTTTTTTAAGGAACCTCCATACTGTTCTCCACAGTGGCTGTATCAATTCACATTCCCACCAGCAGTGCAAGAGGGTTCCCTTTTCTCCACACCCTCTCCAGCATTTATTGTTTGTAGAGTTTTTGATGATGGCCATTCTGACTGGTGTGAGATGATATCTCATTGTAGTTTTGATTTGCATTTCTCTAATGATTAGTGATGTTGAGCATTCTTTCATGTGTTTGAGGAGGGTTTGAGAGGTAACAGAGGTAAAATACCAAGGAAACAGGTTGCAGTTATGACAGGGTGAGGGGAGGACAACTGCTGAGGGAGGCCCGGAGCTGAAATGAGACAGGTCCTTCCCTTGGCTTGGAGCCCCACATGCTGCCCTCTCGTCTCTGGCTCTGCCTCTGGTCTCCTCTGGCTTCTCTCTCACCGTCTGTGTCTTCACTCCAGGAGGAGCTCCGTAAATGCCAGGCTGTCGTCCTTTTGCTCATCGCCCTTGTCCCCAAAGTAGAGCCGTGCCTGGAGCCCATTCAGCATAAAGCTAAGCCAGTGGGGATTTCTAGAAATAACTCCTTTGCCCCGTGGAAGGAGATGGTCCTTTATACCTATAAAGTTGGCAAAATTAAAGAAGATATTGTTAGCACCCAGCCTAAGGAAGGGAGCAGGGAGCGTGCAGGCTCCCGTGTTGCTGGCGGGACAAAAGGGCAGAGATGATGTTTTATATCCTACTGTACGCTTTGTGCTGCACTTGTTAGTAAGTGAATGGGATAATAGCAGCGAATGAATATCACAATAATATTTTGATAAGGGAGTATCAAAACAAGACTTTTTTCAATTCTTATCAAAATAAATATTATAAAAAGATTTTTTCAATTTTATTAAAAATCTTGTGCTATACTTACTGTGTCAGTAACTTCCCTAAGCACAGAAAGGTTAAGTACTTCTCCCAGACACACACAGCTCGTAAGGAGCAGAGCTGGGATTCAAGCATGTAAAACTATAATAGTACCATATATAAAATATATAAAGCATATATCTAATTTTACATATTAACATATCGAATAAACATACATAAAAACACATAGAGCATATATCGAATAATTGATATTTTATATACAATATATAATTTGCATATAATTTATAAACATATATACATTTTTATATGAACATATATAGTTTTATATGTATAATTTATAGCTATTTATGTATAAGATATATAAAACATACAAAATTTGCAAGTGAGAACTTTATAACAGTATAAACTGGCTGGAAATACCACCTTGGAAAGTAGTGAGTTCCCCATCATGGGAAGTGTGCAGGCAGAGGCTAAAGTGCTGCCCACGGGAGCTGCTTGAAACGGAAGTCTTGTGTGGGGAGGGAGGCGCAGAGACTGTGTGCTCAGTGACCCTTGATCCTCAGTCTTGGCAGTTAGCCTGCTGGTGTGGGCTGGGGAGGTGCCTGTCTCCAGCGTCCCCTTGAACGATGGGTGGGTCTGAGCCCAGGGCAGACAGAAGAGCATCAAGAGCTACCAGCCTGGACTTCTACGTCGGGGGTTTCAGGCTACCTGGGAACCCGGACAGTGTGGGGATGGTCAGCCTTGCTGCAGCATCCTCCCTGCAGGGGAGGAAACCACTGACCATGACACCAGATAGGAACCCTCTGCCTCAAGGGCAGCCCCACGCCAAGCTCCCTGCTAAACACACCAGCACCAAGGAACGAGTTCATCCCCACCGGATCTGCTTCTGCACAGATCCTGTGGGGATGAACATACAGTGGGGGAACTGGAGTCACGGAAATGAAACTGACACCAGCGTAGGGCAGGCTCTGCTCGGTACCAGGGCCTGTGGGAAAAGATGCTGGGAACTGCTGCTTCCTGGTTCTCTATGCCGCCCAGGGAGTCAGAGTCAGAAAGACCTGGTTCTAAATCCCAGCCCTGCACTCATTGTTCTACATAAGCCACTTGCTCTATCTGAGCCTTACTTTTCTCCTTTATAAAATGGGATAACACTAAGCCCTACCTCGCAGGGTCGTCGAGAATGTTCAAGGAAACGTCGATTAGAAAATGGTCCCCTCAGAGCCCGACACTGCGGGTGCCCAGCAGATGTGAGCTTCCTTCCCCAGCTCCTGTGTGAAGAGGTATGAGATGCCTGAATAGGGTGGTCCCCGTACGGACTAGAATCAGTTGTGTTTCTGATCCTAGGCCCGCCTCTGTCTGCCTCGTGGAGTCGAGTCACTTCTATCGAGGCCCTTCACCTCTCTGGGCTTCGCTTCCCCTCTGAGACTTAGACCTCAGAGCTTTCCACGGACTGCCCCATCAGAAGGAGCCTACGGTGAAAGAAGAAATCTTTGGGATCAGTGCTTAAAAAGCAGTACAGGGGAGCTGACTCCCAGCGATAGCTGAGACCCACTGCATGAGATGACACCCTGCGTAATGATCTTTTTCTTTTATCCTGACCTGATAGCAGTTCTGAGAGGCAAGGGGGCATGGGGCCTATCCCATTAAAGATGGGGAAGCAGAGGCCCAGGGAGGCTGCATCACTCCAGGTGGTTGGGAACTCCCTTCTCTTGGCCCCCAGCTCAGTGCATTCCCCAACCCCCTTCTTCTTTTCCCCAGAGAGATAAAATAAAATCATCATCGTAAAGCCGTGATTCAGACACCTCTCTCATCCCCAGCCACAGGTCCCACCGCCTCTCGAATTTGTCAGCTCAGCTCTGTAGCCTCATCCCAGCAGTCCTATGGCCACAGCCCTCACTCCACTCTGGGCGTTTCTGAGAGTGACAGAGGAAGACAGAGCTCCTGTAACATTGGAGTCCTCCCCCCCTTGCCCGCAGTCAGAAATAAAAGTCCTTACTCATTTTTCTAAGACAAGCCAAGGCCGGGAGTCACAGCTGGATGGGGGTTGGGGAGCAGCCTGTTTTTTCGGGTGGGGGAGGGTGTCAAAGATGTGAGCGCTGTGAAACCACCTTCTGTCTCCTCCCAAAGCAGTTCCTTATTTGGGAAGCTTTTGACTATGATCATGGCTCCATTTGCATAAGTTCTTGGGAGAGAGAAAGGACTCGTCGTGGTTCTCCCACAAGAGTGTGTTCACACCAAGAACAAGGGAGATGCCAACAGGGGCCTTCGCCGTCACCAGAAGTGGCAGCTGAGTTGAAGAATTTCTTCCTCTAGGCATGCTTTCCCCTGTCTCCCTGTGAACTGACTTCTCTCTAGGGAAAGTGGATCTCACTGTCACCAGCGCAGCCTCCCTGCCCACCCTCCATGCTCAGCACTCCAGTTAAAATCATGTCCTGTCTCTGCTACAGGTTTATGAGGCCCTATTTCAAGGATGACAGTCTCCTCTCCGGGTGAGAACAGGAGAGCCGGGGCCAACTGTTACAAAACAGGCTTCTTGGAAGGAAGCCGGCGGGGGTGGGGAGGGAGACCCACAGTCAAACTAGGACAGCGTTTCCCAAGAGGAGCCAAGCAAGACTCCACATGATTTCAATCAGGGAAGGATACCCGGCTGTTAGCCACTCCACCTCCCAACCAGAACCAGACACATCCAGATGTCTGCATTACATCCTGTCTCCCCCAGGTGTCTGCCTCTTTCCACTGCTGGCCTTGCCTTGCCCCTGCGGGGCACACCTGAAATGCACTCCAGCCCTCACTGCTCTCCAAGGCCGGTCGTAATTGCTCAAAGCACTCACACAGGGTTGTAGTTTGCGGGGTATTTTATAGCTTTCACAGCATTGCCCATGAAGTGATGAAACAGCATAGGCCCTGAGCTGCTCCTGGGCTGCCGCTCCTGGGGGGACATTTCAGGGTGTTACACAGGAAGTGGCATGGTGGCCCCGTTTGTACTCAGTGGGGGATGTGTTTCCAGATGGAACTCCCAGCAGGAAATGAAACAAATGCCCCTCCCAGTCAAAGGAAGGGTTTAGAAGCCACAACCACCAGCACAGTGGGAGGAAAGCCCAATGGTTTAGGGGCCAGGGCCCTCAGCTCTGAGAGCTAGGGAGCTACAGCAGCACCCAGCCCCTCCAGACTCCATGCTGAGATACTGCTGTGTGCAAGGGGGCAGGTGACGCAAAGCTGAGGTCCAAGGACAGACCCAGGCCACTGGCTCAAGGCCAAAGCCACAGAGCTGATCCTGATGGGCCCAGAGCTGTCTCCCCAGCCCCAGGTTAGCAGGTCTCAGTGAGGACAGACAGGAGCCCCCAGTGGAGTGCCCTCAACCCCTTTAGAGCCTGTCAGAACTGCAGGAAGTTCTCATTCTGGACTATGGGTTTGGTCATGGTCCACCCACCCTTGAGACATTCTTGCTAAACCCCCAGATTGAGAGCCCACCCAATATTATTGTCCAGATGGGCAGGCCCCTCAGAGAATTCCAGCCCAATGGCCTCCATGATACACCTTGGCATCCACCATTCTATTAGACCACTCAGACACTGCTGCTAAGAGAATGGTCTCCTGCTGCATGGAGCATGGGCTGGGTCCTTTCTCTGCCTCACTGTCTGTCCTTGGTGGGCCCCATCCCATCCATAGACCACACTGTCTATGCCTGGTCCAGAGCACCTGGGCCAAATGATGTCTGAGGCTCCTTTCTAATGGAATACCTCCAGGACTCTGCCCCCTGAATTCAGCTTCAAGAGAAGATGGTTTTAAACCTCAGGCTCAGAGTGAAACCCGGGGACAAGGCAAGTTCAGGGAAAGATGGATTCAGTCCTTTATCTCCAAGCAAAGGCACAGCCCAAATCTCCCAGGAAGCCTCCCTTATTTTCCACCTCAAGTCTTACACGCTCGAAGGAGCATCCGTCTTCTGCTTTCTCATGATCTCCTGTCCCCTCCCCTGTCTCCTCCTCCCTCTGCCTGCCCCTCCTCCATTACAGCAACCTCCTGCATGGCTCTGATAGTGTTCCCTCCCCTCCAAAATGAGCAGGAACTCAAAGGTTGTAGGAGGATGTCAACAGGGGTCAGATGGAGCCTGGATCTTTTAGACCAGAGCCCTTGACCTGGGGATTGTGGATGGCTTCGGGAGGGACAAAAGTCCCTGTGTGTGATTGTGCCCCCATGCATCTTCCTGAAGGGCTTGAGTCAAGTTCTGAAAGTGTTCTGTGACCCAGAAAACCTCAAAATCAAAGCAGAAAAAAGGAGATGGAGAAAGTTGAGAGTGTTTGTTCATCCATTAGTTGGCCAATCATTCAGTACTACCTCTGGAGGGCCTGCTGAGTGCCAGGCTCTGTGCTGGGCACTGGACATACCCAATTTAACATCAGTGAAGATTAAAAACTGTCCTTGTGGTGCTTACAGTCTCCTATGGGGACAAGTGTTAATCAAAAGTACACAAATAAATGTAAAATGGCAACTCTGCCAAGAAGAGGTCCACGGAGGAGCCCAGGAAGTAGAGAGCAGCCTGCTACGATGGAGGTACAGATTCAGGGACTTGAAGACAGAGAACTGATAGGCTGATGCCAAATCTGAAAGGACCTAGAGCAGCCAGCTCAGAGCCTGGCCTTCAGATGGCTTGGTATAAGGAGAGCACTGGCAGAGAACCAGCTGGAAGGCCATGGCAAGTTACCCTATGGGGTAGGGGTGAGTGGCTCATTTGACAGATGAGGACACTGAGGCATGGAGAGTTTAGGCAACTGGAAAAGGTCGCATGGGGTCCTGCTGCCACCTCACAGGGGCCTCCAACTTCCAGGCACCCCATAGCAGGGCCTGGGGGAAACCCCAGCCATGTAAGAAACTCATCACCCACCCTCAAAACCTGCTCCTCCAGCCAGATGTTGGGTCTGTAAAGCTCCTTGGAGGCGGGGCTTGCTGAGCAGAGCGTTAGGTACATGGTAGGCCATGGAGAGCTGCCTGGATGATGAAATTAATCGTCAGAAAGAGGGTGGATGCGGTCCCATCAATGACACCCAAGGCCCCCTTCCTCACTTGAGGTCTGGAGGTGACACAAGAGACAAGGGAGCAGCTTCTGTATCTCAAACCAAACCCAGCCCCAAAACCACAGGCTGGAAGATCAATATGGAGCCAAACAAATTAATAGTCAAGAGGTGGAGGTTAAAACGCACAGCCAAGTTCACGTAGCTGTTTTCAACGAACAGAGCCTGGAAGCACTGCTTTTTTCACTCAGGAAATATGGCCCCCATCAGTTGCTGGGGCGTAATTACCCATTAGAGCCACAAAATGCCGATGCTCTGCTCTCTCCACTTGAAATGAGCAAACTTTTATGATTTGGAGGGAGGAATAAATTGCTCTAAGTATGACGTGTACAAACAGCTGGGCTCTGCCAGGATGCCTGAGGAACCCATAGTCAATAAACACCTAGAGGGCATTAGGATGGGCTCTGAGAAAAGGCCTCCTCCAAGGGATTAAAGCCCAGAGGTGAGCTGGAAATCTTCCTCTCCATCCTGGCCCCTTCCTTGCCCATCCCCCAGCCAACAAAGCCAGGTATTCAGAGTGGATTTTCCCTCCATCTTTCCCACCTCCACCCCCTTTCACATCACCATCTCTCTCCTGGTTTGCATTAGCATCCTTCCAGGCCTCCCTGGCCCTAGGCTCATCCCTCCACTCCAAGCTCCCCCCAGGCTACTACACATGCAAATCCAACTGCAGCACTCCCAGCTCAAAGCCCACCAATGCCTCCAAGATCAAGGCCACAGCATTTCACCCAAGACTGGACTTATTGCAGCAACCTCCCACCTGCTTTCAGCTCACCAGCCTCTCATCTAAACTTCAGATAATTTACTGCTTCTAGGGCAGCTCCACTGGACAGTACACAAGGGCCTCGAACTCAGTATGGCAGGACCAAACTTGTCACCTCAGCCCCACCCAGCCCTAATTGCCCTCTTCCCCTGCTTCAGTAAACGGTTCCACCTTCCAGCCAGCCAGGACCACCTCCAAGTGGGCAGTCAGGACCTGCGGTCTTACCCCCTGATCCCCTGCCCCACACTCACCCTCTCTCCATCAGCCTGCAGCCCAGCTTCTGTCACTTGCCCCATCCCCATAAGCTCTCACATGACCTTCCTGCCCCCAACTGACCCACTTCTTCCTCAAGGCAATGCCAGCTGCTGTTAGAAATAAAAACCACAACTTCAGAGGTCTAGCATGATAGATCTTTATTTCTCATGTAGCTAAGGAGCCAGGGCCAGTGCCCCTGGTTACAGCAGGTGTTTTTTCTGCAGGTGGCGACTCAGGGACCCACGTTCCTTCCATTCTGTGTCTCTGCCAGCCCGCGAGACTCAGAGCTCTCTGCTTGGAGATAGTGGAAGAGCTCTCTATGGAAGAGCTTAGAGACCCAGCTTTATCTCCAGCATCCCAGCCCCTGACTGATGAGAGCCAGTCACCTGGCTACACCTGGACGCAGGGGCTTCTGGGAAATGTAGTTCTTCCATGAACAGCCTCACCTGAGTCCTAATACCATATGGTGGGAGAGGAAGGGTGAGTTTCTTGGTGGTCCTCAGCCACCTCGCCACACCATCCCCCTCTCCACCCCCATACAGAGTGAGGCCAGTCCAGCGTCCTTGGGGGGCATAAGGGGTTCCCTGGACAGTGTGGCTCACCTGCTCAGCCTCAGCCCTACCCACACGTTTACCCTGTGCCCCCAGGAGGCTGAAAGCCTTGAAGGTCTCCGAATGCACTGGCCTCCTCCTCTCCACACCTTGGCACAGGGGGATCCCTCTGTGGACGCCAGGATAAAAACACCAGTTGACTGTGGAGAGCCATGATGAACCTTCAGACAGTAGGCGTGGCCCCTCCGAGCAGATCTTAGACCGGGAGGGAGCTGGATTCCGGGACATGGCCCGCGATGCTTTCTTGCACTCCTGGCAGGGCCAGGCTGTGGACAGGACATTAACACACTTCACTCCGCTGGGACCTCCCAGCGAGCCTGGGGGGGGGGGGGGTCCAGTCACCCCCTTCCCTTTTCTGATGAGGAATTGGAGCTCTGGAGGGCGAGGGGCTCCTTCAGCGTCACACACGTTTGCTGAGTGGCTCCAATGTGCTAGGCAGAGGGAACACAGGACTCATGGGCAGGGCACCCTCGCCCAGCACCACCACCTTGGGGCTCAGCACAGAGCCTGCATCCCAGGCCCTCTCATCCAAGGCAGCCCTCTGGCCTCTGTCTCAGGGCCTCTGGGTGGGTGAAGGTCCATCCTCCCTAACTAACGGCTACCGGTTCCAGAAGGGCGGGCTGGAGCTGTATCTCCTCCCTGCTCCCTGAACCGCAGACTTGAGCAGCGTCCTGGGACCAGAGGGAGGAGAGATCACATGCGAGGGGTGTGGCCTTGTGGTGGAGTGGGAGTTAAACTCTACCACTCTACCAGAAAGCTTTTAACCTGAGGAGAGAGAGACAGGAAGGAGTTCTAGATGGAAGAATCAGGATGACAGGATGAAGGGATCTCAGAGAAGAGGCAGGGTGCAGGAGTCCAAGTGTCGGAGCAAAGAAGCCCTGGGGCCTGGTGAGGCTGAAGCCCAGGAGGCCGGGCCTAGAGGCGTCAGCAGCCCCAGATCAGGAAGGGACTCTGGCCAGTGTCCCCGCCTCAGACCCACAACATGGCTTTATCCAGAGCAGCAACTCGGTCACCACCGACTTTGTGGAGAACAGGCCAGGGAGCAGCTGTCCCCAGAGCTCCTAACCCTCCTGGCGCCGATCAATCCCCAAACCCCTCCCCCTCAGGAAGTGAGCCTGGGCTGCTTGGAAAAATCCCAAATCAATAATACATCTTAATCAAATAGTAGCAAATCTTTAATTGAAACCAATCATGGAATTGCATTCTTCTCCCTTCCAAAGAGCTGTGCTTTTGATTAGGCAGACAGAAGACAGCATAATTTCCTACCCAGGGACTCAGGGTCCTGCCCAGGCCACCCCCCCTTTTCTCTGCTCAATGACTGAGGAAGATAAGACCAGTTGTGGGGATTGTGAGCTCCCAGGCAGGCCGCGGTCTGGGGCTGGCTGCGGTGTGGGGTTCCTTGTGTGGTCCCACAGAGGCTCCCTGATGAGGCCTGGCCGGAGTGACCCCCAGGAGGTGGGAGCTGTCCCCACCTGGGCTCCATAAGAGCCCGGGGTTGGGTGCTGCTGTCTCTGTAGCCCCAAGGTGAAGGATGGATGAATGAGTATCCCAGGGCCTGGAGGTGCCAGGAGGGCCTCCCTGGGGGAGTCTGCAAGCAGCTGGGAGGTGGAGAGCTGGGGATCTGGTGAGTGCCAGTAACTGGACCCGGCCTCTGTATCTCAAAGCCAATGTCCAATCAAAGTGCTGTCATCTCTCCCTTCTACTCCAGCCTTGAGCATCCCGTACACAGGATGCAGCTCAGCATCTTTCCATGAGATGTGAGTGGGCTGGACTGGAGTCATCTACTCATTTACCAGAGACCTTTTTGACCAAGCATGCCCTTGGCTCTGGCTCTAGCAGGGCGACCCATCCTCTAGAGGCCTGAGTCCCTGCCCGGCCGCAGTCCTGGGCTCACTGTCTTCACCTCCATGGGGAACTTCCTGGGGCCGGACTTGGCATGTATAAGCACTTTGGGTCTCCCAAGCCAGGATTCTGCTAGTTATCCAGCTCACCTAGCCCCCCTCAGGACCTCTGACTCTTGCCTCTGACAGCCAGGGGGCCCACCTGACCCTGTGGAGTGAAGAGTTAGTTAGCTCTGTGTCTACATGACCCACCCCCTCCTTGGCATTCCTTGGGAAGCCTCCCCAACTCCACACAGTACTGTAGGACAACTAATCATAGATCCTGTCCCCCATCCATCAAAGGAGCCAGGCTGCCAGTGTACCTCACCCCTGGCCACAGCAGTTTGTTCTGGGAGAGATATATGAGCCAGGCCAATCACAGGCTTCTGCCAAGATTGCTAAGCTTGGAGGATGTTGCCCAGGTGAGCACCATCTTACCTGCCAGACGAAGTCAAGAAGTGGCCAGCAGAGCCGTGAGATGCATGAGGGAGGGGGGGACTTGGCAGTGTTGCTTGAGGTCCTGGATCCAGCTGACCTGAAGGTCCAAATGGGATATCTCAGTTACCGGGACAATAAATTCCCCTTTTGTTCAAACCCCTTTGAGTTGGGTTTTGTCACTATCAAAGGACTTCTAACCTGATCCTGATGAAAATGTCATGAAATGTCACAAAATGTGTGAGCAAATGCTGGACTTCAAACCACCCAACATCATGACCCTCACAGTGAACTCCAGGGTCACTGGTTCCCAACCTTGCTAAGGATGAGGACTGCTTTACAAGGTCCAAAAAAACCTCACAAAGCCTCGCAAAATAATATCTGCACATTTACTATCCCTGGTATGGTTGCAAAAACACACAAAGAAATAGGTAAACTCTCCAAATGAATGTGTGTTTTTTTCTATATCAAGTATCTGCATACATCAGAGAAAATCACACACACGCATGGCAGAATATTCATTATTATCAGTCCTGAGAGATGCTTGCTGGCATGTCGTGTGGACTTAGGCGGGAAGTCTCAGCGTCTCCTGGCCATCTCCCAACCAGCCAGAACCCGAGTCTCCCAAGTCCTCCAGGGAGAGGTTGCCCATCCCAGGCTCCAGGTCCCTGCACTGGGAAACCAGGGGATCACTCCTCTCTTAGCCTTCTTCCAAGAGGCCCAGGCTTCCCGCAGCCCCAGGTCTGAGTGGCCCAGCCACCAGCAGTGTCAGGACCCTTTTTCTCATGCTTGTTTAAGGCACTTCTTCAGGATTCCAGCCTTCAGTTGGTTTCTGCAGGAGTTTCATTCCCTCCTGATATGCTCTACACCAGTGCTTCTCAGTTGCAGCAACAGATCACCTGGGACATCACTGGAAGTCCCAGACCCGGATTCTGTAGGTCCAGCTGCAGCCCAAGAATTTTTATTTCTAACAAGCATCTGGCTGTGTCCTTGGCCACGTGATCTTGCAGTTCAGCCCCACAAACTTGAATGTTCCTAACATCCCACGTGCCGGCTTCATCTGTGCCCCTAGTGCCCCACCCACTGTGGTGATAAGAGGGACATACTTGGGCACTTGAGGTAGGGAAAATCACTTCCTTGTTGGAGTCCAAACAGGACATGGCACAGCAGCTACCTGGGACACTTCCTGTGTAACATCATGAACCTTCCCCTGGAAACAGCTTGACCATTTCCTATGCAATACTCTGAGCAAGGGCTGACAAGCTCTCCAGGTCTCCCCACCCGCCCCCAGACCTCATCTCTACTCCTCCACTCCTACCAACTTCTTTAGCCAGAACAAAACACTTTCAATTCCTCTGCAATGCCAGGCTACCAGCCTCTCTCTCTCTCTCTTTCTCCCTTCCCCTCTCTCTCTCCTTCACCCCCTTCTCTCTTCACTTTTACTGTCAGATTTCACCTCCTTGAGAAGCTTCTTGCTCCACACACCATCAGAGTTAACCATTCTGTCCCCCATGCTTCCTGGCCCTTGTGCTACGGAGAACTTGCACAGAAGGGTGAGGAGCTGGAAGGCAAGGATGGCTCTTATCCACCTCTACTGCCTAACGCACTGCCTGACCTGTGGTGGGGACCCAGTATCTGTTGATTTGGAGAGAACAGAGTGTCCTAGGTTGTAAGACAGGGAGTTTTAGCTTTTAGAGCAAGAAAAGAGCAAAATCTAACACCCTCATCATAGAGATGAGGCCACAGAAGCTCAGACAAGTGAGGGGACTTGTCTAACGACACCCAGCAAGAAAGTATCACAGCAGGGAATCAACCTCAGACCTGAGTCCAGAGAGCTCAGGCTTTTCTGGCTTTCCCAGGCTGTCCCTATGGAGTGGTATTTGCTGAAATGGCGTTTTAGTGTTGGGTCTCTGAGCAACTCTTCTTTCTTTTGATTTTAACTTGGAGGACACTGTAAACTAAGGATGGCTTGCTTGTTTTACCCTCCTGGCTTTAGCAGCTAGCAAGCTCAGAGCCAAATTTCTAACAACATAATGGATACAGGCTGGCATCTCACGGACTGGCATTTCTCTTTTTTCTTATCCTCCTGCCCTGGTTTCCTCCCTTACTAATTCTCTCCTCTTGTACTGTTTGTTGCACACCTCTAGGTACAAGATATAAATACTTGAATAGGGATGTAGCACACATGGCAAGACTGGAATCAGAGCCACCCCTCTGGACCCCCGCCCTGGCACTCCTCAGCATCTCTGAACATCCCTTGCCCTCAAGGAGCTCACAGTTGTGGAGATATTCTGACCAAACCCAGGAGAACTTTCAAAGATCTCACTATCCTCATTTTATTTATCCCAAACTTTGGAAATTTCTATGAAAACCCGATTAAACATTTTCGCAGCACACAGCACACAAAAATCAAAACCTCCCCAGCCATTCCTTTTGCCAGTTATTCTGGGAGAACAAGAAGAGTTCAAGGGAAAGAACAGAAGTGAATTTCATTACCATAAGAAGACACCAAGAACAGAATATGATTCACAGAGGTCACTGAGCTCTGACAGGCACATTTTGCTAAACAATTACCTGTTTTGTGCATTGTCATAAACTACGGCATCTTCCATAAAATGTCCAAATGGTACCGAGGGTGGAATTGGACCTCAGGGCCCTATTTCCCACCACATTACAAGTCAGTAATTAACTCAGCTCAGAGGTCCCGGTCCTCCGTCGGCACCTCCAGGTTCTGCCTTTCCTAGGGTCTTTCAAGACAGCTCAGTAGCTCACAGACTCAGAGCCTCAGGACCGTGTCTGTAAAATGCTCCCCATATTTCCAAACATCACACCACCAGGCAGCCTGATGCGGTTTAATTAACCCCCACCTGGGGTCACCCACACGGCAAAGAGGCTCTCGGGGGTGCCATCAAAGGAGCACACACTGAGATTCCCGAGGAAATCCTGTTCTCATGGTAATACAGGGACACCAGACCCTAGTTCCTTGTGCCTCCAAGAGCCTGTCAATGGCTCCCTAACCAGAGCTTGAACCCCGTCTCCCAGGAGAAGCACTCAGGGTCTTCCATGACCCGAGGGCTCCCTCATCAGCCACCTTGTTCCACATACACCTACACTCCAGCCCCACACAAGCACCGGGCCGTGCTCCAAAGGTACCGCGTCCTTGACGTCTCTGCGCCTTTATCCATGCTGCCCATCCCCCACCTTCTCTTGACAAACTCCCACTCATCCTGCCAGAATCATTAACTCCTCCAACAGCCTCACTCCAATCACCAATCATTAGCCAGGTCCTCCTCCTGCATCTATCAAGCTGAAAGCAAGAAAAGCCAATTCCAACCTCAAGCCTTAGAAGGAGGCCATGTGGCATGGTGTCCAGAGCCCTCTCATTCCCACTCACACCAGAGTTATGGCTGGTAAATACCTTATGGCTGGTAAATACCTTATGGCTGGTAAATACCAGACGTACAGTCATGTACAGCAAGCAACTACTACTAAGTCACACTTTTTATCTGTTTTAGCTGTTTGGGTTCCATATCCGATTTCTTTAAAAAAATAATAATAAACTTGTTTTGTGCTTTAAAAAGAATTGTGCTATGAATTTGACACTGGCTCCTGGGAACGGGTGGAGAATGGCTGTGAACCAAGCTGTCGGAGACTACAGAGCAGGACGGGACGGCGTTAAGTAGGGCTAGCCTGGGGGAAACCGGGAAGGGCATTTCGAGCAGGGGGTACAGTGTGTACAAAGGCCCTGACTTTGACACATTCATCTGCCAAAGGCCACAGCCTCTGTCTATCTGCCACTCTCTCCGGGTCCATGGCCCTTTGCCCTCTCAGGCCTGGCAGGGGCAGCTCACCACTGGTGCCAGGCCGGGAGGCACTCACCAGCCCTTGTTGGTTCCGTTTAGTTCTGCCCACAACTTTGTAAATGTCCTCTCAAACTCTCCAGTCACCCCTTCTGAGCATGTCAACTGCTCCCCACCCGGACCCAGACCTACATCGCCCACAGTCTCGATTCATCTACTCAACCATGGAGAAGAAAAGGATGCAAGTCTGGAATTTGTAGAGTGCCCACATCAGGCCAGGTACTTTGGCTGTGTCATCTCATTGGATCCTCATAAACAATTCTGTGATACAAGTGTCATCAGTCCCTTTTAGAGAGGAGGAGACAGAGGTGTACAAAGGTGAGGTGACTGGTCTAAAATAACAAGCATTTTTCTTTTAATCCTAGAAACATCTTTTCTAAACATCTCTCTCTCGCTGTGAAGTGACATGACTAAGGACCACTCTTGCTTCTCCCGGATTTATGTATACGGAGGATCTTGAATGATGGCCACTTAAGGTTAGTGATGCTTATTGGGGGGTGGGGCGAGTGACAAGGTTTGTGGTGTATGAGATTGTTTTCCTTTTACCTTTGTACTTTTATATATTGCTTAAATCTTCAAAATAATGAACATCCATCATTTTATTTAAAAAACAATGATAATTATTCTAAAAAATAGAAACTGGGGCATAGGAAATAGTCAGTGGTGGGGGACACTTTGTGCATTCCTCTGTCATGACTGGAGGGCCGGAAAGGAGGGTGTAATCCCAACATCACCCTGATATCAGACACTGGCTCAGCTCACTCAGGACACCCCTCACATTAAAATGGGGACCTGGGCTGAAAGTGTGTATTTTCATCCTACTCCAAAGTAATTTCACAAAAATATTTATGAATTAGTAATTTTGTGACATAGAAATTTGCTATATCACATGCCAGAGTCATATATCTTGTTAGTGAAAGTGTTTCTGGTTCACATTTCAGGAATTAGGAGAATCTGTAGTTCCTAGTGTATCCCAAAGAGCCCTGTGACATCCAGATGTGGGTGTTCCCTCCAGAATATATTTGTGACCTACTGGAGAAGGTGACGTCCAAGGTTCCATCTACCCCAAGTGTCAGGATTCTGTGTATTAGCTGATGTAGATGTCACCTAGAGATGATCCCATCTCCCAGGCTAAACCCAATAAAAAGTTGGTGAGTGCCAGGAGTAAACTGAGAAGGATTTGATGTTACAATTGGGTTCATGGGGAAAAGAGCAATCATAGATTAGTCAGGTCTGCATGGTCGTGAGAGGAGGTGTTGGAGCAATAAAATCTCTCACCTGATTCCAAGTCTTCAGATTCAATCAACTTGATCAAAACTTTTGTTATATTAACTCCTCAAGATATTTAAAATTGTCTGAAATATTGCGAGGTGGCATGCTGCTCACCAATTCTCTACATTTCCTGCTCTCCTGGGCACATCTGAAGTTCAGTTTAGGCATTATTTTTTTCTTTAAAATTAGCGTTAGTGAAGTATAATTTACATACAATAGAATTCACCAATCATAAGTGTACAATTTGGTAAGTTTCTGCAAATGTACACAGTCATGTAACCACCACTATATTCATGATATAGGACATTTCCATCACCCTGAAAGTTTCCTTGTGCCCTTTGGAAGTCAATCCCCTCCTCCCACCCAGTGGCCCCCTCCTACTCACTAGTCTGCTGTCTATCACTGAAGCTTTGCCTTTTCTAGAATTTTACATAAATGAAAAGCATTCATATAGAATCTTTGGCTTCTTTCATTTGGTTTCTCTCATTTAACATAATGCATTTGAGATTCATCCATGTTCTTGCACATATGAATAATTCAATACATTTTATTGCTGACTACCATTCCACTGTTTATCCATTCAAACACTGATGAACATCAAAGTTTACCCAGGGTTTCTGGCTATTATAAATAAAGTTAGGCAAAGCCTTCATGTGAACCCATGTTTTTATTTCCCTTAGGTAAATATCGAGAAATGCAATTGTGGGTCATACAGTAAGGGTGTACCTGACTTCTAAGAAACTGCCAAGCTCTTTTCCAAAGCTGTGTATTATTTCGCATGCCCATTAGCAGTATATGAGCGTTCCAGTTGCTCTTCATTCTTGTTGGCTTTTGTTAGTCTCTGTCTCTGTCTTTTTTCATTTTAGCCATTGACGGATGATGTTGTGCACGTTTTCATGTGCTTGTTTGACATTCATGTATCTTCTTTGGAACAGTGTCTGTTCAAATACTTTGCCTGTTGTTTTTATCTTATTGTCTTTTTATTATTGAATTATGAAAGTTCTTTTTATATTCTGGATACTAGTTCTTTATTAGATAGCTGTTTTGCAACTATTATTTCCCAATTTGTGTCTTGCCTTTTCATTTCCTTAATGGGGTCTTTTGAAGAGCAAATGTTTTAAATTTGAAATCCACTGATTTGTTTGTTTGTTTGTTTTTTAGTTCACCTGCTTTGTGTTTTATTTTTTAAATCTTTACCTAATTAATACAAGGTCATGGAGATTTTCTCTTGTTTCTTGTTGTTTTTTGAAGTACGCGGGCCTCTCACTGTTGTGGCCTCTCCCGTTGTGGAGCACAGGCTCTGGACGCGCAGGCTCAGCGGCCATGGCTCACGGGCCTAGCCGCTCCGCGGCATGTGGGATCTTCCCGGACCGGGGCATGAACCCATGTCCCCTGCATCAGCAGGTGGACTCAACCACTGCACCACCAGGGAAGCCCTCTTGTTTTTTGGTTTTTTTTTTTAAGTTTTATAATTTTAGCTCTTACATTTAAGCCTGTGATACATTTTATGTTAATTTTGAGGTGGGAAGTAAGGGTTGAGGTTCATTTTTTATTACCTTGGGACAATAGTCAAAAACCAATATGTATGTATGGTTCTATTTCTGGACTCTGTATTCTATCCCTTTGATCTATAAATCCACCTTTATGGTAATACCAACAGTCTTGATTATTATAACTTTACAGTAAGTTTTGAAATCAAGTGATGTGGGTGCTCCAATTTTCTAAATTATTTAGGCTATTCTGAATCCTTAATATTTATACATAAATTTTAGAATCAGTTTATCAATTTCTACTTTAGAAATCCTGATGGAATTTCAATTAGTATTGTTCTGAATACATAGATAAATATAGGGAGAATTAATATTGAGTCTTGCCATCTATGAACATAGTATATCTCTTCACTTCTTTAATTTCTCTAAGCTGGGTTTTGTAGTGTTCAGTGCACACACATGCATTTTTTGTTAAATTTATTCCTTGAAATATCTTTTTTTATATGATTGTAAATTGCACAGGAATACCTCAGAGATATTGCAGGTTTGGCCTCAGACTGCCACAATAAAGTAAACATTGCAATAAGGTGAGTCACGTGAATTTTTTGGTTTCCCAATGTATATAAAAGTTGTGTTTACACTATACTGTAGTAAGTGTGTAATAGCATTATCTCTAAAAAAAGTACATACTTTAAAAAATAGTTTATTGCTAAAAAAACTGCTAACCCTCATCTGAACCATCAATAAGTCTTAGTAGTAAGATTAAAGATCACTGATCACAAATTACCATAACAAATTTAATAATAATGAAAAAGTTTGAAATATTGTGAGAAGTACCAGAATGTGACACAGAGACTGGAAGTGAGCAAATGCCATTGGAAAAATGGTGTCTATTGACTTGCTCATTACAGGATTGCCACAAACTTTCAATTTGTGAAAAATGCAATATCTGTGAAGTGCAATAAAATGAAGCACAATAAAACAAGTTATGCTTGTATTGCTTTTTAAAATTTATATGACAATTATTCATTGGTATTTGTAGAAATACCATTGACTTTTGCATATTGACCTTGTATTCTGCAACCTTATCAAATTCACTTATCTGTTCTAGTAGCTTTTTTGTAGATTCTTTGGGATTTTCTATGTGGAAGATAATGTCATCTGGGAAGAAACAGCTTTACTCCTTCCTTTCTAGTTCATAAGGCTTTTATTTCTTTTTCTTACCTTATGGCATTGTCTAGAATCTCACATATAATGATGAACAGAAGTGGTAAATGCAGACATCATTGCCTTGTTCATGATCTTAGGGAAAAGCATTCAGTTTTTCACCATTAAATAGGATGTTAGCTATAAGCTAACTTAGAAAGTTTCTTTCTGTAACTACTTTGCTAAGAGTTTTTAATCATTACTAGGTACTGAATTTTGTCAAATACATTTTCTGCATACATTGAGATGATCATTATGATTTACTTTCTAGTCTGCTAACGTGGTGAATTACATTAATTGATATTTTAATTCCTGGCATAAAACCCACTTGGTCATGATGTATTGTCATTTTATATATTACTGGATTCAATTGGCTAAAATTTTAAATATTTATATCCAAGAAGGATATTAGTCTGTAGTCTTCTTTCTTGTAATATCTTTATATGGTTTGGGTATCAGGGTAATGCTAGCCTCATAAAATAAATTGCATTATCCCCTCTTCTTCTATTTACAGCAAGAATTGGTATGCAATTAACATTATTTCCTTCTTAAATGGTAGATAGAATTCACCAGTGAAGCCAGCTGAGCCTGGAGGGATTTTTGTTGGTTTATTTTCGTGGGAAAGATTTAAACTACAAATTCAATTTATTTGCTAGATATAGAGCTATTCAGGTTGTCTATTTATTCTTGACTGAGCTTTTGTAGCTAGTGTATTTTAGAGAACTTGTCCATTTCATATAAGTTGTGGAATATATTGGCATTAAGGTGTTCATAGTATTCTCTTATTATTATTTTAATATGTGTAGGACATGTAGTGATGCCTACTCTCTCGTTCTTGATATGGATAATTTGTGTTGTCTCTCTTTTTCCTGATCAGTCTAGCTAGAGACTTATCCATTTTATTGATCTCACAAAGAACTAGATTTTGTTTTTATTGATTTTCTCTATTGTTTTTATTTTTTCTATTTCAGTGCTTTCTGCTCTTATCTTTATTCCTTTTTTCTGATTATTTAAGGGTCAGTTTGCTCTATCTTTTCTAGTTTCTTAAAGTGGAAGATTGTCACTGATTTGATAACTTATTTTCTTATATAAATATTTAGCGCTGTAAATTTCTCTTTAAGCACTACTTTAGCTGTGTCTCACAAATTTTAATGTTTTGTTTACATTTTTATTCAGTTCAAAATATTTTTTAAATTTTCTTGTGATTTCTTCTTTGATGCATGAATCATTAAGCGTGATATTTACTTTCCAAATATTTTGGGAATTTTCCAGACCTCTTTTTGTTATTGACTTCCAGTTTAATCCTACTGTGATCAGAGAACATTAGTATGATTTCTTACCACTAAAATTTATTAAGACTTGTTTTTATAGCCCAGGATATTATCTGTCTTAGTGAACGTTCCTTACGTTCTTTAAAAAAATGTGTACTTTGCTTTTGTTGTCGAAGTGTTCTATAAATGTCAATTAGGTTGAGGTGATAGTGTTGGTTGGTAGTAATGTCTTCTACATCCTTTTTCATTTTCTATCTATTTGTTCTATCAAGTATCAAGAAAGGAGTATGAAATCTCCCATTGTAATTGTAGATTTGTCTATTTCTCTATTTAATTTTTTCAGGTTTTCTGAACATAAAATTCTATTATTATATACATATGCATTTAGGATTATTATACCCTCTTGAGGGTTATCATGGTCCCTTTTATAAGTGATGCTCAACTTTTTTTTCTGAGGCCCACTTAGTTGGAGCAAATGATCCTGAAGTTCATTACCCTGCCCATTCCCATTTTCCAAAGTAATTACCAAGAAAAAAAAAGATTAACAAAATGAAAACCTAGAAGCTATTCCACCAGTATATTTACCAATGTGAGACTAGAAACCATTGAAAACCACTTGAATTCAAGACCACACTGATAATTCACTAATAACAAAATGTCCCTACCCAAAACTAGGGAAATTTCAACTCTTTACCTATGTATTTGATCTACTGTAATTTTGCATCAATGTCAGGAAGTCAGGTTCCTTGATGGAATGCTAAAATAAAGTTCTTAGTAAATTCCGGTAATGCATTAAATTTAATTTATGAGAACTATATTTGTTAACTTTGAATAACTCAATGAGTTATTGCTAAGTAAACATCAGCCATGCATAACAACAAAGATAAATGGGCTTGTGCATCATTCACAACTATGAACTGGACTCAGAATGTACATTTCTAATTAGTTTGTGACTTTCCAGGAGTCCCTTCTTCCCACCAGTGTGCGGTGGACCACACACTGAGAACCACAACTCCATGCAAGGATTCATTAGAGAAACTGCTTTCAGATTAAAGTACCAGGAAACACTCTGCTTCCCCTGAAGCAGTGCAATGGGTTCACACCGATAACTATACTCATTGTATCCCTTTTCTCTTTGACAGCCAGGAAGCTCGGAGCCAAACTTTCAAATTGTCTTGCGTGTTTTCATTCTCACTTCCTTTATTTAAAGCAGACTTTGCCCTAATCGTATTATTCATACTGTTCTGATTATTAAACATTGCTCTTATCAGCCATCTCTTTATCTTTTTTCTTATTTGTGTGTGTGTTGATCAAAGCACTGACATGAATAAACAAATGCATGACTCTCTGTGGGTCGCTTCAGATATTCCCACCATCCTTGAATGCAAAATTCCGACCCCAGCTTTGCATTCTGCTAGTCCCCTCCGGCCCCTTCCAAGCTGCTAAAAATACCCTTGCGTACTTAACTCTTTTAAGATACAGGAGAAACAAAGTCAGCTCCCTGCCAGCCATCCCAGCATAAGAACATCCCAGAATTGCAGACATGGCCAGGGCCTGGTGGGCATGAGATGACTGAGAAATGAAAAGCAATCCTGGTCACATGGCATCGCACTGGAAGCCGGGGGATGCCTTGTGCATTCTGCTAGAGCAGTTACCGGGGTCTGGAGTCCCGGCGAACATGACATTGTAATCTCAGTTATGTTTTATTTATGGGGAGTGGTGGCACATCGAGGGTGTGTTAACAAACAAAGATGATTGCTTCTGAGCCACTCTCGTCCTGAGGTAATTAACACAAAGTAATGCACCAGTTGGGGAATTCAAAGAGCCAACAACATTTTCCATAGGAAAATGATCGGCAACACCCAGGCCAAAAGGGTGGACTCTGGAGAAGTGAGGAAGTGTTTTATCTCTGCTTAAAGGTGCCTCATTAAAAGGCACTGGCATAAATTATCCTTCCTTTTTTAAAAAACTCCATATAACGTTAAGAAAACTACAGAGTATAAAATGTCAGGGACAGAGATGTGTGGATTTGCAGCTGTTGGTGAAGTGGGCCAGGGGCTCCTGGTGTATCTTGCATGGCATAAATTAAAAATATTGACTGCAACCCAAATAGCATTTGCAATCAGCGCAATGTGGCAATGTGTTATGCAGACCATTTGCTTTTAAAAAAATTAAAATATGAATCACACTTGGATGACAAAGAAGTTCAACTCGGGAAAGATCAAATACATCATCAAAAGGTCACAATTCGTAGACAAATTGCTGTTAAAATTTATGACTTGTTTGCAAAATGTACTGTTGATCATTGGTAACTGCTAAATGCTTGGGCGCCTTCTGACAAAATAAATAAATAAATAAAGCACTCTGCATTCATTAGGGGGAAGAAATATGAAAAACTACCTGGGATGCTAATACCTATAGCTGAGGGAGGGTAGAGGATGAGGCTGCTGGTCTGGGCGAAGCAGAGGAGGAAGGACTCGGGGAGCTCAGAACCCAAAAGCAAAGAGGAATGAGCGTCAGCCAGGCTGACTCACGATCACTCCTTGGGGGGATCTGAGATGGCCAATTGTCTAAAAATCACAAAAATCAGAGCATCTAAACATTAACCAGCAAGGTTCCTGAGGCCCCAGAAGATGTGCTTAGAGATTCTGTGCAATTCTAAGCTTCCCGAGGGCCCCAGCTCTGACCCTCACCTGTGCCGGGTTCTCCAACACATCTCTGAACTCCCTGGCGGCAGAGACCATGCCCAAGTCACATGGGCCCCTCCAGTGCCCAGCAGAGCACCCAGCACTGAGCAGGGCAAACTGGAGGGCTTTATGGTCTCTCCCCAGCATCCCTTCCACCCTTCTTGCACTGGGCAGCAGCTACAGATCTAGGGTAGGGTAGAAATGCACCCCCAGCATCCCAATTCTAGGCCCCTGGCCACCCTGATTGGTTTAGAAACCAGGATTAAGCCAGTTGGCACATGGCTTTCTTCTGGCCAAGGAATTGGTTCAGAAATAGCCGTGCGGTCCATTTCAGGCCAGTGAGAAGTGAGGGAGAGTTGGCTGGGGAATTCTAGGAAAGGGGGTTCCTCCCTCTTCTGAGAGAGCCCCTAGAAACCTGTACCCTCACTCCTCGGGACCACGTGAGGTGGCGATAGGAAATGGAATAGAAGGAGATGAAACGGGGAAGGTACACTGAACCCAGCTGTGAAGGATTATAACGCCATGCTGAAGCCTCCGCAGCCCCCCCTAAAGTTAGGTTGGGGCCATGTCATTGCTTTCTGGCCAAGGGGATGGGGACAGAAGTGATACTCACCGCTCCCTGTCCTGACCCAGTAGGACACCTGCGTGTGACTCTCCATATTTCCCAGTACTGATGGCTCAGCACAGAGGATTCAGCAGAGACCCCCGAGGAGACCCTGATCAGCCCCATCCAACAGAACTTTCTGTGACGGTGGAAATGTCCTATGTCTGTACTGCCCAATATGATGACCACTAACCACATGTGGCTACTGAGCCCTTGAAAGGTAGCCGGTGCAACTGAGGACCTGAATTTTTAATTTTATTGATTGTTAAAATTCACTTGAATTTAAATAGTTTCTGGTAGCTACCATATTGGACAGCACAGTTCTAGAAGATGGCAGCAAAACAAGACAGAAGGGGCTGGAATCCCTGAATCTCTCCATAGGAAGCTGCCCATCATTCACTTTATGGGACTGTGACATTAACAAGAAATCAACCTTCATTACATTGCGTCATTGGGATTTTGAGGCTGTGCCAGCAGAAGTGTGAATGATCCTGGCTGACTCACTGGTGCCTATTGGGTGTTGACTCGGCGCACCGTGCTGAGCACTTTGCATGCCGTATCGCATTCAATCATCCCAACAGCTGAAGGAGGTGTGTAGCATTATTACCCACATGTTACAGGTGAGGAAACTGAGGTGTCAGGTGGTCATACATATGCAAAGAGGCTGAATGGGATTACAACCCAAGACATCCGGCTTCAGAGCCCCTCCAAGGTTAAAACCAAGGGATCCATGAGGGATGTTCTTGTCGGGACCCAGATGGAAGGCAGTGGCTACACTGGAGATGAACCCCAAAGAGTTCTATAATCTAAGGGAGCTCAGACAAGAAGTCCCCTTGGCAAAAGAGGCACCAGGTACCTGGTGGTCCTGTTCCTGGCTCTGAAATCCTCCTTGCCATGCTGCTTTGACAGTGCCTCTGAGAGGAGGGTAGCTGATTCCCCAGGGTTCTGTACCCCCCCACACACAGGTAGGTGTTCCCCCCACTAAGCACAACGGGACACTTCCTCCTTCCTCAACTCATAGCCCTCCAGGACCCGGGATGCTAAAAGCTACAGGGGACCGTGCCAGGGCCTATGTGCCCATAGGTGAGAAAACAGCACATGGTCTGGAGTGCAGGAGGTCCAGGAGATGGGGCAGGAGAGGATCTCGAATCATACATCCCATAGGACATGGATGGGAGGGGACACGTGTTCCTGAAGGCGGGGACAGCGTGGAGAAAGGCCAGATGTCTGGGAAGAGCTTGCAGTGTTCACAGGGGCAGGAGGCTTCCTCTGAGGGATGTGCTGTGGCAGGTGAGGTGGACTTGGGGTTGCCATCGTTCATTTGGTTGTTTATTTAATACATCCATCATTTTCTGATATATGTCTAGGAGCATAAGTCCTTCAGAGCCTTCCTCATGCATCACCTCATCAGTCTTCCAACCGTGCTGTGAGGATCGTACATCCACCCCTGTTTGCACAGAAGGAAGCAGGCTGAGAAGTGACGGGACCCATCCAGGGTGAGGGCTCAGAGAAAAACGTGGAACCAGGAGGCGCCAGCTGACGGGGGCAAGGCCAGCTCTGCCTCGCTTCTCATCGGCCTGAAATGGACCGCACCAGCTCTGGAGACTAGCACTCATTTAACCCACACGGGGCTTCTCGCATGTGAACCTCCCCAAAAACCCAGCATCAGAATCTCTCAGGATTTATGTTTAAAATGCATACTCCATATTACTCAGCCACAAAAAAAGAATGAAATAACGCCATTTGCAGCAACATGGATGGACCTAGAGATTATCATACTAAGTGAAGGAAGTCAGACAGAGAAAGACAAATACCATATGATATCACTTATATGTGGAATCTAATTTTTAAAATATGATACAAATGAACTTATTTACAAAACAGAAACAGACTTACAGACTTAGAAAAGAAACTTATGGTTACCAAAGGGGAAACGTGGTGGGAAGAGATAAAACACGAGCTTGGAATTAACATACACGCACTACTATATAAGATAGATAACCAAAAAGGACCTACTGCATACAGGGAACGCTACTCAGTACTCTATAATAACCTATATGGGAAAAGAATCTGAGAAAGAATGAATATATGTGTATGTATAACTGAATCACTTTGCTGTACACCTGAAACCAACACAACATTGTAAATCAACTCTACTCCAATTAAAAAATGCATATTCCAGGACCCAGACCTGCAGACTCAGAGTCTCCAAGCAGCATGAGCTGGAAATCTGTATTTTAAATACAACCTCCATGGATGATGCTTCTACTAGTTAAAGTGTGAGAACCAGCAGACTAATCAGGTTTTGGGGGCTCCACATCTTCAGGGAGCCTGTGGGACTTTCCCCAAGAGGCAGCAGCCTCTGGACAGGGTCACTGGTCCCTAGAGCTCTCAGGATGACCTGGGTAGGTGCCACACAGCATCTTTGCCCAGAAGATGCTCGCCAGGGTGGGTGCACTGGGTGTGCAGCGCAGGGGAGGGAGGAAAGGATCGGAGATGAAAGAACAGAAGGAGAGACGGAGGCGAGTGAGACTCAGTGATGACAGACAGACAGACAGAACGAGAAAGTGGAGGGAGAGGGAGGGGTGGGAGCATAAGACAGACTAGAAGACAGAGGAGATGGTGCAACGTGATGGCTCCCATCTGCCAGGTCTCTGGCCCCTCCTGCGAGCAGGGGCTGGCCAGGCCGGATCAGCGCCCCACCTCCGGAGCAGAGCCCACCCCACATGCCAGCCACCCCCTGCCCAGCTGCCTGGCACTCAGGGCTGGGGCAAGTGGGTGTTTCCATGACAGTGCCCGGCAAGGCTCCCCCAGACACACACATGGTGGGGGGTGCGTGATGGAGCCAGCCTTCCTGAGTCCAATCCCAATGGCGATCAGGAGGCTGCAGGTCATCTGCAGACTGCAGGGGGTCACGGGTGGGAGGCAGGGGGCAAAGAGGCTGGAGTGGTGAGGGGTGAGGTCCAGGGCTTGCTGGGAACATGGGACCACAACCAGAAAAGGTAAGGGAAAGCAATGGAATTTTGTTGGGCACCTTGCTTGTACCAGGGGCCTTGGCTACCTTTTGCTATTTGAGCCTCACAACTCTGCAGTGAAGAGATCTTGTCCCCATATTACAGATAAGGAAACTGAGGCTAAGAGACTACAGACCCCAGGTATTTAGCTGGTAAGAAGCAGAGCCGAGATTCCTGATCAGTCTCAAGTGCATCCAATTCTAAATTCCATATTCTTTCCACTGCACAAAAGTTTCTAAGTTCATAAGAAGACAAAGAACAGTACAGGAGATTTTGAAAACAGTGCAAGTTGGCAATACCAGAGCCATCACAAGGCAATCATGACCAATCATAGACAGGCATGTTTGGGAGTCTGGGGGAAAGAAGAGTAGCTTCAGCATAATGTCTTGGGAAGGCTCCATGGGGTGAAGGGAGTTATCTACTTATTTATAATTCTCTATCTCACCATCTTCTAAAAAGTATTGAGGAGGTTACAATAAGATCACATATACAATAAAGCTGTCAAAATAGAAACTCAAAAATAACATAGAAGAAGGAATATTTTTATCGACATCACTACAGCAATCGAAGGAGGAATATTTTTTTAAAATCTCGAACTATGTGGATGCTGTGGTTGAACACTAAATTTACACGGAGCTTCCTGGCAGTTGTGGCCAAAAGGGAAATGCAACAAGTTACATGATTCAAATACAAGATGAGCTATATGGACTTATCAAAAGAGATGTTTATTTCTCAATGCTAAGTCCTAGAAATCAGGGATAAGAGTTCCAGGTGGATAAAATATCACAAATACTTCTTATACACTCAGACACACACACACACATATAACTACATATATAAAAACATGTGTGTATATAACAATATAGTTGTGTAATTACACAGTTATACAACTATATAACTATACAAGTATAGTTGTATATAAAACTTGTATATGTAACTCTGTATACTCTTATAGTTATATATATATATGATTGTAAATACAGTATATAACTATATAGTTATATATACAACTGTAGCAATAGAGCTAAATAGTATATAGTTATATGGTACATAGTTATATATAGCATGTGCCTGTGTGTGTGTGTGTGTGTGTGTGTGTGTGTCTAAACCCAAAAGAAAGGGAATCCTTCCTGTAATAAACCATAATGGAAAAGAATATGAAAAAGAATATATATATATGTATAACTGAATCACTATGCTGTACACCAGAAACTAGCACAACATTGGAAGTCAACTATAAGTTTAAAAAAAAATTAAGTTGCATGTACCTAATAAAAAAAAAAAAAAAAAAAGGGAATCCTGGAAAGAAAAAGGAATCAAAGCCAGAGTGGTGAGAACTGACTCCACAGCTCATGGGTTGCAGACCCACAAACAGAACCTGGAACTAGGGACTGGAGTTCTGGCATCAGTCCCTATGATGCTGGGCACGTAGACTGGATCCTTCTATATAAAGCCTGGATTCTGAAGAGCTGCTCTGTTGGCAAAAACAGGACAAGAAACACTATACCCACTGGAATGTAGTCAAGAAGTGTGTGGCCTCTCTGGGCCTTAGGTGGAAAGAAGTGCTGGGGCCAAGCATGTGTGGGATCCAGGTTTACACTCCCTTTCTAGACCAGCTGAAGTTGCTGGGGTCCCACAGAAGCAGCCAGTAATGTGTTCTGAAGGATGTTTTTATAGCAGAAGTCATCAGACTCACCCAGAGGGGGAACCCACAAAGATGAATTCACAATCCGAAATCACAAACCACCATGGAATCCAGATCCATGAGAGTCCTTGGAGGAAACAAACCAGAGAGAACTCAGAATGATGCAAAGAGCTGAGCAAGAGATCAAACTACTGTGTTCGAAGGATGTCAAACAACATAACAGAATGTGTCTTTAACAAACTTTTTGTTTGTTTTCATTGGCCATGGTTGAGAGAATTGTTAAGTGACAATAATTGTCTTTGTAGCCAGCCCTAGAAATGACCATCCATGGCAGATGAAAGTATCACATTATAATGAACCCCATTTTAGGTGTAGCCATAGAGAAAAGTCAATTGCTAGTGCAGTTTTGTGATGTTGTACCTGGAAACGAGGTAGATCGTGAAATTCAGAGAGAACTGGACATCCTGAAGGATACAAGTGGTCAGACTCTGGTGAGAGTCTAAGCTCTGGTTCTCTTTAAGAAAGGGGACAGTCATAAGCCCAGTTACAGGTGCTCAGAGGTTTCCAAGTGGTTGGCTCACTGGATATGGAGGCACGTTTACAAAGAGTTATTAATGGAATCCTCATCATAGCTCTGTGACTGGATCAGCTCTCGCTGCCACAACAAAATACTACTACCTTCTGTCCTCCATCACCTGCTTTACCTCCGTCCATGACAGTCCGCCCTCCACATGCAGCCGGAAGAGTCCCACTAACACGTAATCCAGAATCAGCCACCAGTATCCTTCCCACGCATTTCCTCCTGGCACTTGTTTTGACTCATATGTGTCTTCATAAAATCACAGGTATATAACAGATCCTGTAATGTGTTTATTTTAAAACCTAACATTCCATCACGAACACCTTTGCAGTGCCATTTAAGTCGATCCAATAGCATTATTTTTGACACCTGAAAAATATTCCATTGCATGGATGTTCTATCACTTACTTATCTCATCCCGTGTTTGGGGGCGTTTTCTAGATTTCCAGCACAGTGAACATCTTTTTAGTTAAATCTGTGACAGAATTATAGTTTCTTGAGGATGATTTTCTAGAAGAGACATTATGTCAGAGATTAATAAAAAAAAAAAAAAGGCAAGTTTGCTTGTGTTGTGATCCATGCTAGGTTTAGGGATGTGTAGGCATTTCCAAATTGCCCAATGGTAATTCTGTATGGAGCCTTTACATGTCTTAGAAAATCAACTGCTAGAGCAAATGGCTCCAAGAGAGCAAATACTGGAGAGACATTTATTAGAGCCTCTCTGACACACGTTATTCACTTGAATATTTTCAGTTGCAAAGGCAATAGCACTAACCTCCTGAAACTCTGGAAAAGGTAGGAGAAATGAGGCTCTCCCTGAAGCATCCACATCTGATATACTTCCATAGCCACACACACGTTTAGCTAGATAATTTGGAATCATAGCATATGAATATTTTCTATTCTTGTAAGAGTTAACATTAGGTAGGGCAGAAGATCTGAACAGACATTTCTCCAAAGAAGACGTACAGATGGCCAAAAACACATGAAAAGGTGCTCATCATCACTAATTATTAGAGAAATGCAACTCAAAACTACAGTGAGATACCACCTCACACTGGTCAGAATGGCCATTATCAAAAAAATCTATGAACAATAAATGCTGGAGAGAGTGTGGAGAAAAGGGAACCCTCCTACACTGTTGGTGGGAACGTAAATTGGTACAGCCACTATGGAAAACAGTATGGACGCTCGTTAAAAAACTAAACATAGAACTACCATATGATCCAGCAATCCCACTCCTGGGCATATATCCAGAGAAAACCATAATTCGAAAAGATACATGCACCCCAATGTTCATTGCAGCACTATTTACAATAGCCAGGACATGAAAGCAACCTAAGTGTCCATCGACAGAGGAATGGATAAAGAAGATGTGGTACATAAATACAATGGAATATTACTCAGCCATAAAAAAGAATGAAATAATGTCATTTGCAGCAACATGGATGGACCTAGAGATTGTCATACTGAGTGAAGTAAGTCAGACAGAGAAAGACAAATATCTTATGATATTGCTTATATGTGGAATCTAAAAAAAAGCGTACAAATGAATTTATACAAAACAGAAATAGAGTTACAGATGTAGAAAAGAAACTTATGGTTACTGGGGGGAAGGGAAGGGATAAATTGGGAGATTGGGATTGACATACGCAAACTACTATATATAAAATAGATAACTAATAAGAACCTACCGTATAGCGCAGGGAACTCTACTCAGTACTCTGTAATGGCCTATATGGGAAAAGAATCTTAATAAAGGGTAGATATATGTATATGTATAACTGATTCAGTTTGCTGTACGCCTGACACTAACACAACATTGTAAATCAACTATACTCCAATCGAAATTTTTTTAAAGTTAGCATTATCTCACATACAGTTTTTCTACTATTACCAAAGTCAACCCCCTCATTTTAAATGGATATAAATATTCCATTTGAACAAAGTCTTTTTCAATCATTCACTTCTTTTTTATTGAACACAGAGGCTGCTTCCAACGTTTGGCTGTCATGCATGTCATTGGCTGGAAGTTCTCTTCATGGATAATAAGCAGTGTGTCTATGTTTCTTCTTTCCCTTTGGCTAGTGAGGAGCTTAGACTCAGATTTATGGTTTCAGTGCAGCACCGTATAGCCTACTTCTCTATGGTATACTTGTACACAGGTGCAGACGCCTTGCTCTATCTTTTCTTCTCTCTGGTCTTGATGTTTTGCTGCTTACTTACATTTTACTATGCTTCCTATTGGCCTCCTCAGAGCTTTGTGGAATCGTTGAAAAAAAATTTAATGAAATGTCAGAGCGACCATCTGTAAGCATACAACTCTTCCTCTCTCTAGGAATCGCGGACGAGTGTACTTAGCACAGTTGCGGAGAATAACATGACCAAATCAAATAATCACAGCACCACTCAACCCTTGATATGTACACCCAGAGCTTTCAGGAGGAGAAAGGGGAACGTGGCTGAAACACGACAGAGGTAACAGAACTGAATCCTCAGTTACACCACCAAACACAGGCCAAAGGGCTGAGTGCCAAAAGTGGTTGAACGGCTGGGAGTGTCACCTGCAGTCTACCTCTTAATTTCTTCCTTTCACTTACCAATTCCTTGGATCTGTTTCCACACTGTACCGTGGGCCATGGAGTAGATGCTTTGTACAATCTTGTCAATGGAAGGAGGAAGAAGGGCTATGAAGAAAGAAGGAGGAAGGAGACACCATCCCTGATCCTCAGTAGTTCCTGGCTTTGCTGGAAGACCTGCCTACCCTTTGGAAACTTCAGCCTGCAATGCATTTTGTGCCAAAAAAAGTTTCATATGGCCTGTCCCGTGAGCGACATGCCAGCATTGTTATCACATCATGGGATTTAGACTGGAAGGGAGACCACCCACTTCCTCTAGACAGGACCCCTGCGTTCTCATCCTGGATGTGTCCCAAACTAGACATTTCTTATTTTTTACATCTTTGATTATAAAATGTCACAGAAACACAAGTATATTTTCATCGTGGCCTGTAAGAGATCACAGTAAAGGGAGACAGTTTGGACTGCAGCAGGACACAATGGGGCAAGGACTGTGTTTCTAATCTGTAATGAAGACATGAATGTCTCCCCCAGCCTCATGTTGGACCCTGAGCTCCCATCCAAAAGACAGAACCCTTCTTGTCTGTTCACTCACGGCCTCCCCAGCTAACTGGGACTCATCCATGCTGTGGACTACATCTCCAGGGTCTAGGAGCATGGGGCACTCAGTAGGAACTACAGGGTCATTAAGGAAATAAATAACTGAATAGATGGATGGATGTCCCATCCTGCCAACTGAAAGGTAAACCCCTGGAAGGCAGGGGTGAGTCTTATTGATCTGTAACTCCCCAGCAGAGTATATGACACAGCATATGTCTTTGATAAATGTTTATTAAGTGAATAACTTGTGGGTGGTTGGCTGGATGGATAAATGGAAGGATGGATGGATGGATGGATGGAATGGAATGGAAGGATGAATGGATAAATGGGTAGGTGGATGGATGAATGGTTGATGGGTGGAATGGATGAATGGATGGATAAATAAATGGATATATAGATAGAAGGATGGAAGTGTGGATGGATGGATGGATGGATGGACAGATGGGTGGATGGATGGACGGATGGATGGATGTGCTATACTTTAGGGTTTGGGAGAGGATTCCTATATTAGACGGGCTTGTAATAGATGACTTCTAAGGGTCCCAGCCAACGATTAGATTTTGCTTCTCCATGGGCTTCACTGTGCTTTCCCAACATCCATGCATTTTCCTGTGCCATACCCTCTGCAAGACATGCCATTTCTCCCTCACCTGTCCTCAACTTCCCAGTGAATCCTTACTCATCCTTCAAGGAGCAGCACGATTTCCCTAGTCTGCCCTCCCCCCAGCGGATTAGTTGCTCCCTCTTCTGGGCTGCTCTCACTGCCCACATTGCCCCATCCTGCAGCCTTGTTTCATAATGCATTTCTTTCATTAAACAAGGAGTCCCTCGAGAGCAAAGACCAGGCCCTAGACCTCCCTGTGTGCTCAGGTCTGACCTCCAGCTCCGTCTTTGCTTTGGGAATTAAGTAGACTTTTGAGCTCAACCTGCTTTGACTTCTTCAGCGCATCCTAGATGATCTTTAACCAGAATGCTATAAAATTGTTTGGAAGGCTAGACAGAGCAGACAATTAGTGACTAAGATTTCACCTGCACACAAGAAAGTCAGAATTTCATCCTCCCTGGCTTGAAAGTTACATGCATTTCATTATATATTTCATCACATTAACATTTTTTTAAAGGTTCTATTCATCTAGTTTTAACTCCAAAGCAGAAGAAGATGTTTTCTAGCTTTAATTGCTGAACTTACAGTTGAAGAGTGAGCTGTTTAGCAGCCTACTCTGAGGTCCCCAACATGCTCGGGACTGCTTAGAAAATGGGGAGACCCTGTGACTTGCAAGGTGGCGGAAGACCCCGAGGTAAAACCAGCAAAAACATGGGATTTTCTGTTCTTGAGAACCCATTCTCACCCTGTGTTTTGTCATCTGAATAGGGCACATTTCTGACCTTAACTTTCCCATCAAATTTTGTTACTCTGTGCACACACGGCAACTGAAGGCAGAATGGTTCCTTCCAGATCACCTTAACTCTCCATTTTACAGGTGGGAAAACTGAGGCCCAGAAAAGGGAAAGGACTGGTCTGAGGTCACAGAGCTACGGATGGGACAATGAGAATTGAATGGAGCTTTTCCTTTGCCCTGCTGGTGATCTCCAAATTGGGCTGAGGGAAGGAACAGGCCATGAGTGTGAATGTCAGGCATTCACACATCATCCCAAGCATATTTTTTTTTTACTCAGTTTAGATGTCTGTTCCTCAACCCTAAGATGGAGGTTCTTCCCCAAATGACCACATCTCCGTGTATCCCTATCAGAAAGCAACTGACCATTTCAGTTCTGCTATTTGCACCGTTTTCTGGGCGGGAAAAATCACAAGTCAGTGGGGGATAGGCAGGACCTACAGAAAAGAAGAGAATTCTTATCGGGGAATTCTTATTCTCTACACCCCTAGAAAGCAGGGCAGGCCACCTGCCCTGAATGGCTACCCACTCCGTTTTTAGTGCTGGACTTTAAATCCTACCTCTATTCATCCGGTGGTTAGATATGGCCTTGGGAGCATGGTGACTTTTTGAAGACAGCACACAGAGGAACACATCTCCCTCATTCTTCCTATCATCTGGCCAGAACCCACACAGCATCTTTGCAAGCATGGCACAGTGTTTTCATTTTTTGCAAAGTCTCCTTGTGAAGATTCCCAGGTTGCCTACCTTGGTACCCGGTTTGTGGATGGTGCCCAGTGAGTTTGCAGAAAAGTGACTTGACTGGAATGTTCTTTGTGTCTTGAAGAACAGGAAACATAAGAAGAGTGGTCGAGGGGGGACGTCCCTGGTAGGTGGTTAAGACTCTGCATTTCGGCTGCAGGGGGCGTGGGTTCGAGCCCTCGTTGCGGAACTAGGATCCCACATGCCGCAGAGTGCGGCAGAAAAAAGGAAAAGTGGTCGAGAACCCAGTGGGTCTTTGATCCCTTTTCACACAGGGGTGGGCTCTGACCCTCACTCATTGGAGGAAAGCAACAGTTTCCTAAGTGGGTGAAACCCAAAGGAAAGCTGCCGTCTTCCTCTTCCATCTTGTCAGTTGCTCTGGGCCCAGCAGGGGGAAAAGCCAAGCTAAAGGCTACTTCCTTCTGAAAGACATTGCCTCCTCCTCCAGATCTGAGATTATCCCTAAAGAAGGCATCCTCAAATCTATCAACCTCTCGCACAGGGGGAGGGAAGGTGGTCCTCCTGTGTGATTCTATTAAAACTCATGGATGGGTGGAGATGCTCTCTAGTCCAACAGCCTCCCTTCATGATGGGAACCCCAGGGGAGCAGACCAGACCAAGGACCCAGAGCAGCAGGGTCTCTGTCCCACTCATTTCTGACCCCTCGGTGCCTCACCCAGTGGCTCTCCCTGGGAATTCAGGAAATGTTAGCTGAATTATACTAGACCTGAGCCTTGTCATTCCCAGACAAGGGCTTTTAGTTCTAAACGACTTGTTCTCAAACTTGGCTGTATAAGAGTCACCTGGATCATTTTCAAAAATACTGATGCCTGGATCTCACCTCCAGATTCTGATAGAAATTGGTCTGGGGTGAGGCCTTGGCAGTGGGATTTTGAAAAATTCCCATGTGATTCCAACGTGCAGGCAGGATGGAGAACCACTATTCCACATCACAGTGCTCCACAGGGGTAAACAAGGAGCACCGTTGGTCTCTCATGGCATTATTTCCTGTCCGCCCAAATACAGCAGTGAGGGGCTGAGTCAGGAGAAAAATGGAGAAAGACCTTTAAGTCACTCTTGGAAATAAGCTGTCCATCCCCTACCCTTGAAAGACACAGAAAAGGACAAGGTTTGGAGATCAAGTTAAATGTCCAATTTATTTTTATAACTTGAAACCAGAACAAACTTGGTTTTGAACAAGCGTACAAATGAAATGGCAGACACATGCTGAACTGAACATTGTGACATTAAGGGAAAAAAGAGGCCCAAAATCTTGTACGGAGAATAAAAGGAACAATAAATATTTTACTAAGCCATATTGAAATGACCTCCTGTCATCTCAACATTTTATCCATAATAAAAAAAAAAAGTGCCTGTTTCTTAAACAGAGCACAAATACCAAGCAATAATAAATAGTTCCAAACTTGTAGTAAAAGACAGAACCTCCAAGTAAACAACAAAATCTCATACAATAAGTAATAGAAAAGGTAATAAAAATATTTCGCCTTGCCAGTACAAATGCAAACAACTTAACTCAATGTAACTTTGCTTCACAGAGCTGATACAAAGAGCACCAAAATCATGGGTTTGCCTGTGTTCCACAAAATCTTTGACTGTCACTTAGGACAGGGACGAAAGGCTGATTTCCCTACTCTTCTTCACATTTTTGCTTAGAGGAATTCAGCTTCCTCCTCCCCCCGTGAAAGACCCTCAAATGGCAAGTGGCAGGTTCCAATTTGGGGCAACTTTGAACCAAGTTGTGGCAACTTTGAACCAAGTTGTGGCAGTGTGGAAACCGGCAGGGTCAGCTGGGTCCCCCAGGCTCGGGGCCTCTCTCACTGGGTCATCTGCTTCAGTGTTGGCTTTTTAAACATGAAAGAGAAGCAAAATGCTCATTTCTCTGCAGTCGACAGAGACAAAATCTTTGTGCTTTAGGATGGCTTAGTCCTGGAATCGTGGTGACATTGCGGAAGCTGGTGAGAGCTGGCTAGCTTTTGTTAACTATAAGAGGATCGCCTTGGAGGCTCTAAAGGACCTTCCCAGGGCATCCGGAGGAAAGGACGGGCCCCTGGGTCTTCGGATCAAGCAGGTAGGAAACGGACATCTCAGCTTTATCTTCCACTTCCTCTCCCTTTCTTTCTACTTTGCAAAGGTAAATGGCAAGGAGCAAAGAGCATACTAAACAGAAAAGCGCCCAGAAGAAAGATTTCTGCATTTGGTAAAGAATTGCCCGACAGGATGCTTGGTTATACTTTCGTAACCTGAAATGGTTTCTTAGAGTTCCTGAAATAAAAAATGGCTTCCTGATATAGGTATTTTTTAAAAAACATATTATTCCCTCATCCAAAAAAACACCATTTTATTATCTTAAAGCTACTTGGCTTTACAAAAAAAAAAAAAAAAAAGGAGTGGGTGGACAGAGAGGGAGAAATAAATCGAATAAAAATGAAAAGAACAAATAAAGGACTGACAGAGGCGTAAGGATGGAGAGGAAACACAGAGGAAGGAAAGAGAAAGCTATGGAAAGGCACCGAATTCGTCCCAGGCCCTAGGCATTCGGAAACTTGACGGAATGTAGGTTTCGGAGAGAAAAGCAGCAACGCAGGTAAGAAAGACAACAGGCCAACACTCTCCAAGGGATAAAAGGTCCTGGTTGTGATGGGGACTCCTTCCTGAAATCCGATTTGCGCTGGCCCCAGCCACAGATCACGTCACCTGCGCCTAGCTGATACAGCAGGTCCCTTTATTACAATTTTTGTTTGCTTGTTTGTTTAATGCTTTCTCAAGGACTAAAGAAAGCTCAGCTTGCGTTTCTCTCTGCTCTGAAGGGCAGGGTGACGGCAGAGGAGGAAGATGCTCTGGGCTCTCCTCTACATCTGACATCTTTTACAGATGCCTCTTAAAGAAAGGGAGGGCTCTGTGAAATGGTACCTATACCTTGACAAACACTGATTTTTCCACTCAACACGAATAAAGAATTTCCCATCTGGTTTGCTGTGGCCACACCAGGGAGCCTTGATGCAAGGTTCAGGGCATTCAGAGTGAAGCCCTATTCGAACAGTCCTTTGTAGAGGCCAATTCCGACAAAAATATATACAACTAAAATGATTTGTGAACCAAAGCATTTAGCTACTTCCTTTTGTTTCTTTTCCTCAAAGGTTGTCAAACAACCCTTTTTTCTCCTGTACAATAGGACTTAACATACAAATTTTTTTTTGCAATATTTTATCCTGCCAAATTAAAAAAATATATTATGGCAGCCTGCTTGTTTTTGTTTTTTTTTTTTCTTTTTATTTCCAAATTCACTAACAAAAAGGTACATTAAATCCTTTTAAAAGGACAAGCTTACAGTTAAAAAATTACAAGCTCCAGTAAAAATACAGCAAGTGCCTACATCATATGAACCAACCAATATATCCATTCCAGAGAGAGGTGGGAGGAGAAAAATAAGTACAGATCAGAAATGTGGATTTTTTTTTTCTGCAAAGCATTAACAATTAAGCACTTTTTTTTCTACATACTTTTTCTACATGGTGTAGCAATCCCCTTTTAATCCCCAAATACAAGTTTCTATACATTTTTTTTTGAAATAAAAATTCAACACCCAAGGCAGAAAAAAATGTACTAAAACTCCGACTTTACAGTTACTGTGACAAGAACAAATTATTATAGACCCCACCATTTAAATTTTACTGCAACATTTTCAAGGAAAAGAAAAGGGTTTTTTTTTTTTTTCTTGTTTTGTCAAATGCCCAGGCATTCTCGATTATTACAAATACTGGTCCACTTTTACAGTAATCAAGAAATTTTCATATATATAATATATACTAAAACCCCGTCACCAAAAGAAAACAATATACACGCAGCCACTGCGGCATCTTTTTATAACCTATTAAGCAAACTCTGAAAAAAACGATCGCTCCAACACACATACACACAATTTTTTTTTTTTACCCTTGTATGTATCCAATACTGTAAACGTATTTTTAAGACAGAGTGCACTAAATTTAACGTTAGAAAAAAATTAGCCGTTGTTCCTGAATTGTTTTTGTTCTGTTTTTCATTCAACGATATCAACTTGTACCTTGTGTCACTTGAGTTTTAATTCAGCAGTAAATCACCTCCACTCCACATCTAAGCAGCGTTGTCCCACAGACAAAAGGGGCCGGGGATAATCCAGCTAATGGATATCCAAGGTTGTGCTGGGTTTATTTCTTCATTTGATTGGGTCTTATGGCATTTTCATGTCTTCAACCAGGATTTTTGAAAATTTATTTAAAGTAAATGTGGCTTTGTTTCTAAAGAAATGTACTTTTCTCGTTTTACTTTTTTTTAAAAAAAGTCTTTTCATTTCAAAAAAAAAAAGAAAGTTTTGCATTTGTCTCAAGAGACTCAAATAGGAAGATCAGTTTTCAAGGCACTCACATCAAATTGAATGGCAGTAGAAAAACTGTCCAATAAATTATTTTATTTTGTTCTTTATAGTGCCAGTATTGTGAATGCCACGCTTAGCAATACTGACACTCAATCTCAGCCATCCCTTACAGTTTAACCCACCTCTGGGCCAAAACGAAGATGACGCTGCAATTTCTTGTTTAGAAGCCATTTAATTTAAATGCAAACAAAAGCTTTAAAGTGCGGGTCAACAGAATTCAAATGTCTAATCTTAACAGTCCAATGTTTAGTACCTTCCAACCTAATGGGATAGAAAAAAAAAACAAAAAAGAAACCTGGGAAGTAGCGCTGGGCATCTTCGGATGGAACTCTTCCCGTTCTCCAGTAAAAGGGAACTGAAATTTGCAAGATCCTCCCCCCACTGCCCCCCCCCCGCCCCCCGTCCGTACAATGTCATCAGTGTGCATTACGTGAGAGAATAGTAACTTCCCTCAATTCACCATCAGTACACTTGTCTGCTTGGGAAACGATCAGTTGTCACTGGCAGCAATGTATGACTTAGGATTTCTGTGGTGGGGGTGATAGAGAGAGAGAGAGAAGCTGTCAAGCCAGAAGAAGCCTGAAAGAACACCACTGGTTTCTCTCCTTTCTGTGTCACTGCAGGCCACCACCATCTACCCCCAAAAGTACCCTCAGCCCATTTTATTTAGTCTAATCTACGGCAAATAGCAGAGATGGCATCCCAGGGCCCACCGACATTCCAAGAAAAGTACGGGATCTGCTGGGAATGCACAATTTTAGAATGCTCTTGGGCCACTTCCCTGGGGCAGCCCTCAAAAACTCCTGTTTCTCTGGCAGTGCTGAGTTTTCTGAGGGCCTCTCCCCACCACCACCACGCAAAGGTTTCCTTATGTATTGCAAAGCTGAAATCAACACAGAAAAGGCCTCTGCTACTCGGGACATCATCAGTGCTACATCTCCTTTCCGATTCTGAAACAAAGTGCTACAACTTTAAAGATTGTTATCCGCTGTTCATCCACCCCTCCCCCAAAACAAAAACAAAAACGCATGCCACTTTTTATTTCAGGACAAAAAAAAAAAAGGAATAAAAAAGTAAACAACTTTAAAAGTCATTTAAGTGTTGGCTTCTTCACAAGAAATTACACATGCTTAGCTTAGATTTCAAAAAAGCAGCGCCCTCCCCCCCCCAAATTATAATTTAAAATATATGCTTCCCCTCTACATAGCTCGGGAGTCATCGCTCAGGCTACTACTGAGTTTTTTAAAAACAAACAAAAAAAAAAGAAAAAAACAAAAAACTGAAGAAGGGATGGATACCCAACAAAATCTCTTAAAGGAATTTCAACAGAAAGAATAATAATAAAAAGTACCTGCACATGCCAAAAAAATTACAAAACCCAATAAATACAGAAATTATTGCACAGTTAAAAGGCTCCACAATTTTTACTGCCTTAATCAACCCTCGGGTTTCCATAGGACTTCGCAGACACAGGTTAGGTTGGAGGGCCGCCTCCCCTGGGGCCCCGGGGGCTCGCGGGGGGTGCCGAGCGGCGGCGGCGACACGGAGGCAAGTGTCAGGTCAGCATTCTCTCGCTTGGCGACGGGGCTACTGTACAGGTGCGCGGGGGCCGCGCGCGCTTAGCTCCTCTCGGCCTGCTCGATTTTGACGTCGTTAGTCAGCAAGTGCTCGCCGTGCCACTTTTTCATGTGTTTCTCCAGGGTGCTGTAGACGCTGAAGGGCATCTGGCAGATGTCGCAGCGGTACACCTCCTTGCCGATCTGCCCGTGCGTCTTCATGTGGCGCGTGAGCTTGCTGCTCTGCGCGCATGCGTAGTTGCACAGCTCGCACTTGTAAGGCCGCTCGCCGGTGTGGCTCCGCCGGTGCACCGTCAGGTTGCTGCAGTTCTTGAACACCTTGCCGCAGTACTCGCACGTGTCGCTGCGCCGGCCCTCCTTGGAGCTCGGCCTCCCGGGGCCCGGGCCGCCCAGGTGCGGCGTGCTGCCCCCGCTGGCCGTGCCGCTGCGACCCGACAGCCCGCCGTCCAGCAGGTCCCCGGGCGGCGTGGAGAAGCGCAGGCTGCCGTTCTCGGACGAGTGCTCGGACGACGTGGCGAAGGGCGACTGGCGCGCGTCCGTGAAGCCCAGGAAGGGGTCCTTCATGAAGTGCCGCGACGCCGCGTATCCCACGAGCCACTGCGAGTACACGTTCTCGGACGGGATGAGCGCGGCGGGCGGCAGCTCCAGGTCCTTCTCCACCTTGATGCGCTTGGCCGCGCTGTTGAGCCCGGGGCTGGGCAGAGGCGCCGGCTTGCGCGGGAAGAGGCCCGGGAAGGGCTCGGCGCCCGGTGCAAAGCCGCCGCCGCGCCCGTTGACCGCGCCGCCCGGGCCCGCGTCGCCGCAGCCGCCCGCGTCGTCGTCGTCACCCGGGTCCCCGCCGCCCGCCGAGCGCTTCAGGAAGGCGCCGCGCTTCTGCTTGTCAGCCAGCAGCTCGCCGTAGGGAGGCAGCGCGCCCAGGCCCACGTTCTCCATGACCTTGCCCAGCACCAGCGCCTTCTCGTCGGCCAGCGCCTTGGCCGCGCCGCCCACGCCGCCGCCCGCGCCCGGCACCCCGGCCACGCCGCCGCCGCCGCCGCCGCCGCCGCCGTTCTCCCGGTTGCGGCTCAGCTCCGAGTCCATGCTGAAGCTCGACTCGGGCCGGCTCTCGTTCTCCAGCAGCAGCTCCTCCTCCTCGTCCTCCTCCTCCTCGTCTTCCTCCTCAGGCTCGTGGCCCAGCGACGGGTCGCTCTCGTGGTGGCGGAAGTCGCCGTCGGCCGCCTTGAGGCCCTCGCCGGCCAGCTCGCTGGTGCCGGGCTCCGGGGAGCTGGCGGCCGAGAGCCCGTCGTCGGAGCGGCCGGCCAGCGAGCCGGCCTTGTGCATGTGCGTCTTCATGTGGCGCTTGAGCTTGCTCGCCTGCGAGCACGCGTGGTCGCACAGCTGGCACTTGTAGGGCTTCTCGCCCGTGTGGCTGCGCCGGTGCACGATGAGATTGCTCTGGAACTTGAAGGTCTTGCCGCAGAACTCGCACGACTTGCTCTTGGCCGGCGGCTGGGGCGGCGGCGTGCCGCCGGGGGGCATGGGCGGCAGCGGCGGAGTGCTCAGGAACGGGGACTTGGGGCTGGGCTGGAAGGGGTTCAGGAGCCGGTGCATAGGGTTGCCGCGGCCCGGGGACACGGGCGGCGGCGTGGAGCTGTTGCCCGCCAGCTCGCGGAGCCGCCGCGAGAAGTCCATGGCAGGCGAGTCGATGGCCATGGGGTTCAGGCGCATGACTCGGTCGAAGGCACTGGGGTGCTGGGCGACGAGCCCCATCTCCTCGGCGCTGAGGCGGTGCGGGTCCAGGTGGTGGCGCGGCGGCGGGCTGAAGAGCGGCGGCGTGCCGGGCAGACGGCCCTCGCCGAAGCCCGGGTGGTCCCGCAGGATGGGGCCCGTCATGCGCAGCAGGTTGAAGGGGTTGCTGTCGCCCAGGAAATTCATGAGCGGGGACTGGGCCACGGCCTCGGGCCCGAGCGGCGGCGGGATGGTGAGCCGCGGTGTGAGCGAGCTGCTGGCCGGCCCGGGCTCCAGGTAGATGCGGAAGCCGTGCGTGTTCTGCGCGTGCTGCAGCAGGAACCACGCGCTGTTGAAGGGCTGCTTGCATGTTGTGCAAATGTAGCTGGAAGGCTCATCTTTACCTGGGGAGACACACGGACGGAAAGGCAGAGAAAGCGTGAGAAGCGGAGGACGGGGGCTCGCGCACCACGGGGCCACTGACCTGGAGGCGAGCCGGAGCCGAGTGTGTCCCGGGACCCGCGGCCCTTGAGGGCGGCAGCAGCGGGACGGCTTCTGAGCAGGCCCAGGCCTGCGACCCCCTGGCAGGTCCCCGGCAGAGGGGCTGAAGAAGCCTGCTCTGTGGGCTGCCGGCCCTGACAAAGCCCGGACCAGGCATGCGTCCTCAGCAAGTTACTGCAATTCGGTAGACATCCCTCTGTGGCCCTAAAATACGGTGTCCTTAAGCCCATCACCTCAGAAGCCAAAGGAGATGTGTTTGTGAGAATGCCTGATTCCAGTAATAGGAAGTATGGGAAGGCTGGACTGCATAAAAGATAGCAGGGCAGATTTCAGCCGTTCAGGGCTACCTTCACACTGGCCACGGTCTAGACCAGGGATCATGAAGGAAGGCACTACTGACATGTAGACCCTGATAATTCGCCTGGGGGCCGGGGGCCGCCGCCCTGTGCTTTGTAGGGTGTTCAGCAGCATCCCTGGCCTCTACCCACTAGAAGCCAGTAGCACTCCCTCCCCTCCCAATCATGAGGATCCAAAATCTCTCGAGGCATTGCCAAACCTCCCTGGGGGGCAAAACTGCCCCCTCCCCCCCCAGTCACTGACTAGACAATCTTTGATCCAAGAAAGTTCTAAGAAGCACAAATCAAACCAAATCGCCTTGCGAACAGGCTCCGGACGCACAGGCTCAGCGGCCATGGCTCACGGGCCCAGCCGCTCCGCAGCCTGTGGGATCCTCCCGGACCGGGGCACGAACCCACGTCCCCTGCATCGGCAGGCGGACTCTCAACCATTGGGCCACCAGGGAAGCCCGCCCGAACTTTTTAAGAGAAACGGCTGATACCTCTGCATCACTCGGGATTTTAACTACAGGAAATCCCAGGGTTTCACACACCAGGGTCCATGCAGAAAGCGCTGTCAGATTTAAACACGGATGTGTAGGAACAGAAGGATTCAGCATGTCATGAACATCACTACTGGGTGACAGCTGTCCCCCACCATTGCTCTCCTGGCCACACACACACACACACACACACACACACACACACACACCTAACCACAGTGTGGAATCTGGCCTCCAGAGACCCCTGGGGAGGGGGGGGGGTGAGGTCCTTTGCCAGAGACACTGAGTGAAAGAATGTCACATCTGACAGGACGGTCAGGATTAATGGTGGCAAGTGTGGATTTGTTACAAACTGGCTCTGGTGACATCGGGACCCAGTCTTAGTGGACGCTGGTGGCATGGAGCCAAAACGTCCCTGTCTTTGTCCATCATTAGGGTCATCACAAAATGGAGCCTGGACCTTCCAACCAGAACCTCTTTTGTGGCCAACGTCCTGAACCTGCGGGTGAAACTGGCTGCTTCTCCAGCCTGAACCTCTTCTCCTCATGCTTCACGTGAACAGGACAGGTGTGGGCGGGTCCTGCTTTCCAACATCAGATTTGCTCACTGGCCGGGAAAGGAAAAGGGAACACGACATCACAGCTGAGATCTTGAAATACCCTTTTGTTTTTTCAAACTTTCTTGTACCTGGAAGATTTTAACGCTGATAAAGCACGGTAGCCGCAAGCTCCCTGGTGGAGCCAAACGTGCATGTTAATTTCCATACCCCCGTATCAGGAAGGGGAGAGGGGAGTACACGGGGCGGGCTGGAGCAGACAATCCCCATCTCAGCCACTCCCTGGAAGATTAAGGACTTCTGAAGTCCCGTATAGAGATGTATTTTTTTGGTTTTCCAGCCACAAATTATGTTTCTTGGGGGCTTCACCCTTAGCAGTAAAATCCAAGTGGCTCTGGGACCAAACGTCCCGAGTTCCATACAGGTTAAACTTGACCTCTCCCAAGGTCCAAGGTCCAAGGGGCCTGGACCTCCCTGAGCCATGCAGCGTGTGCGGGCTGTCCGGGGGCAGGGGGGCAGGGTGGAGATTCTCCCAGACACGGAAGCAACTGGGCCAGATCACCCACCACTGGAAACCAAGACCTGCCTTCCAGGTCTGGTGGTCTATGGGCATCACTGCACGCTCGTGTGCAACAGGACATGTGTCTGTGTGTTTGGTAGTGAGGAGACCAAGAGGGGTGTGGGGGGCAGGGAGGACAAAAAGGAAAAAAGAATTCCGAAGGTCAGCTTCACCTCACTTTTAAAACACAGCTCCAGGAGAACTTCTGAGGCAATTTTCTTTCTCCAGGGTGTCTGGGTAACTTCCTCCTCCCAGTATGTCTGTGTAATTCAGTTCCCCATGCTGGAGCCCCTGGGGAGAATTTCCCCACCTGGAAACAGGGCCTTTCCTTCCCAAGGCCCTGGGCGGCCGTGGTCCTTGCTGCGGGAGCGGTAAGGCCACACGGACACCCCAGCCTTCCCGTCCTGCATGCCACCCCGCTATGACAGAGAGCACCAGCTTCTTGGAGGCACCATCTCCTGTCCTGGCTTATTAGTTAACGCGTGTGGGGAACAGAACTCTTCACCTCAGACAGCCTCACGGGAAAGCTGGCCAGAAGCCATGATATTTAGAGTCCTCCGCAAATCCTTTTCTGGAGCTAGGCAGAATAAACAAGTAGTAAATAAGAAGATAAAGGAAAAGTCCCTTTCTGACACAGGAGCTAATAACACGAATGAAGCACCACCTCCCGCAAGGTCATAGATCTTCCAATTAAAGCGCAGTCTGTACCCTTCACCTCCGCTCCAGCCACTCTCTTTAACCAAGCTACTGCACACAGCTGCTCTGGTTCCTCATGCTTTTAAGACGACGGGCCGCCACCCTTCCCCCAATCTCTTTTTTCATCATCTTCATTTCCTTGGGTCTCTCCAGAGCACTTCCTGTTTCTTCTTCTGATGGCCACACATTTTCTAGAAAGTTCTACTGCCCGTGAGGAGTGTGGGTATCGGAAGACGATGAAAAACTCTTAGGTAGGCCAGGAATGAAATGGCCAATTCAAAGATGAATATTTTTTAACTCAAACGGCAGCTGCTGAGAAGCATGTAGCTACATGTTCTCAGAGTTCAAATGTTTCCACTTTTTGTATTAAAAAAAAAAAAAAAAAGAGCAAAAGACACCGCTAGAACTCTAACTTGGAGCAACCGGGAGGAAGTTAACTGTCCGGAATTCACCATCAGGGGGAGAAAAGCTCTGTGTGTATCCCTTGAATAGGATTCCAGGGTCCCTCGTCAAGCCAGGGTAAGCCCTTTTCCCGCACCCCTGAACCCATCTGGTTCCCACACTTCTCTCCACACCACGGCAAGATTCACTGCAGGTGCCGGTCTTCCCAGGATCTGACAGCTTCCGATGTTTTTAAAATCTCCCAGCCCTCAAAGGCCCTCCCTAGACAATGCACTTTCCACTCTCCTTCGTAACTTTCTTTTTTAAATAAAATGTTCATTTCCATATTACCACTTCATGGTTATCTCTTACCTAGAAGTAGCCTTGAGCACTGGGGCTGCTCACTTTTGAGAACTGAACAATGTCAGGAAGCCTTTGAAGAGCCGCTCGGAACATTTTTCTGTTCAAAACCTCACTAAATATTTTAAAGCCCCAACACACACAGTCACCAATGGCTCATTTTTAAATGCAGTGGAAGACCCTCGGTGAGAGGGCTGCTTCGGACTCAGGGCTGTCCCCCCTCCTGGAGCTCAGGGCCACCTGCCCAGAGGTGAGCTGGAAGCTCTACCACGTGCCAACTTTGCTGGTGGCCAAGACAGGGTCCATGTCCCGACACGCTGCCACTGTGGCTGCTGACATTCCAACTGAGAGGTCGACGCCTAGGTTATTTTTATTTTATTTTATTTTTTTGCGGTACGCGGGCCTCTCACTGCTGTGGCCTCTCCCGTTGCAGAGCACAGGCTCCGGACGCGCAGGCTCAGCGGCCATGGCTCCTGGGCCCAGCCACTCCGCGGCGCGTGGGATCTTCCCGGACCGGGGCACGAACCCGTGTCCCCTGCATCAGCAGGCGGACTCCCAACCACTGCGCCACCAGGGAAGCCCGATGCCTAGGTTATTTTGAAGCGACTTACCCAGCGACGCCAAACCTGGCCTACAGGCCTAGAAACGTCAGCTGCGTTTGGATCACTGCATCAGGCTTGGCGACTCAGAACCCAGGGCCCGTGTCTTGTTTGCTTGCTTCCTTCCTTCTTCCTTCCTCAGACATTTTTGGTATCCACTGGCAGAAACCCACACTGGGTCTTCTTTTGCTCTCCTGGCTTTCAAGGGAGGCCCTGTATTTTTCTCAAATTCAAAACCCTCCCTGTGATCTCTGTTGAAGAGAACCCTGGACAGCAGCGTGAGTTCATACCTCCGCCTTGACATTCCCAGCAGAGTGATGTTGATCAAGTTACTTAACCTCTCTGAGCCTCTGTTTCCTCATCAGTAGAGTGGGAATAACATATCTGCTTCCAAAGAGGGCCGGGGGAGCAAATGAGATCGCGCATGTGGACACACCCTACAAAATTCACACATCACTACGCACATGTTATGGTTGGGCTTTGCGTGTTTTGTTTTTTATTATCCATCTTGTACCTGGTAGTGGATGCTTCAGGGATGCCTTTCAGTCTAACTCTGGCAGTGATAAAACCCTGGAGGAATTTTCTTTTCTTTTTTATTTTTTAACATCTTTATTGGTGTATAATTGCTTTACAATGCTGTGTTAGTTTCTGCTGTATAACAAAGTGAATCAGCTATACATATACATATATCCCCATATCTCCTCCCTCTTGCGTCTCCCTCCCTCCCACCCTCCCTATCCCACCCCTCTAGGTGGTCACAAAGCACCAAGCTGATCTCCCTGTCCTATGAGGCTGCTTCCCACTAGCTGTCTGTTTTACGTTTGGTAGTGTATATATGTCCATGCCACTCTCTCACTTTCTCACAGCTTACCCTTCCCCCTCCCCGTGTCCTCAAGTCCGTTCTCTACATCTGCATCTTTATTCCTGTCCTGCCCCTAGGTTCTTCAGAAACTTTTTTTTTTTTTTAGATTCCATATATATGTGTTAGCATACAGTATTTGTTTTTCTCTTTCTGACTTACTTCACTCTGTGTGACAGTCTCTAGGTCCATCCACCTCACTGCAAATAACTCAATTTCGTTTCTTTTTATGGCTGAGTAATACTCCATTGTGTATATGTGCCACATCTTCTTTATCCATTCATCTGTCGATGGACACTTAGGTTGCTTCCATGTCCTGGCTATTGTAAACAGAGCTGCCATGAACATTGTGGTACATGACTCTTTTTGAATTATGGTTTTCTCAGGGTATATGCCCAGGAGTGGGATTGCTGGGCCGTATGGTAGTTCTGTTTTTAGTTTTTTAAGGAACCGCCATACTGTTCTCCATAGTGGCTGTATCAATTTACATTCCCACCAGCAGTGCAAGAGGGTTCCCTTTTCTCCACACCCTCTCCCCTGGAGGAATTTTAATGCAGCCTGCCTAATGCATTAGAGGTTCCAGGGAAGTAGAAACTTGCAAACGTTGAGGAAACGTCATTTTTTATTGTGACTCTTGGGAACCAACACGCAACTGGGCTCCTGCAATGAAGTGCTACCGCCTCCCCACCTCTGCTAGTAGGAGTAGTTTTTTTATTTTTTTAATGAGCATTTAAATAATTGTTCTTCCTTAGTATGCTGGTTACTCTAATAATACCAATAAAGGTATCAGGGATGTTCAATAAAAAGCACACCTTTAATTGAGGTATTATCCAATAAAAAGGCCATAATTGAGAGCAATAATTTAAGAGGGCTCTCCTAAAGCCAAGTGATGCCCAGTAGAAGGGTATTCCTGCCCGCAGGGGATTTAGTGGTTCACGGCTGCTCAAAAGCCACAAGCAGACATCACCTCCCAGCTCAAGCAGGGCCTGGGGTGATCACCAGCCAGGGCCTTTCTCCTCCCAAAGCTGGAGGCAAAAATGAGAGTCCTGACACTTGGACACTGAAGAAAGAACTGGGTCTTGGGTTCACGTGGCCCTCTACAGTTTGCAAAGCACTTGACAGTTGGTTTGGCATTTTCACAGCCATTAGCGCATTTCATCGTCAATCACACGACCGCTGAGGGAGGCCAGGCAAGGACCACCTCCCTGCTGGCACGTGATGGTGCTACAGCTCAGAGAGGCAGAGTCCCCCAGCCAGCAAGGGGAGGGCCATGTCCCTGCTCAGGCTTCCAGAGCCCTGGCTCCATCCCAGCTGTACCCCCCAGCACCACCTGAGGTCGTTCTCTTGACACTTGTCAGGGCCTGTTTCGCAATGAAAAGGTCCTCCCGTCACACTGTGTGTGTCCTCCCAGGGAAGGGCATCGATTAGCCTTTGATGAAGCCCAGTCGGGTCCACCACGGGCCTTGTCCCTGGAGTGGAGATGTTTAAGAGAGCAGGTGAGCCTACAGGGCAACGTGCCACTCAGGACCTGGTGAAGGGGTCATGAGACACCGGCAGCCAGGTTCTGGGGCAGGCTGTTAGATCCAGGGTCTCCCTGGGGCAGGCCCCTTCCCCTCTCTGGATTTTAGGGTACCCGGTGCCCAAGGAGAGGGCTGGATTCATTGGCCGACCACCCAATCCTCCTCCAGAATCTATGCCCACTAGCAATGCCATCTCCTCAGTGCCAAAATGTTAATAATTATTGTCACTATTATCTCTAGATGTGTAGTAGACCCCTTATTACTTTAAAGACTGTCTTCCCTTTCATGATCCCAGAAAGAAAATGTCATTTGGTTTCCTTGGGGAACTCTGTAAGTTTCGTGTTCATATCATTTCTGAGCACAGTCACCTATGAAATCTATAAGCACCCCTGCTTGTTCTGAAAGCATGCTATCAAACAAAACCTCAGCCTCTCCAAGAGAGAAGGTGGAGCTAAGGGAATAATAACAGCAGTAACAAGAAACCATTATTAAACCCTTACATGAGCTGCCTGCAGCCAAGGAGAATTGTCCTCACAATTCCCAAGGTCAAGAACTGTCGTCAGCACCATTTCACAGATGAGGAAACTGAAGACTGGAAGAGACAAGGTGATCAGCCCAGAGCCACACAGCCAGCTGTGCTCTAGATAAAGGCTTAGTCAAAAGAGGGCAGGGTGCGGACCTGGGCCCCTCCCAAGACAAGGGACCCCAGGGTAGGAGACAGGGCAGTTGCGTGTGCCTCGGGATCTTACCTTTGGTTCCAGCCACGTGCTACTGAAATGTGGAGACGTGTTGTTCTCGGCTAGAATTGCAGCAACTTGGTGAAATCAGGCCAATTATCTCACGGAAAAGTAACAGATGTCCTTTGTTGGGTGTTGGTTCTGGTGGTGACAGTAGTAGCACTGCTACTACTACTAAATGGTCTCCCTGGTGATGAAGTGCTGAGCCAGCCTCAGTCTAACACGGCCAATGCCCCTCCGCCAATGCCCGTGGCGGACATTGCCAATCCATCCCCACACTCCCCCACCAGGCCTCCGAATCCTCTTTAACCCAGAGCTCCAGACAGCCATTACCACCACAGAGTGTGCGTCTGCCTCTTTGCCGTCCCTGGATCCCAGCTCACATAAGCCCACTAAGTGGGGGGACCAAGATGATAGAGCTGAGTAGACTAGGTAGCAGGGTGTGTCCTGCCGGGAGCAATGCCTACACTTGCCTTTCATTCATTCATTGAAACACGTAGGAGCTGGGCACCCTTTATCCACTAGGTATTCTGCTGGTATCGAGGGATGCAGCTCTCGAATTCCAGGGGGAGACGAGAGCACCTAATAACCCTCTCAGTTATTTCATGAAAAGTAAGAGTGCTGCTAGGACCAAGCTCAAGGTGCAGGGAGAGAAAAGCACGCAAGGGCTTGGCTGCCTTTGGGGTTTAGAACCTGCACCACCCCATGTAGTCTCATGATAACTCTGCCCGTGACCACACAGGAGCAATAAAGGAGGCTCAGAGACCGCAAGTAAGTTGCCGGAGGCCACATGACTGGCCTTGGGTCATTTATTTAAAATTCATCATCTGGTCTGGATTCCAAGCTCCCTGAGGACCGGGGCTGAGCTGATCTTGCTACTGCCGCAACTCCGGCCACCAGCAGGGTGACGAACGCACACGTGCTTCAGGATTGCCGGCACCTGTGTTAGCTGTGTTCCGTCTGTTTGCTCCCCCCGTGGTCAGCGTGGCTGAAGTCATCACAGGCAGAACAAGGGCGTCTGCCCAGGTCTGGGTGAACCTTCCCGGGCTGCACAGTCTGCCCTCCAGGCGAGGCCGCCTCTGGAGCAGGGTCCAGCTCAGCACTCAACACGACCCCGCTTCCCGGGCTCGCTGGGCAGGACCCCACCCAGCATGCCCACGCCTCTCCGCTGGCTGTGTTCCAACCACCAGAGGATGCTGGGATCCAGGTGACTCCAAAGAACCCAGACGCTTCGCCACCGCCCCCATCCACCTCTAAGCCGCCCTGGCAGAGTGGGCGAGCGGGCCAGCGATCCTGCCAAACCACAGCCCTGACAGCCGCTGCTGCCCGGAGGAAGCACCAGGCTCTCAGCCTTCAGGATCCGGCCGGACTCACTGCCTACTCACGCGCTGGACCCCCACCCTCCTGGTCCTCTCCTTGCCCGTGCATCTCACACCTCCTTGCACCTGCCGTTTCAGCTGCCTGGAATACCTGCCTTTCCTCCTCTCCCTGCAAAACATCTTCTTAGACACAGCCCAAGCGTAGCCCCCTCTGAATCCCCATAGCCTTGGGGGAATGCTGCTCAACACTGATCACCACAGTGGCATCACCTGCCCTGGACTCTGGTGGGCTTGACTCACATACCACTGCATGTGCCAGAGGTGGACTTGTGGGCGCTCACAGCCACTCTGGAAAGTGGGCTCTAATCCAGATCTTATATAAAAGAGAAACTCAGTCTCATCACAGCTAAGTGAGGGGCCCCGGGTCAGACAGCCTGTGGGTCGCAGAGCCCAGATTCACAGCTGGGTCTGAGCCCAGGGCCTGGGTCGTGTCTGACACACACCTGGCTGCCCCTCCACCGGGCTTGCAAACTCCGCCGTAACCGGCCCTGGACCAGCCACAGTACACCATTCCCCCTGCCCCCGCGCACACCAGCGAGCTGGCCGGTGCCGCGAGCTGGGGGCTCTGTGCAGGAAATGCCACGTGGAGCTTGGCTGAGAATCGAGAGGCCCCACGAGTAAGAAACCTCACCCTGCTGCGGTCCACTCACCCTGAGAGCATCCATGCGGCAGAGGTCAGCTTTGTGCTTCCGATGCCCGAGTTACCTCGGGCTGGAGGACTGGGCCTTCAGGCTTCACCACAGCCTCAAACTGAGGCCCCAGCACCCCCCTAGACAGCCAGGGGCACAAGAACCCCAGCAGAGCAAAAGCAGCATCCTGGGAAGTTACTAAGCCCAAGGAAACCTAATCTTGTCCAAAATGTTCTAGGGACATCCCTTTCCCATTCATTCATTCACTCGTCCATCCGGTCACCATGTGCTAGGCGCTAGGACCCACAACAGGACCTACTTACTTGGAGGGATCAGCCACAGGTGGGGGTCGGGGGGAGCAGGGGTGGGTTAAGCTGTGGACACAAAGGATTCTGAGGCAGAGCAGGATCTGCCGAGTGACCTCAGAGCATCCAGGGAAGAGGCAGGCAGGAAACACCGCGTGGAGGTGAGTTCAAGCCAGACACAGGGAAAGTGGCACCGGCCCAGATCCAGCAGGGAAGGCACTTGCGGTGGAGAGCCCTGTGTGAGCACCCTCGGGGTGCACCAAAGAGAAAGCAGCTCTGTTGGCTGCAGAAGCAGGCAGGGGCGGGGAGATGGGAGAGGCGATGAGAAAGGCAAGGACCTGCGGAGAACTGTGCAAGTGTTTCCATACGATGCATCCCCTGCTCGTTCTGCAGGGTTTCCCGTGCAGGGCTGTCCTCGCTCACCCACACTCACCCTCCAAACCCAGGGCTAAGTCGTAAACGTGAAAAAGATGCTCCACTCTCGGTGTTCGCATTCTCCTCCTAAAAAGCCAGGAAGCCCCTCAGGACAACACCCAACGCCTACACAGCACTACATCTGCACCCGGAAACCGAACCACTGGAGCAAAAGCTGAGAGGCTCTTGTCCACACGTCTGTTCGTTTGCTCCTTCCTCCCTTTACTCTACACATGCAGGCAGCGTGTGTCGTCTGCCAGGCCCGCACTGAGCTCAGGAGGGATGCCCGCGCAGAGCCTGCGGTCCAGGACAAGAGGCTCTTGACTCCACAAACATGCAGTAAGGGCTCAGGCCACTAGTTCACTAAGAAAGGTGTGCCACACGGTGCAGGGCCCAGAGGAGGAGAGACTGATGGCCTGGGAGGATCGGGGGAGGCTTCTCGCAGGAGGAGACCCTGGAGCTCAATGAGTCCATTGTGCAGAGAAAGGGCAGAAGGTGTGTGCCCAGCGGAGGAAACTACAGGCACAAAAGCATGGAGGTGGGATCTTAAGATTCGTGGAGGCGAGGACCTGGATGTGGAACTGAAGAGGCGATGGGGGATCCACCTGAGGAGGCTCTGAAAACACACAAAGAAACGGAGCTGGAGAGAGACCAAAGTCCATTGCTGCAAATTCCATCACAATGAAAACTTTGATTTTTTTTTTTTTAAGTGAAGATTTTCAAGCCCACACTCAAGGTCTATTTGAATCACGAACTGTTCAGTAGAACAAAATCTCAGTACAACGAAAGGATGGAGGTAAACCCCTCGGAGAGTTTGGTTGCAGGCCAGACCTGCCCTTCCCAAACTAAGAAACCATAATGTATAAAGAAATGACACTGGGGGGTGGAAAACACAAAGAGGGAACTTCAAGTCCAATCTACGAGGACCACGAGCTTAGGAAGCGAGGCGGCTTCTAAATCACCGTCTCCAGCAGAAGTCCTATTATTCCAGCAAAAGCCTCTTATCTGAACACCCACGGCTGAGAAGCCCGCCTTCAGGAATGGGGTGGTCCAGACTCTTGGGGAAACAGGGAAGTATGAAAACTGAACTACGGCTGCAGGCCCCATACACCCAAGATTTCCCCCAAACAGTCTTGACTTCAACTGCTCGATTCTGTGGTCACACCAGGTGTGCAGTTCAGGCTCAGGAAACAGCCACCCAGCCCTGAAACAAAGCAACACCTCTAACTGTGGAGGGGGCATCTCGGGGCAGGGTGAGAGCCGTGGTGTTTGCTAGTCAGATGGAAGAGCCGGAGGCAAGACACACAGAGTGATTTTATACGTGGCAACTCACTTACAGCATTCTTGAGAAACTACAGCGCACTCCTCAAGATCATCTTTATACAGTCCCCCCCGCTTTACACCAGGCTCTCACATGCGTTGGAGATAATGTCTTCCCCGAGATAGATGAATGCATCGTCAGACTCCCTTGAAATCTGCTTTCTGTAGACTTCTCTGAAAAGGACCTACACTTTTCCAGTGGGTGTTGGTGGACTGAGAGATGAATGTACTTCCCTAACCCTCTCCCCACCAATATAGGGTTTTCTGAAAGGATTCTAGAATTCTGGGGATGGGAATTTAGCAGAGAACGTGAAGAGGAGGCATAGAGCAAACCATCCTTATCACTTAATAAAATAAAGAGTGAATTAAGAAATAAACAGGCAAAACCCATCACGCAGTGAGCTGCTTGGGTGCTTGAGCGCCGGTGTGTACACAGTTGTGCACATGTGTACACACGCCAAGCACATCTCACAACACATTCTGGCTGACACAGGAAGTCTCCCTTCTCTGTAATTCATTACTTCCTTCACGAGGCAGGCCTCCATCCTTCCTTTCCTTAAATCCACAGAAGCCTCCACGTTCCACCCCAAGGAGTATTGCAGGGGCAGTAAACCTCGTTTTAATGGAGTGTACGTTTAGCTCGGAGGAGGTAACTGACATTATGGAGAGCCTCGATGCCGAGTTATACGGGTTAGCTAACGCAGAGGGGACCCATAGCCACACACCACAAACAAGCAGTAATATGTTACATAGATTGTTCTGAGCAGCGTGCGTTAGAGCAAAAGTGTGCGGGTCCACTGGGATTGATAAAACACAAGGAAACAGCAGATGCGCACCTGTAAATTTGTCTCATTTGTCTCTGAAGTGAAAGGTTATTCCCTTGTTCAGAATTAGTGATAAAAACATGCTAGCCCAAGGTTTGTGGAGAATATCTGAGTATTTAAGTTGTGTATAATGATAGGCGATTATAGGATAAAAACTGGACCTTATGAACGGGGCGGGGGGGGCACTGTCTGGATCACCAAGTGCTTCCCACCGCTGAGTCATTTATCTTTAACGCACGAGCACTTCCACGCCACATGCCCCCCCCACCCCCACAAAAGGGCTGCAGGGACTGTTACCAGACCCCACCGCCACGAACCGGTAACCACCCAAGCTTGACTTTGCCTGGGTGGGTGGATTCTTTTCTTTTGTCTTTTCTTTTTTTAGTTTTGTTTTCTTAAATATGTCTAGTACCTCCCTGCAACCAAGAGCTGAGACTGCAGTCATGCCCCTCCAGGACAGCCTCCTCCAGTAGGCCACCTTTCCGGACCCAGAGAGCCGAGGCCAGGCGTAGGGAGGGGCCTCGGCCCCCGTGTGGGCGCCCTGCTCCCCAGCACCCTCCCTGGAGGCGAGCAGGGGGGCTGGCAGGAAGCACCAGCTGTGCCGCACGCCCGGGCTGGCACCTTGGCATCCCGGCTGGAGCCGAGGTGCCCGCCTGGCCCCATCCAGGTTAACCAACTGCAATGTTACAGTAACTCCAGACAGCCTGTCACCGAGCACAAAAGTCACCAGCGAGTGAATGTTCTTTTCTGCACCACAATTAAGACGAATCAATACGACGGGCCACAAATGGTATTTTACTCTCAATAAGAACTCGAGCTGAGTTTATTCAGAATATTTTAGCGCTTCCCCGGGGGATTTTGGGCCGACGCAGATGGCAAATAAAGTACTCAGCCTAAGGCTACAGCACATTATGGTAATTCTAATGTCAGATGTACTTTAATATACAGCTCTATTTAATCACCCCATTATTTCACATTTCCATATGAAAAACCTGCGGCACTTCTGCGGTGCTTTGCCTCTGCCATGGTGCCAGCTTCCTGCAGCCCGCGGGCGGTGGGGAGATGGTCATCCTCGCCAGCCACGGCTCACAGTGTCAAAGTTCCCAGATGCCCCTCTGCACAGCGGAGCTGCCCAGCATGATCAGAAAATCAGGGCGTTCGGAGATGCACCAAATGCCACGGGAGGTTATGGGAAAGAGAAACCTAGCAGCCCCCACACCGGCTGCACACAGGTTCACACACACATGCAGGGGTGTGTATACACACACACACACACACACACACACACACACACACACACACACGGGTGAGGGCTCACCACTCAGCCTCTCTCCAAACACCAATAACCCCAGCAATGTGGCTGGGTGGCCCACTGGTTAGACCCAACCAAGGCACTGGGTTGGACCAGACGCGCCTCCTGCACGCGGTTGTCACAGCACTGCCCCACGCCCCCACCCCACAAGGGCAGAGGAAGGCAGCAGCAACGCCAAGGGCGGGAGGAAATGTGCAGGGGCAAGCGGAGGCTGGCTGGCGACAGAGGAGGCGGGGTGGGAGGGGCAGAGGAGCTGCAGCCCAAACCGACTGTACATCTGGAGTCAGGAGGCCCCCAGGATGTCCTGTCGGGTTCGCACTGGAGAATGTGAAGCTGAGGAGCTCAGGCCCCAGGGGAGGTGGAGTCCCGCGAATTCCAAATGGCCGGAGCACCTCAAGGCTGGCTCAGGCGGCCAGCTGGCGGGAAGAAGCCGGCGGAAGCATGGGTTTTGGCTGAGCCCAGGAAATCACTCTAACGCTGTCACGTGCGTACTTGGCCACATGGCGTTCCAGAGAAGCCCAGCACGAAACCCGCTGACCACCCAATTCTAGATTTCTCACAGATAGGCTGCCGATGGGTGAAATGAAACCTGGCACCTGGCACCTGACCCTATTGGATGCCCCACTAACCAGTCAACATTTAAGGCCACAGAACAGGATTCCTGTACATGGGTACAGCATATGCCATCCAAATGAGGCCGCTGCTGCCCGTGAGCGGGCCCGGTCCCACTCCTAACATGGGGGAAACAACCTCTAAGGGAAGCAAGGAGGCAGGCGGGGAGAGAGGAAGGAAAGAGAGGCAACAAAACTGAGGAAGTCCTAGCGTACGTTGCCAGAAACACTACCAATTCCTCAGAATTGTCCACTTACCAATAAGACTTTCAGTTACCTAATTCTAGCAGATTTGTCTCATAAGCTCAGTCTGGGAGATTTTTTTTTAGAGGAAAACTGCTTGATTATTTGAAGGTACAGACTCTGGCTGTTCCAAATCCTGCAGGTATCACCGTGACAAACGGCTCACCACCCAGCATCCACCACCCACCGTCGTCGCCCCTCAAACCAGGATCAGGACTTCTTAAAATACACTTCGGGGGGGGGGGGAATTCAACAGTGGGAATTCTTTCTCCATTTCTAAGGCCTTTGATTCCACCCTATTATTTTTGGTGATTCGTGAACCTGAAAATAGATACTAATATTCCCCAGTCCTTTTCCTGGCTGTAGCGAGTGCCAGTTCGGAAAAAAGAGCTAGAACAGTGGTTCTCAACTGAGGACTATTTCGCCCCCCTCGGGGATTTTGGCAATGTCTGGAGATATTTTTGATGGCCACGATTAGGAGGGTAGCGGTGTTACTGGCATCTAGTTGGTAGAGGCAGGGATGCTGCCGAACATCCTACAAAGGTCAGCAGCTCTGGGGCTGCCAATCCAAAGCTAGACGTGCCCCGGCTTCCCCAGCAGCACTGAAGCTGCACCTGGCAAAGCTGACTGCAAGGGGAAAGTGGGAATCGAGGGTAAGGCAGAGAGTGGGAAGGGGAGGAGAAAGAGGGGAGAAAGAGGGTGGAGAGAAACTCTGAGACCAGAGAAGAGAAGGAGGGGCTCACATCACTGACTTTTGGCAGTAAGCGGACTTGTGGAATCCCAGTCAATTTCGTCATTATAGAAATCATATGAATTCCAGAACGGCCTGGAGCTGCAAATACCCGGGGCTCCTAGGGAGCTCTGTGCCTCGTAAAGGGGAATGCCAGCCTCAACAGGCAGAGGGAGCAGCACCCCCTCCCCCCAGCCTGACACCGAAAAACCGTCCGCCTGACGGACGCCTCCCTCCAGAACTGGGCTCGGCCACCAACGCCAGGACGTCAGGGGCTGCCCTAGATTCAGCTGCTCAGACGTGAGCCTTGCAACAGCGGCTGCAGGAGATGAAAACCCAAATACACTTCCTGGAGTCAAACAGATAGAAATACAGTCTCTGCTGCGTAAGCCCCTCTTTAACAAGGCAGCGATCCTGACGCGATGGGGGTGGGGGAGGAGGAGCAGAGAGGATGACCACGCAAGCTTGAGTCCATTAAAAAAAAAAAAAACACGATCCGGAGAGATTACATAAAAAGTACAATTAAGGACCGCTCAGAATCCCGAGGCCTTGGAGAACGTGCTGCCTCCGGAATATTTTTAGAACAATCACTGGAGTGATTCTTCTGAGTTGTAGAAACACTCCCAATCAGAAAGTCAATTTTTCCTCTATTTGCAGAAGTGAGCTGGCTCCACGGGACGGAATGCGTGTGTTTTGCTTGGCGCCTGTTCACAACGCTGTCTTGGCAGCGTTTCCTTGGATCGCGCACGGTGAACCTGGCGCGCACACAGTAGCACTTTCATCTGAACCGCCCGGGCCACGCTTCCCTAATAACAGCCTGGGAACTGCAAAGCCCCGCAAGCCCAGCCCTTTACATGCGGAACAGAGGCGGGCTTTCGGGGGGCCCCTCTCGCCACAAGAGGGATTGTAAACTGGGGCTGGTGCTTTCAATAAAGCTGTTAAAAGGCGGAAAAGAAAACAATGCCAGCGAGTTCTGGCGACCTTTCACCTCACCCCCACCACACACACACACACACACACACACGCACACTCACACTCACACACACCCAGCCCTGATGGCTCCTCCTTCCCTCCCACTGCCCACACAGGTACCAGATTATCTCTGGACCATCTGAAGTCTGGATGGGAAGGGACACGGCCACTTCAGAACCTCACCGAGGTTGAGTCCCTTGGGCCTGACAGATCTAAATCTCCTGCTTGGTAGCTTTGGCTGAACGTGAATGCGTGAACTCAACTCTGAGCTACAGTTTCCTTCTGCACGAATGAGGTTAATACCTGTCTTGAGGATCTCGGGCATGCATGTAAAGAATCTTACATCTGGCTGGCACCCAACAGAGGAAGCTATTCATGGGTAAGAATATGAATGAGTGAATGAATGAGTGAGTTAGTGAATGAATGAGTGAATGATTAAATGAGAGAATGAATAAATGAGTGAGTGAACGAATGAGTGGGTGAATGAATGAGTAGGTGGCACCCATGAGCCCGCCCTTCACCATCACTGATGAGCAGCCGCCGTCCCGCCCTCCCCATCAGGGCAGCTGTCACTCAGAAAAAGGACTTCCAGGTACCACTTCCTCCCCTCCCTGGCGTCAAGAAATGTAGTTATTTCGGCCTCTTGGAACTGGCTCATCACCACTGTCTTGCTTCACACATTCCCTTTTCTTTCTCTCTGTGTTGTTTACAAAGGTTTCACTCTGTTTTCAACTCATCAGAAAGGCCCCGCTAATACACAATTAACATGTGATTATAAAAAAAAATTAAAATAGCTTCCAGAAGAAGGAAATGTAATTAAGTAGAGAATGCTTTTCAGTAAGTGCTTGCTTTAACCCATTGTCAGAACACAGTCTACGTTCCTCCACAATGCCTGGAACAGATGCCAAGGGCAGAATGTTAAAAACAAATAAAAAAGGACATTATTTTCGGGGGGAATAATAACCATCAACTTGGTACAACACGCTGGAGAACTCAGATTCCGGCTGCAGAGGGCTGACCTCCCCCCAGTCCTCTCACCACCCTTTTCTGTAAAAACGCTTCTCTTCTAAAAAATAAAATAAATGATTAAACCCAACTCTAACATAATAAGTGAAACAGAGTGAAAAAGCAAAAGCCAAACACACATATTTACAAACTCCACCATTAACAGAAGCTCTAGTCCAGACCATGAAAAGAGTCTGACGTCACCACTTTTTAACCAAGTCCGGGATCATTTTGTTTCAGATCATTCTGGCCAAATTTCAAAAGGGATCTCTCTTAAAAACCCCCAAATCGAAAATGGACTTTTAACTTCATGTTCAAGAAGCAATCTGAGAAATCGAAGGAATTTTTCTCCCAGCTTTTCCTGCAGCCACCCCGACGAAATCCAGTCATTCTATGGGCCCGACGTTGATGGTTTCTGCCCACCAATATGGTGCCACAGCAAACTCGAAATTCAAGGAGTTCCCATTTCCTTGGGAACCCTGTGAGAAACGTGTGTGTCCCCGCACACGAACCATCTCCCAAAATGATGGAGAAGAAGCAACATCGGAAAGCTCAGGGCTGGTGGCAGGGCCACCACACCAGTCACCTGTCATCCATCCTTTGAACCCGAGCACAGAGCAAACGCTCCCAGCCCCAGACTGTTCCCAGCCGCCGAGAGAGCAGTCAGTGAACGGCCCACACTTCCACCTGGCCGGCCAAGAAGCTGGGGCTTCTGGACAAACATCCCACCGTGGAGGCATCCCTCTGGGCCACTCAGGACGCCATCCATCGCCGCCCCTGCTCCTTGAACCATGCATGAGGCACGGCTCTATTCCTGACTCGGTGGGTGTTAGCTGGGTGACCCTGGGCAAGCTTCTCCACTCCTCTGGATCCGTCTCCAGTGTGACATTCCTCATCGGTGAAATGGCCCCAAGAGGAAGCAAATTTCTGTGTCTTACAGGAAGAAAAGTGAGATTCAAAGGGTTTAGGTGACTGGCCCGAGCTCCTGTAGGAAGTGAGGGAGCAGAGACCACGGGCCAGTCTTCTCAACCAGGGGGCCGACTGCCCTCGGGGACAGCAGCCCCCGGGAGCCGACAGACCCTGCGGGGTACTGGGCACCCACGGGCACCAGGTCAGCAAGACCTCGTTTCATCCCACAAGTTACATGCTTTCACTGCAGTCCATGGACGAGAAGCCTGTGGCTGAGGATTTACTCATGTCTGTCTAAGGCCACCCAAAGTGTAAAATTAAGGCAGGCAACAGCAAGGTCATCCAGCCCTCCCCACGTACCAGATGGGGAAACTGAGGCTGCCCAGTGGAAAAAAGACTTCCCAAGTCACACGTGTGTTCGGTGAGCCAAGCTCTGGTTCCTAACCTATGCTTCTGAGTCCCCTCGACAAACCCACCCCAGGCACCAACAGGCTGGTCTGCCCTGACCCAGGGCTTCTTCTGAAGAAAAGAAAGAGAAGCCACCAATGGCTCCCCTGATATTCCCCACGCCTCCTTCGTGGGGTCTCCCCCAGCACCCCCATTTCACAGATGAGACCAGAATGCAGAAGGCGGACAGCAGGCCCACGGGCTACACTTCGCCACCCAGCACCCTGTCATCAGCCCACCCCACAACCCCTGAGACCCGGGACCTTTCCCTGGGACCCCAAATACAACAGCCTGCATATCTCAGCATTTGTTTGATAACTCCTACTAGGGTCATTGCCTCGGGTTCAGATGGAGAATCCAAGGCTCAGAGACATAAAGCAATCTGCCTGAGGTCACACAGCTCAAACCCATCCAGCGGCCAGCAGCCACAGCGGCGCTCAAACTAAATGTAAATACATTTCCCAGTAAAGCGCCCCGACTCCGCTCCCAAGGGACAGCAGATCCCTCCAGAGTGGGAGCCTCTCTCCATCCATCCCGGAATCCCTTCATCACTTGGCACCGTCTTGACACATAGTAGGTGCTCTACCAACACCTGCTGAACTGAATCCTGCCCGCGTCCAGAAAAGCCATTAAAATTCTGCAGCCGGCGCCTGCCCCGCGCATCTGCACGGCGCAGCAAGAACTGACAATTCTTCCTAGATAAATATCTGGAAAGAAGTCGGGAAACAATTAAAACTAGAAGCTAATAAATGATGGAGAAGCCCATGAGCCAAGTCCTGGCCCACTTCCCAGTCTTCATTCATGCATCAAAAAACCCCAGCGGTCCGAGGCTTCAAGAGGGCAGCTGGGCAGTGGGGCTGTCCGGCGTGATATAAATGGGAATTAGATATGATCGGGTGTACTCATTGCACCCCCAACAGCAGACACTATCTCCCAGCTCCCCCTCTCGTGTCTCCCCAGCCAAGCCCCCTCCTCAGGGAGCTGGTGACAGATGATCTTGTAACCAGGCAACCAGGCGGAGGAAAGGTTCCAGAGTTCCTCCACTGGAGCGCGGACGGCTGCGTTCTGCTGAGGGTGGCTCCCGGGATGCAGCGCCGTGACACCCTCTTCCGGACCTTAAAAAAATTGGGGGAGGGGGCAGGTGCACGAGCTATCCCCCCACCATGAAAACAAGTGCTCTGGCATCCTCCCTCCCCCTCCCAAGCTAGGCCAGCGGCCAGCTTTTCAGGGAGACAAGTTTCCACGTCTCCACGTCTCCCCCAATGACAACCATGGCTATGGACGGACCTGTAACGGAAGGTCCCAGGGCCACAGTCTTTCCAGAAAAGCTCTCGCTCTGCGGCGGCCATCCTCCTTGCCTATCTGCCACCTGTAGCTGTCTTAACAAATGCTCCCAAGATTCCAGGGAGCCTCAGAGGTTCAACCGGGTCAGCTGCACTTTGGGCAAATATGTGCCTACAAAGAGAATGCCCTGTATCCATGGTGGGGGGGGGGCAACGGAAAAAGGGTGTTGGGGTTCTCAACCAACAAAATGGAAGCTCTGTGTGCAGGGAGCACAGGTACCCGTCCGCTCTGACAAGTCAAAATGCTTTCAAGCTGTATTAGACACCTCGAGAGCCCTTTCGCTGGGCGTTGGCCATAAGCCAGGTGTCCTCACATCCAAGGTGATACTGGGTCCACGCCAGTCAGGTGGGCATCATGATTATCATGCTGATCATGGTAACGTCGAGGCTCAGGGCTAGACGGGGGTTGCAGGAACACGTACCACGAGCTAGGAACTTGCTAGGAACTTGATCGGGAGGACTTGTATACATAATCTCGTGGACTTTATTCTCAGCCTGGTAGGAGACCCAAGATGCACAACCAGGGGGGCAACTGTGTGGCTTCCTGCCTCCCTCACCTGTGCCCTTCCCAGGGTTCATGACAGAGCCTTTGCCAGCAGTCATCTCATCTTGGGGCACTGTGTAGGATTACGGTTGGTGGCATCGAGCAGATAAGTGAGAAGAGGACCACGGGCAGACGGGCACATCTGCAGAGGGCCCAGAGCCTGCCAGGCGCCGCCCCAGGTCTAAAGAACCCCCTTGGCCCCTTCCTGCCAGCCGGCTGAAGTCGGTATGCAAAGCAGGGTCCAGGCACTCTGAATTCAGGGCAGAGCTGTCATTTTCTTTCTTTCTCTCCAGTAAACATAGTGCACTTAATAAAGAAAAGGAGTGAAGTTGGAAAATTGAAAATTGGAAAGAGAATAATTTCTTTTCCAGAAGGCAAGCCTCCAGGAGGTTCCTGTGGGTATCAGAGGGTAAGGGGCACTCAGGGAGGAAATAAAGACCCCGTTTGGGGGGGTGGATATCATCCAAGTATCTAATAAGGTTCTTCTGACAACGCTAAGATACACACACAAACCGCACACTCCCTCTTCCTAGCTGCATGAACAGATATGATTCTTTCTAACATCTCTATCAGAATGGAAATGACCACTGCCAGAGACTGGGCAGACGCTGGAGCGAAGAAGATGCAGAGACTGGGGCCCATCAACTCAACAGATGTCCTCACCATATGCCCCCACTTCTGGACCGTGCAGCCCCAGACCCAGAGGAGGAGGGCCTCTGACTCCCAATTTGGGGCCACAAGAAGGGAATGGAAATAAAGCCAATAAAAAGAAGAGGCCTCCCAAACGCACAGGGATCCAAGCCTTCCGTGATGGGAAGCTATCCATCACCACTGGGCTGACACAAGTGTTTTCAGCTCGTATCCCCCTGTTACATCTAAGGGCTGAATGCTTTTCTGGGAAGTGGGAGGAGCTAATGAAACCACAAGTTTGGCAGAGCCCGAGGCAGGGTGTCCGGCTAAAAACTTCTCTTTCCAATCAGCTAAAGTCACCACAACTTTAAATCAATGTTATTGCGTCTTCTGATTTTTAAAGGAACACTTTCTTCTTGTAGAAAATTTTACAGATACAGACCAGGATACAGAAGGAAAATAGAGACCACCAAAGTAACTTCCATTAACATTTCGGTGCTCCCTTCCAGTCCCTTTTCAGTGGACTTGTACAAACAGACATGTGCTCCCTTCCAGTCCCTTTTCAGTGGACTTGTACAAACAGACATCTACTGATTGAGCTATTACTGTATACAGTTTTGGTTTGTGCTTTTCTCTCTTGATATTACATTGGGAGCATTTTCCCACGTTGGGAGAAACGCTGTAAAATCCTTATTTTTCATTGCTATGTGATGTTTCCCATCATACGGCTGGGACACCGTTCATGTAGCCATTCTCCTCCTACTGGAATCGACTTGCTTCCAAAACTTTCCACTGTGACAAAGACACTGCAGGTGCGTGCCCATGTTTTCAGGCATATACCTAGTTAATCTTCAGGATGGTGACCCAGAAGTAGAATTCCTGGACCCAAGGGCATGAGGGGTCTCTCTACATGTTCCCAGCTATGTCTCCAGCCCTCTAAATACTGAACTGCTTTACAACTCACCCTAAAAGGACACAAGAATACCTACGTATTCTCAAGTCAAGAAAGCTTTCCACCCGATCGATAATTTTGGAAAAACATTCCCCAGAGGGGCTGGCAGGCATTCACTCTCCTGGTCCCTGCCAGGCTGACAATACCTACTGTACGGTACAGCTGTCTCCCCCGTGCACCCTAGAAGTACACCCAGCACCGATGACCCACCAGCGTGCCTCTCTGGACGCCCTGGACACCACCTCCCTCCACATGGAATGATGCTATTGTCCACAAACAATCATTTTTTAAAAAACAAACAGAAAGGGTGTGTAGGCCAATACTTTAGCAAGATAACTTGTCCGCTTCCTGAAAATGTGAGATAATGAATAAAAATGTTCATTACGGAATTATTCACTTTCCTCCCCGATTCACGTCCTGGTAATTACCGTGACCAGCCTAATAAAAACTGCTACAAACCGAAGGTCAACTGGCAGTTAGAAGTGTTCATTTTCATTTCAATGTATTCATCTCTGGCTCCTAATGGCCTCATTTTCTCCCATGCTCCTTAATAAATACCACTGAATTACAGGTTAAATAGCTAAATTAAATTATTGCAATTACAGCGTGCACAGCCCTGAATCTGGGTTTACCTTTCCCAGTTCAATTAGAGGCAAAGTTTCAACAGCCACGGAATTCTGACTGCTGTCAATATTCTCAATTGCTGAGAATCTGCGCAGACGCCCAGAAATTTGGTGAGAGGGCTTTTTTTTCCCCCTGCTTGTTTCTGAGGGGCTGATTGGAGCGCTCTCGACTGAAACAAAATCACACCATCAAAAGTGGTTTTTGGAAAGAGACCACAAGGCATAATTGATTCTTTTCGACTAAAAAGGGAAAAGACTTAGCAGGGTTCTGGCTAAATGCACTGTGCATGCGTGTGTGCGTTGTGTATGTGTGTGTATGTGTGTGTGCGTACACAAAAGAAAGCCCCATCTTCTGAAGGGGAAAAGTACATTTCAATAAATCCAAATCCCCCCTCCTTCATGCCACTGGCCCACAATGATTTTACAGGTCCACATTAAAGAGCTTGCTCATCATTTAAATATATTTGAACGTTTGTTGCTATTGTCTCACCACAGGATTAATTATCCAACATCCCTTATAAGACAGAGTGTCTTAATAATACGGAATGCCTGGGAAGGAAAAAAAAAAAACCCTCACCAGTTCTGTTTTCCCAAATCCCAAGATATGAGAGTCTATTTCTTGTGAAAGAGCTCCCCCTTACTTCTCCATCCCTCTGCTTCTAAAGGCACCAAATTCCACCACGGACAGGGACTCTTGTCTGGCTGTGGTTTGTTTTGTTTTTTTTTTTAACAATCTTATTGACACACAGCACGGGTGAGCGATAAAACCCCTCTAGGCCCACCCACGAGTGTTTAGAAATCTGGGATGCTGCAGGGGTCCACATCATGGAGAAGAGAGCCCACCCACTTCCCTGGCCCCCGAGCCCAGGCCTGGTCAGACTTGAAGGGAGGGCCGATTCCACCCCGGTGGGCGGGGAGGTAGGAGCCCGGCTGAAATCCCATTTGGAGCTTTGTCATCCCTGTTCCGAAAGCCCACAGCTGAGAGCGTGCCAAGCACTGAAAGGCTGGTCGCACGGCCAGAGCCCGTGTATGTGGGCGGCGGCTGAGACCCTGGGCACATCGACTATCAGGGCCAGGGGTCTACTCCCCACCCGTGGCTCGGGAACCCACATCTGGAAGCCCTCCAACCACGACAGACCTCCTCTGGAGGCCTGGGCACTTTGCCCCCGCAAAGGTGGAGGATTCTCTGCCCAGGGCCCAGGGAAGCCACCTTGCCCGTGACGCTGGGGTGTGGGGCATCTGTGTTCACACCGTGAGGCCCACCACTCCAGCCAGGACCATGGCCAGGGCAAACGCCTGTTCCAGGCCTGGGCCACAGCCACTAGGGACACGTGCCCCCGGCACAGGGCAAGAGGCTGGCACGGCCACTTCCAAGTCAACCCAGAATGGCATCAGAAGCAGGGGTCCCGACAGGGGGCTCCCCGAGTGCAGGGCCTGCATGCGGGTCACCTGTCGGGCCCTCTCCCGGGCCTGGCACAGAGCAGCCGGCCCTCCGTCAATACCTGCTGATCCAGACTGAGTAGGCAACAGCCTCCCAGCTGTCCACGGGCTGGCCAGAGGGAGCCAGGCCTCCCTGTCCACAGACAGGGGCCTCGGGGAGGCGCTCGGGCCTTTCTCCTCCTACACCACGCTTTGCTGACGTGGGGACAGCCAGGCCCAGTGTGGTGAGGAGACGCCTGGGCGTTGAGGCAGCTCAGAGAGTGGACAGACATGGCCCCAACTTTCCAGGCCCCCAGCATTCTCCTAAGGACCGGATTAACACCACAGAGCATCCAGTTTCCCAGGAGAAGTGGCCAGTGGCCCATGCAAATATTTCTACAGAGGAAAATGCAACTCTAGCCAGGGATTTCTACCCCTGGAAGCCAAACCAAGACTCATTTTAAAGAATGCCTGAAAAACAAATTGACCATCCACTGCTTAAAATGGATCAGTAGTTGAAAAGCTGTCACACACAATTAACACATCAAATACTGGGGGTTTTTTTTGGAGGGGGGGAGGACACAAATGGTGACACCAGCCCTCCCAAGTACTAGGCATGTGCACATCTGGATCCCTAGTTGAGCCTTGCAACAATCTGATGAGACATCACCATCGTCATCATCATTATTCCACTGGGGTGCTTCCTCCAGTTTACAGATGACAAGCTAAGATTCAGAGAGGCGAAGTGACTTATCCAAGGTCACACAGCCGGGAGCCCTCGGTCTCCCATTAGAGGGCTGCCCCCTGGAGAAACAGCAGACCCCCAAACCTGGCACCTGGGTACCTCTTGATCTGCTGCCTGCAGCCTGCTCCACCCCCTGTGCACTTTGTCCCAGGCCCCCAACGTCAAGCTGGCTACTCGTAGGGCCCAGAAGTGTCTGTTCCCTCACACCCTGTGTGCTGTCACTCCCTTTGCCTACAGTGGCCTCCCATCCTCCGTGCAGCCTGGGGAAAGTCTTGGCCTCCCATGATGGTCCCTGGATGCATCGCACTGTTCCCTGGCCATTTACCTGGTGTCCTCCAGGGGCTGCCTCCCTTGTCCCTGGATCCCAGTACCTAGAACAGTGAGTGGCCTGAGCAAGACCCTTCCCCACTCTGGACCTGGGTCTCTGGCTGGGGAGGGAGTCAGGCCAGACAACTCCCCACCCTCCACCAAGAACCCAGGGCCGCAGAGCCCGAGAGCTCTGGGGCAGGGGTGGCCACTGAAAAGCTATGTCCACGGAGAATCGTGTGGGGCTCCCTGGTCCCTGCCCTCGGCCGTCCAATACCACAGCCCACTTGGACAGGACAAACGGCAGCTGCCTTTTCCAAGCCTCCAGCACGCCCAGGCACCAGGCTGGGCCCTTCCACGTGTCATCTCAATGAACTCCCCATTTCCCGGAGGAAGAAACTGAGGCTCAGACATGGGAAGGAGGTTCCCAGCCACCGAGCAGGAAGGCAGTGGCTGCTGCACCGCCCACCAGCCCCGTTCTCATCCCGGCTGCCCCAGCAGGCAGAACAGGCCTCGATGGCCACATGAGCACGGACCCACCAGAGGGTCCACGCTCGTCTCAGGTCTGCACCTGCAAATTCCACCGTCACAGGCGGAAACGGTGCAGGCATCCCCAGGCTCTGAGCTGGGGTAGAGGGGCAGGCAGTTATAAAGGGACCCCCCCCCAACACACACACCTGAATGCATCACTACAGCACAGCAGCAAGCAACTACCTCTACCTCTTGGGGCCGGATAAATCCTTTTGCAGCACCCCTACCCCAGCCCCTCTCACCCCTACCTTCGAGCCAACAGGCATCGCAGAAAGGCATCGCATCCGGGGTACCATGTGGTCCTGTCCTCCCAGGCCGCTGCAGATGGAAAGGCTTCTTCCTCATGGTTTGGGCCACTGCCCCTGCCCCAGACTTCCAAGCTCTTCCTGGCCCCCAGAGTGTGGGCACAGTCAGAGCTGACCTTGGAAACGGAAAAGGCCGCATTGGGCATGATGATGGGGTGTGCAGTCCCCATCCAGGCCAGTTGCTGCAGTTAAGACCAATGCCCCAGCTGCGTGGTGGCGCCTGGTGAACTTTGGAGACCGGCTATTTCCCGGGGGTCTGGGGTGAAGGCAGAGGCTGAGGCTCCTATGAAGCCCCAGCTAGCCTGTACCGAGCGCCCTGAGCTCCTCTTGTCTGCCGTGACTGAGGGCATCTCGCCCTACAGTGCAGGGGGGATGGAGGCCCAGGGGCAGGGAGGCAGGTGGGGGACCCAGAACTTTGCTCCCCCCGCCCTGGCATTTCACCCCAACAGCGCACAGGTAGGGGGTGCATGGCGACCCCTCCCCCCAGGACTTGCTCCACAGATGTCCTGCCAGTTACCCACCGTGACCCCTCAGCTACTCACTCAGCACATCCTCAGTGATGGGGCCACCGCTGGGCAGCCAGGAGCTGGGCATTGACATGCGTCCGACAAAAGTCCAGAACCTTCTCCCTGAAAGGTGACTTCCCTCTTTCCCTGCACCCAGGCAGAGGGGGAGCTTCAGCCAAAGTTGGGGAAGGAATGTTTCAGACTAAACCGAGCACCAACATCTTAAGGTCCACCCTTGGGTCCCTGAAGGTGGTCACGAAGGGCATTCCTTGTTCAAAAATGTTAAAAACCCTAAAAACCGAAAGAAACTCATGAACTCGTTCACAATAAGGTCACGCGGGCAATGTGAACACAGTTGCTTGGCTTGGTTCCTAATTTAAGCCCACCTGGTGTGACAACACCTCTTATCAAAGGTACCTGGGACGGGACAGGTGGGCCAGGTCCCAGACCTGTGGGCAGGTGTTCGGAAGATGCACCTCCATTAAATTACTTTTAAAGGGAGGCTGAAATGACCGTTACTTAATGAAACATGATTTTTCACAGCAGTGGGAAGGGGGAATTAAAACAGTTCCTTGAAGGAAGGGTAAGGCTGTCCTGGGAAGACGAGAGAGAATTCTGGGGCTGGTAACTCTGATGCTGCTTTATCCTTGGCCATTACTGCAGGGTGGTGTGGCCAGTGGTTCTTCAGACCCTAAAAATGAGCGTCCGGGGACATCCCTAACTCAGAATCTAGGGCCAGTTGGGCCCATGGAGAACTCCCATCTACTCTGGGTGTCCCATGCAGGTTTTATACAGTTTGGGGAAATTCAAGGATTTTCCCAAAGGCTGCACTGCCCACTTCTGACAATAGTTAGTTAAAAGCAGCCACACTGCAAGGTGTCGGCTACACTGGCATCTAAGGAAAGGGGAAAGTCAATTCCCCGCACCTCCTGTGTGCCAGGTCCCACCCTGGGAGCTTTACAAACCTCCACTTTCCAGAGGAGGAAAAGCAGCTCAAACATAAGTATATCTTAGCAGTCCTCGCCCCCCTCCCAGCCTTTGGGGAATGAGGTCAGGAATAAGTAAACAAACTGAGAGTAACGGGGTCATGGAACGCACAGTCTTCTATTCCCATACAGCGCCTCCAACAATCAAAAGAAAATACCAGCCCAGCTACCTCTTAACCACTGTGAAGCCATAAAGCCAGCCCCAAGGCCTTCCTTCAAACACCTTTCCTCTGTAGAACAAGTTGCTGAAGGAAGGTCAAGGTCACCCCGTAAGGGGCCGCCCTTTACAGTGAGGTCTCACAGGAAGGGAACCCGCAAGGCCAGGGCTGCCTGAACACCTGAGGCCAGGGCTTCGGGAAGGGAACATCTAAGCCAGCGAGGTGCATCTGCCCGGGGCTGGAGCCGGTGGCCTCCTCGACCCAATTCTCTCTCTCTAGGGACAAAGCTGCCGAATGAGGTCTGGGGATGAGGAATAAAAGGACCAGACCCTCCACTTTATGTTCTGTCTCAACTTCTACCAGGGTCAGTATGAGAACCTGTCTCCGTTTCTGTGTGCTAAGTGCCATGGTGATCTGCAGTGTGACAGTCACTATTCCTTATTTCAGGGATCCTCAAACTACAAGCCTTGGCCTGGCTACCTGTTTTTGTAAATAAAGTTTTATTGAAACAGCCACACCCATTCAGTACACACTGTCCGTGGATGCTCTTGCCCTGTAATGGCAGACTGGAGTAGTTGCAACAGAGATGGTTGGGGCCCACAGAGCATAACATAGTTACTACCTGGACCTTTATCTTAGATAAAGCCCTGTCTTATCTAAAAAACCCTGAGATGAAGTCTCCCAGACTTGAAGTTGATGCAAAAATCTCTCTGTCTTGAACCATTATGCTTTGTTCCATAAGCAAATCAGAACTCACCATGTTTCCCTTTTTGCCAAGGCTGCCAGGAAGCTCAGAGCTAAATTCTGTGCTCCTCTGCTGTGTGGTTTACTGGGATAACCTTTCCAGTCGCTTGAATGTATGACTCCCATTGTTTCATCATTGCTTTAATGCTTCTGTTACTGGTTTACTTAAAGTAAGAGACTTTATATCCCTTTATTATCGATGCGGCTATGGTATAAATCATAAAGAGAAAAAGAGCATGAGGACAGGATGACACTCCAGCTCAGGGGTCCCTCTGCATCATGATAAGTCTTTGCAGACCTCGCTCTCGAATTCACCCAGGCAAGGGACCCCCCCATTCCTTCCCTTCCAATCTCAACTCCCTCCAGCTGAGTCCTCTGGACCAGGAATTCCTGCGTGAAGCTAGGTGAACTTCAGGCACTCGCTCTGGTCACTTCCAGTGCCCTACCTGCTTCTGATGGGCAAGACACTCATTCACTCAGACCCTCCTGGACAGTAAGGCCCACTTACATGCTAAGACTCAGAGACAGAAACACAAAGCTCAAAGCACAGTCCGTGCCCTGGGAGCCCCCCATTCCACACAGGAAGGTGATGGACTCAGTCCAGAGGTGTATACTAAGTGCCACCCAGGGGAGCTAGTCCCGGAGACGCGGACGAGAGCTGGCTCTTTGGGAGTCAACAGGCTACCCAGAGTGCCTGAGGGGCTTGCTGGGCAGAGCGCAGCCAGGCCAAAGGGCAGAGGTGCCCAGGGCCCAGCAAGGAGCCCTGGAGGCCGAGCTCAGCCACCTGCCAACCACCACCAACGGGGTTCGGGCCAAGCAGTGTCCCATGGCTCCACCCGGAAACCAGGTGTGTGGGCTGGGTGACCCTGAGCCAGCTACAGATGTTTCCTGTACTCACACCAACGTTGCAGCAGCAGCCTTAGGAAGACGCGAGTAGTTTATCAATTGAAGCGGTGATGCACGGCCTGGCTGGGTGGTGGAGCCCAGGGACAGCACTGGAGGGTGAGGCCAGAGGTCCCGGAGGCCGTGAAGGCTGCAACGAGGAGCTTACTTTCCCCTGGGCATCCCCAAGGGTCCTGACATTTAAAAGCAAGAGCTCAGGATCCAATCCCTCGTCCTCCCCAGCAGCACAGTTTGAACTTGAGCTCAGCTAGGCCTGCCACCCCTTCCCCCCTACGGAAAAGCCCAGGTGTCACCGGGGTGCCAGCCACAGGCCCTGGGACTTCACTGAGCCCTGGCTCCCAGGTGTGGACAGGGACCTGCCCCCGCAGAGGCCAGCGTCTCCAGGGCCACCGCGCCGCTAATCACCACACTGTTTACCTGGAGTTTATTAGACTGCCGCTGGCTGCTGGCAGGCAGGCTCTCATATTTACACCTGGCTTTCTCGACGTCTCCCCAAGTGCGGAAGTTCCTTCGCGCCGCTGGCGGGAGGCTAACCCAAGCAAAACCAAGCGTGGGTCTGCGTTTAACGAGAGGAAAGGGGCTTTCGGGCTCCCTCTGGCTCGACTTCAGGATTCCGGCTAACAACCCTCCCTTGGGTGGTGACACGCCCAGCCGCCTCCATCCTGTCCAGGGAGGCTGGGGACAGAGCCTCTGCCCAGAATTCAGCCAGACTTGCTTGAAGCATTCCTGACCCAGGGCGCAATGGGGTAGCGTGAAGCTGTATTTGCTGGAAGGACCACTCTGGCTGTCCACCCACCCATCCCCCAGACATCAGCAGGCCCCTTCAGTGAGCCAGGCAGGATGCTCACACCAGAGATACAGAAGTCACTAGACAAGGTCCCTGCCTCAGTCTAGAGAGGGGGACATGCAGGCAGACACCTATACTGCAGCCAGGCCAGGGCACCCAAGAGGAGGGAGGGAAGGCTCCCGGCAGGGAGCACGTCCCGGGGGAGCAGAGCACAGAGACGGCTGCACAGGAGGGAGGCAAATTCAAACCACATCTAGAGGGAGGAAAAGAAAGGCTGTGGCCTCGGAGACCTGGGATGAGCTTCCCTCTGCTGCTTCATAGCCGTGCGGTTCTATAGAAGAGCTTGACCTGTACAAGCCTCAGTTTCTGCATCTGTAAGATGGGAGTGGCCACTGTGATGAGGATTCAGGAGGTAAAGGATTGGAAAGACGGGGCCCATGGGTCCCCAGTCTCTCTCAGCTCACATTCCTACTGGACCCCAAAACTCTTTTTGTTGATCAAAACATACAGCCTCAGCTGACATCAGCCGGGAATTCTCAGGTGACTGAAGAGCAGGCTCGTCTCTGGGGTGCAAACCCCTAGAGACCACGGAGACCATGTGACGGAACAAGCCGAGTCCCGAGCCAGGAGCAGGTCAGCGCAAGGGCCTCCCCAGCCCGTGGCAGCTGGGACAAGCAGAGAAGAGAACCGGGCGGCCACAGTTCCGCACCCGCCCTCTAGGGCTCACAGTGATCTCAACCAGGTACCAGAGAACACGGGTGCCCGGGGGCCGGGCGGGGAAACCTCAGCCTCGGGTGGGCCAGCGCCCACCACTCCAGGCAGCCAGGCCAGAGCAAGATCTGGGAGGGTGAGGCACCCGTAGCTCAGGTGAGAGGTGAGAGGCCTGGGGTTGAACTGGCCGGGTCAACCATCCTCTCTGCCTCTAAGTCTGTGACCTCACGTCAGGCCTTTCCTTCTCTGCATCCTCACTGCAACACTGGGCAATGCGGTCTGCTCCAGAGGGTCAGACTGGCTCCGGCACACACCAGCCCTCAGCGAGACAGCATCATTTTTACAACGGCTACACTTAAGCCGAGGCCTCCCAACTACCTCCTCCCAATTGTCCAATGACTTGGAAAGACGCAGACAATCCCCTCAAGGGCTGAGGACACAGTGCAAGGTGGTGTCTCCTCTCCTATCAATTCCCTCACAGCAAAGCCATGCCAGGATGGAAATGAAATTTCAACTTCTGGGCTGGTGTGACCAGTTAGTAGTGGCAGCCTCGCTTAGCCACTTAAGGCGCCCAGGCCCAAAGGACAGAGGTACCGTGATGGACTAGTAATGGCTGCCATAGGTACAGGAGGGGCAACGGAGGCACACGTGCTACACACACCTGACCCCAACACATCTCTGGACAACAGCATGCCACTTCTTCAGGAAGAAACAAACGAACACAGGCAGAACACGGATTGTAGAAAATCAGAAAGCTGGGACAGCTGGGCCAAAAGGATGGCCAAGACCAGGGAAAGGAGGAAGAAGAGTTGCCTAGAATTTCCATAAACCTCTGAATTTTACCAGCAACAATAAACACAAGGCCATGGGTTTTCTACAGAGGTGTTTACTGAGAAGGTTTTCTCCAGGGAGAGATAACTGAGAATAGATCTCTCCGCTCAGCTAGCCACCTCCCTGGTTCTGGCCCCTCTGCTCTGGGTCTGGAACAGGCTCCCAAAGGCACCCAAGCAGCTTGTGCCCAAGGACCAGGAAACCGCCATCCTGAGGTTTGGGTTCGTGGCGAGGTGCGGAGGGCCATTCAAAGAGGAGACACAGGCAGCAAAATCGGAAAGCCAGGACAGGGCACGGCTTCCCACAGGGGACAAGGAGGGCCAGGCGAGCCCCAAAGAGCAGCTCACACTGGTCTAGCAGGGGACACCTGGGTACTCCAAAGCCTGGGGCCTCCACACATAGGACACGAGAGGACCCTGAGGCAGAGGCCCAGCCCTCATCATCGCCCCCTCTGCTCAGCTGTCCCCAGCATGGGTCATCATGGAGAAGACACCTTCCTCTCTACCGACAATCACAATGATCATCATGGGATAGTCAGCAAAGGCGCCCTTGCCGGGGCCTTCCACGTGCCAGGCCCCGTGCTTAGCGTCATGCACACACTGGAAACGAGGTAACGCCATCATCTCCTCCTAGTAAGTGAGGAAACCCAGGCTCCAAGATGGAGGCGAAAGGCCACAGTCACCCAGTTAGGAAGGGGCAGAGCCAGGGCAAGCCCAGGCCTGGCAACTCCCCGGCAGGGTTCTCTGCCCGCCCATCTCTGCCCCTGAAAGCACCAGCACGGTGGCCAATATGCACCCGGAGAGTAAGAGCCGGGGTCCCCAGGAAAGCCTGCATTCATTCACACACTAGGGCATCATTTGGGTCTCACTCCCTCTTGGTCCTGTGCATGTTTCACTGCTCCCTGGCCCTTCACAAAGCAACAGAGCAGCTGACCGTGGAGCCTGGTCTTCAGGATGGAGGGCGGAAGCACCGTTCATGCACACACATGCACATGCGCCCATGCACGCAAGCACATGCACGCATACACACGTAGGCATGCACACATGTGGACACACATACATATACATGTACATGTGTGTATGCACACACACATGCCTCCTTCTGGATACTCGAGTCCATTGCCCTTACTCCCCAGGGTGACCTCCTTAACATAAATGAACCTGCTGCTGTAGGGTCCAAGGCTCTGACATGCTGGCCCACCTCTCACCCAGAGGTTCACTTGAAATGTTTACCCACCCTTCAGAGTCCTCCATCATGGGTTCCTCCGATCTAAACCTTTGTTTATTTTATGGGAAATTTAATGGGTAAACAAACTGCTTTTCCAGGCTGCGCTTCTCATGATCTACACGGGCTTTTTCTTCTTACTCATAAAAAGAGAAAACTTCAACTTAATAAAGGTAAATGAACTTGAACCCCTACCCACTCCTACTGCCCCACACGCACTCCCCAAAAGATGTGGTGGTGCCAAACTCAAGAAACCAAACTCTGTATCCCATTCCAAACCAAGAGCCTTCCCCTATCCTGACTGCTGACTTCACGGGTCCATCCTCCCCACACGCCTTCCGTCTCTGTCTTTCTCAGATGTGTCCCTAAGCACTGTCCTCCTACCTGAGGATTCACCTGAGCGGTGGGCGGGCTGGAGCATCTTGTGGAATAAAGAGAAGCGAAAGCAAAATGGACCCCCCAAAAAAGGCTAAATTTCCAAACATCAAGTGACGCACCCAAAGCCAGAGAGACGCAACTCCAGGTTGGCCTGACGGCTACATCTTACAGAACTCAAGTCTCGTATTTCTTCAATATGCAAAGCTGCTGTTTCCCCTGGCCCAGCAGAGACTTCCCAGACGACACTCCCTCCCTCCCTGCCCCCCTGCAAGCTGCATCTGGGGCCGAAGGTCAGCTTACCTGTTGCCCAGGCCCGTGGTGAGAGGATGAGAGGGTGGGAGGCACAGGAGACAACAGCCCAGGGGCTGACCCCAGCCTCACTGCACTCTTCAACCTCCACGCCTGCCTTGGTTGCTTTCCCCCAAAGCAGGATGCACGGCCTTCAGAAAAGAAGTCTCTGGGTCTGGCCCCTCCCCTCCAGTGACACCTCCCTGCCTTGGTTTAGGACTTGGGCATCGGAGGCTCCTGGGAAAGATATCCCAAATCTAGAGACCAGTTTTTCTTCTTCTTCCTTCCTCCCTCCCTCCCTCCCTCCCTCCCTCCCTCCCTTTCCTTTCTTTTTTTCCGTGTTGCACAGCTTGCAGGATCTTAGTTGCATAACCAGGGATTGGACTTGGGGCCGGGCAGTGAAAGCCCCGAGTCCTAACCACTGGACCACCAGGGAATTCTCAAGACCAGTTTCTTTGAGGGAACAAAGCCTAGTCTGTCTTCTGCACCCTCACCTGAGCAGGAAACCCACCAGCAGAGGGGACCCTGGGATTCTGTGCCAGGGCTGGGCACGGAGCGGAGAGCTCACCGTACCCCACGCCCATCTGCTTCCAATTCACATGAGCAGACAGATATGGAACCCTTTCAACTGGACATTAATCATTCACAGCAATTAGATCCCCGAGACCTCGCAGAGGGAGTGCGACGAGCCCAGGAAGGAAGGAAGCCCCGAAGCGCTAAGCAGCGTGGCTGTGCCAACCTAAGTGTGCCGACACAAAGGGAGATAAAGGCCCCGGGTTGCTCTCTCTCACCTGCCGTGTGCAAAGCCCCAACTGTGATCAGATGGCAGAGGGCTGCGCTGCAAAACGCTCGGTGGATTATTCTGCAGTAGGTATAATTGAAAGGATTAACATGAAGGCGATGTTTCCCTTCCAAAAATTCGAGGAACGCCAAAACGACTCTCATCTGGTCTGGTATGACTCATGTTTTAATAGAGGAACTTAATTTTCACTTCTGAGGAATTTGGGCTCCGGGAAACATCGTCTAAGAAACACTCATTTTGCTCCACCGACGAGAAGTACCGCCACCCCGAAAGTAAAAATAAAGGTCCCCCAGCCTGTCCCGTCTCCCAGAATCCACTGTCATCCACCGGGTGGAGCCTCCACACGCTGGGACAGAGCACGAGGTCTCAGGGGAGAGGGTGGGGTCTGAGGTCAACCAGGCAGGTCCTAACTTGGCGTGGTGGCCCTTCCCGTCTCGAAGGCACTGCTCAGGCCGGGCCTACCCAGAGGCACCTGGCAACACTGCACAGCAGCCCCTGGCATGGTACACTGTGTGGGCGGGATATGAGCCTCCTGAAGAGGGACGGTCTCCATATCCCGACCCTCTGGCATCCTCCGCCCAGCAGCAGTGGCTCCCAGGAGATTGCGCCCCAGGACACTGACTCCTGCCCCTGCCTGAGCCTGGCCCTCACGCCCAGCAGGGGCCGATGGAACCAGGGCTCAGAGGTCAGGACAACCTGTCACCACCCACCAGCTGCCTAATTAGTGGAGGCAAGATTCCCTACCTCCGTGATGAGACATCACAGAAGCTTCAGAAACACCCATCCCTTCCCAGACCCCGCCCTCCTCGCACCACCCGTGTGCCCACGTCCGTGTCCCTGCCCTGAGCCCCACAGAGACCCTGCCTCCCAGGGACCCTCCAGACACCCCACCCCACTCCGGATTCCAACAAGTGTTGAGTTTTACCTAAAAACTGAACCCACGATGAGCATCTGGGGTGCAGATTTCTTGCAACCAGCAGTACCTGGCAAACCTCTGCTTTTCTGCCTCTCTACCTTCCCAGCTGTATTTTCTTATTTACATTGCCCCCAGCAGGTCCCTAGCGCCCACAGCACCTAGCTGATGGACGGTTCCTGAAGGGGAGTAGGGATCATGGGGGCCGGCTTGAGGCCGCAGCACCCGAGTACCACCGTCACACCACGGAAGAGCCCCACAGGTGAGAATTTCCCATCAAGCACGCCTGGACAGAGGATGCTCCAAGATACCACCAATCCTCAGGTGCTCATCACCGCATCCTGGCAGCTCTGTTACCTGACTGGCCGCAGCAGGAGTCCCTTCTCTGTGCTGCGCACCATTCACCAAGGCTTCCGCAGGACCCGACAGTGACCGGGATGGCGCCTGCCACCCCTACCCCAACCCTGCGATGGAGAACAGATATCCAGATCCCCTCCCCACCTCTTCCCCACCTCTGCTCCGGCCAAGGGAGAGGCGCTCATTTATAAGTTGCAGATAATGTCGCCCACCATTCATCCAAATGTGTCAGTTACATCCCATTAGACGGTAATTATTTTTTAATTAAAACTAAGAAAACTGGCATGCCTGTGCCGACTTTATGCATCTGTTATGGGTTAAAATAGCTTTTAAAAAATGTTTCGGAGACCGCAGTCTATTGTGGCCATGGCCTCTGCCAAAGAAAACGCAAGCTTGCTTATTTTCTCTGTGGGGCGCGACAGCGCCTGTGTGTGCCGGAACAGAATCGGCTGGCCGTGAAAAGAATTCTAAATAAAACACAAACATGGAATTTGGCAACGCCACAGAAGCAAGCTTAAGACTAATTCCAGCATGCGGACGGCTCTCACATAGTAAGTCTGGCTCCAGCATAAATGAAACCAGGCACTGTAAAATACCAAGCAAGTTGGAGTTTCAACTTAAAGGGACAGAACGCTGGTTCCAGGTATAAAAGCTTATTAAGCCGGCTCACACTGGCTCCATAAATCCATAGGTTATTAGCTGTTTGCTTTCAGCCAATCCCTCCTTAAAGAGATGCATATTAGGAGAGAGAGAAAGAGAGAAGGAGAAATGAAAACCATCATTTTGCACTTGACTTTTAGTGCAGCCGTTCTGGAAATACTGTGTTCATTATCTCAATTAGAGGAGAAAGACTGTCAGACCTCAAATACACACAAACCCAAAAGGGAGGGGAAGGTGAGGGAGGGCCCGAGGGATGCAAGGTAGGAATGCCCATCGCACTGGGAAGATGAAAACGGTCCCCCCCCCCCAGAAACCAGAAACCAGAAACATCAGGGGGTGGGACTCGGCCACAGGGGGAAAGCCATGTGGATGCTGGAATACCCCCACCCAGGGAAACAGCAATGGTAAGGATTTTGATAATAATTATAGCAACAATAAAAATAGTATAGTAATACCTGCTACTGTGCACCACCTTTCATATACCAGCTGTGGCTGAAGGTGGTATAGTATAACAGGGACAGTTCTAAAGTCTAACCAAGCGGTTAAGGGCTCGGAAGTCAGACTTGCCTCAGTTTCCAAATGTGTAAAATGGGGTAACAGTGCCTTCCTCACAGAACTGGGGTGAGGGATGCTGAGGATGCAGCCCATGGTAAGCATTTAGCAAAGCACCCCTGTCAGAGTCGGGACTTGAACTCAGCCGTCCTAAGGCAAAGCTGGCAGCCCCCTGCCACACTCTCCTGGGCAGGGCACCCACGGGACTGGCCAGATTTTCCGGACTGGGAACTGCGGGCTCCCTCTGAGATTGGGGTGGGGCAGGGGCCGCAGTCTCCCCCAGAAGGTACTGAGAAGGCCAGTTCATCCCCAGAGAGAGACTTGCCCTCAAAGGCTTCAGCGGACCTTAGCGCTGAAACATGATCGCACACACCGCAATCCAGGAAGAACTGCAAAGTTCAGGGAAGAAAAATAATCAGAAGTGTCTCCACCATAAACACCCGGCACTGGGCGGAGGTGCAGGTGGGGGAGGGCCCTGTTCTGTGTTGACAGTGCTTCCACACCACCACACACACACATACAACGCGCACACACACACATGCATACATACACACACTCACATATACATACACACGTATGCATGTACAGACATAAACACATGCACTCACATATAAATACACTCACATATACATACAAAATACACGCACGTGCGTATACATACACATGCATGCACAAATACACACATTCATACACACAAATATACACTCAGATATTAACACACAAACACACAGGGCCTCCTATTACGGGGTCTGTGCCAGGCCCAAGGACCTGGCAGAGGCAATGGGAAAAACCAGGGAGACTATTACATGAGGCGATGTTTTGCTCCAAATGAAAAAGGCATGGAATGTTTTCCCTCAAGTCTTGGTTATTTCTTGCAGGTCCACTCAGACCCGGCTCATCACAGCCTCGCCCAGAGGGAAGCCCTGACCCTCCTGGTCCCGGAGTTAAACCAGCTTCAATCCTCCCAGTGGACCAGGTGTGGCCACAGTCAGGCCGCTCAAGGACTACCCTCCCAGCAAAGATATGCGCGGCCAAATGGGGGTTCCTGACCCTCTGACCCACCCCCGTCCCCACCCTGCTCCACAGGCTACTGCACCCTGACTTGGTGACATCATACATGTGCATCTTCCTGAAAAGATGCTCGACGTCTTAGAAAATGCAGACTAAAAATACCCCTGGCTTCTCAGAGCCGGTTTACAAAAATAATTATATTTTCTTAAAAAAAAGTAGATTATAGGCGAGTATGTGTCCGGCTATTTTTAGCTTCTATTCAACTCTACTAATTTTTTCTCATAATAATCATTGCAGACTTTTTTTTTTTAAAGCCACCCGCCTCTCTGTTAATAACTGTGTTCTGACTTGGCACGGGGGATTGGGAGGGAGGGCACACAACCTTCCGTAAACCATGCAGGTCTGAGTGCTGCCCAGAGGTGACAGCGTCTGAGAATCACCGAATTCCTGGGGAAAGGAACATGTGGCCATTCCTTCGGAGACCAGCTCCAAGTTCAACCCACCACGCATTTGGGGGACTCCCCGCATGCACCTGAATCTGTCCCAGACCTCAGGAGTTCACAGAGGGCACCGAACTGGGGTTCCTGGCCTGGAGGGGCTCACAATCCAGGAAGGGGTATGTCGTGGGTTGAATGGCGGCCCCCCGAAATGAAACACCCATAACCAAATCCTTAGAATCTGTGAATATGACCTTATTTGGAAAAAGGGTCATTGCAGACATAATTAAGTTCAGAATCTGAGATGTCGCCCTAGATTACCCGGGTGGGCTCTAAATCCAATGACAGTTGTCCTTTTAATTATCCAGGAGAGAAAACAGACCCCCAAGGAGGAGGCCACGTGACTATGGAGGCAGAGACGGGAAGGATGCGGCCACAAGCCAAGGAATGCCCGGAGCCACCAGAAGCTGGAAGAGGCCAGGGGCAGATTCTCCCCTTCAGAGGGAGCACAGCCCTGCTGACATCTCAGCAAGGTTGGCATGATGACCCCCAAGCAGAGGCAGATAGGAGAGGCTCAGGGAGGGGCAGCACAGGCCCCGGGACACCAGCCACCCTTAACCTTGCCCCCAGGTGTCCCCACTCTAAATACACTTTCTGCTGAACTGAACCCAAATCAACGCCCTGAGGACACAGCAGGAAGGAAAGTGAAAACTGTCCATTTGCAAAATTTTCTTCCCCTCAACTCTCAAGCTAGTGAAATGTTTAGCTGACAGCCAAAAACCAGCATCTGGGAGACGAGGCCACGGTGGGGAAGCATTTACAAGAGAGACTGATGTTAGAGACCCTGAAAGGAACTGAAGACACTGGCCCATGACCAGGGCCACAAGCACCAAGCCTGAGTCAGTGGGGGCTGGTTCCATGCCGGACGCTCAGGCCTATTAACCACATAACCTGGGCCAGCTGGTGTCCACATCCCTGAGACTCAGATTACCATATGGTCCAGCAATTCCACCCTGGGTATTCACCCAAAGAACTGAAGGCAGGGTCTCCCACCATTACGCGTACACCCACACTCCCGGCAGCACTATACACAGTAGCCGGAAGGTGGAAATAACCAGTGTCCATGACAGGATGAATGCATCAACTCTGGTCCAGCCACACAACGGATACTACTCAACCTTTCCCACCTTTCCCATAGAGGAAGGCGTAACCTCTATGGGAAGAGAACCTGAAAAAGAATGACTATATGTATATGTATAACTGCATCACTTAGCTGTATACCTGAAACTAACACAACATTGTAAATCAACTCTACTCCAACAAGAAATAACAATTATATTTAAAGAAAGAAAGAAAGAAAAAGCAAGGTGATTCTGACACACGCTGTAACCTTGAGGACCTAATACTGAGTGACACCAGCCAGACACCAAAAAGACCGTGATTCCACTCATAGGAGAGCCCCAGAGTGGTCAGACTCATAGAGACAGGAAGTGGAATGATGGTTGTGGGCTGGAGTTGGGGGGGGGGGGGAATGAGTGTTTAATGGGGACAGAGCTTCCATTTGTGATGACAAAAAAGTGCTGGTGATGGATGGTGGTGATGGTAGCAGGACAATGTGACTGTACTTAATGCGACTTGACTAAAAAGGGTTAAAATGGTACATTTCATGTTTTGCAGAGTTTACCAAGATTAAAAAAAAAAAAAATTCCAGCACACATAGGCTCAAACCGTTGCGAGAGGGCTTCCCTGGTGGCGCAGTGGTTGAGAGTCCGCCTGCCGATGCAGGGGGCGAGAGTTCGTGCCCCGGTCCGGGAAGATCCCACGTGCCGCGGAGCGGCTGCGCCCGTGAGCCATGGCCGCTGAGCCTGCGCGTCCGGAGCCTGTGCTCCGCAACGGGAGGGGCCGCGGCAGTGAGAGGCCCGCGTACCGCAAAAAAAAAAAAAAAAAAAAAAACGAGAAAGAATCGGTGCAGATGATCGTATGCAGCCCGTGCACACAGTGGGCCCTCAAGCAGTGGTTCCCTTTACTAGTAAAGCAAGAATAAAACAAGGCGCTGGTTAATAAAGCACAAGGAAATTCAAGACGAGGGCGCCTGCGTCAGCGCTGCTCACATACAGCTCCAAGGGCGACTCAGGCACCCGGGGGCCTGGTCCCGCCAGCCACTCCTCACCTCTTACGAACAAAGGCAATCATTAAAAATGTCTGGACTTATGGAAAGACTCCAACTGCCCCTGTCTCTGCAGGTGGTGACTCCGTTTTTGCATTAACCTCCCTGGAGAAGTCCCGAGACCTCTGATCCCTTCCGCTGAAATCATAAAACACAGGCATTCTTATCACCCCGAGCTGCTCTGTGATTCATAACCTGCTCCTCTCCCTCACACCTGCCAGGTACAAGGCCAGCAGGTGGGCGGTCTGGGAGCCAGAAAGCAAGAAAAGGAGCAGGCTGTGGTTCCCAGACCCAAGGAGACCCGGGTTCAAATCCCACCTCTGCCGTCTACCAGCTGTGCAACTTCGGGCAAGTCGCATCACCTCTCTGGTCACAGTCTCGTCACCTGTGAACTACAGAATAGGTTGCCTTCCTAAGGGAGAAGCTTACACTTGTGGGAAGGCCCCTGCAGAGAGCCTGATGCCCAGTGGGGACACAAAAATGATGACCGGGCCATGACCCGGTGGCCCCCTGCTAAGTGTAAGGACGCTGATGGGAGAGGAAATCACGGTGGATGCATCACCCACCCTGACCACACACCGTCGTCACACCCACACCCCACCCCCACCCCGGGCTCTCGGTTATTATTAACTAACACCCAAGGAGGGGGTGGGAGTGAGGGGCAGGCTATAATTCCCCGCAGGTATAACGCCGGGCAGCTCCGAGCAGCTAAACCCCACACAGCGGGACCCCTGCCCGCCAAGGGCGTCTTCCCATCGCTTTTTGGATTAAATTGGCCAGCCTTGATTATGTTTGGATAAACTGTATTTCATGGTTTAGACTATTTGGGTTTGATTGTGAAATATGCACAGTACGCAGCCCCTCTGCCCTGACCGGCCCTGGGGTTTGAAAAGTCAAGTACATCTTGTTCCTCCCACCAAAAAAGCAACAAGGAACACCTCCAGCTGTAAGGACGATGAAAAGTTGGTTTCTCCTGAAGGAGGAGAAATTGCTTCTAGGGAACTGTGTATGAAAATGAGATGGGAACAGCATGCCCTGTATTTCTTCGGCTTGCTCTCACAAACATGAACACACCTTTTCTGGGTCTTTGTCATCCACCAGCACCTAGAGGGCTCGGCCAGCCCAAGCACTGGGAAGACCAAAATAGGGATATAAGTCAACCTGGTGTGTGAAGGAATCTGAGGTTGATTTGATGAGAAAAGCTTTTCCCATGCTCCAGGCCTCTTCATCAATGTCACAACTTCCCTCTGGTGGTCTGAGGGTCCAGAAACACTCTGTGTCCCCGCAAGTCACTAACAACTCAGACCCCTAAGGGGCCAGCCGGGGCTACAGAAGGCTCACTGGGTCAGCAGGACCCCTCCTGGCAGGTACCCACACCCACATCTGTCACTGACCCACGCCTTGGAAGAAGCCTGTCCCCTCCGCCAGCCTCACCTTCTCCATCAGGAAAATCCCAGTGGTCCTCGGGGGCCCTCCCAGCTCCCACAAGCCCAGTTGTTTAACTTCCTTTAAGCAGAGAAAGGCATCACGGAGCGTGTACCTCGCACTCTGTACTCCCCCACTGCCGTGAGCTCCTCTAGGGCAGAGACCCCAGGGAGCTCATTCCTGGATCCCTGGAGCCCAGCCCAGATCAGGCACCAGCATGATCGGTGAAGGAAGGAAGACGCAGGGGACTCTCCCAGGATCGTGTCCGAATGTGGTCTTGTCTCTCACGGGTGAGCTGCTTTTCTGTTGCCCACGTGTGAGCCACCAAGCAGCCCAAAGTGAAGCCGGAAGGGAGAGCCGAGAACACGACTTCACAGCTGGCCAGACCTGAGTTCCGATCTCAGTTCTGCTGTTTGTGTGCTGTGTGACCCCCGGGGCATTGCTTGGCCTCTCTGAGCTCCAGTATCCTCATGAGCAAAAGGATGGAGCTGCCTTTCCTTACAGGTGTTATGACGACGGGTGACTGAGTGAGGTATGCAAAGTGCCCAGGACAGTGCTGGGAACTAGCAGGCCCTTTAGACACAGCGGCAAGTCTTAGGAGCAGTGATGGCGGTGGGCCGTCCTCCTCTTTCATTCATGCTAAGAAAACCTCCCAGGCAGGACTTTCAAACAGATGGCAACCAAGTCATCATCGAGGTACGGGGTACCCAAGGCTTTTCGACAGCCCAGCCTTCTCCTTCCTGCCCCCCACACTTCCCTTTGCCTCTGCTTCCCCACGTGCTGGTGATCAGCAGTGGCCACCCCAGAGTGGAAGCCCATCAGGGGACCCTCCAAGGCAGGGATCAAGAGTGGATACTTCTAGTGTCCCCATTTCCCAGATGGGGAAACTGAGGCTTGGAGAAAGAAAGCAGCTGGCCCAGGGTCACATATTGACACCCATGCACCTTGAGAACAAGGACTAAGCACGGTCCCATCTCTGGAGCTTCCCACAATGCCTGCAGCTCTTCCGCCAATATGTGTCCACTATGGCATTTAAGTTCAAGCATAAATCCATGCCACAGAAGAGATGCCCAAGAAGAGATGGAGCTGCCAGCGATCAAAGCACAACCACAGAATGTCTCAAACCTGGGACGCACAGAGGCAGGTCCCCGCTGCAGATGGCAAAACTGGGGGCCCGAGAGGCTAGGTACAGGGCTCCCCAAAGCAAAATTTCTCTCCGTTGCCAAATCTAACTGCACGTTCCACATGGCTTCAGCTAGACGATGAATTTCCTTCTCCAGTTTTCAATATGAACTCAAGAGAGGCAGTATAGCCTAGTGGGCAGAGCCCGGGGGACTCGGTCCAAGCCGGCTCTGCCCCACACATCTTGGGGTCTCTTCCCCACTCTCTGCCTCGGTGTCCCCATCTAGACAATGAAGGGGTTGGGTGAGATGATCTCTCGGGACCCCTGATCCTAGATCGTTTAAAATTAACTCAAGCCTTCAGGTCACCAGAGGCGGACCCATTTCTGGACCATTCCATCCAAGCAGAGGGCGCACAGCCTCCTCTGCCCCTTTCGGATTCCCTTTCAAGCTGCAGAACGTGGCCGCCTTGCTCTGAGATCTCTGATGTCGGTGGCCAGTGCTGCTTCTTCACATCCACTAACTGCTTTAAAGCGCTGCACCCAGCGCTGCATTAAAAATTAATTACACATGCTATTTTATTGCCAGTGCATAATGTAATGAGCACCAGCTGTGCTAAACAGCCAAACTCCTTTTTAAGACGGCTGTAAAAAAAAGAAAGAAAGAAAGAAACTGCACTTCCAAAGGCCTCTCCTGTCAGAGCAGAAAAACAGCAACATCTTGTGCGGATTTGAACAGAACTCTTTGATTTAGCTCTGCCTTCAGAACGTCTGAAGGGCCGGCTTGGAGAGGGAAACGAAATCTGGTGAGGCTGCACCAGTCTCCACTCCGGGATGTTGCTGGGACCCCCCTTTTATCTAAGGACAGTCATGCGGGTAGGTGCCCCTGCCCCCCACTAGGCAGCATCGCACTCCTTCTGGCCCCCAATCCCCGTCTGGCGCCCGGTGGTGCTGGAGGAGATGTGAGTCTGCAGCTCTGGCGGACAGGGGACTTTTCTGGAGTCCACCCAAGCCCTGCCACCCTCCGTCCCGGGAGCCTTGCAGCTCTCCATGGCCTCTCCCGGCACTTCCTCCAATTACTGAAGGAGGTGCCTGGGTTCTAAAGGCAGGTGGTCAAGGGCAGCCTCTGCAGCAGTGTGATCCCAAGAAGCCAGCAGACACCAGAGCAGACTCCAGGAAGCACTGATAAGCTGGACCAACAGCCCCTTGCACGATGCAGACACCGGCGCAGGGCGTACAGACGACTCTTTAAATTTTTAATAACTCCCCTGAAAGCCCTTCCTCCACAGCGATCCAACCACCATGGCCCCTGGGACCTGGTGAGCCCAGAAAGACCCCACAAGGAATGGGACTTTGCAGAATCAGGAGAAAGGCAAGGGAGTGTCTGGAACCTTCCCCGAAAGAGTGCTTCTGTCCACCCACACTCACCCACACTCACTTCTCTTCTTCACCCCATACTCACCCCTCCCTCCAAGGTCTCCATGGAGGCCCCCACGCCCCACCGGAGCGCCTCTGCACCCCCTGCCCCAGACTGGAGGCATATGCACCAGCAGGGGCCTGGAGAGCGTTGCCATCTTGGGCCACATCGCCCTGCGGCTGCCCACTGATCCTCCCGTGTCAATCAAACCCAGACCGAAATGAAACTACGGCTTGCTTCTTGTTCTGGTATGAAATGTGCAAAGCACAGACCATATCATTAACATAAAACTTCCAGAAATAAGACCACTTTCCAGACAGACTGTATTAATTGCATCAAGCTTCCACAGCTAGGGTGGTCTAAGCTACGGCATCCCATTGGAAGGATTCGGTTATAAAAAACAACGCAAAATGAACACTGGGATATAACTGAAAGAGGAGAAAACGACAGATTCTACTGTGAAACCCTACTATTTACTTACAGGTATTCTTTTATCTTTATTGGCCCTTTAACCCACGCCAAGACACCCCAGACTAGTTAAATAACACAGCAAGCACAATTTCAGTAGAAAAGTAAATTGAATTTAACTTTACAAGATTGCCCTGTGATTTCAGCATATACTAGTGACTGCAACTGACTCCTTCTATTAAATCCAAACACTTCACTTCCCCGAGCCGGGATCCTGTGCGTTCTTGCTGAAGACCTTGAACTTCACCAAGCGCATGTATTAATCATTATGGCTGATGACCATTTGTGGCTTTTAAATATGCAATGAAGTTTCTCAGTTCCTTTTCCACTTCCCAATGCTGGTACATGATCTGAGCCAGCCAAGAGGCTAAATGCCTTTAAGAATGGAAACTAGGGATCCAGCTTGATTCCAAACAGAGCCGAGCAGGTAATGATATAATGATGTGAAATCCATCCTGCTCATGCATGAGTCAGAATGTCTGGAGGGCTCACTCAGCAAGAGGCATTGTTCTCAGCACCTGGCATGTATGACCTCAGCCAGTCCTCAGAACAAGTCTTCAATGACCCCCATTTTACAGGTGGGGAAACTGAGGCAGAGGGTGGAAATGACTTGTCCAAGGTCACAGAGCCATACAGGACTGAGCAGCCTTCACCCTGCAGTCTGATACTCTGATGACTGCCTCCCAATGGTAGAAACCTCAGAATAGGGAAGGGTTCAGGGGTCCAAAGCCCAGTGGTTCTCTGAACACCCCACCCCTGCCTTGGGAACCCCCGCCAAGTCCCATACCCAGGCATCCCTAGCATCTCAGTAATCGACACTGATCAATATGTTCTCAATATGAGGAGCCTCGTTTTTTTGTTTGTTTTGTTTTGTTGCGGTACGTGGGCCTCTCACTGCTGTGGCCTCCCCCATTGCAGAGCACAGGCTCCGGACGTGCAGGCTCAGCGACCATGGCTCACGGGCCCAGCTGCTCCACGGCATGTGGGATCCTCCCGGACCAGGGCACGAACCCGTGTCCCCTGCATCGGCAGGCGGACTCCCAACCACTGTGCCACCAGGGAAGCCCAAGGAGCCTCATTTTTAAATGCTACATATGTACCACACACACGTGTGTATGTGTGTGTGTGTATACATATATATATTTACACAAGGGGAAACTGAGGCCCAGAGAGGGGAAATGACTTATTCAAGGTCACTGGCCAGGTGGAGTAAAGGCCAAGACCACAACCTTAGACTTTTGATTCCCCGGGCACCTTGGAGAAGTTCCTACGTGGAATTTCTCAGGGTAGAAATTTCAGTTTCCAGGAACACCGCAACTCAACAGAGTCAAAAAGCAAAAGGGGCTCCCCTGGTGGCGCAGTGGTTGAGAGTCCGCCTGCCGATGCAGGGGACGCGGGTTTTTGCCCCGGTCCGGGAAGATCCCACATGCCGCGGAGCGGCTGGGCCCGTGAGCCATGGCCGCTGAGCCTGCGCGTCCAGAGCCTGTGCTCCGCAACGGGAGAGGCCACAGCAGTGAGAGGCCCACGTACCGCAAAAAAAAAAAAAAAAAAAAAAAAAGCAAAGGGGACCCCTCCTTCCCACTGTGACCATCCGAAAGGTACACAAACACACATACCTGTGTGGTTTTCTCCCCCATAATATCACATCCTTTTATAAATAACCTCAAATGCATTCACAGGCATGCAATTAACCTGTGTGAAACACAGTTACATCAGGGTTTTCCATATTAATTTGAAGAGATAGGTTCAGTGTATCCTGATCTGAAAAGGGACAGAACAAAGTAAGGACGGCAGCCCCTTTCCATCTTTACAGAGGACCGCTTCTTCCTAACGGGTTACTGGGAATTTAATGGCTCCATTCAAACTACTAATTAAACAGGCACTAAAAACACTTTAGCAAACAGCCCAGTGCCAGGGACAGAGGCCACAAAGGGACCAAAACCACTGGAATAGTATATTTTCAGGTACTGAAACTGATCTGAATATACGATGGCACAGCCTGGAGCAGGCTAATTACCGCAGACCCATCGATGAAAGATCAGTGCCGGCGATCAGGGTAGAGCGTCGGAAGCTGAGGGTCGGCCCCTTAGCAGGTCAGGAGGAGAGGTCCCAGGGACCCCAGGAACAGACACAGCCCCACCTCACTCCCCTCCCCAGCACTGCCAGCAAGCACAGGGGCTGTTCACGGGCTCTGAGCCCTCACGGCATCAAATTCTAAAATCGAAGAAGGCTCTAAGCCAGGTGAGCCAATGCCAAAGGTGAAGCAGGTGCAGGATGAGTGACCCAGGATCAAACCCCACCTCTGCCCTTCCATCCCCTCCCTACAGGTCCCCATTCCCACTCCACCACCCAGCCCACCAGACTGCAAGCTGCAGGAGGGCTGGGACCTGCCATGATGGACCGCACTGTGGTCTGCACAAGAATGGATGAATGGGGGGTTCCCTGGCGGTCCAGTGGTTAGGACTCCACACTTCCAGTGCTGGGGGCCAAGGTTCGATCCCTGGTTGGGAAACTAAGATCCCACAAGACGCGCAGTGTGGCCAAAAAAAAAAAAAAAAATGAATGAATGAATGAGTGAACAAATGAAGGTGAGCCTCATTTTCTCGTCTGTAAAGTGGGGACAGTAAACCCACCTCCTAAGGTGGCTGTGAGCATTAAATTCAAGAACGCACACAAAATGCCTAGCACAAAGCAGCACACAGTAGGCCCTCAATTCACGGTCCCTCCAAGGAAGCGGGTGGCACTGTGGCTGAGAGAGTGACTGGGTGAGAACATCCCCAGGATGTAGGCAGAGGCATGGGGCTCAGCGGGAAGGGGGGTGGCCTTGTCGGGAGGCACCCTGACCACAAATCCCAGTTCTGCAACCTGGGCCCAGCCCCTCACCCTCCCCAAGCCTCTGTTTCCCCATCTGTAAAACAGGGGTGTAACAGCTCCTGCTCGGCACCACAGCTTCTAAGCAGAGCCAGAAGTTAAGCAAAGTGGAAAGTTAAGCAAAGCCCCAGGCACTCCACTGCCAGGGAGAGCGTGTGCCCGCACCACAGAACTTAACCAAGTCCAGTCATGAACGCTCAGGCTGATCTTTGACAGTACGGCCCCCCGAGTGGCTGCAGGGCTGCAGCACAGGAAGCCATTAGAGCAGGGCAGCCACCCAGACGGGGTAGGCATCCCACACTCAGCAAGCAGGGATCACAGCACAGACCTGCGGAGCTGGGACCGGAGCCCCAATCACCGTGGGCACCCAGGCAGCCCGGGGCAGGGAGCCGGCTTCTTTGTAAGCTGTGCGGACTCCTTCCCAGGTGATTCAGTCTTTGCTTTGTGCGTTCAAGACACAAGCCCAGTACCTATGATGTCACGATCTGTCACAGCAAGGGGTGCTGAAGGCTGCAGGCCACCCCACCAGCAGGAAGGCCCGGGGAGCTCTTGACCCTGGAGCTGGGCCACCTGTGGCCCTCTGCAGAGCTGTGGCTCTAACAGGGACCATCCCTTGGGACAGCTTCAATTAAAAGCAAAACCTGCCCAATAAACAGTTTTCCTTTTACCACTCGAGTCAAGAGAAAGCCTGCAACATACCCGGTGAGAAAGCAGGGACACAAAGAATCTACCCCGGCTCGGCACCCACCCTCTCCTTTCCCGGCCCCTGCAGGACATTCGCCACCACCGGTGTCTGTGTCAGCATCCCGGCTCCCGTGGCCTCAGTGCTTTTTGCATCAGGCTCCGCAAAGATACTGGTCAGGAGAGGCTGGAATGAGAGGTTACTGCCTGCAGATTCCAGGGACCCCAGGCCAGAGCAGGAGTTTGGGTTTTGCTTGGGGAGGGAGAAGGGATGTAACAGAGAGCAGGTCGGGTCGCCACACTGCGTTGTCTGCCCATCTGTATAATGGGCAGCCACGCCGACCCGGAGCTGGGCGCTCAGCCCCGCCCCCTACCCCTACCCCCACCCCCAACACACCCCACAATGTTTCACTCCCTCCCAGAGCCGAAGCTAACAGGCTCCTTCAGAGAAAACTTTTTTCTAAAAGTTAATGGGCAACACATTCTCGCAAAGAGAAACTCAGCATTTTGGACGGCTCCAGGGATGTACACAGACAACCAAAGAATCTTCTCCTAGCCATAAGCTGGGGGTGAGGGTACTGGTTGGGGTTGGGGAGGGGGGGCGGCAGTGGCGAGGGCAGAAGAAAACCTCAGATGTTAAGCGTTATCCAATTAAACTTTAGCTAAACAGCCCAAAGAGATGAAATTTGGAGGCTGGGGGAAGGCGTTCTGGGAGTGAGACCTAAGAATGGGTGGAGGCACGGGGGTATCTCCTGACCAATGGGGACCAGGGCACCCGGGTACAGCTCTGCTGACATCCTTCGCCATTTCCCCGGCACCTCCCCAAAAGTGCCTTCTGGGGTGCAAGTTGCACGTCTCCCCTGGGTCCCCACCTTGCCCCAGCCCACCTGGGAGAGGCAGCCGCCAGCCCTGCCCAGGGCACACCCCCCATCCCCGGGAGCCCACCCCCACCGCGGCCGTCGGTTACCTGACAACTGACACTGGCATCCAAAGGGAGCCTCCGTCTGACCCTCACCCTGAGTCCCGTCACCCGAGACAGGGCGCGCGCTGCAGCACGGCAGGGGGAAGCAGGGCGGTAGAGCGCCCAGGGCACGAAGAGGTGAAGTAATCACAGATGTGTGAGGGTGGGAGGAGGAAGCAGCTATGGGGGCCATCGCTGGCAGCTGGGCAGGCCTGCACGGCCCTGGAGAGAAAACAATAGAAAAGGCTGGTCAGTCGGACCCTGGACTGGGCAAGGGCTTCAGGGTGTGGAACGGGGCCCGGGGCAGAGGGCTGCAGGCTGCCCTTCCAGGGTGGGAGGCTCAGGGTGCCAGCCCCTGTGGGGGGCTTGGCAGGGGTGGAGAAGGGGGATGCAGCTGGGACTCGGGTGGGGGCAGGGGGCAGGGAAGCGGGTGGGGCCTGAGGGGCTCCTACGTCCTCAGCTGCCAGGTTGGGCTGTCTTGGGACCAGACTTCCATCCCAGGGAGGCCTAATGCCGGGGCTGGGACAGATAGGAGCTGTTGGGGGCCCCTGATCCCAGGAAGGTCTCCCCAGGTAGGGACTTCTGGAGTGTTCTGGAGCAGACTCCATTTGGGGATCTGTTTCCCCAAATCTGGGCCACCCCCCTCTGGAAGACCCAGTAAGTTCCAGGCCACCACTGTTCGCTCCATCAGGATGGGCTGCTGGTGCAGGCCTCGGACACCTCCAGGCCACCTCCCAGCGCCTGGGCACTGGATGAGCCTCCAGCCCAGAGGACCACCAGCCGGTGCCCCCTCCGGCCCACAGTCCTCAGCAACCAACACCTACACGCAGCACCCAAGCCCCAAGGCCTGTGGGACGGCTCTGAACCTCCTCCCCGAGAAAGCCCTGGCACCGCCCAGCACCCCTCTTCACACCTCCCCGGGTCTGACAGCCACAGCGCAGGGCCAGGGGCCTGCCTGTCTCCACCAGCCCTACAGCTCGCCCGGGCTCCCCGGCAAGGCCTGCGTTTGATTTGGCCGTTTATCTTAAATGGCTAAGAGACCACCAGGGCAAAACATTTGTGTGAAGCCCTTGCCAAAACCACAAGTGAAGAAGCCCAAATTCCCTGGGTAAATAATTGAGCGGAGAAGCATCAGACAAAAGGGAAACATCAAGAAGATGACGGGCAGCTGGGCCCCGGGCCGGCCCTGCCAGGGATGCCACCCCGCACCCCCAGGCTGTCAGTGCCCCGCACAGGTCTACAGGGACGGGGATCTGCCCACTCTACGGCCCCCATGAGGGAGTACCCCGTCCGGAAGAGCCACAGGGCCCTGCAAGCCCACCGTGAGCCAGCGGCCTGTCAATCTTGGTCGTGAGTGAGCTTCCCAGCATGCCCTTGGGGGCAGGGCTCAGCAGACCCACTGCACAGACCAGGAAACTGACGACATGACTGCAGAAAACTGCAGACAGCAGCAGACAGCCCCACCAAAGCCCCGGCTGGCTGCCTGGCTCCAGAAGCAGGGCTCTTTCTCTGTGCCCCCTGTCTCTCCAAAACAGGTATTATCCAGGACCGGGGGCATTAGAGCATTTGAGGACCACTTGCACATGTCCTGCCAAGAGGCCAACACTAACACCACCACCAGCACCTGGCCCCTCTGGGCCAATGAAGACCTTGTGCTAGGCTAGGCTCAGGGCCCAGGCCATTTCTGAGCCCATGACACAGCCCTGGAAGGTGTGGCCAAGACCTCATGAGCTGTTCCAGCCACAGACACTGAGCGCAAGGCCGAGTCCCAGATTTGGTGCAGGCCCTCAAGAAAGGTCAGCACCTGAGACCAATGTCGGCCACCTCCTCCCGGAAGCCTGCCCTGGCTGGTCCTTGCCTGAAACTCCCCAGCAGTGGACACAGCACGTCCGTCCTTGTCAACCACGTCAGCCCCACTTCACACCATGGAAAGCTCCGGGTCATCGTAACTGTGACAGCGGCTTTGTGCTGGGTCCCTACCACAAGGAGCTGGGCTCACTTCACCTCAAACACCTCACTCGGCAGGGAAGACCACCCCCCATTCCACAGGGGGGAAACTGAGGCTCGGGGAGGTCTGGACTCGAACCCAGTGTGTCTCCAAAGCCTGGATGTGCCCTGCCTCCGCCTGGGGCTGCAGCTGGGGTGGAGTAACCAGGGAACCCCAGAATCTTGAGAGGAAGGGTGGGAGGGAGCCTGAGGGTCCTTGGGCTGAGTCGGGCCGCTGGAGGTTACAAAAAACAACTCCGGGCCCCCAGGTTCTGGGTGAGGCCACAGCACAGCCACCACCATTTACCATGGCTGAGAAAACCAGCAGGATGGCCAGGTAACTGCTGTCCCAGGCCGGAAGGGTGCAGAACCTGTGTGTCCATGCTTGGGAGGAAGGACCAAAGGGCGTGTCTGGCCGCACCCCTCTCCTTCTGGAAAGGTCGGGCTGAGTTAGGGCCAGAGTCTGTAAAGGCAAAACGTCATCCTCCAACTCAGGTAGGGCTGGGGGGCTGGGCCGCCCCCTGGAGGGGCTTCTGAGTGGCCTCATTAGACTTCTGGCCTCCATGAAGCCCACCTGCTCCAGGGACTGGCTCAGTGGACGCAGGGGAGAGGGAAGCAAGGGTCAGGGGCTTCCAATCGTAAGCTGCCCACGGAGGACCCTCAGGGTGCTCTCAGAGGGAACCTCTGCCCTGGGGGAGGTCCCCTCATGCCAGCCGGAGCAGCTTAAACCGGAATCCTGCCCAAAGGTGGAACTCCAAAAACACTCTCCTGAAGCTGCAAAAGCCCAAGGTGATGCCAGGAGCCGCCTATTGTACGAGGACAGGAAGTGTCCGGAAGAGCACATCCACGGAGACTGAGACGGAAAGCAGAGAAGTGGCCGCCAGGGGCCGGGGAGGGGGGCCGGGGGAGTAAGGGCTAAAGGGTAGAGGGTTTCTTTGCGGGGATGATGGAAATGCTCTGATGTCAGTGTGACAGCTACACAACACAGTGAACATACTCAAAACCACTGACTGCGCACCTTAAACTGGTGAATTTTACATGATGTGACTCTTATCTCAATTTTTTTTAAAGCCCAACGTGAAGACTGTCTCTGGCTGCAGCACCTGTCCCAGGCCACCTCCCAGCCCTGGGGGTGGCTGCCTTGAAAAGCGCAGCCAGGGAATCTGGGATGAGACTGTGCACCTAAGTACAGGCGGGGGAAGCCCAGAGCACAGAGGCTGCACTGCCTCGGAGAGAGGCCCACGTCCGTCTCCTCCTCTGCCATCTCCTGGCCGCATGACCCGGTTTGAGTCACTGTCTCAGAGCCTCGCCTTTAAAGGAAGGTCAGGACGCGCCTGGCCAGAGCCAGGCTTCTAGTAAACACCCAATAACCGTCACTATCCTTCATTTATTTTCCATTCCGGAACTTTCTCTAACTCCCTATGGGTCCTCCCCACAGCATGGCAGCAAAGGCCACCACCACCCGTCCCCACAAAGCCCCGAAAGGCACTCCTTTAAAAAGGCACTTTCTTTTGAGATCTAGTCCGGCTCCCCTCTGGAACTGGAACAGACACACGTGTACCGAGGTATGTGGCAGAGGGACGCCAAGACGCCACCTCAGCCTTACGTGGGATCCAGGTGGCTTAAAGATAAAATCCCGGCTGGCTCGATTCCTTATCATGGAAGTTCACTTTGGTTAAAGGAAAAAGAAATAAACAATGGCTACATATGTCATCTCATTTAAGCCCAGCAGCCTTCCTATCAAATAGCTATTAGGACCCTCCTCTCACAGACAAGGAAACTGAGGCTGGGTGTCCAACACCACAAGGCTCAGAGGGCTGAGACTCTAGCTCTATGCAATCCATACAGAAAGGTACAAAATGACCAAAATTAAGACCCCTAAAATATTTCCTAAGCTCCAAATCCGGGTGATTTTGAATGCCTCCATTCTGCGGGAGCCTGTAACCACCCATCTCCCTTCTAGAGGGGCCCTGCAGATGGTCCTGCCTCACTCTGCACACATGCGCACTACCCGGCAAACACGCCCACACCGACGGATGCAGACACAAAAAACTCCCTGGAAAAGCCCCAGCCTGGTTTCGAGGGGAAGGCGAGCCTTTCCCAACGCTGCATCCTCGGTGTCCCCTCCCACCTGGGAGGGTTACAGATTCCTAGCTAGCAAGAGGAGTTCTAGAATACACTGTGTAGGAGATGTATATTTTTCTCCCTACTGATGCCTTTCAATGGATACATTTTATAAGCCAAGAACTCCTACTGATGGTGCAAAAATGAGTCATAGATCAAGGAGGGAGACAGACAGGGAGCGAGTGCATGTGAGTGAGGGCCACTGGCAAGGAAACCTGACAGTCCCTGCGCCCCCTCCCCCCATGCCAAGACATTAATTCTCACAAGTCGGAGAAAATTACTATGCATGAATGCAAAAAGCATGATCAGGAGTAATTAACATGGCTTCATATGCAAATTTTATTAATGCAGAAGTACAAAGTCATTATGCAAATGAGACTTACGTCAACTCTCTTGACAAATATTCATCTCTGAGGCTCAAGTTTCTTCCTTTTTATTTATTTATTTAATTTCTCTCCCCACCCCCCCACCTTTTTTTTCCCTGGTGGTTTGGTTTGGTTTTTCGATTTTTTTTTTTTTTTTTTTGCAGGTGGGGGGCAGGTAGGGCTGGTGGCCACTTCGGTGGCAGCAAACCACGAGGTCTGTTTGACAAGTCTGCAGAGTTGTTTTTCAACCAGAGAAATTTATTCTTGCATTGTTGATTTTTTTTTTTTTTTTTTTTTTGCGGGGGAGTGCTGCTGGCAGGTACAAGACAGCTCATAGGAGAAGAGGAAAAAGTAAAAAAATTAAAAAAAAGCTCTGGGCAGCAGGCAGCCAATCAAAACGCCAGAGCCTGTAATGAGGGCGATTGATGGCTGTTTGGCTTTTACTGCAGGGTAATGAACTAGACTCCAGTCTGAGGAGGGGGGAAATATGAATATTCATGAGACTGTGCTCCTGCCTTTGATGATTAAAGAAATTTTTAATATTCAAATAAGCACTTGCCAAGTGATTAACAAAGAACATGCACGCAGAAATATGGAAATGGGAGCCGGGAAAGATTTGAGAGGCGAACAGACTGCAGGAAAGGCAGCCCCAAATTTCATAAACAAGATAGGCAGATAACCCAGTTCGCACGCGGGCAAATAAAAACATTTCTTTCGATCGCTTAAATATTTTGCCAGCTACTTTGTCTTAAGGATGATAAAAATATTACGTATTAAGCAGGAGGGGGTAGCAGGGAGGGAGAAAGAGAGAGAAATCACGTGAAGTCAAATGCTCTGCTCACACTGAAGAATTCTCATCCTAGCCCACCTCCCCGCACCCCGATGGGAAACTGGGACTCTTTCTGGTTTGCTAGAGAGAGAAGATGGAGGGAAGCCACCTTAGACTTGAAAACCCAGTGATGGAGGTTCTGGCCTGCCTGTCGGGGGCACTGCGTAGTGGGGATATGGCCTGGGGTTGGCACGTCCGTGGCAAGTGGTCATTTGTTGCTTCGAGGCTGGTCCAGAGGCTCAAAGGCAGGAGACCATGACATCTAGAGGTGGAGGGGGTGTGATTCCTGGGGTCTCCAACCTGGAGAGCTCAGGGCCTCCTCTGGACTCAGACCCTGGTCAAAACACCTAAGGAAAGTAGTCATAGGGAATAACAGGTACATCTTGAGAAGGTGAGCAGACTCAGACTCTAGCACGGGGTCCGGCCTGGGCCTCTGCAGGGCCATTGAGGGAAAGGGCTCCATCAATCCAGCAGCCTCCATGAGCTGTCTGCTAGGGCTCCTATTTTAACAGCTCCACCACGGGTTCACGGTGAAGCACATAATAACAGTATTAGCTAGTAAAACGACCCTGCGGTTAAAATACATCTAATTAGCAGCCGATGACATCCATTTTGGCGATTTCCTATTTGAAAGAAGCAGAGCGCTACCTTAGAGACAGGCAGTGGATACTTACCCAATAAACCCAGGCCTTTCCATCATCTGTCTCTTTCTCTCTCTCCCTCTTTTGCGGGGACTGGGGAGGGGTGGGTAGAGAGTAGGGAGTGGTAGACAGTGGGAATAGAGAAGAAAGATTCTAAGGAGGCTTCTTTGTTGCTCAATTTCTGAGCTACAAGGGTCCTGGGGGAGGGGTACTCAAAAAATAAATTCCTTCACTCCACAGGTATTATTTCATGTCTTTTTCTTAGTTTTTCATAACCAAGCTCTGGGAACCAGCGAAGACTAGAAGTTGTTTTTCATTTCATTCTATATATAGATATAGATATAGATATAGATATATAAAATAAGACAAAGCAGAAAGGGAATCCAAGGCTTTAAGTGAACGCAGTAAGTCACCGTGAGAACCCACAAGCCCAAGGTCAGGTCCCCAGGGCAGGCCCCGAGGGTGAGTGGGTGTGGGGCATGGCTGGTCACTGCACCAGAGCGTTTGGGGGACCTAAAAATCCTCTATGGGGAGCTGCGGCTCCCCAAGTCCCACTTCCCACTACCAGATTCACATTTAGTCAGGCAAGTCTGAGCACCCACCAGGGTGGGTGCTGGCAGGTACAAGACAGCTCATAGGTTTGGGCGTGGGGGTGCATGTGTAAGGTCCTTTAGAAGGGAAGCAAGGAAAAGGAGAAATGAGGTCTCACGGGGTTTGCACAGCTGTGTTTCAAGCCTTCCTTTACGGTCATTACAGGAGAGGCAAAACACATAGCTCCAATCCACGTCCGGCCTTTACTGAGGCTGCATGCTGCCAACAGCAGCCCTCTCGCCTGCCTGGGAGAGTGGAGGTTCCGATGCAGGTGGAAGGGGCTGCTTGGCTTCCCTCCCTGCAGCCTGGGCCTGGCCGGGCTTAGGAACACCGTGGGTACCCAGTGCCGGGCAGCAGGAGGGAGGAGCCTGCAAGAACATCTCTGGGCCTAAGGCCAGGTCCACTGCCACTCCCCCAGTGAACATCCAGAGACCGCCCAGAGACCTGGGTTAACACCAGGGCATCTTCCTGCACCCACATTCTCCAGAAGGCTTGGCCACCGAGAGGAGGCCAGAAGCACAGCCCTCCCGACACCCCAAGCCTGGCCACCTCCCCCTGGTGCGCCTCCCACCTCCTGTGCTCCTGAGATCTGTCACGGTGAATCACCACTTCAACTATTTTTGCTCTGCAGTACGCGGCACATTTAATGCATCCCAGAAAAGGGAGAGGCGAGGCACAGGAACAACCTTGCCCCCCATAAACACCGCCACACCCGCTTTCCTCCTTCCACCGGAGCTCGAAAAGGGAACACCCTCCCCAGCAGCTGCATCTTGCAGTTAGAAGCAGGCACACACGCACACCCCCTGGCCAGGTCCAAAAGCACCTGTTCCAATGACTACCAACCACAATTTCCTCAGGATGACAGCAGCTGAAATACGCCAGGGCAGCAGATCCCCTTTCCTGCGCCCTGAGCCAAGGATCAGTGAGGCTACATCACAAATTCCAAAACCTTCCCTGGCCCTTCCAAAAGGTCCAGTAAGGGATCAGAGGAAATCTCAGGCACTGCTGGGGAGGCAGGGTGTGGCTGAACCATATTCTGGGAACCATTTCGGGGTAAGATGGAGGCAGCTGGGCAAGTACTCGGGCTGACCATGCCAACCCCTAGTAGGCACCTGCAGGAGAAAGTGCACAGCTTCAACTCTCCTTCTGCTGTCTTTCGGGGAAATCCCTGGAGCTCTCTGAACTGCTGGGATGCCAGTAAACACAGTCACTTGTTCTCCAGCCGGGAGGTAAGGCCTAGGCACCGTGGCTTCGAGACACACACAGATAAACAGGTATGAGTCCTCTGGGATAACCTCAGCAAGAAGGGTCGGCCAAATTGGAGCCCACGATCCCGGAATGGGCAGGCCTGGGGACAACAGAAGGTGAAACCATGTGTCTCACTAGCTAGAAAACTGTATGCATGCACATCTATTATAGAGAGATTGTACATATATGCATACACACACACACACACACACAGGCACGCATACATCAGCAATGTGGGCATGTTAAAATGTCTGCATGCATTCCACGCAATCTATAGAGGCCAAGGACAAACCAGAGTTGACAGATTCTGTGAATCTCACCAGCAAAAACAGCCGACCAATACCTAGCAGAGGAATTTCCCCTTTCCCCCTGATTTGGGCCTTCTGATCAGAAGCTGGGTAGCGGCTTCAATCTTCAGTAGTTTCTGCCCTAAAACACAATGTCTGCAAGATCCTCAAGGAATCTTCTCTTGGGCTGTATCAGGAGCCACAAACAGTATAAGCACGTATCTTCATGAAACACCCCTGGGCAAGAAGCTCAGTCTATACGTGGAAGTCAGAAGCTGGTTAAATCGTTTGGATTTCAAGCAGGAAGACTTTGGGACTTGGGGTCAGGACCCTGCAGCCCTTTCCCAGATGGCCAAGCTCCAATGACCACCTTGGCCAGGCAGGCCTTAGACATGTCCCCATTCATTTCAGCCTGGGGGGAGGGGGGAGGGGGAAATCCACAGTCAAGACAGAAGTCACGTGTCACATGAAGGGAAATAAGCCAGGAGGTGATTCTTCAGATTTGGCGCCTACAGTGAGTTTTAAACTAAGGGCATATTTTTGTTTCGCATCCGCATCCACTGGGCCTGGTATCGGAGGGATGCCCGGGAACACTGAATCCTCACATTTGTTTACAAACTGGTGAGTTCATAAGTTGTCGTGGTTTGCAGGTCCCACCAACTCCAACACTGGCTTTGCCATGTGCAGAGTGCACAATGGAACCACAGGACAAAGTCGGAACTATGAGAATCCCAGAGAATTAAGAACGAAAATAAGGCAGCACAGCCAATGAAAAGAACATCACGCCACTGGAATGCCCAGCAAGGTGCCCAGCAAGGAGGTTACCCTGATGACTCAGTCTGAGAGGAGCAGGCAGGAAAAGGGATTACGATTCCAGGTGTTGATGGAGTTGTGGATTTGAGGAATGTAGGTATCACCAACCTTTTTTTTCAGCTCTGCCTTTTTTTTTTTTTAGACCATAAAATTCTACCTGGGCAATAAGGGAACATGCAACCACAAGGGCCAGTGGAGGTCCTTGCTTTAGATGGACTAGAAATTTAACCCGATTACAAGGATGTTTTAAAAAATAATAAAAGGAGAGAGGGAGGGAGGAAGAGAAAGAAAAAGAAGAAAAAAATCCAATTGTATTAAAAAAAAAAACCCTGCTACAGTGTAAATGCATTTTTTGGTTTTAGTTGCATTTATTAGAGTTACATGCAATTGATCTCTACTATTGTAATAAAAAAACCCAGCTCTCCCCTGCATTTTGTTGTTGATTGAATCTTCTCTTTCTCCCTTCATTTCTTTTCCCCTTTTGCTAATGGACATATAAAACACTGAGGTTCAATGCTTTGCATCACGTAAGAACAAAATCTTCCTATGGCCTCTTTATGTTTCTAAGCCAAGTCTGAAATGTCACTGACTAAAACACACTGAACAGGCCTATAATTACTTTCAACAAAATACTTCCTTTAGCTGAGTTTTCTGTATGTAGATGGCATTTCATATACATATTGTGAGCCTTCCTTTCAGCGCAGGTAGCATTTGATGGCGAAAATCACAAATGTTTCTTCTCAGGGAGCCGTCTGACAGCCACCTTCTTCTTTTTCGACGTGAAATCATTTTCCTTTCCTAACACACCAACAGTGATGTACAGTGTGTGCACAACAAAATTTGTAAAAATTAACACTTCGCCAGATTAATTTAATAAAGATACTTAGCGCATTAACACCAATAACATTGCTCCTTGCGATTCAATCTAGCCGCGTTCCCGGGGTCGCTGTAACAGGGGTTTACGTTCAGCCGAGTTTACACCGCCATTTAATGTAATTAAAGAAGCCGATAGTACAGTCCTCAATGGAAATATCATTTCTATTGCGGAGTATTCCCATTAGAAATTGGGGGAAATCAGAGCACGCTGACTTTGATTTTGTTGTAATTTTCTTTTCCCCTGGCTCTCTCTGAAACAGAGCTGATGTCCTGGACCTCAGACTGAATGCACTGCAAAGATTCCCTGATAAGACCCGCCTAGACTCCTGGAAGCAGCACCCAACATTTATGTGCCATTGTTTTGAATTTGAAACTATTAAAAAAAATTGTTTTTAATCTCTAGTCTATATTCGGCTGTAATTCTCTGCCCAGCAAACAGCATCACATCGTGAAAATGACTTTTCAGATACCCCCCAAACAACATTATGGATAAAAACCCAAAGGAAGGGAGGCCTCCCTAGCTGTTCTTATATATAAACAACGATAGTGTAGCTAGAATTCCAACAAGCTCCAAACCCCGAACCTGGACAAGAATTGAGCTATCACCTCAGAGGATGATCACAGCAAAGCACTTGCTCAGGAGGCCTCCGAAACTAAACAGACACAACACCAACCCGAAAACAGAAAAAAAAAAAAAATCTTTGTACCACATCGTCCAAAATGGCAGAGAAAATTAAGTCCTGGGGCAGAAATGAACCCGACTCAGCTCTCCGGGCCGAGCAAACAAAAGTGAGACGATTTCTAAGCCTGCTCGCCGCAGGTCCCTGTGCTGCGCAGGTGACTGAGTGGGGTTTTTTTTCCCCTTCCCTAAGTGCATTTTAATACCCTTATTCTACAATACATCCTAATTTCTTTGGGGAGAAAAAAAAAAATTAGTGTCACTTAAAAAACGTCACTCTGTTTTGCAAAATCCAGCAGCTTCCTTGGCAGCAAGAGAGGCTGGCTGGCATTATCCCCTCATTTGACAAAACTACTATTTCTGGGCATGTGCTCAAAAACAGGTAGGAAGCAAATGCTGAGAAATAAGGAAGTAAAAACAGCCAACAGATTTTTCACTACCAAGAGCGCCAAGCGTAAACATGATTTATTTAGCTGTGTTTAACGTCTGTCCTCCACACAGCTACGAGACCGCTTGGGTTGAAGGAAGGGTGGGGAGGATGGGACAGAATCGGGGGGTGCGGGTAGCTGGGGGGACAGCAGGGGACCGTGGAGTGGGGGGCGGCCCTGGACGAGGACTTCCTGAACGGCTCCGTTCAGAGTTTTAGGAGAACAAGAATCTTTAGCCCCAAAATACATGCATGTGTCAAAAGAAGGCAGCAGTAATCTGCTGGTTAATTAACGAGCTGCCACTAACAAAAGATGGAAAACCCAGTTCATACAAACAATATTTACATGGGAGCTGCGAGATCCCGTCCCCAGCCCCCCCCCAGTTGCCTTCCTCTTTTGCAAACCACGTGGGCTGGGTGCAGGGAACGGCAAGGAGGCCCTCCGGGTTGGGGGGTTCCGAGCTTCCAAGTCCAGGGAGAAATCTCACTGCCTTCCCTGCCCACCCTTGCATGCCCACGTGGAATTGACCGAGCTCTGTATTCAATTAAGGAGCACCAGACAGCTTCTGGCTCCAAGCCTGCACCAACACAGGCTACGGGATCTGCCGTGCCTCCTCCAGCCCCCTCCAGCTCCCACGCCCATGCCAGGGAACTAGGGCTCCATCGCATCCCCCGTGGAGAAGGCGGAGTGCCACACTCCCCCACCCCGACCCCAACCCTCAAGCCTGGGGTCTCAGCCCTCCTGGGGTGAACCGACCACATACGTAAAGAAAGCATCCGTATTTTCCAACTAGCAAAACTAAGCCAGAGGTTTGGGGCCTTTGCCAAAAGTGATTCCTATTAAAAGTCGAATTCAAGTCATTCAGCATTTGCTGGAAAAAGAATCCAAGCCTCTTCAAAAGAAAGACGGCAACAAAAATGTAAGACGAAGCCCCAACAGGACACTTGGGGCCTCCCATTTCCCCTGTGAAGGTACCATTTCAGTGCAGCCAGCTGTGTGCTCAGTGGGCATAAATGCCAATTTTTGTTAGCTTTGTGACGTGGTGGTATAGCAAACCGAGGATTTCCTCACCAGTCTGCACTGAGTTCCTTCCTCACCTGCATTCAGCAAGACTGTGCACTTAAAGGCTGCCTGCTGTATGCACTCTTCCCCAACACAAATCTACACTCCCTTTGCTCCACTCTTCTCTTGGGGCCAGACACCAAATGTCAGGAAAGATACCTTTTCTGGTGTATTCAGGCCAAAGACAACAAACTCTGTATTAGGATTCTGAATCACATGACAGTCCCCAACAATAACAAGGAGCTGAGGGAGAGGGGGCAGCTCCCTAAAATGAATGGGGACGGGGAGAGGTGTTTCCTATTGGTATTAGGTTCCTAAATTGGAAATTCAAGTCCTGCCCCTCACACCCCTCCTAAATCTCCCAATTCTTCCCCCTCCCATTGAAAATGACAAGCTACACAAGTAGCTATTTGATTCCTTTCCTTTGCAAATTAGTCACCCTGCCCCCATGGACTAATAAACAAGAACAGTTTACACTTTTATGATGTCTTTGCAATCAGCAATTACTTCACTCCTCCAGAATGATTTGTTTTCATATCTGGATGGCGGCAGGTGCATAAACAATTGGATAGCCCCATTTTACAGATGAAGAAAGGAAGAGATGAACTGGTTTGCCCTGTGCTTTTTAGGAACAAACCCATTTCAGACTTGCAGGTCCTTGCCTACATCTAGGATGCTTCAACACGGCCCCCAGCACGACAGCAACAGCTAATACTGATCACAAGTCTAACCCAGACTCAGGTGCTGCCTGGGAGGCCATGCTCATAGAAAATCCTCTAAGAAAATCTAGATTGCTCACAGCAGTAACATTGAAGATGCTTAACTGCACCTCTGGAGGAGGCCTCCCCGGGATCCCTCTGGCTACCAATTCCATGGGTATTTCCACACGATCCCGCCGACAAAATCCCCCGTTCGCAAGCGAATCTCCAGAACATGGCTCCTGATCAAAGCAAGGCTAGTCACCTGTGCCCTGCAGACCTGTCCCACGGCTCAAAACCACATGCCGCAAAAGCAGCCCACCTGCCACTCCAACACTGAAAGGTGTGTGTCCTCCAGAGGAGGGAGAGGACCCAGAGGGGCTGCGAGCTCTCTTCGAGGATCCTGAACGAGAACCTTCCACCACTCTGCCCCAAGCCTTAACCAAAAAACTAGCAGGAGAAATCACTCGTAATTTTTATCATTGTTGAGCCGTCAAAATAAAGAAAACAGAAAGAAGGTGGCCTCCTCCTCCCCGCAATAGCCATTAAATCAGCCAATCACACGTTTACCTGTCTTGCAGGCCAAACATGAACAATCACACCCGCACACACACACACACCTGGTCTCCAAAAATCCTGAAATGGACATCCCTCTAAAGGAACTGCAGAGACCCAAGAGGAGGCCCCTCGAATACACACCCATAATTAGTGTTTCATGTTTCTTTCTGTAAAGGAATCCGGTAACATAAATATTAATCAAACATGAGGATCTGCCTCTTCAGTCTTGGACCATTATGAGTGTCGGACTGTGATCTTCTACCCGTATTTACAGATATTCAAAGGCAGATTCTATCTTGTTAGAACTGTTATAAATGGACGTCTGAGAAATCAACGAGCAAGTTCAGGCAGATATGAAAACCTTCCTGTCCAGGACTGGCAGCAGCTTTTTGAGTTCCCAAGTGTTGAATTTGTTACCTTTTCCATAGGCCTTTCAAAAAAAAAAAAAAAAAATAGACAAATGCCTTCAGCAGAAAAGCTGCTGGAAGTTTGGGTGAGCTAAATCTGAGATTTTTTGAGATCAACTGTTGCTCAAAATGCCATGAAAGCATTGTTTACAAAACACTTTAGCCTTTGAGAGCACAGAAAGTGCCATATTAATATTCTGTTATGATCTGCGTCAGCCCACATCATAAATATATATGTATATACATTTTTTTTTAATTACCTTGACTCTTGTTACAGCAAACATATTCTGCTTGGTTCAGACCTACTTCTGAATAATGGAAAATAGAGACATGGTTCCAATTCTAGCTAGAAAAGCTGTCATGGTGAAGGTAAACTTTTAATCTTCTATAGGCAAACAGCATACATTTTTATTTCCAGAGCAACAGCTTTGGGGAAATGTTTGAACATTCTCTTAAGAGCTTTGTGGTAAATACATTGGGTGTCCAACCAATGCTTTTCTGGGTCTTTAAGGGCCTGTTGGAGTGCTTTAAACAATTGGAGGCCAATTTTTAGGAAGCAAAAATAAAGAGCGACTCCTAAGACGGTGACCATTTGCATTCAAATTCTCTTTGGGGGGGTTATTGTAAGAGGTCAGGCTGGAAGAAGGACTGACATTAATTCCCTGTAATTCCAGGAGGCTTTGTGCCCCATTCTAGTGGAGGGTTCCATTCCCACACAATTGGGAAAACACTTTTGTTCCTGAGTGCTTTAAAATCCCAGCCCCAGGAATTCCCTCTAGAAAAGCAGACTCCCTCTCCTCTCCCGCAAAAACAAAACAAAACTCCAAAGAAAACCACTCTGGGACAGGGCTTTTGGCCCGGGATGGACATAAAAGGCACAAGGGAACTCTTTGAGGCACCTTCCAACCGGGCCTCACCTGGATCTAGGGAACTGTGGGACTCTGTCGGGCCGGGCCAAGGCGGGTTGATGAGGGCGGCACGACCCTCTAGAGCACTGGCGGCAGGAGGAGAGGGGATCCCCAGGCGCCCCCAAGACCCGGGACCAACGCCAGGGAAAGAATGCCACCCCAGCCTAGGAGGCCCGCCCCTTGCGCGCGGCGGCTGGGAAAGAGGGGTACACTGGCAGGAGTTTTCAGGAGTCCTGAAATGCAATTCCCCACGCACGGAAAGGTCGCCAGCGCGGGCGCACGCCGGGGGTCTGGGGAGGGGGCGGCGGCGGCGGCGGCGGGTGGAGGAAAGGCGGCCCTGCGCGCACAAAGGGGCCCCGGGCCCGCGGCCTCCCCGCCCTTGACCTTGGGTCTCCGCCTCCATCCATCTCCGGGCGCTGCCAGGGAAGAGGGCTGGCCCGGGGCCAGGGGCGAGCTCGCCGGACGGCTTCGGAGCCGGGGACCAGGGGGGAGGATATCGGAAAGAAAGACTCAAGGGCAGCAAAGTGCTCCGAAGAAACCTGCATTCCAACTCCCCCGGCTCCTTCGGGAGCCGAGCCGGGTCTTGGGGCGTCTCCGATTCACTGCACGCCTCCGCCCCCGAGGAAAAGTTGCACGGAGGAGCGAAGGAAGCCCCCTCCCCTTGGCTAACCCTACGACTCGCCCGCCCCCCGCCTTCCACGGACCCGGGCCGAGAGGGGGAGGGGAGCTGTCACGGAAGGAAGAAAGGAGCGCGCCTTCCCGGCCAGGCCAGACGCGGGCTGGGTCAGCTGCGCCTCCGCCCGCCCCTCGCCGCCCAGCTCGGGCAGCTGGCCCATTAAGCCCCCGAATTATGCATGGGCCTGAAGCCCCCTCGGCACTCCCGCCCCTGGAAGACGCAATCTACGTGGGCGGCGGCCGGGGGCCGGGAGGGCAGGAAGGAGTGGCTGATGGTCGCACAGCCGCGCGCCCGGGGCGCAGACAGGAGAGGCCGCTGGAGAGTCGGCGAGCCCGGCTGCCCCGCGGGGGCCAGACGCGCCCATAGGCCCTCGAGCAGAGCCTCTGCACCCCCGGCGGGACCAGGACCGGCCGGGAGAGGGGCACCGACCGCAGGGGAGGCCCCCGGAGCGGTCACGAAGTTGCCAGAGTGTCCGCCCATTTCCCGTACGAGGTCGGGGGGGAGGGGGGGAGGGGAGGGTTCCGGCCGCCCCCTCGCCCCTGCCTGAGCTCTGCACCACCCGCCGTGGGGAAAGCCATTGTGTGCCCGGTCTTGGCAGGGAAGGGAGACTAATGGACCCCAACCTTGGAGGCCGCCCCGGGGGGCGGGGCCTAAAGTCCCCCGCCGGTGTGGCAGGAGGCGCTCCGTCCCCGCCCCCTCCCACGGGGGAGGGGATGGTTTGCAGGTGGTGGGCACCGTCGGGGGGAGGGGAGGGGACTAGGTTGGGGGTGGGGGAGTCGCTGGAGCCCCGGAGAGGCGGCCAGAGGAGCCTTACACTTTGTAACCGTCAGGACACATGGGAAATTGCGTTCGTGGTGAGGCAGGTGCCGGCTGGTTTCATGGGAGCGGGAGAAAGGGATTCAGTCTCAGAGTTGGGAGGATTTAGGTGTCCATCTTCCCACCCTCCCCCGTAACGCGCCAACGACCCAGGCCCCAAAGCGCAGGGCAGCCTCGTAACCCCTCGGAGTCGGGCAATCGGTGCTGCTTTCGGTGTCTGGAAGCGCTGTGCTCCGGGCGGGCAGCACGACCCCGACGCCAGAACGTGGACCTTGTTTGCTGTCTTAGGCCCCATTTGTTTCCTCTCCCCTTCCCTCCGAAGCACAGGACAGGTCAGGAAAATTACATACTTCTTTTTCCCAGCGAATAAAGTCGCCTCGCCTCCTTTGCAGGGAAAGTTTTACAAGCCAATGATGTCAGTGATGCAGGGAGAAGACCACACTGTTTAGATTTCTTAATTGGCTGGCTTTGAACTCGGGGTGGGAGGGGGAAAGAATCCACTCTGGCTCCCTTGGAGAACTTAGTTTTGTGGGGTCTACCAACCTCAAACGTTTTAGCCAGTTGCTGGGGTGGGAGGGGGTCATCAAAGCTCTGTCCTGTTTCTCCTTAAGGGAGAGGAAGAACCCTAGACGACTGTGGTCACACTGAGCCCAGGACAGGCAGTCCCTGGCCCCCAGCCCCAGGGGAGGACCCCTAGAACCCAGCTGGGGGCTATGCTCTCCAGATGCCATGCTCTGGCCCAGAAAAGCCTTTGAAATAAAGCCAGCGTTTCCTCCACTACTTTCAAGGATCCCCTTGGTACCTGATGTCAGGAGAAGAAGCCTGTTTTCTGGACACTGCTGGGTTAGACAGGCATCCTCCCTCGTGCTCCATCACAGCCCAGGCACTGAGGGTTCTTCTTGGGTGGGCGAGGACCCACGCACCTGTTGGCACCTTTGAGCCTGGATTCATCTGCCTACACCTAAGGCTGTGTCCACACTTGGAACATGAAGGCGGTGGAAGCTGCCCAGGGTATTCAGCCAGGGTCAGCAGCCCTGATCAAATACTGCCTCGGCTTAGAGAACCAGCTTGCTGTCTCGGGCTGGGGGATGCACCCTGCCCTTGGTGGTACAGCCAAGTAACTGCCTTCTCCTCTCCACACCAGGAGGGGGGGATTCTGACTTCTCACGTCCAACGAAAGGCCCTTTTGTAGCTGTTTTGCCACCCAAAGGAGCCTGGGGTCCCAGTTTCCATGCTGTCTGAACAGCGGCAGGCAGCCCTTCTCCCAGACCTGTCTCTCATTCAAGTGGTCCCACCTCTCCCTCCCAGGCCTCCCCTCCCACACCCACCTAGCCTCAGCACAGACTCCTCCTTCCTGAGCGCCCCCCACGCAGGGGAGCCTGCAGAGCAAAACCAGCAGACCAGGAAGACAGCCCTAAGGACACCCACTTAAAAACAAAATAAAATGAAGCCTTGGGCTTCCCTGGTGGCGCAGTGGTTGAGAGTCCGCCTGCCGATGCAGGGGACGCGACTTCGTGCCCCGGCCAGGGAAGATCCCACATGCCACGGAGCACCTGGGCCCGTTAGCCATGGCCAATGAGCCTGTGCGTCCGGAGCCTGTGCTCCACAGCGGGAGAGGCCACAGCAGTGAGAGGCCTGCATACCGCAAAAAAAAAAACGAAGCCTTGCCTTCTCCAAAAAGGCCTCCCTACCCCTGAGTCCAGCTTAGGGCCTCCAAGTCCTGAACCACCCCACCCTGCCATCTGGAGCTCCTCCCTGGGCTCAATTCCAGCAAAGCTGACACTCCTGCCCCTTAGGTCACTGGCTGCCACCTAGCAGTGCCTGGGCCAGGATGGGTCCAGATTCTGTGGGACCTGAGGTTTATACAATGCGGGGAGGTCCTCTTAACAAGAAAACAAATACCAAGCCATATCTACAACACTGGGGACAGTGCCCAGAAGGGGCCTGGGCACTCAAGGTACCCCGAGCCTAAATTCCATCAGTCTCACAGTGCGTGCACCAGATCCTCCCAGAAGAATCTTCACAGCGAGGAGCAGAAGGAGACCCTGTTTATTCTTTAGTGTAACAGTTTTCATTTTCAGCCACCAATTTCTTCAAAGAAAACCTACTTCCAAGCCCAATATGTAACAAATGAGGAAAGTGCCTGAATAAACTTGTTTTATTCAATAAAATTAAACTTTTTGGCTTCTTTAAAAAAAAAAAAAAAAAAGGAAGGGAATTTAGGTGGAAAGTTGGAGTCCACCCCCTACCCTGCTGCCAGGCTCCGGCAGCTGTCAGAAACCACTGGGGGCTCCTTCTCATATTTTGGCTAAGGAAGTTCAGGACCAGAGAGGAGTAGGGTCTGCTCAAGGTCACAAAGCATGCGGGCCACAGGTTTGGGGCCTGCATCCAATAAGCTCACCTGCCTGTTACTAACCCTACCCTGGGTGGGGGTCAGCTCCTAACAAGACAGTTTCTTTGCACAGACGGCTGTAGGCACACAATCCACAGACATGCCTAAGACAGGGCTGGGGGGTCCACTGTCCTGATTCCTGCACCCCACACTAGACCCCAGGTGCCATCGCGGAGCTTCACCCTTAGGGTGGAAATCAGGAGCAGAAGGGGCCCGTGCGAGCCACAAACATCCACATGAACCCCGGGCGGCCTGGGCTCCCTGAAGATGACCCGGTGAGGACCCCATGCCACCCTGCGAAGGTCACTGGCTGGAAGTCAGTAGCCTAGTTTCTAGACACAACCGTGCCACTGACTCACAGGTGGCTGTGCAAGGCGCCTAACGTCTCTAGGACTCAGTTTCCTCGTCTACAAAATGAAAGTAATATCTGATTTACCGCCTTGGTGAGGCAGAGACAGTGGATGGGAACGTGGGATGAAATATGACCACCGGCAGCCCATGCCTCACCACAGGAAAGAGCATGACTGCCGGAGTTTACACCATGGGCCCCTGTTCACTGGCTGTGTGACCTTGGGCAAATGACTTAACATCTCTGTGCTTCAGCTTCCTCTTCTGTAAAGTGAGGTTGCTAGGAGGATTAAATCAGTTAATATGTTCAAAACCCTTCAGTGACTGGCATGTTGTAAGTTCTAATAAGGATGTGTTAAATTAAAAATCCAAATATGAAAAACTCAGTCTTTTTGTCTCCTCGGTGAAAAGAGAAATCCAAGGGCACAGTGGGTGACAGCCAGGCTGCCTTATTTATATAACTTACTGACGTAGAGCCCACTCCAAAGAGATTCTACAGCTGCTGGTTATGCATTAGTCAGGCACGAAAATTAGGGGGGGAAAAAGCTGTCAAATGCCTAATAAAAAACTTAAGTCAACTACTAACTATTTACTGTCAAATAAAAATCCTAATAATAATAATAATAATAATAATAATAATAATAATAATAATTGAGGCTGAATGCTGGTTAGGTTCTCCGCTTGGGAGCCCAGTGCCTTTTTCTCTCACCCTCTTGCTTTACTTTCCTTCTCCCTTCCTGCCCTACTGCTGGAAGCAGGGATCCACCTATATAAATCACAGATAATAAGGTCCAAGACCTAAAAAGGGGAGAAAACAATGACCCTCTAGCTGACCGGTATTTCATGTCTTCTTAATTCAATACAACTTCCAACTACGACTCAGTGCTACAGTCATGTTGCATAGCTGCTGACACTCTTTGCCATGGTTTGGACAGTTTACCAAGGTACCTGCCATCTCCTGCCTCCCTGGGAGGCCAGCAGGACAGGGACCACTCACCCCCCGTTTACAGGTGAGGAAACCAGGACTCCGTGAGGGGAAATGGCTTGCCTCAAGCCGCAGGGCTGGGCAGCCTGGTGTGGCCAAAGGTCACCTGTCCCTATTCAAGATAAACGGGGTCTGGACTCAGCCCCGCCAGCAACCAGTTACACAAGCTCAGACAAGTCTCGTAATAGGCAAGAATGGGGAATCAGCAAAGAGATCCTTTCAGCTCAGGCCAGGAGGCCAGAACCCCCATGCACCCCACTGGCAGGTCTGTTATTAACAGTTAAGAATCTACAGGGACCTATTACATGCATACATTGTCTAAACCAAACCTTATAACAAGCCTGAATGGTAAGAAAGATTATCTCCATTGTACAGCAAACAGATTTGGAGAAGTGAACATTTGGCTGTAGGTCATACAAGTCACTGGCAAAACCCAAATTCCAGCCCTGGTCCATCTGAATTCACATTTTATTGCTTGCTTTTCTGCCACCTTCACCAGGAAGTATGGGCAACTGTATGAAGATGCCTGGGACTGTGCATCAAGGTTTCTGGGGGCCTGAGGCCTCCTGGCAGTATCTCCAAGTGTCATACCCGGGACAGTCTTCAAAGACCTCCTTGAATTGGGTCTAGAGATAGTGCCTGCCACCAATGGCTCCACCAGCCAGGCAGAATTAGAATACCTCTTCTCCCTCAAGGCCTCCACACCCTGTGCTATCCGAGGAAGCCAGGCAGACCTGAATCTGATTCCACTTTGCTGTGTGACCTCGGGAAAGTCCCTTAACCTCTCTGAGCCCCAGCTCAAAGTGGGATTAGAAATATCTATATTTCAGAGTGGGGTTAATGGTATCTGTTTCAAGACTGACGTCTATTTCAAGGTGAGATAACCCAAGAAAAGCACTTGGCACGGTGTGGGTGACCAAGTTGGCCCCCTCTTCCCCACAACCCACAGGCCCTGCCCAAGCTCTGAGGTCAGCCCTGCAATGCCCAGCACCCCAGACGGAGCCCAGGGCCATGTCTAGAACACTCCATGACTCCTTGGTGCAGACAGAACTAGTAATTAGCTGTCACGATTTAATAATAAAAAAGATAATCCATGCCACAGCACACATGGATTTAACTAATCTTAATTTGAAGGGAAAATAACAACTCTAAATATATCAAATGTAAGTTTTTTAAGACAACCTGCAAGTGGGGTTTATCTCCAGTTTCCAGCACAAGCAAGTTATTTAGTTTCTCCCACTGGCCAAGCTAATATTCTTTTTTTCACACTTATTTATTTTTTACAGTCTGAAACAAACGTTCTCAGAGCAGCATGTAAATCCTCCAGCTGAGCAGAAGCCCTTTTCTGCAACGCATTTTGTCACTGGGACCCCAAACCAAAGCTCTGGTCTGTGCCCTGCCTGCTACGTGAACCCCACCCCCTACCCGCAGACACACCCCCGGCCCTTCCCGGGTTCCCAATAAAGACAGAGCGGGTGGAGCCGTCACACCAAGGACCTGCCCGCCACCTCCAGCCCAGGGGGACCTGCCCGCCACCTCCAGCCCAGGGGGACCTGCCACGTCCTGTCACCCACTGCCTGTCTCCTGCATTTCTCCAGAAATCTGACATTTGGGGTTTTGGAGGAGGAGCAAAAAAAAAAAAAAAAAACGGCAAAAGGCAAACGTGTTTCTGACAGCTGATAGCTCGCTCCTTCCGTGATAGCTTCTTTTGGTTACGCAAGGGGTGATAACATGCAAAAATAAAATACCTGTGATCGGGGGCTATAAAATAGGAATTCTAAGGAGGAATCTGGAGAGAATGGCTGAGAGAGATATCCAAAGTAAGTTTTCAAGATTCTGACTTAGAAAAGCAAGCACCTCATGCCACCAGGCAGGGTCCACGCTCTTTTAAAAGATTTCTAGATGCTTCCACTTCTCAGTGGTCTATCCAAGGCCAGACCCTGTGCTAGGTGGGCGCTTAACACCCTCACCTCATTGAATTCTGAGCATGAAGCCAAAAAAGTAAGTGCAGACAAGGAAACTGAGGCCCAGAAAAGTAAAGTGACTTGCCTGGGTGGGCGCGTAAATCCCACCCTGGCCGACTGGTAGCAGAGCCTGTGCTCCTTCAACACCCCCCCCCCCGGCCAGCCCCGGACCCTACCCCCAGGGCGACCCGCCCTCAGAGCTGTCACCATATGACAGTAATGTGACTGAAGACAGGGGAAGGAGGGGTGACACACCAGACGGGACAGTCGTCCTGAGGTTGATTCTGATGATGGCATCCTCAGAACCCCACGGAAATTTCTCCCCGATCCCAGGGAGACCTACAGTAGTAACACCAGGAGATGACGGAGCCAGGGAGAGAGCAGAGCATCCGTAAGGGAAGGGGGAGGTGTTCATATTTGCAGTACGTGCACCGTGCACCAGGCACATGTCATTTAAACGCCATGAGTGTTGTTAGGTAGGTTCCCAGATGAGGAAGCTGCAGCTCAGAAGGTCAACTCACAATGCGAGGGGCCGGCAAGCAGCAGGGTGGGGCGCAGACTTGGGCTCTCCAGTAGAGGCCGCAAACCTGGACACCCCTATACCCCCTTCTCCTCGCCCCTTCCCAGGATGCCCATCCCAGATAACAGCTCAGAGACTCATGCTCTTGGCAAAGCCTGGGGGCCACTCATCTCCCCTCCCAGGCTTTACTATTCCTGCTCCCCTTGATGGATGGGTCCCCCAGCTCCATCAGAACCCTCCACAGAGGCAGGGAGAACGCAGCATGAAGGGATCTTGAGAAACGTAAAGAACTCCTATACAGGCAGACATGTATCCGATGCTTGCCCCTGAGTCAGATCTCCAGCCAAAGCCCTCACCTCTGACCAATGCCAGCCCTCTGTCTGCAGATGCACCTTGGACACAAGCTCCAGGGACCTCCTCCACCCGCAGCTCATGGTCAAGGAGCAGCACCCCGGGCCTCGACCGCACACATCAAGGGCAGGGCCGCTCACACTCCGGCCGTGTCCCCCAAGCAGGACAGAGCAGCGGCCCAGATGGCCATCCTCCCACATGCTCCCACCCCCTGGATGTTCTTTCAGGTGGGGATGTCCGGGGCGGGGGAACGGCAGTAGGTGCTCAGTTGTTGGTTGAATGAATGAATGAATGAATGAATGAATATCCTCCAGGAGACAAGGCTTCAGAAACGTCCTCCTTCTACTCTCCTACTTCTCTATCATTAAAAAAAAATAAAAAAGGAAGAATTAACTATTTCTTTTATACCCGTCTCCAGAATACCATCTCAAAGAAAGGGTCTAACCCTGGTGTAATGATCTACGGAATTCCAACACAGTTCTCACCCTGGGGATGCCCTTAACGGTGGAAGGGATCCCACATATTTACAGGCCAGCCCTGCCCATCCATCTCTGGAGCCCTGCCTCTAGAAGCACCTGGCAGGAGGAGAGTTGGGACCTGCCTGTCTGGACCACACTCAGACTGTGGGCTCCAGGAAAAGCGGGACCCTCACAACCACCTGGGCACCTCGCCTCAGACAGCCAAGCCAGAGGCGGAGTCCCAAGGATCAGCCCTCCCCGCCCTGACCAGCTACCGACCGGGGCCAGCTCTGGGGACAACAGCGGAGCATGGACTGGCCGGAGCATGCCCCTGCCATGGCCGGGAAGCAGGGACAGGAGAGGCCTGGGCGAGGCCAGCGGTGCCAGTGGCTGGGGCAGCAGCTGTGTGGATTTCCGGAAGCCCGGGTGGAGAAGCGCCTGTAATTCTTAGTCCCCCTCTTAAAATATAAAGACTCAATTATCTCTGAGCAGCTTGCTTTACACATGAATTGACACATTTATTTTACAATAAATAGCTGAAAGTTATCTGTGTTTCCTTTACTGTTAATCTACACAGAGAAATAATAAACAGGGCTTGTCTACAAAAATGCAACTACTGCAGTCCTCAGAATTCAATTAAGCTAAAATAATTAATGCTCCCACCATATTAAATGACTATACATTTGAGCCACTGAAGTTTTGTTCTTTAATCTTTCCTTTTTATTAAAAAAAAAAGAAAAGAAAAGTTGGTGCCAAAGTAGGGAGGGGAAAAAGCAAAAAGGGAAACTGGGAAGGAAAGAGCATGATGGGCTGTTAAAATGGAATGGTCGTCTTCAGCTGACACAGCATGGAGACTGTCTTGTGCTTTCGATTAAAATAACATTTTAAATGCTTTGAACAAACATATCTCTTTAGACTTCTAAGGGATTATTTTACATATTTCTTCAAGAATGAAGAAATCCATTCATCCTGTTGCGAACAGAAAGGGCCAAGAATATCTTTCGTCACACATAGAATAAAAATGCTGTAAGGCCACTGCAGTATTACAACCCAAAAAAGGGGGGGATGGCGGGGACGGGGGGACAGGGGGGTGAGGACAAAGCTGCCTTGAAGATTAACTTTGCCTTTTATGAAATCATAAACAAACCTACCCACGATGATTGGCAGCCTCTCATTGGAAAATACTTTCAATGCGAAATGAGGATTCGGATGGGTTCTGGAGAAAGCAGGAAGAAAGCCCTTCCACTGAAACATGAATAGGGGACCGTCTCATCGGCAGAAGCCACCCTGAAAGCTCTGTGTGCACTGATGCCAGGTGTTTATACCACTGGTGAGAACTATCCCTCTAGCGTCAGACAAAGAAAAGAAACACAGACAAAAGGGGCCCAACACCTTTGTGGATCACGGCTCCAGCCCTAAGGAAGGATCACTCAGATCTACACGGTGCTCTGAGAAACCAGGGTTTACAGGACTTTGACCTGAACATGTCAGACACTTTTCTCAAGGCCCTTGGCAACTTAAGAGTGTGGGAGACTTCGTGCTAGGACACCCACAAGAAGGCCAGCCGCACAGGCCAGTCTGGTTAGACGGGGTCTCCCCAGGGCCCAGCCGGTGCCTGCAGGAATCTGCACACCACCGCAGTCTCTTGACAGGAGAGAGAGTCCATTAATCCCACTGTACAGATGGGCAAAGGGAGGCCCAAGGTCACAGAGCTGCCAGGTGGTTGCCACAGAGCAGCTGGGCTTGCCGCATCACCCGAACTGCCTGCTGGGTGATGGGGGGTTCCTGGCCATGCCCATCCATCTCACCCGTGGGAGCAGAGTGCCCCACTTCCATCAGGCTCACCCCACAAGGACCACCCAAAGCCTCAGTCCATCCAGTCTGTTTTGGACCAAGACACGGTGGAGATGGATACACAAACTTCCCAGCCAAGCACCTGCTTGTGTGCTGCCACACCAGAAGGGACCCCCAGGAGAAAAGTTCCACTAGCAAAGCATTTGTGGAGCCTCTGCTCCTTTAACCCACACACCAGGCCTGCCAGGATTGTCCCTCCTGGTGACACGTGGAGAAACTGAGGCTGACCCTAAAGGTAGTCCAAAGTCTATCGGCAGGGTCTAAACCCTCACCTGCACGAACTCTGATAGCGTCTTGCTGCAGGACAGACTGCTGTTTCTAGGAAACACAGGCCAGCCAGGGCCCTGAGCTCAGAAGTATGAACCGGAAGCAAACACTCTGGGCTGCACGGAGCACAGGCTCCCTGGAAGAGGCTCTGGTGCGCCGTGACCTTGACCCGGAGAGGACTTGATGCATAAGCCGGCCTGCCAGGGGACGCAAGCCTCTACACCTGTTCTTCAGGTGCTAAAAGCCAGCTGTCCAGATGACCGGCCAAGTGGGCATAGCAGAAGGTACGGCCAACCTCCCCCAAGGGGCACATGCTCCAGCAAGTTCTCACAGGCCCCTCCCCAGACCTACGCCTAGGATCAGGCAACATCAGAAGGAGCCTCTTTTGACAGATGGGAAACTGAGGCCAGAGAGCAGAGGAGAAATGAAGGCCCCACCCACGTGCAACATCTCATAAAGCCTCACGACCACCCCGACGAGATGGGTCTCATTCGCTCCACTGCACAGATGTGGAAACTGACTTGTCCAAGTTGTGAAGAACGAATTCCACCCAAGACTATCTGGTTCCAAAGCCAGAGACTAAGCCAAGAACGCCTGCAAAGGGAGGGCCAGCTAGCCTTCCGAATGTCCATCCTGTCCTCCTGGCCGCCTACGGATCAGGCCCCACAATGGAGCCTGTTGCCAAAAGCACAGCGACCATCATCAGACCACCGGGCCTCTCTGAGCTCCAGGCCCGTCTCCTCCTGAGGGTCACTGGATGGTGGGCCCTCGGCAAGGGCGAGCCCACCTGTGGCCCCATCCTGGTAGCCCCCGGGCCCTCCCAGCACCAGCACCCTCAGACAGAGGGCGAGCCCCCACCGCAGTGCGAGGGGCGAGGGCAGGCCTGGGACCTGAGAGGTGGCTTTGGCAGCGGCCAGACGAGTGCAACGTTCCATACCTGCAATGTTCTCCTGCTTGGGGCAGATGCCTTTCGTGGGTGAGAGCAGGTGGTCATCTTCGTCGGGGGTGACCTGGATCCCGATCTCCACCGGCTCGGACACTTTCCTGAGCTCAGAGCGTGAGGAGGGCGGCGGGCTGCCCTTGTCCAGGCCTTTGTCATAGCAGCCACCCAGGCTGCCGCCACACTGCTTCTTCTTGTGCTCTATAAAAACCAGGATGTCCCCCAGGGGGAAGTTCATCTGACACTGTCCACAGGTGAGCAGGTCAGGGTCGGGGCCCCCCACCATCAGCCCCAGGCTGCTGGGCTCCTCTATCTCCAGACCCTCATCTTCCTCAAGGATGGTGGCCTCCACATGCTCAGGCTCTGCTGGAGAGAGAAAGGAGAAGGGAGGGGGGGGCAGAGAAGACAAGATGGGCTTAGGCAATCACAGGCACCCATCGCTCATTCCAACCCTTCCCCACCAAGAGGCAGGCCCCTCCGCTGCAGGATGCTAGACGTCACCACGTCCTCCCCACAACTCCTGGAGGCAGGGGGTTCACCATCCTGCGTGCAACAGATGGGCAAACTGAGGCTCCCGGAGCAGCGCTGCAGCTCCCAGAGGTTGTTGCTTAAGTGGTACTGATCTTACTGCTTTCTAGTTTATTTCCTGCCAATTCCGCCTCTCCCCCCACCACCAACTCAGCATAGGGACACACACACATGACCACCCGCACATCCACACACATCTTGGTTTCACCAGAGACTGGGCCGTCTAGAGAGGTGTCTCTCAAACTCTGCAACATCTAAGAATCACCTGGGAGCTTTGAAAACCCCCGACACCCAGGCTGCACCCCAGACCAACTACACTGAGAGCCAAACATCAAGCTGTCTTTTCCTTTTTTTTTTTTTTTTTTTTGTAAGATTCCCAGGTGATTCCGATGGGCGGCCAAGGCTGAGAACCGGGAGCCAGAGCTGTCTCTCCCCGCTTAGGCTCAAGCTGCCCCCTCCCTTCCCTCCCACCTTTCATTCATGTCCTCCCCATTCATAAGAGTCCTGCTTGCATTCCTCTACCTGAGACCTGGCTGCACACCAGACAAGAAAACAGAAACCCAGACGGGCGTCCCAGGGCCAGTCCTTACGAGAGAAAGGAACCCACGGGCTCAGAAAGCAACAAGTGAGCGTTGGTTCAAAAAGAAATATTGAAAGAAAAAAAAAAAAAAGCAGGGAAGAGACGCTGGGAGTTGGCTGGCTGAAAGCGGGAGCCGGCTTTCCTGCCAAACACTCTGCTCCCGGTCAGCCTTCCATTGCTTTGTAGATTTCCCGACACTCACCAACTCCCCACTGTCCTTTTTTGTTTGTTGGTTTTATTGTCACTCCCAGAAAAAAGAAAAGAAAAAAAAAATAATTCTTCGGACTACAAAAGCATTTCTTGGCAGATGACAAACCACACTTTCAACGGGCTGTACATTTTCATATTTCTTTAGCAGCCGATATATCTCCTTTCATTCTTTTTTGTAGGGGGCACGGGACCCAAATATTTTGAAGCTAATAAATGCCTCAAAAAGCAGCAACCCCCTCAGGGAAAACTGGGAGACACTGGCAGCCGAAACTGTCATAAATAAGGGAAGCGGACGGTGAGGTTGCATCCTTCCTCGGGGTCTGAGCAAATTCGGGGTGGAATTTTTCGAGAGCAAATGTCAGTCGTCATGTAGATAGCACAAGCGGCAGGGTCTTCAGAGAAGCAAGAGGGCAGCCAGAGGTCTGAAACCCGAGGAGGCAGGTACATTTTCTGTTGTACGGTATTTAGGAAAGGATAATGAAAACCACAGAACAGAGGGAAGAAATGGAATGGGGGAAAACACATTCCGTGGCAGTGAAGTTATTGACGGGTCAGAGCCAAAGAACAGACAATTTAAGGAAAAAATTCTGTGGCATCTTCCATCCTACATATAAATCACTGCTCTGTATTTTCTGAATACAAGCTTCTCCAGGGCCTGTGAGAGTCCATGTGTAAGACCGCATAGACGGCACATGTAACATGTATGAACTAGGCATGCACGGGTCAGTGCACAGGTATTGCTGAGAAGGGAAGTGACAATTTGAGATCCCGCCTGTGCTTATAGAAAAGCAGACAGAACCCTCGATGAATTACACGTAGAAACGCACTGGAAATGTGACCGCACAGAAACACCCCTCAGATGAGGAAATCCGAAATCTCTCGTCTGCATACCTCTAACAAAAAGAACCTATAAGGTATGAGAAACAGTGTGCACAAAGGCAGCCCCAGAAACCACTAATTACACTTTAAAAAGAAATCGGGGTTTATCTTAAAAAGAGTTGGAAGACAATGCTACATGATTCATTTACCAATTTATTTTATGAAAAGACGCTTTGCTATGGTTAAAATGTAATCACAACCCTCACGCCGAACAGTGGTTCTAGGGGGGACTGGGTTCCAGGTTCCTGTGAACGGTTTGCCAGAATGTAAAAGGTAATTATTCAGTGCCTCTTTCCCCTTTAATGATCTAACATTGAGCAATACTGTTTATATTGAAAAGCTCGCACCTTTAATTACCAATTACATATACATAATTTCAGAGCCAAAGGAGAGGGCTGTGAAAACAGTTCTTTAGAAATATAAGGATGTATTGTAGGCCATTTCTAGAAAAGGAACTCTAATAAATGGGGGGAGAATGTCAAAATATTGTTTTGTTAAAAAGAGAGAGAGAGAGAGAGGCACAAAGGAAATGCGCTAAAATGCAAAAGAAAAAGGACAAAATGAAATTGAGAATTCAAATGAAACAGGGGTGAGTTCTGTGGAGGTACCCGGGCCCTCCTGAGCGGGCCTGGCAGCCGGCTGCCTCCATAAGGGCATTTGATAAAAATAAACAAAGACAACAGCTCATCCATCCAAATCCCAACTTGATCATCCTTTCTGAGGATGGGGAGGTGTTTTCTGCCGTCTAATTTCATCTTTGGTTTCCTTGTTTTGGTTTTGCTTGGTTTTGCTTTTCATTAACTTTTTCAGCCAAGTCCGTCCATCCGTACTCCTGGTGGGAGTTTGGGGAAGAAGCATGAATATCTCCTCTCTGTTGGGAGGTTTTAAGCTACATAATTTCAAATTTCTTTTCTCTTTTAAAAGAAACACAGACGAATTTAAAAATGAGCAAAGGTCACCTGTTCATAAGTATCCCTCCCTCGCCCCTCCATCTTTTGCTAAGGACTCTGTACCAGTACTTTTTCCTTTTTCTCCTTTTTTTTTTGTTTTGCTGTTTTGGGTAACATCTGGTATTCTTTCCTTTATTTGGCGGCCTCTGCCTTTTCACTTTCCTCACGCAGCAAGCCCTTGTGAGTCCCAGTAATTGAGTTTGAAAATAGCCAAAGCCGTTCACTGGGCTGCAGGTCTAATTTCTCCCTCCAGCCAACCAGCCTGAGCAGCCAGGCGCTGCTGGCGTCCCATCCTGCAGACGGCTCTGAACTCGGGTCTCCAGACCCCGGGTCCAGCTCACTGCCTCCTCCAAGGGCGTGCAGGAGAAAAAGAAACACAAAAAAATCCCCTTCCCCCCCTCCCCACTTGCAGTGCTGAAAGTAAAACTCCTTAGGATGACAGGGGTTTTCACCCAACTCCAAGAATGGAGTTCCCTCTGCCCAGCCCCTGGCACGTGGACCTCTGGGCTTTGACTCTGCAGGAGGCACTTCCCAGGAAGGCAGCGACGTCACCCCGAACCCCCAAACTGTCAAATTTCTAGGCCAGAGCAGGTGGACCAAGACAGCTTGCTGAATCTCATGTTCAAGGCCTTCGGAGACACCCCCAAAGGGCTGTGGTTTCACTTCCGCTGGCAGGCGGATACCAAGCTGGGCGTGTGGGGTGCATGTGTGTGCGTGTGTGTGTCTGTGTGTGTGTCCCTTCTTAGAACCCTGTCCCTCACAGAAGAAATAAAAGGAGAAAGAACCACTTGCCCAAGCTCAGAGGAGGGCAAAGTGAGACGGGCCTGGCCCCCACCCCAGAACCTTCCTTCCTCTGACCTGTGGGCACCTCGATGGAGCCCACATAGCCTCAGAGAACCCGGCCCCTGCTGGGACAGGCACCCAGCGACGAGAAAGCACCAGGAAAGTGAAAAGCCACATACAAACGAAACAGCCTTTCAAATTCCCAAACCCTACAGACCAGTCCCTCAGGCTGCCCCGTCCGGCAAACTTCTTCAAAAAAAGAAGGCGAAGATGAGGTCTTTTCCCCTGAGAGGATTTTTGCTTTCACGCAAAGCTCCCCGAGTGTCAGGCAGCGCTGGAAAATACTGCTGCCCTCACTAGTACGAGCTGAATAAAGTAGAGGGATCGCTAAAATGTTTGACTCATTAGGAGGAAAAATGAATGAATGCAGCACACGACCTGTTTAAACGTCAGGTATCAGATTGGGGTGGGTCCTGAAATGTGACGTCCGAAAGCACATGGACAAACGTGTATTTACACACACACACTTACACATTTGTTGTAATTTTCCTTTACAACAAAACCACATTTAATTCACAAGGCGAGGCCTCCTCCCAGCTGATAAATGCATTCAGAAGCAATGAAATCGGGGTTCGCAGATAATAATGGACGTTGTTGTTAAGTGGACGAGGAAGCACTTGGTCCTAAGACTCGCTCGCCCATGCTTGGCTGGGAAGGAATGTGGGCAGAAGACAGATGGAAAGACATCATTAACACCGGCCCAGCCAAGCAGCCCACAGGCCCCCGGCAGCTGCAAAGGCCTAGCGAGCCTTACCTGGTCAGTGACTGCCCTACACACACGCTGGGCTCCAAGGGCCCCGCCCACCCTGGGTCTCCCCTAACAACTGCCCCTGCACCTGCCCTTCGGGGAATTCCAGCCAAGGGGCGGGCCTCCTGCTGTCCCCAGAGCACAGCGTGTGTGCCCTGCTGCACACACAGCGCACAGGCCCGTGTCCCCTTACCCCTGCACTGATTCAAATCCAAATCGCTGTCCTTAATGGCTAAGCCACAGACCAGGAGACACCTACATAGAATTATCGATTCAGTGATGGGGGCGTGGGTGGATAGGGGAAGGATGTGGGGAGGAGGGGTGCCAGGCTCTCAAAATCTTGGGCCACCAACGTCACAGCCGCCATCCTATTTGCGCGAGTGTTTACAAGAAATGTTGAGCATCCATCCGCCTGCCGGAGCCCTGCCTCTGACTGGAGACGTTACACCTGCTTCCTACGAAGACGGAGCCTTTGCCAGCCAGCCCGTGCTCACCAGTAATCTGCAAAAGGATCTTTTCACTCTCCTCCCCGCGAACATTCAGGGAGGGGCCGAGACCCCAGGCGACACCTAAATGCCACTAAAACGCCAACTCGACGGAGCACGACACTTTCTGAGCTTCCATCAATGTTTAATTTATTGGCTCCAAGAGAAAATAACAACCGTGTGTGGCGGGGGGAGGGGTGGTGGGAGCGAGAAGGAATCAATTCTTGGTGGAGAAAATAATCTATGACTAGATGACGCTTAAAGGCTCGACAAGACATTTATGAAGTTCTCCGCACAGAGGGAATCGCGCAGTGCCCAGCAGAGGAGTCGCAGATAAGCGGGGAGCCTCAGCCGAGCCAGGCACGTGTTCCGAGGACGTTCCTCGAGGGGCCACGGAGGGTCAGGACGCAACCGGGTCCCTGCCCCCCGTCTGCCCACCAAACTCCCGCCTCCAAGCAAGGACCCGACCCAGGGGGGGTGCAGCCAGACTGGTGAGAGACAGGTTCCACAGAGAGATGAGCTCTCTCTTCCCGGACCACCTGCCCTCCAGGGAGAAGGGCTGAGGACTCCAGCCTGTTCCAGGTGTCACCCAGACCCCGAGCCTCCTTGAGACCCTCAAAGGCCACCTCCCCAGCGCCCTCAAATCCGCTGCATGGACGGGCACACACCAGGGCCGGCCACCACCCCACAAGGCCCCATCTGCTCCATGCCAGACACAGCACACGCCTCAAAATGAAATGTTCAAGATTTCTGACATCTGGGCAGAGAGAAGGATGCCAGGGCACAACCTTATCTGTAACGTGGATTTCCCTTCCCGTGAAAATGACCCAGGGTCTGGCTGACTGGGCCCATCATGGGGAAGGCTTGGCCTGCATTTCAGGAAGGCGGGGATTCCTGATCTGAGGAGAGGTTTGGGGTGCAGGAAGAACCCAGCCGGTAGACTCCAGGTGGGGAGTTCTGAGGGTGTGAGGGGCACCCCCATATACATACACACATTGTCCTCCATGCCCCCTGCCTGGTTTCAGAATACTTTAGCGTGTTAAAATCAGCTTGCTGCAACACACCCTAACTTGCTCCATGGACTCAGTCCAACCTCTCCCCCCTCCCCCAATGCATCCACCTCTCCAGATCCCGCAAAACTGAGCTCCGGAGGCCGGGTCTCACACATTCAAAAGCAGGAAAAAGAGCCCATTAAGGAAAGCAGCGTTCAGGTGTATTCACACAGCCCGTCCACTACTAAAAGGTTACTAAGAAAAAAGTCAAGTCCATGAGACCAAAGAATGGAGTGACCTATGATTTGAGAAATAAAATAGTTCTTTAAAGAAAAAAAAAAAAAAAAAAGGAAAGGTACAGAAATACTTCTAAACACATTCAGAAGATTCCATAAAATTGCAAACGCCTTAAATCTTCAGAGACACAACAGAGCTCATAACGATGCGATATAAAATCATTCTTCGGGGCCCAACGAAGAGATTTGTTTTATTTAACGCTGTGCTTTTTCAAAGGTGCTAAGCAGAAGAAAAGGACCATCCATACAGGACGCTGAGCTACAAGCCCTTAACTGGAGGAGATTCTCTGAGGCTGACAGCAAACTAGCAAGAGTGGAAGCTGCTTTCAGCATCTCGTTTCCAAGGTAGAAATTTAAACATGATCCTCCACCACTTTTTTAATTCTTAGCAGGGCATCCATTTCTGAGGTACACGTTCATCACAGTAACATTGGCATTCAACTTCCTTGAGTCATTTTTGTGTGTTGTTTTAGCACAGAAGTTGTTAGAACATTCTCAAGTGTATTTGCATCTCAGCAGTTCAGTTGAAGGGGGTCATAAAAAAGTTGTGTAAAACAGAGGCTTTTTTTTTTTTTTTCTTTGAAGTTACCTAATTTTGTGTGGTCTGGGATTTCGTTATAGTGCCAGAGCTCAGTCTGTCTGATCCAACACCCAGGCAGATGATCAGCTGCCTTGGAAAAAGAAATAAAGAATGAATTTCTTGAATTTCAGCAACTACACAAAAGACTCGCATACGTCAAAATGCCGGACGAGAGCCCCCGTGAATGTGGCACCGTTAATCAAAGCACAATCTGGTGTCACTTTTGCCAGTAAAAACGATGCTGTTCCCCTCACCCCGCTCGCAGGCTCGTGCAGAAGACACACGAAGTGTGTCCCTCTGCTTTTCATGTGTCTCCAAATAGCCTGCTCTCGGCACTTTTTATACACGCCTGGGGAAAACTACTGCTCCAGGGAGGCGGTCAACAAATGGCTTTTCTTGGGGAGGGGACGACAGCTCGGGTAGATCTCACTGAGGTTTGGCTCTCTGGGAAGGAAGGAAGATGTGTGGGATTGGGAGCCGGGGGTGGGGAAAAGGACACACAGGCCCCCAGGCCCAATCGTGTGAGTAAATAGAGCTGGAAAGCGACAAAGCCATGCTCAGAGCAGCCGGGTGACACAGACATTCATCCCTGGTCTTCTGATGTGCCCTCTCCCCATGAAAAAAATACCCCAGTGGGCCCACAGCTAACACCACCTGCAGACGCTTGGCCGGCATCAACAACTTGACCGTGGGCATGGTCCCCAAGGAGCATTTACTGTCCCTTGTCCTCCCAGATGTGACAACAGCATTAAACTTAGTCCAAAGTCCCTGGAGAGTTTCAGCTAACGGTAAGACCTAACTGGACAGCCAGAAGGTCCTTCCTTAAGCCATAGGAGATGGAGGAGATAGTCCCCAAAGGTCAAGGACCCCATCTTTACCCTCCCCCATATAATATTTTTCTTCACACATTGTGGTATCTGTAGTCTGTGTTTAGTTACAGCTTGTGAAACTCCCCCAAGTTCCAAGGCAAAGGACTGGGGATTTCTGAAATGAATTTTTTTAACGGTTTTCTGCAGGCCAGAGGCAACTGTCCCAGCCCAAGGCTTCGAGGTGACAGTGACGCCTCATCTCTGAGTTGTCAAATGAGCTCGCTGCCACAATATGCTTACAGCAGGCTCGATTCAAACATTAAATGAAGTAGAGAAATCATCAGATAAATTGCTGGCCCTCTGTACTGGAGAGTGAAGGCTCTTGCTCTGCCTGATGACAGCGCTAGGCTTTTGTCTGACCTAATTTATTTCTCTTTCAGGTTAGAATAAAGCACTCCTTTCCTGTCGCCACGTAACCTCTTCTGCCCATATATTGAACTCAAGCAGAAGACTCTGGGTTAACTGTGCTGTCTGCAGATTTCTTTTTTTTTTTTTTTTTTTTTGCGGTACGCGGGCCTCTCAGTGCTGTGGCCTCTCCCGTTGCGGAGCACAGGCTCCAGACGCGCAGGCTCAGCGGCCATGGCTCACGGGCCCAACCGCTCCGCGGCACGTGGAATCTTCCCGGACCGGGGCACGAACCTGTGTCCCCTGCATCGGCAGGCGGACCCTCAACCACTGCGCCACCAGGGAAGCCCTCTGCAGATTTCTTGAACTTGGAGAAGTAGACATTATAGATCCACAAATTCCGTGATCAAAAGCACACATATTCCCCAGCACGAAATTACACGGTTAGGGGAGAAATCGTGTCATGAAAAGCCATCCATTAAGGGCACCGTTTGGGGTGAAAGGTATTAGCAACGCTGGGTCTAGCAAGCACATACTCCTTCCAGACAAAGTTTTACACATTATTGGACTTGGCATTTTATCTCTTTGGAGGATGGCGCTATTTCACTTAGTACAGTGGGAACATTACCTAATAAATGGAATTGAGGATCCAAGTGTTATAAAATCTGAGCTGAAAAGATCTCCACTCATCAAGCTGTTTTAGACGCATGACTCCCCAGAGCAGTGGCAGATCCCCAGGTCTGTGACATGCAACACAGGAATGGACAAAACGAGGTTCACTCTTCCCAGACCCCCTCACCCCATCAGGCATGCCTCAACGACCTAATGCAATTCAGAAAGTCAAGACCACAGAGTAACCGGAGGAAACACGCCCATTCAAAGCTAACAATTGTAACTGTTTAAAAAAAAAAAATTTAAAAAAAGAAAATTGCCCCCATCTGCCTAGTGAGGGCTTGTAAATCAATGCCGATGGCTTGAAAATAGATTTCTCAAACTTATATTCTCATTTTGTCCTGCTCGACTCTCTGCAGGAAAATCAATATTACAACTTCACACTTAGGACATTTTGCAGCAACGTAAACTGCTTTCGCAGCTGATGGAAGCCGGGTCCCGGCCCCTCGCAGCGACGGCTCCACGCATGACACGGGCACCGAGCTCCCCCTAGCTGCCAAGAGGCGCCAGACGCTGCTGGGCGTTGCAGCCTTGCCATCAACTAAAAGCCAATTCAACTGAAAGTTTATTTTGGAAAGTATTTTATCACAACAAGCAACAGAGAATGCAAAGCGATCGGAGAAAGGAGATGAAAAGGAAAAAGAGAAGGCGGGTGCAAGCCGTGTTCTAAGCCCAAAGACAGTGCCAAGGGCTCGATTCTGATAAGGCGCTAGAAACCGGTGTCCTCTACAGTGGGAAACGGATCGATTGCTTTGCGCGCTTCCATCTCACCTGAGACAGATGCTAATTACTGTCCGGTGCACCCAAAATTGGCCTCCCCTTTGGTCAATAAGACCCATCTGGCCCTGCACAGTGGTCAGCAAAGCATCACACCCCAGCATCTGACTCAGCCTCCCTCCATGTTCCTAAGGCCGCCTTCACCAAAGCAACTGCATTCACTCCAGCACTTGAGAAATGACTCGTTTTCTGTTACGAAATATTTTGAAGGCCAGACAAAAATCGCCAAGGCCAAAGCACAGAGAGCCACCTCCCACCCTCATAAAAAAAGGAAATATGCCCCCGTGCATAATTTTCGGGGACGGAAAGACTACCCTTTAAAAATATTATGGGTTGTTAAAATATGCTCATGGCTATTTTTTCTCTCAGGTGTGAATTACAAATGAATAAAGTCCGCCTGGCATAACACCTTGGATGAACACATTTCTATTCTCCCTTAGAATCAGAGCAGCTGACTTATATCACACTTCTAACGATATGGGGTTCCCTTCTGTGCAGAAGGGAGACAAGCTTCACTCCCCCCACCAACTACCAAAAAAGAAGAGGGACCCAGGTCTTATGAAATTTATCAGAGGCCCAATTTTGAAAGATATGTGGACACCTGGAGATATACTCTACCCTGGGGAGTTAAGATAATTGTAAGCACAGCGGCCTTCAGAACACACAGCCACAGCAAAGCCTAATTTAAAAGGCAACCATGGAATGAACACACCCTAACTTCCGTGTCAAATCTTGGGTCTCTAGTTGTTCTGCAAAATCGTGGATTCATACGGAAAATTACTAACCTTCCAAGGAAACCTGTTGGTGGGTTGTTGAAAAAAATCACCTTCGCTGGGGCTGTGTAATCTACCCTGGCCTTCTTATTTCCTTCGGGAAGCCTCAGAGCTCCTGCACGGCCTGGGGTTCATCTGCCTCGCCACTCACCCGGCCTGGCGCAGTGGGCTCACGGCCCTTCCCTCTGCCTGGCCAGTCACTGGTCCTCATCCTACCCTGTCCACCACTGTCACTGTGTTGTTTTGTGTTTGTTTTTCTTGAAAGCTGTGTCTGTCCTCCGGTTTTAAAAGCCATATCCATCTGGGTCAAACATTTTGAAACAAACCAGAAGCCTCAGTCTTCATCCCCAGCTGTCTCCCACTCTCTCTTTTCTACCTCACTCCTCTTCTCACTGGCCCTGTCTGTAAATTTAACTAGCTCATTATGGAGCCCTTCTCCCACTTGCCAACCCCCCTGCAAGATGATCGATGCTGTTTGTGTGCTCTTCTGTTTCTCAAACCATCAGTTATACTGAGTTGCATCATCTCTAAATAACCTGAGGCCGGCGGGCTGCCACCCAACTGAAGATGCACCACGTTTTAGGCTGTTTCTTTCACATTTGAAATCTAAAATGTGGACACCGGATCGGGGCTGTGGCAGCACCCATTTTGCTGGCCAGGGCTCCAGAGCACCCGAGACCCACAACTCCTGCATCATTGTGGAAAGGCACACTTGCACAGGCCCTACAGCCTAAACTGCATCCAATTCTTGCCTTTCCCCTGCCTGCACTCCCACCTTCCGGGTGACATAGGACAGACAGAAAAGCCAGCTGCTTTTGGATAATAAATAGCCTTGTCTGAAAACTGGTTGGACCACTCTCCCTGCTTAAACCCCGGCATATGCACTGGGCTCCGTGCGCTCCAGGAAGGCAGGTGGGATATCCTTTGCCCCCTGGTCTCCTCCCCACCTCTCCTTCCCTGCCACTGCTCCAGTGTCAGCCGGCTTTCCCCAGCACTGCTCTGAGCAAGACTGAAACAGCCGTGAAACAAATGAAGGATGGAAGGATGTTGCACTAGGCACCCCTCGCCCCCCATGCCCAGCTGCCGCCAGTCCTCCTGGCCAGGGCTTGCTCCTGAGGTCCCAGGAACACCAGAGAGGAGAGAGCAAAAGCAAAGCGAACCTACCTGCTTCTTTCCCCCTTTACACACAACTGCAAACACTCCTGGCTCCTTCGCTGCTGCCAGCTTGGCAATGCACCCCAGACAACTCCCCCTTCCCGGACTCCCCCCCCCAACTTCCCCCTCCTCAAAAACAACCCTTGCAATTATACAGAGGCTCTGTGGGGCAAATTGCCTCCTGGAGAAATTAGGCGTCTGCAAGTACAGACATTCTAACAGCCACTCCACCATCTAAACGGGGGAGGGGGGTAGAATAAGCGATTGCTAAAGGATTGGTAAAGGACGAAATGTCAACTGGCGATGAGGACCTTGATCAAACCAGGTTCAAATATGGTTGCAAAACATTTTGTTTTAAATGCAACCAGCGAGTCTCCTTTGATGTTACAATGATGAAAAATAGAAGTCCTCTTCCCTCCCTCCAGAAAGGTATCCCTCTCCCAAAGCAAGCCCACTTTAATATCTATTCCCTTCCCCCCAAAATAATAATAAATCCACAAATTCTTACTAATGTATCTGCTGTAACAAAGGAGAGATGGCAGCAGCAAATGCTCCGAGCAGATGGCGCCTATGCTGGGTTTTCAGGGGAGGGGAGAACCCCTTTATATATTTATTTATTTATTTAAATTTTAAAAAATATAACAAATATTCGGCTCTCGGCCGCCCCGCAGCCGGTCCTCGGCGGCGGCTGGGCGCGCAGCCCTCTCCAGCTCCGCGCCGGCAGCCCGGCCCCAGCCTGACGAGGTGCTCCAAGGATTGCAGGAACACAACCTGCCCGCTGTTTCGATGGCACCCAGAGGACGTTTTATTTCTACTGCAGTTTCAAAACAATTTAAAAAAAAAAAATAGCAAAGGCGACCCAGGCACCGTGAGAGAAAGGACCGCGGGGAAAGGTTTGCGCGCCGCGGAGCAGCGGCCCCGCGGGCTGCGGCGGGCGGGGAGCGCTGTGAGCCGACCTTCCGGGGGTGCAAGCGTGCAGGCAGCCGGGCGAGCTCCCCTGCAAACCCCGTACCTGGCCCGCTCCCGCACGCTTCTTCCCTTTGCTAAATAAACCCGACTGGGGCGCTGGAAGCTGCTGCGTCTCTGCCCCGCTACCTGACTTTGCCCGCCCCGCCACTTGCTTGAAATCCACACGATTTCAGCCCGTGGATTTCCACTGCGACCTGCCTTGTTTATTTAGATAGGGGAGATGAAAGATCCGAGATAGGAAGATGGGTGAGAGATTGATAGATCTCTTTCCTTTTTTCTTTTTTTCTTCCCCCCCCTCCACTATTGTACAAGCACATCCCACTCCTAGCTAACAACGCTTTTTTCCCCCCCGTGGCGGGGATTTTTCACCAGCCCCCGATGCCCCCACCTTCTTTTGGAGTGGGGGAAAGAAGACAAGATCATCCCAGGAGACAGACGGAGGTGGGGAAATGGGGGTTGGGGTGCAGGAGCCCGGCAAACAGCCACGCAGCTGGATTCTTTTGCAAATAGCAAGAGGAGGGGAGAGAAAGGCGGCTGCGGAATCCTAGGACCGGCGTGGCCGGCGCCCTGCCCGGCCGGGTGCAGCGCCTGGGGGACTCGGAGCCGGCGGCCGCCCCTCGCCCCGCATCTCCCCCAGGCCCGAGCGCACCCCGCTCTCCTCCGCCCGCGCCGTCAGCACGGACCCACGCGCTAGCCAACTTTTCCCCACTTCCCGGCTCCCCTCCCCCTCCGCTCCCCCAGCCCCCTCCCCCTCCTCTCCAAACCCCGCCACCAGCGCCGCCGCCGCCACACACGCCGCTCGGAGGGGCGAGCGTCCAGCCGGGATCCGCGCGCACACACACACCTCCTCCAGCCCGCGCGCCCCCTCCCCGGCCCGGAGCCCGCTCCGCAGGCCCCCGAGCCCGAGGCGCGTCTGAGTGCGCAGAGCCCGGACTCTCCGGGCTGCAAAGAAACTTTCCCAAGGCCCCCCGCCCCCTACCATGCTCTGGGCCGACGCTGCTGCCTCTGCGAGCCCGCGGGCCTCCCCGGCGCCCGGCCCGGCTGCGCCTGGCTCGGTGTCCCCAGCCCCGGGCGCCCGGAGCCCCATCCTCCGGCCCCTCGCGCGCACGCCGCAGACACTTACGGGTGATGAGCTCCCTCTGGGACAAGTGCTGCGGGTTGCCCTGTTTGCGGCGGGACATTGCCCCGGCATCTATTCTGGCATCGCCCGGAGAGCTGCACCGATGGGGGGAGCCGGGGGAGGGGTCCGAGCCGCCGCCGCTGCCGCCGCGCCGCGCCGCTGCCGCCGCTGCCGCCGCCGCCGCCGCGCCTCCTCCTCTGCCCGGGTTGGTGTTTTGGTTTTTTTTTTTTTCCTTCCCCTCTTGCCCTCTCTTCCTCCTCTTCTTCTTCTTTATTTTGCGCTTTCTTCTATGCTGTTTTTTGTTTTGTTTGCAAAAAAAAGAAAAAGAGAAGGAAAAAGAAAAACCTCTCGATCTAAAATAGGAGAAAGGCAAAAAAAAAAAAAATCTGCTCTTGCTTGCCGCGGACTGGCTGATTTCTTCAAAAATATATTCTTTTCAAGGAAAAAAAAATTGCTTACACTTCTTCAAACTGCTTGGCCTCCTGGACTTGCAAATGTCTTCTTGAACTTAAACCGGATTTTGCACCGGCTCCTGACACTTTCTTTCAGGGTCTGGTAGGTGGAAAGCGCACTTCTACCAGGAGGGGGGAAAAGGAAAAAAAAATGCAAACAAATAAAAAATAGAAGAAAAAGAAAAGAAAAAAAAGCAAAGAAAACTTGGGGACTTGTCTCGTACCCCTTCACCCCGCCCCCTCCAGAAACCCAAAGCAATGTAAAACTGCCCCGGTTCGGTTGTTTCTGGGTTTTCTGCGGGCTGCCTGTTTTTTTCTCGGAGACTGACCCTTCCGAGGCTCTGGGGGGACTCCAGGAGCGGCTCCTTCCCAGTTCACCTGGCAGGCTGGCGCCGGCCGGAGAGGCTGCCGGGTCCCCGCGAGCGCTCCCCAGCGCTCCCCTGGCGCCGCGGGCCCGAGGGGAGCTGGGCCGAGGGGCGGCTCGCCCAGTGCGCCTGGGTCGGTGCGGGCGCGGACTGGGAGCTATAGATTGCAACGTGAAGATGGCGGAGTCCGGGTTCTCTGGGAGCTCTCGGTCTCTCTATGGCTGGGGCTGCCTCTGTACAATGGGATAAAATTCAAGTTCAAGTGCGGACGTGACGTTTAATCTGCACTAGAGACAAAAAGACCCAGAGAGTCGGAGCACTGGGGGCGACTAGCGGTGGCTTTTTAACATTGTACCCTGTAAGAGAACAAGAAAGCGCACACACACACACACACTCACACACTCACACACACACACACATTCGCCCGTGCGCACACCCGCAGTCCAGGCCGGCCACACGTGCAGCGTTTTAGAGCGCTCCTCTCCTCCCCTTGCACTGCCAGCGCAAAACGCCTGGGGGGGGGGGGGAGGGAGGACGCTGGGCAGGATATTTTTAAATAAAAGAAAATCCTCCATCCCTCCTCCCCTCCAGGGAGCTGGACCCCGAGAGAAGAGGGGCGGAGTGCGCTGTGCGTGGAAGTAAGTTGAATCAACCCAAGTCCCCACCCACTCATCCGAAAGCTCTTGGGGGGGGGGGGCGTGGGGATGGCTGTGAAAGAGGGTTGGGGTCGACACGGGGACTGGAGGCAGATGGTCAATTGCTTCATGTCCCTAGAAAAGTAGCTTGGTTGTTTTCACTTTTGTTTTATCGAGGGGTCGGGGTTAAACTTCCAAAAAGTGTCTCCATATAAATCCTGATATTCCAAACTCAGCGAGAGCGAAGCGGACGAAATAAAAGATGCTAAGAGGAGAGAATTAAGAGCACATTTGGGGGAGGGGAAACGTGAGACCTTGTCTGAGTCGCATTCCGGAAGGAATGTTCACCCCAATCTGTGCGCTCCCTCCACCTCATCCCATTAACTCCTTAGGGTGTACACGGACACCCCGGCCCCAACGTCGAGATCTGTGGGAAGCGTGGGGGTGAAGGGCAGGGCTGCTCCACGTGGGAGAGGTCCTCGTACCTGCTGACCCAGAAGTAGGTGTGGCCGGATCTCTGGACCCACTCGTGTGGGTGACCCCCTCAGGTCCCCCAGTTCCCTCCCACCCCCTGACAATTACTGCAGCCTGGAAGTAACGCCCCCCTCCCCCAGGGCTCCTCCGCCCAGGGCAGGACTGGAAATCGCCCGTCAGACTGGGAAGGACACAGCTGCCTTGTCAGCCGTTTGATCTGCAGCCGGCGAGGACAAGAGGAGTTGTGGGCGCCTGTCCGTGGCCCGGGGACAAGGCCAGGCCGCAGTCCGCGTGGACCTCCACCCCCACTCCAACCTCCTCGTCCCTCCCCAGGCCGCAGCCAACTTCATCTACTTCGCGACTTGCCCTCCCGGCTGGGCGTGCCACGCGGCCGGCCCCCTCACCGTTCCCAGGGCATCTCGGGTCTGGGCCGGGAGGCGGCGAGGGCGGGTCCGGGCCTGGCTCCGGACTGGGCTTCGCGGGCGAGCCCAGCTGCACCCACCCCACCCCGCCCCCAGGCCGGGCCCTGGCGGCCTCACCGGAGCGAAAGGCTGGGCCGTGACGCCTCCGGGCGCGCCGCCTCCCTCAGGGCCTTTTCCTCTGGGGAGGATACGGGGCTGGGGGCGTTCGCCCCCAAGGTCGTGGGTCGGGCGACGGCACCAACAACTTAACAGAGCGCAGCGCCCATTAGCGAGGGCAGAAAGACCTCTCAGCCCAAGCCACCCCCACCTAAAAACTAATAACAATAAAATGTGCCCTAGCGTGCAGCTCTACGGACCGGGCGGCAGGGGCGGCGGACGAGCGGGTGGGGACTGGGCGGAGGGGGCGGCGTGGGGGGCGAAGGGGCGCGGGTGGCGAGCCAGTCCGCACTAGCTACCCACGCGGGGCTGCACGCTGCAGCCCATCACCCACCACCTACACCCCACCTCCACGTGGTCCAAAGTCTGGAAGCACCTCCTCCCATGCAGCCCTACCACGAAAATCTTTCCAGGAAAGTGGCCTAAGTAAGAAAAAAATGCCCACACGCACCTTAAATAAACTTAAGAAAACCATAAACCGGCCATCCCAACTTGCCCACATTCTTAAATTTGGGAGAGCTCTCTGAGCACTGGTGGTGTGAAGTCCAGAGAGGGACAGCGCTTTGCCCAAGGTCACACAGCGCACGGGGGCAGGTCTGGACTCAAATCGCCGCGGCTGGCCCGCGTCTCCGCGCCGCCGGCGCTCCGGCGCCCGAAATCCCAGCACGCGACCCTCACCCTCCCGGGGCCGATTACAAGGATGGGGGACCCGGTCTGTGGCCTGGGGGAATGGGGCAGCCCCCTCCTAGGAAGGGGGCCCCTCCGCGGACTGTGCAGGGTGCCCGGGGGCCCCGGCTGCAGCTGCCTAATCGCGCGCGCTCGGGCGGCTGGGTCCAGGGATGGGGCACCCCCGCCCCACCCCCAGCAGGAAGTAGCGGGCAGGGGGCGGCGCGGGCCGCGACTGACCCGGGGAGCACTTCCTCATTGGCCCCACGCTGCCCCGACGGCGGGAAGAGGGACGCGCGGGCGGGCCGGCGCAGGGCTGGACACGCCGCAGCCCGCCGGCGCGCTCCACCTCGCGGCGGCCAGGGAGAGGCTGCCCTGCCCCTGCCCAGCCCTGTGCTGGCCCCTTCGCCCTCCTCCCCCTCCTCCTACTTCTCCTCCTCTCGGGAGAGGCGGCCGGGCGCATGCAGCGAGCGATCCCAGCTGCAGCTCCAGTCTCCTTTTTTTCCCTCTGCCCGTCTGGCACGGGCATCATTAGCGCTGAAAGCTGTTATGTCTGGTCTCACAGCTCCCCCTTTGGTCTTGCTCTGCTCCCTGTCTCGCGTTCCAAGTAGGATCAATAGCTGTCTCTCCGCCGACCTTGACCTCTCCCTCGACCCCGCCCGGCTATGGCAGCTGGCCCCCGGTTTCCCCACTCTCTCGATGCCCAGACAACAGGCGGGCGGAGCGAAAGTGGGGTGGCGGAGCTCGGGTCACAGCCCCGTCCCTACCCCGTCCTCAGGACCCCTGGCAGGCAGGGGATCCAAGACCCTTCTGAGAAGGTTACTGCACACACACACACACACACACACACACACACAACCACTCCCTGACCTATCAAGCCTTTGTTTAGAGTAAAAGTCACTCCCATCCCCAAAATGGGGGGGTGTGGGGGGGAGGCAGGTGCTTAACATATGAAAATATAAATGGGAAAAGTGCAAGCACAAATGTGGTCCTAAAGTAATACCACAACTTCCGACTCTTTTCTTCAGAACCTGCTGTAGACCTACTGTGTGCTCCGCCCAGAGCTGGGGCTTTGTGCAGACTGCAATCAGACAGAAAGAAATGCCACATTTTCTGCACCATCTTTCAAAAAAAAGGAGAGGTCAGAAAGCTTTTTGAACTCACAAATATTTCTAGCTTCACAGTGCGTACCAGCAGATAATCCTTAACATTTTTCAGTTTCTTTAAATTTCTTTATTGAGGACTAGTTCGGAAATCATAAATCATTTATCAAATCAGAGCGTCTTTTTATTAACCTTGTGTGGGGCTCTGATTCCCAGTGTGTGCTGCGTGGACCACGCCATGCAATGGGGGCAGATTAAACAGTCATGTGACCCCCTAGCCGAGCTTCTTGTTTAAAATTCTTTGAACAATTCTCAGTGCTTAACGCTTAGCTAAGGTGGGGCTCTATTCGAGATTCTGCAATGTTATCTTTGCCTTCTGAGCTGTTACATTTTATATTATGTCTTTACAGAAAATTGGAACGAATCGAGATGTGTAGTGTCAGTAAAAATGGGAACTCAATATTTCTGCAGAAAGAAAATCGTCGTTTCATTTGTTTGTTTGGTTTTTAAACACGGATCCACCCTCTA